>NW_027361725.1:4269375-4985000 GCF_039654945.1 Dendrobates tinctorius
AAATGAAAAAAACACAAAAGAGAATGAAGCAAAAAGAAAAACATTGATCATTTCACACAAAACTCCAAAAATGGGCCAGACAAAAGTATTGGCACCCTCAGCCTAATAATTGGTTTCACAACCTTTAGCCAAAATAACTGCGACCAACCGCTTCCGGTAACCATCAATGAGTTTCTTACAATGCTCTGCTGGAATTTTAGACCATTCTTCTTTGGCAAACTGCTCCAGGTCCCTGATATTTGAAGGGTGCATTCTCCAAACTGCCGTTTTTAGATCTCTCCACAGGTGTTCTATGGGATTCAGGTCTGGACTCATTGCTGGCCACCATAGAAGTCTCCAGTGCTTTCTCTCAAACCATTTTCTAGTGCTTATTGAAGTGTGTTTTGGGTCATTGTCCTGCTGGAAGACCCATGAGTCATGACCTCTGAGGGAGACTCAGCTTTCTCACACTGGGCCCTACATTATGCTGCAAAATTTGTTGGTAGTCTTCAGACTTCATATGCCATGCACACGGTCAAGCAGTCCAGTGCCAGAGGCAGCAAAGCAACCCCAAAACATCAGGGAACCTCCGCCATGTTTGACTGTAGGGACCATGTTCTTTTCTTTGAATGCCTCTTTTTTTCTCCTGTAAACTCTATGTTGATGCCTTTACCCAAAAAGCTCTACTTTTGTCTCATCTTACCAGAGGACATTTTTCCAAAACGTTTTAGGCTTTTTCAGGTAAGTTTTGGCAAACTCCAGCCTGGCTTTTTTATGTCTCAGGGTAAGAAGTGGGGTCTTCCTGGGTCTCCTACCATACAGTCCCTTTTCATTCAGACGCCGACGGATAGTACGGGTTGACACTGTTGTACTCTCGGACTGCAGGGTAGCTTGAACTTGTTTGGATGTTAGTCGAGGTTCTTCATCCAACAATCTTGCGTTGAAATCTCTTGTCAATTTTTCTTTTCCGTCCACATCTAGGGAGGTTAGCCACAGTGCCATGGGCTTTAAACTTCTTGATGACACTGAGCACGGTAGACACAGGAACATTCAGGTCTTTGGAGATGGACTTGTAGCCTTGAGATTGCTCATGCTTCCTCACAATTTGGTTTCTCAAGTCCTCAGACAGTTCTTTGGTCTTCTTTCTTTTCTTCATGCTCAATGTGGTACACACAAGGACACAGGACAGAGGTTGAGTCAACTTTAATCCATGTCAACTGACTGCAAGTGTGATTTAGTTATTGCCAACACCTGTTAGGTGCCACAGGTAAGTTACAGGTGCTGTTAATTACACAAATTAGAGAAGCATCACATGATTTTTCGAACAGTGCCAATACTTTTGTCCACCCTCTTTTTTATATTTGGTTTTGAATTATATCCAATTTGGCTTTAGGACAATTCTTTTTGTGTTTTTTCATTTAAGACAAATTAAGTGAAGATAATAATGCCAAAGAATTTGTGTTTGCAATAATTTTCAGGAAGAAACTGTGTATTATCTGACAGAATTGCAGACGTATCAATACTTTTGGCCACAACTGTAAATGGGGGGGTTTCTACCTGATTATGTGTACTCTCTTTTATTACATCCCTATGAAGGTCACTGATCACTTTTAGAGCACTGAAATTGAGAAAATTACCGTAGATATTATAGGCATTTTTCTAGCCTGTGCCTGACAGGCGCATTGTACCTGAACTCGTTAGTGAAGGCATAGTTCCTGACCCAACCTTGGGATGGAGAGACTTTCTGGACGCCCCATCTTTTCTAATATACTTTTTGCTTATAGGCCAAGATTTTGGTGTCTAGTTCTTAGGTGGGACTTTGTGTAGGGTAAAGCCCCCGTTACAGATAGCGATATCGCTAGCAATATCGCTGTAAAGTCACCGACTTTGTGACGTAGCAGCGATATTGCTAGCGATATCACTACATGTGATACTTACCTCTGACCGGCTCCCCCGCTGATTATCGCTGGTCGCGCGAGAAGGTCCTGGATCATTTCTCGTCGGGCGCTTCCTGCTGGGCTTCTTGTGGCGCCGACGAGCGACGCATGGACGCGGCCGGAGGACGTCAGGATCGCCGCGTCTGACAGGTAAGTAGCGACCCCCGACCCCAGCGATGTGGCTGGTGAGATCTGCCTGTGTGGCAGCTCACTAGCGACCACTTAGCGATGCACCAGCGATCCATATCATTGTCGGGATCGCTGGTGCATCGCTAAGTGTACGGTACCCTAAAGCTACTGAAACAAGTTCTGCAAGTTCTATTATCTATCTCACATATACGAGCAAAATCTAATGGTTGCTTCATTTGTGTTTGTTTTTTTTGCTTGTAACCAAAATATTCCTTCCTATTCACTTTGTTTTAGAGAATAGTGGAAAAACTCTTAACACAATTCCAGAAATAAATTTTTCTCTCTCTTTATCTGGGCGACTTTCCCCTGGGGTCTTTCCTGATGGTAGATTACAGTCTTAGCAGCACAGAAGGTGCTCCTAACACCCTGTCATTGCCAGTTTTCATTCAAAGAAGGCTTCTCATGCCACTGTTACTACAACTACATCACCGGTATAAAAGAGTGAAACTAGAGTTTTGCTTTTTGAAAGTATATATATATATATATTGTGAGAATCATGTGGGAATAGTGGATGAGGGCAGGTATATCTCGCCCAGATTCCTTTCCTATGTGGCCTAGTCTGGTCAGTATCGCACCTGCTTACTAATGGATAATGGGAGGTGGATATAAAAGGATGCCAGGTGGTTGTGTGAGTGTCTCAGCCTGGGAACACAGAGAGCCTGTCTGTGTGAGAGACACACGTGAGTGGAAGCAGTGCCCACTGCAACTGTGGTTTGGCTGGACGGGAGAAGCCCGCCAGTTGGTAGTTAGGTTGTCCATTGTTTAGTTAGTGCCGGACAGGCAAGGATTTGTTTTATGTTTTATTTCCTTTTGCATTGCTTTCACCGTTAATAAACCTGACCCAGGGTCAGTTACACCCGAATCCCAGCTCTGCGCCTGAGTTTCATGCTGAATGCACGTGACCTTTGACCCCAGCAAAGGCGATCCCGGAGTGTTTTATCACAATATATATATATATTTATATATATATATATATATATATATATATATATATAAATATACACACACATACTGCTCAAAAAAATAAAGTGAGCACTAGACACTCTTACTGAGCAGACACATGGATGTTAGTGACCTTCCTATCATTTCTACCTGTTGTTTATTCCATTGGCACAACAGCAGGAGAAATTGAATCACAATCAGTGTTGATTTCACAGAAGTGTGACTGACTTGGAGTTACATTCTGTTGTTTAAGTGTTCCCTTTATTTTTTGAGCAGAATATATATATATATATATATATATATACACACACACACACATTCAACACAGTGACATTGCATCTATGGGAAAATCATCTCACGAGGGGATACTTGTATAGAGAACTATATATACTGTATATATATATATTGTAAGGTAGCGCCCAGTGTTAATGTTGAGGGACACTCACTCGGCAGAGGATTAACCATGTCAGGCACGGGTTGTTAACAGGAATTAGTCCATCTGGTTTATGGTGCAGCATAAACCATATAGCAGCAACAGTCTTACATCAGACCAAATGAAAATTCAATGGCGAGCTCCGCTCTCTTAGCCCTGTGGTCACACAGGCTGCGCTTTGTCCAGCAAACAGGCTCTACAGTCTCTCAGTTAATTCCCCCTGTCCGGGGTTACCTCTTAGCTGCTTCTCAGTGCTGACGTCCAGTACTCACAGGCTGTTACACACAGGCCACACACAGTCAGCGGCGTCCACATGTGCGCTTCAGGTAGGCTCTTCACTGGATGACCGTCTGGACTAAGTTCCAGGTTCAGCTTGCACCTACCTCATATCCACAGAGTGCACGCCTTGTCTGTATCACCACCACTTCAGGAAGGCAGCACACCTTCCGGGACCTTCCACATGGACCAATCAGATCCAGGCATTCACTCATGTGACCTACCCTGGTCACGTTATATGGTCTGTAGCCACACCCCCAGCATCATATGGCTATGACCTCATTGCAGGTCCTTTAGATTCAAACCACACACATAGGCTTGACTTCAGACACACGCCCTTGGGTGGGTTTGTAGGTGACTGGTTCCACCCGTTTCACCAGCCACCTGGAAGCCTTCCCTGATACACTGTACCAAAAGCCTGAGCAGTACCTCTGCTGATTAACACAATTAACACATTCAAGCTTCAATCCCAGGGTCACCCACCCTGGGATACATAATGGTAATTTACCATCCTGCCATTCATCATATTTCCATTACCACAATGGACATGCCTGTATGCCTGTCCTGGGGCACCCACACAGCACCGCCTAGCGGACACAGTGGTCACTGCACCACTATATATACAGTTGTGGCCAAAAGTATTGACACCCCTGCAATTTTGTCAGATAATACTCAGTTTCTTCCTGAAAATGATTGCAAACACAAATTCTTTGCTAGAATTTGTATTATGGCAAGAAAAAAGCAGCTGAGTAAAGAAAAATGAGTAGCCATCATTACTTTAAGAAATTAAAGTCAGTCAGTTCGAAAAATTGGGAAAACTTTGAAAGTGTCCCCAATTGCAGTGTCAAAAACCATCAAGCGCTACAAAGAAACTGGCTCACATGAGGACCGCCCCAGGAAAGGAAGACCAAGAGTCACCTCTGCTGCGGAGGATAAGTTCATCCGAGTCACCAGCCTCAGAAATCGCAGGTTAACAGCAGCTCAGATTAGAAACCAGAGTTCTAGCAGCAGGCACATCTCTACAACAACTGTTAAGAGGAGACTTTGTGCAGCAGGCCTTCATGGTAAAATAGCTGCTAGGAAACCACTGCTAAGGACAGGCCACAAGCAGAAGAGACTTGTTTGGGCTAAAGAACACAAGGATTGGACATTAGACCAGTGGAAATCTGTGCTTTGGTCTGAGGAGTCCAAATTTGAGATCTTTGGTTCCAACCACCGTGTCTTTGTGCGACGCAGAAAAGGTGAACGGATGGACCCTACATGCCTGGTTCCCACCGTGAAGCATGGAGGAGGAGGTGTGATGGTGTGGGGGTGCTTTGCTAGTGACACTGTTGGGGATTTATTCAAAATTGAAGGCATACTGAACCAGCATGGCTACCACAGCATCTTGCAGCGGCATGCTATTACATCTGGTTTGCGTTTAGTTGGATCATCATTTATTTTTCAACAGGACAATGACCCCAAACACACCTCCAGGCTGTGTCAGGGCTATTTGACCAAGAAGGAGAGTGATGGTCTGCTACGCCAGATGACCTGGCTTCCACAGTCACCAGACCTGAACCCAATCGAGATGGTTTGGGGTGAGCTGGACCTCAGAATGAAGGCAAAAGGGCCAACAAGTGCTAAGCATCTCTGGGAACTCCTTCAAGACTGTTGGAAGACCATTTCCGGTGACTACCTCTTGAAGCTCATCAAGAGAATCCCAAGAGTGTGCAAAGCAGTAATCAAAGCAAAAGGTGGCTACTTTGAAGAACCTAGAATATAAGACGTATTTTCAGTTGTTTCACACTTTTTTGTTAATTATATAATTCCACATGTGTTAATTCATAGTTTTGATGCCTTCAGAGTGAATCTACAATTTTCATAGTAATGAAAATAAAGAAAACTCTTTGAATGAGAAGGTGTGTCCAAACTTTTGGTCTGTACTGTATATATATATATATATTTTTTTTTACAGTATATATATACCGTATATATATGCCTGACATGGTTAATCCGCTGCCGAGTGAGTGTCCCTTAACATGAACACTGGGCGCTACCTTACAATATATATATATAGTTCTCTATGCAAGTATCCCCTCGTGAGATGATTTTCCCATAGATGCAATGTCACTGTGTTGAATGTTCATAGTTTGCCCCAACTTTTACTGCTTCTTTGAATCTGTAGTTCCATCATATTACTTACTAGAGATTTCCAATGTTGAGAAAAATAAACTATTTGACTCAGATCACTTGTAAAATAGATTTATAGCTGAAATTTGGCTCTGATTTGGTTTCAATACTCATGGGCATAGGCTGGTGACATTTACAAAGGAGAGGCCTTTTTCTTCAAATATTCCCTATACAAAATTTTATAGTGGGTTTTTTATCTCTAAAAAAAAATCAAACAAAAAAACTGAACCCTGTGGGAAACTTGACTGATGCCAGAAGTCAATGGGACTCATCGGGTCCATTATATTTGTCATGGCGCTATTAAAGACAGAAGGGATGACACTGATGGACACAGATTTAAACTATGTTGTGCGTAGGAGAGGGAAGAAGTGACTGGCATTAGGGATGTAGAAACACTTTGACAAATACAAATACTGCTGTAGGGTATTACAATGTATTGTGGCACATTCATCAATACTCCTGTACCATCAAGCAGTATGCCAGTGAATCATGGCACATTGACCAATACTCGTGAACCATCAAGCAGTATGCCAGTGCATCATGGCACACTGACCAATACTCGTGAACCATCAAGCAGTATGCCAGTGCATCATGGCACATTGACTAATACTCCTGTACTATCAAGCACTATGCCAGTGCATCAAGGCACATTTATCAATGTAGGTGTAGAGTATGTTAATACATTTTGGCACATGTACCAAAAACTGGTGGAAGGTATGAGAAAAAACACATTTACCAATACAGTTGCCTTATCGACCAAGATGCCAGCATGGCACATTTACCAATAGTGGAGCATCATCAATACTATTGTAGGGTATGCCAATGTGTCATGGAACATTTGCCAATACCGGTGTCCGTAGTATGCCAGTGCACCGTGGCACATTTTCCAATACTGGTGGTTTAGGATATACCAATACAATGTGGCACATTTACGATAATTTTGTCCGTCAAGTAGTATTCCAATTAGAGATCAGCGAACCTAAACTTGAAAGTTCAGGGTTCGTACCGGACAGTTAGTGTTAGCTCAAAAGTTCGGATCCCAATTGTTTTGTATGGGCTTTGGGTTCTGGTTCAAATTTGGGTACAGTTCTGATACCAGAACCAACCTTTGTAATAAAGTTCAGGTCGGGTTCCAGAACACAAACTTCCACAAGTCTGCTCATTCCGAATGCCAATACATTATGGCACATTTATCATTACTGGTGTGCCACCAAGCAGTATGCCAATACATTGTGGAATGCTTACCAAAACATTGGCTGCATGACTCAATACGTAATGATGCGCACCATATTTCACTAGATGCCGGCTGTAGAGCAAGATGTGACTACTGAACTAAATTATGAACACCTTGAACACGATATTGCCCTATGGTCACAATACTGCAATTTGTCATATTTTGGAACCATAATCGATGTTAGAGGTTTGTATCTACAGGCACATTACTACCCTGTACAATCCATACTGATTGCAGTCTAAGGTGCCATGCCGTAACACAGATATCAAGTTCAGGCCTATGGAGAGTTTGCAAATAGAAATTTGAAAGAAAATAAGTTGTAGAATGCCCACTTGGGTGCCGTATTGTGGAAATTTCTACCTTGAAAGCAAAAACACTCAAGTAGAATCTGTTTAATGCTTTCTGGGGACACTTTACAGTGCAAAAAGGAGCCAGCTGTGGGCCTCACATTGTCACATGCGGTGCACCCCCACACAACCTGATGGGGCCAATCATTGGTCTCCGCACCAGAAGCACCATGGTATGCGGAGGAATGGGATGCTGCCATGATGGTGTAAGACAGGTGAGAGCCTTGGACATATGAGTGTAAGATATTTAATTATTTGAACTTCTTCCCTGTGCCTCCAAAGAATCCAGAAAAATGGTGGTCCGCCAGCTTTTCCTAAATTTGTGAAAATTGAATTCCCCAAATGTTGGGATTCTCCAGATTGCAAAATTTTGGGGAACTTCATAACGAATCTGATTTATAACAGGTTGATTCATTCTTCTCTAATGCACAGTCATACGGAGTGCCTATGGGAATGAGACATAAAAGTGTCCCCAAAAAATGGACAGCTTTCTCGAGTTGTGCTCATTCCGCAATATTTATTTTCGCCCGGTTGCACCATGATACCAGTATTTATTTGTTCTTGTCTCATTTTTGTGAGCCAATGCATCTCGCTTTGCGTAAGAAAAATAAAATACATAAAATAGCGTGGATTATTAACGGTGTAGGACGACAGGACCAGGCACAATCAAACATTCTTCCTCCTTTTCCGCTATTAGTCTTCCGATATGTAGATATTTCACACGTTTGCAGCGTGCGAGTTGCCTGTTAGCAATTAGGTTACTGGGTGGGTGTATACATCTTCCTCTGAACGCTTATTTTAGCACATAAGACTAAATAGAACCAGATGAGAAAGAAAACGCGACACTCTACGCCCGAGCTTTGCTCAAATAAATAGCCCGCCGCGCGGCACAGATGGGGTTAAAAAGGTTGTATGAACTTTTCTCCCCAGAGAGATCGGTGTTGTTTACAGTGCGCACGTAAAAATAATATTCCTGACTAGTCGGCCGCTCCCCGAGGACAACGCAATTACAGAAGTAACGGAGGATTAATTAGAGACTGTCCCATAGGTGACGCTGGAGAACTTGAAGGTTGGCGCACGAGCCTGGCACGGAGGTGAACAACAGACCAATAATTACTTACGTACCAGGGCAGTGATGAGCATTTTTCCCCCTCGTTTCTCTCGTTTTCATTTTTTTTTACATTTCTTTTATTTTACCCTTTTTTTCTTAGGAGAAATGAATCAACATGAACAGAATTCATTGTCCGGGAAATCGATAGAGAATGAATTTATTCCTCTCTCATGTCAAGGTTGGTGACACTTATTAAAATCTGGTCACCAGCCGATGTCAACAGATTCACACGTAACCTGCTCCGATGATTATTTTTTTATCTGCCTTTCCAAGAAATTATCGCAATTAATAAAGTTCTTTATTAAAAAAAAATACTAGTATCATTGTTTAATTATTAATATTCTCATGTTTGGTGTTTATATTAGGCATTCAAGCTATTATAACTCATTATGCTCCTTTCCTCTTCTCGTGCCTTGAAGATGTCTTTAGAGCAAATTTCACATTACTTTATTGGAAAAAAAAAATGAACGCTTTTGTTATTTGTTCTTTAAATTTTGATGATCGGGTTTAGAATATCGGATTTTTATCTAAAGGGTAGATAACAGGATACAGAGGTTGCAGTCTTTGTCTAATGGAGCCCAGTGAATCCTCTGCCGTATAAAAGAGCACCAGTATTTTAAATGGCCAATGGTGGATCTCACTGGGGCTCGACAGGTCCTCCATTTCAGATCTGACACCCAATATCCCTATTGATCAGCCGATACCTGGAACCATGGCCACTGGAGGTTACCACCATATGGAACCAGAACTGCACAGCTTCATACTCACTATAATGGCCAATCTCGGGTACTGCAGCTCAGATTTGCCAAATCTCCACCATAATTTGGGTTCTGTTGAATTTGAATATTTGGGGATTCGATTTGTGTGAATTCAACAAAATGGTTGAAACCATTTGCTGGAAGTAGAGGGTTGGAACATGTTCACCTCTTATCAGCCCTCTCTAAGCCTGTTCTACTGCCACTGCAGCCAGAATGGCCTCCTCTTTTGTTCTCCGATCACCCCCTTTTCGCCGCTGCTGAGTACTCCCTACATGGACACATTCGGTACGACTCATGTCACTGATATCACTTATACTGTGAACTTCTGATAGCCATGACTACGGGTATAAGGTGCAACTTTCTAATATACATGTAGGTTTTTCTTGATGTAATACAAAGATGAGAGTTAACCCATTGTGTTGAGTTACACTTGAGGTCGGAGTCTAAGGGATTTGTGGTTTTATGCCCTTTAGGAGGTTACGCACTTCCATCAAGAAATTTCATGTCACATTCAAAAAGTTTCACCTTGTGACAATCATGGGCTGCACTGGGACAAGACTTGCTCTTATCCAAGAGAAGTGGAGACTACATGCAATAAGTACGGATCCACTGAGCAAGCAAAGATAGGAGTGAAAACTCAAATCTCATTCCAGACCAGTCCAAGTATAGCAAATCATAAGCACTGGAGATGGATGAATCTTCTGACGTTCAATTTGGGAAAATTCAATTCAGTCCGCAAAATTGGTCCAAATCGAAAGTGACGATTGCCATAAAAAGACTCTATGAACCACAAAGCAAAAAGAACATAGGGCAGGGGTTAAAAAAACAAAACAAACTCATTATAGTCACCTGTCCAAAGACCTTTCTGAATCTCTGAGCAGGATTTGGTTCTTGGCGTAAATTCCAGGAACAACCGAAACAAACACAGAAAACCGGGGACCTGCAGTGGCGTAAAGATACAGGTGAGGACCTAAAACAGATGAGTATAATGTGTTCTTTTATTTAAGCCCCTTCCCAGCCTTCAAAAGAATCCATCACCACAGCTGTCACCACTTTTAGTTAAAGCCCACCTTTCATGGCTTTGGTCACGTGGTGGTAGCAAAGGCAATCATTTGTTTAGCCATGTTCTTCCTTACCTCTCCTTGTAGCTTTAATAGTCGCAGGAAGTGCAATCATAACTGTGCCTGTGCAGGAGAGGAGTCTGCCAACACCTGCACCAATTTAACCTGGATGTGCATCCTTAAATGCACATTCAGTTGAAATGTATTGCATCACAGAGACCCAGCGGCTCCCTGCACCGCAATACATGTCGCAGGCCAATGAGAGGTCGTCAGCAAACATAGTTTGCCCCATGAGAAACTAGGTCTGAGCTGAAAAAGTATCTGAATGTGTATGCAAAATGTAAATGCATATAAACACATGACTTTTACACAGAGAAAACCAAAAACAAAAAACAAATATCCTAAAATAAAAAAGTAAAAAATAAATTGCAAAAATTGCATGAAGGTATTAATAATAATAAGGGTATTTAGTAAACATAATTTTGATCAAAAGAATGTACAAGCCATCCTGCCACGTCAAGGCAACCCTTGTGGGACAGTCCTAACTCTTGTATTTAAAACCTTTCCACTTGCCAAGTGACATGAATGTGAACAAGGACAGAGGGACTGAACCACCAGTAATAGTATAGGCCAGACAGGATGGATTTTCCAACTCAGAAACAGGGCGGTCACACCCTTATATGCACAGAATGCACATTGAACTAAATGAGAAACTGGGTCTGAGCTGAAAAAGTAAATGAATGTGTATGCAAAATGTATATAAAATGCATATAAACACATGACCTTTACACAGAGAAAACCAAAAACAAAAAACAAATATCCTAAAAAACAAAAACAAATATAGTTTGCCCCATGATAAGTGGTGTATGGCTTTTTTGTTGGCGATGGAGGAAGATGCACATTGTAGGAGCAAGGGAAGATAAGAATAATCACTTGTTTCTTTTTAAAATATGCTGGGCCCAGGATGGGGAGCATTATACCAAGAAGGGGCCCAGGATTGAGGACATTATACCAAGAAGGGGCTCAGGATGGAGGACAATATACCAAGAAGGGGCCCAGGATGGAGGACATTATAACAGCAAGGGGCCCTGGATGGAGGACATTATACCAAGAAGGGGCCCAGGATGGAGGACATTACACCAAGAAGGGGCTCAGGATGGAGGACATTATACTAAGAAGGGGCTCAGGATGAAGGACATTATACCAGGAAGTGACCCAGGATGGGGACATTTTACTAGTAAGGGGCCCAGGATGGGGACATTATACCAGCAAGGGGCCCAGGATGGAGGACATTATACCAAGAAGGGGCCCCGGATGGAGGATATTATATTAAGAAGGGGCTCAGGATGGAGGACATTATACTAAGAAGGAGCTCAGGATGGAGGACATTATACCAAGAAGGGGCTCAGGATGGAGGACATTATACCAGGATGTGGCCCAGGATGGGGACATTTTACTAGTAAGGGGCCAAGGATGTTGACATTATATCAGCAAGGGGCCCAGGATGGAGGTTATTATACCAAGAAGGGGGGCCCTGGATGGAGGAAATTATATCAAGAAGGGGCTCAGGATGGAGGACATTATGCCAGGATGTGGCCCAAGATGGGGACATTTTATTAGCAAGGGGCCCAGGATGGGGGACATTGTTTTAGGATGGAGCCCAGGATGGTGAGCATTATTACATGGACATGGACATTTTCCAGGATGAAGGATATTATTGTACGATGGGCCCAAAATGTTTGACAATATTAAATAAAGGGCCTGGGACAGGGGATATTACTACACAATGAGGAACATTATACCAGGAAAAGACCCAAGATAGGGGACACTGTTATAGCATGGGACCCATTATTATTGGAAGGGCTCAGGATGGGGGCATTATTAGAGCAAGGGGCAAGGATGGGCTTATTATCACAGGAAGGAGCCAGGACAGGAAACATTATTACATGTGAAGCAAACATCCATGGCTTTATAGGATCTAGAAGGCTACAAGGGCCCATACATTTGACCAACATGCAGGTAGGGACCCAGGTCCAAACTTTGCAAAATCAGACTCTAGTTATACAAAGAAATAGATGGTGAAAGACCAGCTTCGGAAAAAACAATTTGCGTTACTTTGTCAATCGTTGCAAGTCGGTCTCCTCTCCATTCATTTTCAGATACCTAGATCTGGATGCCCAGTAGACCAGAAACCGCGGGTACCATGGGCTAATTGGAAATTAGATGGACCCTTCCATATGTTCACTGCTCCCCCCCTAATTTCACCCTTACCTTAGTCCATATAGTACATCCTTAGATATACATTTCCAGTCCTCTTAGCTCGTAGACGTCATAGCTAGTTGCCACAAACTCCCCGGTCATTTTTCTCTGATTGCTTTGGGTGATAAAATGCTTTTCCATTGTAGATGTTCCTAAATAACCCAATTTTCTGTGCTTTAAAATGTAGAGTGAATAACATAAAAGATTACTAAACAGATCATCAGGCCGTTTCACAAGACAACTGGAATGCAAAATTGCAGGTTCATCTGACTTATTTTCTAACCTAAAGACAGAAATGTGACGGAGCTGACAGCATGTGTCAGGCTTGGCTAGACTCATTTTTCCAAGAAAATCAAACCTTATGGCTTTTCTTACATATTTTCTTACACATTTTATTTTGAGTATCTGATTACAGTTCTGTTAGAAAGTGAGTGATGGTGCTAGTGGACATTCGTCAAAGCATAAATGTCACCTAGCATTTGTATGTATAGCAACAGACAAAAAACAAGTATTTTTTAAAGAGGATTGTACAGCAGGGATGAATTAATCCATTTGTTACCTGGGATAACATTATTGTTAAAGATCACCTGGTGAGGTGGATTCATCAAGGTCACACGAACTCTCAGGGATAAATGGCAGGTCTGACCTGGATGTAGATAAAGATTGTAGAAATCACAGGACTTTTGCAAAGATAATTGCAGCAGAATACAAACAGTCTCTAGATAGCAGTTCGTAATGCATACAACAGACAATGGGTTAAATAGCAGGAAGCAGTGCCTTATTATTGCAGAAACTATGGTAATTCTTAGGGTACCGTTACATATTACGATGTCCCAGCGATCCTACCAATGATCCGAAGTGGATGGGATCGTTGGGACATTGTTAGTTGATTGCTGGTGAGCTGTCACATAGACAACCCCTCCAGCGATCAGGACCAGCAAGCACGCTGGTTACCAACGTAAACATCGCGTTTCTAAGGGCCGCGGGGCCCTTAGAAACCCGATGTTTACCCTAGATACCAGCGTGCACTGCAGGCAGGGCGGGAGGTGGAGGCAGAGCGGCGCAGATAGACCGGCGTAGCTCTGCTATCTGCTACTCCGGTCTGACAGACAGGAGTAGCAGATAGTAGAGCTACCCCAGTCTGTGCGCTGCTCTGCCTCCACCTCCCGCCCTGCCTGCAGTGCATGCTGGTATCTAGGGTAAACATTGGGTTTCTAAGGGCCCCGCAGCCCTTAGTAACCCGATGTTTACGTTGGTAACCAGCGTGCAGTGTCGCTCATCGCTGGCTCCCGCTGCCACACGCAGCGATGCACGCTGGCCAACGGAAGACCAGCGATGAAAAATGGGCCAGGACGATCCAGCACGATCAGCGATACCCCGCGGGGGGGAGATCGCTGCTGGATGTCACACACAGCGATCTCGCTGGAGAGATCACTGTGTGTGACGGGGAACAGTGACTGGCTCCCCTGCCGGTTATCACTGATCGTGCAACATCGGCCAGGGCCGTTTTTCAATTGCTGGTCTCCCGCTGGCCAGCATGCATCACTGCTAGAGTTGAGCGATACCGTCCGATACTTCAAAATATCGGATCGGAATGGATCGGCCGATCTTTAAAAAAAGTATCGGTATCGCCGGTGCCGATACCGGAAGTCCCATTCAAGTCTATGAGACTTCCGGTATCGGAATTGGAAAAACCCTTTCCTGCCCTTGTACAGCCTCTCGGGGGTGTGTACGGGCCTCTCGGGGGTCTGTACGGGCCTTCCGGGGGTCTCTGCCGGCATGCCGGGGGTCTGTGCCGGCCTGCCGGTGGGCTGTGCGGACTGCCCGGGGTCTGTGCACCCTGTGGGGGTCTGTACCGGCCTGCCGGGGGGCTGTGCAGGCATCGTCCGATGGGACTACAAGTCCCATTGGGCGATGCCTGCTACCATGACAGTGATTGACACATTAGCCAATGATGGGACAGTAGTAGTCCCATCATCCGGCTAATGTGTTAAATGTAAAAAAAAAAAAAAAAAAATACTACATACATACATACTACATGCATGCTACATACATGCTACATACATAGTACATATATACTACATGCATGCTACATACATACTACATGCTACATACATACTACATACATACTAGATATATACTACATGCATGCTACATACATGCTACATGCTACATACATACTACATGCTACATACATACTACATACATACCACATATATACTACATGCATGCTACATACATACTGCATGCATGCTACATACATACTACATGCATGCTACATACATACTACATGCTACATACATACTACATACATACTACATATATACTACATGCATGCTACATACATACTACATACATACTACATGCATGCTACATACATACTACATGCTACATATATACTACATACATACTACATACAGTATATACTACATGCATGCTACATACATACTACATGCTACATACATACTACATACATACTACATGCATGCTACATACATACTACATACATACTACATGCATGCTACATACATACTACATGCTACATATATACTACATACATACTACATACATACTACATATATACTACATGCATGCTACATACATACTACATGCTACATACATACTACATGCATGCTACATACATACTACATGCTACATACATACTACATGCTACATACATACTACATACATACTACATGCATGCTACATACAATACATTCATACAATACATACATAGACATACAGTACATATAACATAGAGTAACATACTTACCAATACTTGTCACATTGTTCCCCGAAGCCATTGTCGTCTACGGAATAAATATTAACATAACAAACCACAAAAATACTCACCCATGATCCGAAGCAGTCCACGAGTGTGTCCCACGACGATCTTGGGTAGAGAACTGCAGCATCAGCTGATGCTGCCGCTCTCTACGGGCTGCAGGAATCCAATGACGGAACGTAGGTATCCTTCCGCACTGTATTCCTCCGCCACTTAAAAAAAAAGAGTCCCTGTATGTAGCATGCATGTAGTATATATGTGGTATGTATGTAGCATGTAGTATGTATGTAGCATGCATGTAGTATGTATGTATGTAGTATGTATGTAGCATGTATGTAGCATGCATGTAGTATATATGTGGTATGTATGTAGCATGTAGTATGTATGTAGCATGCATGTAGTATGTATGTAGTATGTATGTAGCATGTATGTAGCATGCATGTAGTATGTATGTAGTATGTATGTAGCATGTAGTATATATGTGGTATGTATGTAGCATGTAGTATGTATGTAGCATGCATGTAGCATATATGTAGTATGTATGTAGCATGTAGTATGTATGTAGCATGCATGTAGTATGTATGTAGTATGTATGTAGCATGTAGCATGTATGTAGTATGTATGTAGTATGTATGTAGCATGTAGTATATATGTGGTATGTATGTAGCATGTAGTATGTATGTAGCATGCATGTAGTATATATGTAGTATGTATGTAGCATGTAGTATGTATGTAGCATGCATGTAGTATGTATGTAGTATATATGTGGTATGTATGTAGCATGTAGTATGTATGTAGCATGCATGTAGTATGTATGTAGTATATATGTGGTATGTATGTAGCATGTAGTATGTATGTAGCATGCATGTAGTATGTATGTAGTATGTATGTAGCATGTAGAATGTATGTAGCATGCATGTACTATATATGTGGTATGTATGTAGCATGTAGTATGTATGTAGCATGCATGTAGTATGTATGTAGTATGTATGTAGTATGTATGTAGCATGTAGCATGTATGTAGCATGCATGTAGTATATATGTGGTATGTATGTAGTATGTATGTAGCATGCATGTAGTATGTATGTACAGTCATGGCCAAAAGTATTGACCCCCCTGCAATTCTGTCAGATAATACTCAGTTTCTTCCTGAAAATGATTGCAAACACAAATTCTTTGGTATTATTATCTTCATTTAATTTGTCTTAAATAGTGTTGAGCATTCCGATACCGCAAGTATCGGGTATCGGCCGATACTTGCTGTATCGGAATTCCGATACCGACTTCCGATATTTTTTCAATATCGGAATTCGGCATCGGAATCGGAAGTTCAGTTGATTGACGGCCTGACGTCATCATGATGCGCGGTGTGTGCGCATCATGATGCGCCGTCATTTCGGGCCTTCCGGGGGTCTCTGCCGGCCTGCCGGGGGGCTGTGCCGGCCTGCCGGGGGGCTGTGTGGACTGCCCGGGGTCTCTGCCGGCCTGCCGGGGGGCTGTGCCGGCCTGCCGGTGGTCTGTGCACCCTGTGGGGGTCTGTACCGGCCTGCCGGGGGGCTGTGCCGGCCTGCCGGGGGGCTGTGCTGATGTCCGGGGGTCTGTGCAAGCATCGTCCGATGGGACTACAAGTCCCATCGGGCGATGCCTGCTACCATGACAGTGATTGACACATTAGCCAATGATGGGACAGTAGTAGTCCCATCATCCGGCTAATGTGTTAAATGTTAAAAAAAAAAAAAAAAATACTACATACATACTACATGCATGCTACATACATACTACATGCTACATACATACTACATATATACTACATACATACTACATACATGCTACATACATACTGCATGCTACATACATACTACATACATACTACATACATACTACATGCATGCTACATACATACTACATACATACTACATGCATGCTACATGCATGCTACATACATACTACATGCTACATACATACCACATACATACTACATACATGCTACATATATACTACATGCATGCTACATACATACTACATATATACTACATGCATGCTACATACATACTACATACATACCACATATATACTACATACATACAATACATACATAGACATACAGTACATATAACATAGAGTAACATACTTACCAATACTTGTCACATTGTTCCCCGAAGCCATTGTCTTTCCGGAATAAATATTAACATAACAAACCACAAAAATACTCACCCACGATCCGAAGCAGTCCACGAGTGTGTCCCACGACGATCTTGGGTAGAGAACTGCAGCATCAGATGATGCTGCCGTTCTCTACGGGCTGCAGGAATCCAATGACGGAAGGTAGGTATCCTTCCGCACTGTATTCCTCCGCCACTTAAAAAAAAAAAAGTCCCTAGTCTCACTTTATGCCATTGCTGTGTGGGAATTTCCCACACAGCAATGGCATAAAGTGAGACTAGGGACTTTTTTTTTTTTTAAGTGGCGGAGGAATACAGTGCGGAAGGATACCTACCTTCCGTCATTGGATTCCTGCAGCCCGTAGAGAACGGCAGCATCATCTGATGCTGCCGTTCTCTACCCAAGATCGTCGTGGGACACACTCGTGGACTGCTTCGGATCGTGGGTGAGTATTTTTGTGGTTTGTTATGTTAATATTTATTCCGGAAAGACAATGGCTTCGGGGAACAATGTGACAAGTATTGGTAAGTATGTTACTCTATGTTATATGTACTGTATGTCTATGTATGTATTGTATGAATGTATTGTATGTATGTAGTATATATGTGGTATGTATGTAGCATGTAGTATGTATGTAGTATGTATGTAGCATGCATGTAGCATGCAGTATGTATGTAGCATGCATGTAGTATATATGTAGTATGTATGTAGCATGTAGTATGTATGTAGCATGCATGTAGTATATATGTAGTATGTATGTAGCATGTAGTATGTATGTAGCATGCATGTAGTATATATGTAGCATGAATGTAGTATGTATGTAGCATGCATGTAGTATGTATATGGTATGTATGTGGCATGTAGTATGTATGTAGCATGCATGTAGTATGTATGTAGTATGTATGTAGTATATATGTAGTATGTATGTAGCATGTAGTATGTATGTAGTATGTATGTAGCATGCATGTAGCATGCAGTATGTATGTAGCATGCATGTAGTATATATGTAGTATGTATGTAGCATGTAGTATGTATGTAGCATGCATGTAGTATATATGTAGTATGTATGTAGCATGTAGCATGCATGTAGCATGCATGTAGTATGTATGTAGTATATATGTGGTATGTATGTAGCATGCAGTATGTATGTAGCATGCATGTAGTATATATGTAGTATGTATGTTGCATGTAGTATGAATGTAGCATGTATGTAGTATGTAGTATGAATGTAGCATGTATGTAGTATGCATGTTGTATGTATGTAGCATGTAATTTTTTTTTTTTTTTTTTTACATTTAACACATTAGCCGGATGATGGGACTACTACTGTCCCATCATTGGCTAATGTGTCAATCACTGTCATGGTAGCAGGCATCGCCCGATGGGACTTGTAGTCCCATCGGACGATGCCTGCACAGACCCCCGGAGCCTGCACAGACCACCGGCAGGCCGGCACAGCCCCCCGGCAGGCCGGCACAGCCCCCCGGAGCCTGCACAGACCACCGGCAGGCCGGCACAGACCACCGGAGCCTGCACAGACCCCCTGGCAGGCCGGCACAGCCCCCCGAAAGGCCCGTACAGACCCCAGAGAGGCTGTACAAGGGCAGGAAAGGGTTTTTCTTATTCCGATACCGGAAGTCCCATAGACTTGAATGGGACTTCCGGTATCGGAATCGGCGATACCGATACTTTTTTTAAAGATCGGCCGATACCATCCGATACGATACTTTGAAGTATCGGACGGTATCGCTCAACTCTAGTCTTAAATGAAAAAACACAAAAAGAATTGTCCTAAAGCCAAATTGGATATAATTCCACACCAAACATAACAAAGAGGGTGGACAAAAGTATTGGCACTGTTCGAAAAATCATGTGATGCTTCTCTAATTTGTGTAATTAACAGCACCTATAACTTACCTGTGGCACCTAACAGGTGTTGGCAATAACTAAATCACACTTGCAGCCAGTTGACATGGATTAAAGTTGACTCAACCTCTGTCCTGTGTCCTTGTGTGTACCACATTGAGCATGGAGAAAAGAAAGAAGACCAAAGAACTGTCTGAGGACTTGAGAAACCAAATTGTGAGGAAGCATGAGCAATCTCAAGGCTACAAGTCCATCTCCAAAGACCTGAATGTTCCTGTGTCTACCGTGCTCAGTGTCATCAAGAAGTTTAAAGCCCATGGCACTGTGGCTAACCTCCCTAAATGTGGCAGGAAAAGAAAAATTGACAAGAGATTTCAACGCAAGATTGTGCGGATGTTGGATAAAGAACCTCCACTAACATCCAAACAAGTTCAAGTTGCCCTGCAGTCCGAGGGTACAACGGTGTCAACCCGTACTATCCGTCGGCATCTGAATGAAAAGGGACTGTATGGTAGGAGACCCAGGAAGACTCCACTTCTTACCCCGAGACATAAAAAAGCCAGGCTGGAGTTTGCCAAAACTTACCTGAAAAAGCCTAAAACATTTTGGAAGAATGTTCTTTGGTCAGATGAGACAAAAGTAGAGCTTTTAGGGCAAAAGCATCAACATATAGTTTACAGGAGAAAAAAGAGGCATTCAAAGAAAAGTACATGGTCCCTACAGTCAAACATGGCGGAGGTTCCCTGATGTTTTGGGGTTGCTTTGCTGCCTTTGGCACTGGACTGCTTGACCGTGTGCATGGCATTATGAAGTCAGAAGACTACCAACAAATTTTGCAGCATAATTTAGGGCCCAGTGTGAGAAAGCTGGGTCTACCTCAGAGGTCATGGGTCTTACAGCAGGATAATAACCCAAAACACACTTCAAAAAGCACTAGAAAATGGTTTGAGAGAAAGCACTGGAGACTTCTAAGGTGGCCAGCAATGAGTCCAGACCTGAATCCCATAGAACACCTGTGGAGAGATCTAAAAATGACAGTTTGGAGAAGGCACCCTTCAAATATCAGGGACCTGGAGTAGTTTGCCAAAGAAGAATGGTCTAAAATTCCAGCAGAGCATTGTAAGAAACTCATTGATGGTTACCGGAAGCGGTTGGTTGCAGTTATTTTGGCTAAAGGTTGTGCAACCAAGTATTAGGCTGAGGGTGCCAATACTTTTGTCCGGCCCATTTTTGGAGTTTTGTGTGAAATGATCAATGTTTTGCTTTTTGCTTCATTCTCTTTTGCGTTTTTTCATTTAAGACAAATTAAATGAAGATAATAATACCAAAGAATTTGTGTTTGCAATCATTTTCAGGAAGAAACTGAATATTATCTGACAGAATTGCAGGGGTGTCAATACTTTTGGCCATGACTGTAGTATGTATGTAGTATGTATGTAGCATGTAGCATGTATGTAGCATGCATGTAGTATATATGTGGTATGTATGTAGTATGTATGTAGCATGCATGTAGTATGTATGTAGTATGTATGTAGTATGTATGCAGCATGTAGTATATATGTGGTATGTATGTAGCATGTAGTATGTATGTAGCATGCATGTAGTATATATGTAGTATGTATGTAGCATGTAGTATGTATGTAGCATGCATGTATGTATGTAGTATGTATGTAGTATGTATGTAGCATGTAGCATGTATGTAGCATGCATGTAGTATGTATGTAGTATGTATGTAGCATGTAGTATATATGTGGTATGTATGTAGCATGTAGTATGTATGTAGCATGCATGTAGTATATATGTAGTATGTATGTAGCATGTAGTATGTATGTAGCATGCATGTAGTATGTATGTAGTATATATGTGGTATGTATGTAGCATGTAGTATGTATGTAGCATGCATGTAGTATGTATGTAGTATATATGTGGTATGTATGTAGCATGTAGTATGTATGTAGTATGTATGTAGTATGTATGTAGCATGCATGTAGCATGTAGTATGTATGTATGTAGTATGTATGTAGCATGCATGTAGTATATATGTAGTATGTAGCATGTAGTATGTATGTAGCATGCATGTAGTATGTATGTAGTATGTATGTAGCATGTAGTATGTATGTAGCATGCATGTAGTATATATGTGGTATGTATGTAGCATGTAGTATATATGTAGCATGCATGTAGTATATATGTGGTATGTATTTAGCATGTAGTATGTATGTAGCATGCATGTAGTATGTATGTAGTATGTATGTAGTATATATATTTTTTTTTAAACATTTAACACATTAGCCGGATGATGGGACTACTACTGTCTCATCATTGGCTAATGTATCAATCACTGTCATGGTAGCAGGCATCGCCAGATGGGACTTGTAGTCCCATCGGACGATGCCTGCACAGACCCCCGGACATCAGCACAGCCCCCCGGCAGGCCGGTACAGACCCCGGGCAGTCCATACAGCCCCCCCGGCAGGCCGACACAGCCCCCCGGCAGGCCGGCAGAGACCCCCGGAAGGCCCGAAATGACGGCGCATCATGATGCGCACACACCGCGCATCATGATGACGTCATTTCGGCTGTCAATCAACTTTGAACTTCCGATTCCGATGCCCGATATTGAAAAAATATCGGATGTCGGTATCGGAATTCCGATACAGCAAGTATCGGCCGATACCCGATACTTGCGGTATCGGAAGGCTCAACACTAATCACTGCATGTGGCAGCGAGAGACCAGCGATCAGCGATGCTGGACGCTGGTTTCTAATGTAAACATCGGGTATCCAGAAGCCGCGGCTCCAGGATACCCGCTGTTTACCTTGGAAACCGGCATACAGGCTGGTTTCAAAGGTAAACAGCGGGTATCCAGGAGTCGCGCGACTCTTAGATACCCAATGTTTACCTTGGAAACCAGCGTGTATGTCGGTTTCCAAGGTAAACAGCGGGTATCCTGGAGCCGCGGCTCCTGGATACCCGACGTTTACATTAGAAACCAGCGTCCAGCGTCGCTGATCCTGATCGCTGGGGCTGTCTTGTGACAGCTCTCCAGCGATCAGCCTAACGATGTCCCAGCGATCCCATCATATCGGATCGTTGGTGGGATCGCTGGGACATCGTTATGTGTAACGGTGGCTTAACATTTCATAATGTGTATAGCAGATGATGGGTTAATAAACAGATCATAGGAGTAATAAATGCAGCTAGCACAAACCACTGTAATTTGCAGAGATGATTGCTGCAAAATGTGAACAGACTCTAAATAAGGCTGGAGTCAGACACAACATATAAAAATACGGACCGTATTTTACAGTCGTAATACGCAGAAATGTTCCCTGATCAGTAATCCGTATGTCATCCGTTGTCAGGGTGTGGCTGCGTTTTTTGTGCATCTAAGCAGCCATGTGACATCCGTATTGCATCCGCATGCCGAGATTTTCTCGCCGGCTTGCAAAATGGACATGTAATGGAGCCCAATGATGGGTTAAAACACAAACAAAACAATAGATGCATACACATAGAATACACACATATATATATATATATATATATATATATACACACACATTATGTTCCAAATTATTATGGAAATGATATTTTTCTCTGATTTTCCTAAGTGGCCGGTGCAAATGACAGTCAGTCTAATAAAAGTCATCACCGGTTAGAGTATACATCGAATTTTATTGAAGAAACCTCCCAATGATAACAGTATAATCTCCAAAATGAATAAAAACTCAAATTGCACTGTTCCAAATTATTAGGCACAGTAGAATTTCTAAACATTTGATCTGTTTTAAAGAACTGAAAATGCTCATTTGTGGAATTTGCAGCTTTAGGAGGTCACATTCACTGAACAAAAAAGCTATTTAACTTCAAAACAACCTAACAGGCCAAGTTACATGTTAACATAGGAACCCTTCTTTGATATCACCTTCACAATTCTTACATCCATTGAACTTGTGAGTTTTTGGAGAGTTTCTGCTTGTATTCAGGATAGCCTCCCAGAGCTGCTGTTTTGATGTGAACTGCCTCCCACCCTCATAGATCTTTTGCTTGATGATACTCCAAAGGTTCTCTATAGGCTGTATGTCAGGGGAAGATGGTGGCCACACCATGAGTTTCTCTCCTTTTATGCCCATAGCAGCCAATGACTCAGAGGTATTCAGCATGAGATGGTGCATTGTCATGCATGAAGAGGATTTTGCTCCTGAAGGCAGAGGCGTATCTAGGCTTCCTGGCACCCGGGGCAAGAATTTGGTTTGGCGCCCCCCCCCCCACACCAAGTACATATGCGACTTGCACACTTAGCCATGTACCCACGAACTGCTCTCCATAATGCTCTCAATGTTCAGTAAAAAACTGAAAGCAGGAAGAGAAGCTCGTTGTCAAGTATGAAAATCGCATATGAGTGAAGTGTCCATGTGATGACTACTGGAACCTGCAGAGCTGAATCCTGACATTGCAGCTTCTGAATTCTCACAACGAATGCACTGCACACATTTAGGATTCTCCCTTGCCGTTGTACAGTCATTTCAGCACAAGTATGTGATTTATATACTTCTGGCCACATTCCGACTAGACGTGCCCGGCCTCGCGCTGTTCATTTTCATTGAGTGAGGCCACACATGTCTAGTCAGCATGTGACCGCATGTATGTAAATTACCGGCACGAGAGAATCCTGACTGCGTCCAGTGAGCACTGTGAGAATTCAGAAGTCTGCAGTCACATAGAATGACTGCAGACTCCGTACAAACCTGGACAACCCCTTTAATGTTCCTAACAAATAAAAACATAAGAATAAGTCAGTATCACAAATAACATTTACATCCAGGTACCTTATAGATGACGTCGTCTCTGCAGTCGGTCTCCTTTTCTTCTTCTTGTCCAAACCCCATGATGAGTTTTCTCATCCACAGCCGTCTCTGCAGACTTCCATCTTCTCCGGTCTTCTGCAGCAAATCTCCACACGATGCCCTTAAAGATAGAAGTGTCATTATAATGCTCCTAAATAAAAATGCTTGCAATATACTGTCGCCTCACACTATTCCCCTCCTTCCTCTAACATCCCCCCTGTTCACCATACTGTCTCATCATATATTTACCCCCTCACTCTCTATACTGTTTGCTCACACATACCCGACTCCCCATACTGTGTCCACATACATTAACCCGTTCGCTCCCCATACTGTCTGCACCCAACCCCCATACTGTTTCCTCATACATACTCTGTGTCCTCAAATCTCCCCATCCCCACTCCAAATCCCTCACACACATTAAATAACCCCCCATCCACACTCCAAATCCCTCACACACATTAAATAACCCCCCATCCCCACTCCCAAATCCCCCCACACATTATGTACCCCCACTCCAAATCCCCCACATTAAATAACCCCCATCCCCACTCCCAAATCCCCCCCACACATTATGTACCCCCCACTCCAAATCCCCCACATATTAACCCCATCCCTACTCATTAACCCCCCCAAACAATAACCCCCATCCCCACTCATTAATTCCATCCCCACTCATTAACCCCCCCGTCCATACTCCCAAATCCCCCAACACATTATGTACCCCCCACTCCAAATCCCCCACACATTAACCCCATCCCCACTCATTATCCCCCACACATTAATTCCATCCCCACTCATTAACCCTCCACAAATTAATTCCATCCCCACTCAATAACCCCCATCCCCACTCATTAACCCCCCACTCAATAACCCCCATCCCCACTCATTAACCTGTCACACATTAACCTCATCTCCACTCATTAACCCCCCCACGCATTAACCCCATCCTCACTCATTAACCCCCACCGCCACACATTAACACCCCCCATCTTCGGTGGTTTCTTCAGCTCCACATTGGAGCACACTTACCACCAGCGCTGAGCGTTCACTCTGGGCGCCAGAGAGTGATGTCAGCAGCACGATCACATGACCTGATCACGCTGCTGACGTCACTCTGGCCCGGAGGTCAGAGCTGCAATTGTACTGGCGTCTATACAGACGCCAGTACAATTGTTCCCTGGGAGCCGGCACGTGCACCTTCTCTGCGCCAGCTGTCAGCTTGACAGCTGACACAGAGAACCGCCGACTCTCAGGCCAGGAGGGGCGGCAGAACGCAGCCGCCAGGGAGGACACTGTGGACCGATGCATTAGGCGGCCCGGTCTGCGCCCCTGCTGGCTGCGCCCGGGGCAACTGCCCCGGCTGCCCCCTCCCTAGATACGCCCCTGCCTGAAGGCACGTTTCTGCTTTTTATACCATGGAAGAAATTTGTCAGTCAGAAACTCTATATACTTTGCAGAGGTCATTTTCACACTTTCAGGAACATTAATGGGCTCTACCAGCTGTTTCCCCATGATTCTGGCTCAAAACATGACTCCTCCACCTCCTTGGTGACGTCGCAACCTTGTTGTGACATGGTGGCCATCCACCAACCATCCACTACTCCATCCAGGGTTGCTCGACCCTCATCAGTAAACATGACTGTTTGAAAATTAGTCTTCATGTATGTCTGGACCCACTGAAACCGTTTTTGCTTGTGAACACTATTTAGGGGTGGCCGAATAGTAGGTTTATGCACCACAGCAAGCCTTTGAAGGATCCTACACCTTGAGGTTTGAGGGACTCCAAAGGCACCGGCAGTTTCAAATATCTGTTTGCTGGTTTGTAATGGCTTTTTAGCAGCTGCTCTCTTAATGATGAACTTGCCTGGCAGAAACCTTCCTCATTCTGCCTTTATCAGCACGAAGACGTCTGTGCTCAGAATGAGCCACAAATCTCTTAACAGTACGGTGATCACGCTTAAGTTTTTGGGAAATATCTAATGTTTTCATCCCATGACCGAGGCATTGCACTATTTGATGCTTTTCGGCAGCAGAGAGATCCTTTTTCTTTCCCATGTTACTTGAAAACTGTTACCTGCTCAATAGTGTGGAACATCCAGTTTTCCTTTTATTGGGCTCACATGGCAAACTAATTATCACAGGTATCTGAGATTGATTTCAGTGATCCAAAGAACCCTGAGACACAATACCATTAATGGGTTTCATTAAAAAAAACAAAAAAAATGCTATGACACTTAAAAACAATTTGCATAATAATTTGGAACATAGTGTCACACATGTCATTGAGACATATATATATATATATATATATACATATATATACACTGTATATTTATACGTCATAGAGTTCTACAAAAACCCGACATGAAATGACACATGGTTTACATACAGTAAACCATTTAATTTAATTTAGTTTTTTATATATCTGACTAATAATTAGATTATGGCTTGTGTGTGTAAAATTTGGGACATGTAGGTGTTAAATTAAGGGGTTAATTCGTTCAAAAAAATTGTGTGGGCTCCAGCGGTAAATTCTCAACCAGAGAGGGAAAGCCAGTGAGTGTGGGCAGATATTAATAGCCTAGAGAGGGAGCATTGCTTTTGCCCCCCCGGCTACAAAAATCTGCCCCCAGCCACCCCAGAAAAGGTGCATCTATAAGATACGCCTTTTCTGGCACTTAGACTCGCTATTCTCCTTGCCCTGAAGTGGTGGCTAATGGGTTAATAATGGGTTAATGTCACCTTGCTATTGAAAGGTGACATTAAGCCGGATTAATAATAGAGAGGTGTCAATAAGACACCTATCCATTATTAACCCTAGAGTAGTAAAGGGTTAAAAAAACACACACAGACATTAATTAAAAAAAATTTTTTAATGAAATAAACACACCAAGTTTTTGACCAAATTTATTCAACTGCTAATCCTAAAAAAAGCCATGGATCTTTAAAAATAATAAAATAAAAAAGCAACAATATACATACCTCTCCGCAGTTCAGTCAAGTCCCCCACTGCAGTCCATCAGAAGGGGTTAACTAGTTTACAATGGGGTCCAGTGCTAATGCGAACGGCCCCGCTGTAAACCACTGACGAATGAATTAGTTCATCTTGTGCAGCCTCCCCGGCTGACCGGAGGTGAACTAATGAGTGTGGGAAAGTTTCTGAACTTTTTCCCACGCTCATCAGTTCACCTAAGGTCAGCCAGGGGACTCCGCGCAGCCTCACTGACTACAGCAATTACTACATTATTGATTACCCTATACCATGAGGTCTAGGGTAATCAACAATAGGGTAATAAATGTTACCATTTATGCTACTCTAGGTTAGTGCAGAGGTAATACTAACTCTCTCACTAGTATAAAATACTAAGAATACAGGTGTTAAACCAATGATTACCCTACACCACCTGGAAAATTAGCATTTTCTCTGCCTTTACCTTGAGCAGTTGGAATACTATCATTAACGCTTTTCTATAAATTTATGCATGCAGGTCCTATGGACAACGAGGGATAATAGTATTACATCTGCACTAAGAGCAACAGGAATGCTAACATTAACCCCTTCACTGCTATAACATTCTGGACATGCATGTTTTAAATACTTAACTACAATATACTTTAATGCCTCAGATGAAAACATTACCTCTTCACTAATATAGAGCCACTAACATTATAGCCATGCAGTCATTACATCCTTGACTTCCCTAGACCACCAGTGCTAATAGCATAACCTCTAGACGAACCTATGGCAGAAGAAATGTTGATATTAACTTACAAACTACTATAACATACTAGGCATGCAGCTATTAAATCCTTGACTCTAGTACTCTAGACCCCCAGGAACAATGGTGTTACCTTTGCATGACACAGAACAGTAGGAATGCTGACAATAGCCCACTGACTACTACAAAAAATCTGTGCATGCAGGTGTAAAGAAGTGAAATGTGAGGTTTTCTTGTTTCCTTCCTCAGGGTTGTCCCTCCTATGTTGCTATGTACAGTATATATTGCTGTATTATAATATTTCTGATTAATGTCTGCGGTACTGCTACATAGAAACATGTATTATCGCCAGTCTTTAATGGCATTGCCACATGTACATTGTGTATTGTATAATATTATGTGTCTGTTGTGCATGTACAGTTAGGGTAAGTTATTGCAACCTTTTGGGGACATTAGAGGAGGGCACTTTAGTATATAGTTTACATAATCATGGGTAAGTGTAGTTCTGTTGTGGGCCACTAGATGGGGGGCATACTAGTGGGCTCTATAGGTATAGCTGATAGGATGCTCATAGAGAGTTAATTGTAGGAGGGATTGCTTGGAGTTAAGGATAGTGCTGAAGAGTAGTTTAGTAAGATGGGGTCAGGGCGCCCAAGTGTCCACATGGGCTATAGGCCCAGATGGCATGGCAGCCACGTAACGTTAAGTTGTTATAGCCAACGTTAGACAGGCCACTGTGGGTCTTAGCAGTGAGTCAGTACAGGAAAAGGAAGATGTGGCATCTGATCGCCTGGGCCAATGCTTTTAGGGCAGAAGTTGACTGGACTAAGGAGATGAAGGAAGTTGGAACTTCAACGAGATTGGTACAGATGGGACGGATGCTTCACCAGGGGCCACCAAACGTAGTGACTGATGAATTCGTGTCTGGGGCAAAACAGGCTGAAGGAAATGTCATTATAGCGAGGTTAGGCCAGGAAGGAACTGGGAAGCAGTCTGAGAAGTTCCGGTCCGGGCGTGTACTACACAGAAGTGACAGCAAACAAGGGAAAGATGAGAAGCAAGCAAATGTTATTATGTACCAACTGTGGATGTAACGTGCGAAATCCTAAGTAAAGAAAGTGTTAAAGTTGTCTTGGACTGTGTCTCCATTGATGGGGGTTGCCTAGAAGAGGGACCCTTATTGCCTGGGAAGTGCCCGAGTGAAGCTAAATCTGGAGATGCAGGTATGCCAAGGAGAAGAGTATTGTTTCATGTAGGGGAAGGACTGGACACAGCTGCTACAGTAATACAGGTCACGACTACAGTCCAGTCCCTCCCTTACACAGGTATATTTAACCTTTTACCACAATGCCCTAGACTACCAGGGAAAATATGTATAGCTTTTCACTAACCCATACAAGTAGGAATTCTGACATTAATCCCTTCACTAGTATAAAATTTGAAACCTGTAGATATCACATCATTGAATCATTGAATATCCTAGATCATCATGGATAAGGGGCATATAGGTATTAAAATCTTGAATCTAATACTCTAGACCACCTGGGATAATGGCAATAATTTAGCAACAACATAGAGCAGGAGGAATGTTGACAACCTACTCACTACTATAATGTTATAGGGATGCAAGTATTAAACTCTTGACTCCAATACCCTAGGCCACAAGGGAAAATAACATTACCTCTTCACTAACATAAAGCAACAGGTATGCTGACATTAACCCCTCTGAAATTTAAAATATGAGGCAAGTAGATATCAAAGGGTTATTCCAGTGCCACTTACTTCTGCATTGTGTGATGAGTGGCGCCAGTAAGATTACATCTATAGATATTTACCCTAGACCTCCTGGGATAAGAACAATACCTCTATTAATAGGAATATCTCTAATTAACATACAGCAGCAAGAATACTGACATTAATCCCAACATTACTATTAAATCCAATGTGTCCAATAAGTCATTTATGACTACTCTAGACTACCAGGGAAAATGTCATTAGCTCTTAAAATTCAACTTTCCTAGAGCATGTTCACTGGTAATAACCTCTTTCCTGCTGTAGAGTACCAGGCAGGCAGGTCATGACCTCTTCGCTAACTTAGGTCAAAATTGTTATTACTATTACTTACTTCACTCATGCAACTATCCAGAATAAAATGTATAGACCACCAGAGACATTACTAATAACCTCTAAGGATATAGCGTTAATATTAACCCTTAATCTACTCCAGGTGTCAATCAAATAGTTGATTCAATTCCAAAGCTAAATATTGCTGGCTGTCATTGCATCACATCCTTGCAGAAGGCCGAAAATGTTGTCTTGTTGGGGACTGCAGAAATCCTGTCCTTTTTGTCTTACGCAATGCCATGCGGTTTGAGCCTAATTGGTCATACCGCCAGCCATTATTCAACTTAAGTGTTCCAATCCCTTTTTCTAAGGGTTCTTTCACATATCCTGATATTTCCAGTACTGGAAAAAGCAGTACGAGAAATATCAGTGTCCATCTGTTTAATATGTGTGGCAACCATGTGCCGCATCAGTATCACATGTACCGGTGCCTGGTAGCACCGACACTGTTTGCGCAGTTCTCCAGCGCCAGATGCTGAAGACAGCTCATCATTCTCCCCTGCTCTGCTGTTAATCAGCGCTAGCAGGGGAAAGTGTTGAGAGTTGTATTCAACTAATAACAGCAAAAGCAGGCAACGGCTGATGGGACTACTACTCCCATCAGCCTACTCCTGCTGTTGTTAATAACAACAAAAGCAGGAGGTGGCTTACGGGAGTATTCATTAGCTGCCACCTGCGCTATAAATAAGTAAGCTTCATGTCACCAGACAATACAAAGGGGACATTAACCCCACAGATATGAACCTCACTTGCATCGCCACTTGGCAATTGGGAAGATCCAGGCAAAGCGCCAGAAATGGCACATCTAATAGATGTGCATTTTCTGGATTGCTTCGGGCTGCTATTTTTAGGCTTGAGGGGGCCAATATCCATGGCCTATACTAGCCTGAGAATACCAGCCCCCAGCTGTCTTCTTTAGCTTGGCTGGTTACCAAAAAATGAAGGGATCCCATGACGATTTTTTAAAATATTTATTTAAATAATTAAAAAAAAAAACAGCGTGGGGACCCCTCTATTCTTGCTAACCAGCCTTGCTGAAGCTGACAGCTGAGGGTTGCAGACCACAACTGTCAGTTTTACCTGGCTGGTTATCAAACATACAGGGGAAACCACATCAATTTTTTACTTATTTATTTATAATGTAGGTGGTGGCTGAATACCTTCATCAGCTGCCGCCTGCTCTCTCTGTTATCAGTTGAATACTACTCTCATTCTCCCCTGCTAGCTCAGATCGGAGGCAGCGCAGGGGAAAATTATGCGAGTTGTCTTCAGCACCCATCGCCAGTGAACAGTGCCAACAGTACCTCTTATTCCCAGGTGCCGGTACATGTCACACTGATGACAGATGGATGTCATCTGTGTGTCATCAGTGTACATGTGTAGGGGACATTTTTCAGCTTGTGCAGCTGTTACAAAATGGTCATGTCAGTGTATTTTGCCGACAGACACATGGTATGTGGAAACACACGGATATGTGCACAGATCCATTCACTTGAATGGGTCTACGTGTGCAAGTGTCTTTGGTACATGTGAAAACTATCACCACACGTACTGGTCACGTTGACATATGAAAGAGAAATTGGAGTAGATCCTTTGCTAATCACAGGTTGTCCTGTTACTGATACCCAATAGATCAGTTGTCATCTGTAACAAGTGCTCACTTTCCCTCTAGCACCTCCACAGGTAAAATAAAGTATTACACCATCCATCCCTATTTAAATCAATTACCTTTTTGTCTAATACATGTATGTAAATGGAGTGGTGGTTACACACGCACATCGCCAGTCCTTTCACAGAGAATTTTTTCTCATGATCAGTTGGGGTTCTATTCATCATGCAATAGGACTTTTTTAATCCATTTTTCTTAGGCAACATTCTAATTAATTGGTCAGCATTTTACATCAGTATTCGTAAGCTATGATCATCAGTGGAACAAGCAGATGCAAAGTATGATAGAATCACGTCATCACTTCTGCATTTTTCACCCACTCCTGATTTGTTTTACTTACAAATAATGATATAAAATATTGATCAAATACTGAATTTGTGAACTTGGCCTTATAAAAGCTATTGAGCCCCCATGAATCAGCAGTCATTTGTAGCAAATGCACACTTTGCCTCTAGCATTTCCGCAGGTGAAATAAAGCATTACACCTTCCCAATTAAAATCAATACGCTACTTGCCGAATACATGCATATGTAGGGTTTTTCAGCTACACCCAAATACTGGACTCCCTTTAATAAGTTTTTTAAACTAATTTTAAATATCCAATTAAGTTTTTGTAAACGAGATAACCCCTTTAATTATTACTATTTTGTTTTTAGGTATCTTAGCCTTACCAGTGCTTTGGATGTTACTTTTTTTAACTCTTGCTTACACAGCCATTAAAAAGTTTTTTTTCTTTCTTTTCCATTATTGGAAATAGCTTTGGTGCGGTTGCCAGCTTTAATTATGTTGCATCATAAATACTAACAATTGGCTGACGATTGTCTTAAATAACCTTGAAAGTATAGCTGTAGTTAATTTCCTATTGTTTCCAAACCCCATCAGTGTTCATGACCCTTACTTGTCTCTGTTGGCACCGAGAGCCTTAGGCTGCCGCAAGCAGTAAATATAGCCATCCTCTAAGCAGCACTTTCCGTGGCTTAGGCTTCAAGCATGCTTTTCAGGAATGAAATTTATAATTAGCTTCTAATCAAAGTCTATTGTAGTTTTCTCCATAATAAGAGCCATTAGTGGTCTATTTACATTCTTTCTTAAGGTATTCTTCCCTCAAATCACTGATTTATTTCAGAAAAAAAAAGAAAAAGAGATAATGAAAAATTTAATGATTTATTTTACGTTAACCACCGCTTCTTAGCTTTATTATTATGCCGGTACCTTTGCCAAAGTACTTTTCTTAATGAATTCACCTTTTAGGTCTCCGAAATTGAAGACAAGTCACAGACACAAATTATAGAGGATAACTGATACTAATGGTTTTATCTTCAGGCAATTAGGAAAATACACAACAATCTTATCTTCGGGCTAAAGACGTTCATGGTCTGAGAAAATATGGCTTCGGTAGAGTGTACGTGTGAAACGTACGAATGCAGCTGTAACGGGCCACAATACACATACTTCTCGGTAAAAAAAAAAGCACCAAAATTTGTAACTTTTTGCACAATGAAGTTTTAAAATTATTTATGTTTTTTTAGATACTTTTTTTGCAACTTTTTTTAGAGCACGTTTTGCAAAGTGATGCAGAAATTACCGTGATCGGGCTTGCCTAGGTGGGGCATAACTAAGCGGCTACCTGGTTTTCACTGGAGCTTCTGATGATGGAGTCAGCCTTGAGCTGCAGGTAGCTTCCAGGTACCACTTTTAGGTGGTTCCTGGTACCACAGCTGCCGATCCCAAGGGTCAGGACTGCTGATGCAGAATGGGTTTGGAGTCACTGACATGGCTGTTCATACAGGTGCGGCTTCAGGGTTCAGATACTGCCAGAGCAGCTTCAGGGTTCAGGTACTACCAGAGCGGCTTCAGTGTTTAGGTACCGTCAGAGCGGCTTCAGGGTTCAGGTACCGTCAGAGCGGCTTCAGGGTTCAGGTACTGCCAGAGCGGCTAGAGGGTTAAGGTACCGTCAGAGCGGCTTCAGGGTTCAGGTACCGTCAGAGCAGCTTCAGGGTTCAGGTACCACCAGAGCGGCTTCAGGGTTCAGGTACCGCCAGGGCGGCTTCTGCTGTAGTATCGCCAGAGCGGCTTCAGGGTTCAGGTACCGTCAGAGCGGCTTCAGGGTTCAGATACTGCCAGAGTGGCTTCAGGGTTCAGTTACCGTCAGAGCGGCATCAAGGTTCAGGTACCGCCAGAGCAGCTTCAGCGTTCAGGTACCACCAGAGTGGCTTCAGGGTTCAGGTACCGCCAGAGCGTCTAGAGAGTAAAGGTACCGCCAGAGCATATTCATGGTTCAGGTACTGCCAGAGCTGCTTCAGGGTACTGCCAGCGCTGCTTCAGGGTTCAGGTACTGCTAGAGCGACTTCAGGGTTCAGGTACCACCAGAGCAGCTTCAGGGTTCAGGTACCGCCAGAGCGGCTAGAGGGTTAAGGTACCGCCAGAGCATCTTCATGGTTCAGGTACCGCCAGAGCTGCTTCAGGGTTCAGGTACTGTCAGAGCGGCTTCAGGGTTCAGATACCGCCAGAGCGGCTTCAGGGTTCAGTTATCGTCAGACTGGCATCAAGGTTCAGGTACTGCAAGAGCAGCTTCAGGGTTCAGTTACCGTCAGAGTGGCTTCAGGGTTCAGTTACCATCAGAGTGGCTTCAGGGTTCAGGTACCGCCAGAGCATCTTCATGGTTCAGGTACCGCCAGAGCTGCTTCAGGGTACCGCCAGCGCTGCTTCAGGGTTCAGGTACCATCAGAGTGGCTTAAGGGTTCAGGTACCACCAGAGCGGTTTCAGGGTTCAGGTACCATCAGAGCGGCTTCAGGGTTCAGGTACTGCTAGAGCAGCTAGAGGGTTAAGGTACCACCAGTGCGGCTTCAGGGTTCAGGTACCGCCAGAACGGCTTCAGGATTCAGGTACCGCCAGAGAGGCTTCAGGGATCAGGTACCGCCAGAGCAGCTTCAGGGTTCAGGTACCACCAGAGTGGCTTCAGGGTTCAGGTACCGCCAGAGCGACTTCCGTTGTAGCATCGCCAAAGCGGCTTCAGGGTTCAGGTACCGTCAGAGCGGCATCAAGGTTCAGGTACCGCCAGAACGGCTTCAGGGTTCAGGTACCACCAGAGCGGCTTCAGGGTTCAGGTACCGCCAGAGTGACTAGAGGGTTAAGGTACCGCCACAGCATCTTCATGGTTCAGGTCCGCCAGAGCTGCTTCAGGGTACCGTCAGCGCTGCTTCAGGGTTCAGATACCGTCAGAGCGACTTCAGGGTTCAGGTACCACCAGAGCAGCTTCAGGGTTCAGGCACCGCCAGAGCGACTAGAAGGTTAAGGTACCGCCAGAGCATCTTCATGGTTCAGGTACCACCAGAGCTGCTTCAGGGTACCGCCAGCGCTGCTTCAGGGTTCAGGTACCGTCAGAGCGGTTTCAGGGTTTAGATATCACCAGAACGGCTTCAGGGTTCAGTTACCGTCAGAGCAGCATCAAGGTTCAGGTACCGCAAGAGCGGCTTCAGGGTTCAGTAACCGTCAGAGCGGCTTCAGGGTTCAGGTACTGTCAGAGCGGCTTCAGGGTTCAGGTACCGCCAGAGCATCTTCATGGTTCAGGTACCGCCAGAGCTGCTTCAGGGTACTGCCAGCACTGCCTCAGGGTTCAGGTACCGCCAGAGCGACTTCAGGGTTCAGGTACCGCCAGAGCGACTTCAAGGTTCAGGTACCGCCAGAGCTGCTTCAGGATTTAGGTACCGCCAGAGTGGCTTCAGGGTAACGTACACACTTTTTAGGAATACAGTAACAGGATAACAAACCAACTTCAATGGATTAGGACATGGGACCCTGAATAGGCGTGCCATTCGGATGCCTGTGCCCGGTGCACATTAAGCAAGAGACATGCCAGGAGATGGGGAGGTCACTGCGTGGCAGAGATGGTGAGAATATCAGCATCCCTGCATAGAGGGGGAAGAGGGACCACACAGGGGCACCGGCATTAGTGTTACACATTGATATATGAACAGTGCATTACTGACATAGGCTATTCTTATAAAAGTTATGTTTTAGCGCAAAAATTTATCAATTTGTGTGTGACCACCGGCCAGGACAAGGCGTGCTTTTCTTTGATGGAACCCCAACTTTTTTTCCTTATCAGACATGCCTCCCCCTGAGTGCGTCAGTTCTCTTCCCATTGATGCCTTAGACTCTTGGCTGTGCAGAAAACTTATGTCTTACTATATGAACAGTAGTGCTGGTCAATTTGTGAGGAAAGCTGCATTAACCAGAGAAAGTAGCCAACCTTTTTAAATCTCCAGCAGTTAAATTCTACCTGCCAGTAACAGTTTATTACTTACCTGGTCTGTTGTTTTATCTAGCCCTTGTATCCTATGGCTGTTGGTTATTATTTCCTGGCCATAGATCATTTTTCTCTTTACCCAACTGCCTCACAATTCTGTCCCAGACTTTGACCTCCTGGTAATGACTCAGCTTGACAACTCTTCTCTCTGATAGCTCACTCCACCAGCCAATCACTCCTTCATTACATGAGGGAAAGCAACCCCTTTAAAGAAGCCCTATCACTTGCCATAAATATATTTCTTACCTGGTGTAAAAGCTTCTGTTCTTCCGAATCTGGCGTTATTTTTCTTTTGTTTCTTCTCCTCTTCTGTGTACAGATTTCTCTTCACTGTATATAAATATGGTATTTTTTTTTAGCCAAGAAGGCATGGTTCTTGATGACCACATCCAGCTGTCTAAAAGAATAGAGCTAAACACAGGGAAGAGGGGGCCATATCTCTGGAACGGAGAGGCGCAGGAACAAAGGAAAAACAGCGCCGGATTCAGGAGAACAGCGGCATTTACACCAGGTGAAAAGATAAATACAAATATGTATTGTTATTGACAGGTTCTCTTTAAAGAGGTTGTTAAATAATGGCCTTTTATTTTCTCTCTACAGGATATATGATAAATGCCTCCCTCATCACTGGGGGTGCCACTGCTGGGACCCCACCATTATCCAGAGTATGAGGGACTCAGTGCTTGTTTGTCTGTTACCATATTCTTATAGAAATTGAAAACTTACAAATATAAATCTCTATAAAATCAGATTGTTCCGACCGCCCCGTCCCCCGTTTACAGCTTTCTATCTTGTTCTTTGAACGCTGTTCCTTCAGCTCTCAGACGATGTGATTCAGCGTTGTATTTGGCATGCACCTGGAGTTTATATATTCTCCATATTTTATGTGGGTTTACTCCAGATGCTTTGATTTTTCTCCCGGTTGGATTGAAATTTTGTCCTTGGTCTCGAAGTCTATGTGACTTTCATATTAAAATGACATTGGAAGCTTCAATAATACAGGAAAAGACAGAACCGACTGTGGCGTGACATGTGTAGCGTTATCTAGAATAATCACAACTCTCATCATCTTAGTGACAAATATTATTAGGTCACCACGCTATGGTGATGAGGAGTTACTCAAAATTGGATCTGGGGAGACTCTTTTGATCAAGAAGTAAAGATGAGCCAATCGCTCGAAGGGGAAACATATTTTGCAAGTCAGTTTGCCCGAGTCCAGTAAAATGTCAGCTGTAAAGGGGTTACATTTTTTTAAAAAAATACTCATCAGTGGTTGAGACGTTGGGGATGATGGGTGCTGAAAGTCATCAAAGATGCAGAAAGGTGGCCCAGAGATGTTTGCACTGGTGATCAGACCGAAGAAAATGTCCAGACCAGAGAGGAGACATGTGGCAGGACAGGTGAGAGCTGGGCGAGAATTATTTTTATAATTTATTTTTTTCCAATTGTTTATTATGCTGGAGAGACATCAGAGTAAAATAATATACATTCAAATTTAATATTGTATCCAAATTAGGGCAAATCAAATTTCGAGAGGTTTCATCGTCACTATTACAGTTGACCATGGCGATCAAAGAGGTTCAAGGTTTCCTTTAAGATTTCCTTTAATGATCTCTTTTCTATGGAGCGTCTGCGAACATTAAAGGGATAAATATTATTTGTGCTTTTATTATGTTACAAATTGTATCTTTTTGCAACTGGTATCATTATGATTTCATTTATGATTTATCTATTTAGGGTTTTATTGTTCTAGTTGTATAGTAATCATTATTAGGTTACATTCACACAGAGATGTCTTCATTCAGATAGGGGCTCATATATTTGACAAAATTGACATGAGAAAATCCTACAATTCATCTCCAACGTTTTTTAAAAAAGACCTTAAGGCTAAGTTCACATGTACCGGAACTCTCGTGGAAATTGCCGCGAGAATTCCGGAATTCCGTTCTGCGGGAAAATCGCATTTTAAATTCCCGCGATTTTCCCGCGGAAAAACTAACATTTTGCAAGCATAATTAGCTTGCAAACTGCTAGCGTTTTCCAAGCGATCTGTAGCATCACTTGGAGAACTGATTGACAGGTTGGTCACACTCTTCAAACATAGTGTTTGACAAGTGTGACCAACTTTTTACTACTGAGGCCGCCTATGCAGCATCAGTAGTAAAAGATAAAATGTAAAAAAAAATAAAAAATGGTGTTATTCTTACCTTCCGACGTCCCGCGCAGCCATTCCCAGTAATCCTTTGCGAAAATGCCCGCGATAACGTACGTTCTCGCGGGATCGAGACGTCTCGTGGTAATTCGCGATGACGTCGCACGAATGACCGCGAGACTTCGTGATCCCACGAGAACGGACGCCATCGCGGGCATTTTCGCAACGGATTACTGGGAACGAGAGCGTGGAGAGAGGCCGGAAGGCTGCGCGGGACGTCGGAAGGTGAGAATAACAATGTTTTTTATTTTAAATTCTATTTTTTACAGGGATATGGTACCCAAAGCCCGGAGGACAGTCTCCTCTCCTCCGGACCGTGGGTACCATCCGCAAATATTCTGCTTACTTTCCGCATGGTGTGCACAGCCATATGCGGGAAGTAAGCGGAACAATGCATTACTATGGGTGCGGGATCGCCGCGATTCCGCAAAATTAATGAGCATGCTGCGGTTTTTACCGCGAAGCGATTCCTCTGCGGTAAAAACCGCAGCATTAGCAGAGCATTGCGGAATCCCATAGGAATTCATGGAATGCTTATTTTTCGCGTTTTCGCGGCAAAATCACACGCTTAAAACCGCCGCGGAAACGCGAAAAAAATGCAACGTGTGAACTCAGCCTCAATTCCCATGAAACTGCTATTCTTTTTACCCTATGTAAAAGCCGCTGCTCGCCTGAATCTGGCTGTTTTTCTTTTGTTCCTGCAGCTCTCCTTTCTTGAGATATGGCCTCGTCTTCTTTGCACGTAAATCTTGACTTTTTTTAGTCAATTGGGCGTGATTCACAAGAACACACCCATGAAGAAGAGATGACGACCACACCCCCTTATATGAAAAGATCACATGTACAAGGAAAAAGGGCCATATTTCAGGGATGAAGAGGTGCAGGAACAAAAGAAAAGCTGGATTGGATTCAGAGGAACAGCAGCTTTTACACAAAGTAATAAAATTATGTAATTATGGGAAATGACTGATCTTACTGATATGTTAAATTGTCAATGGGGTTAAAAATCTCTTCAATAACTGGCAACAAGTAATTTACAGTAGATAATTTAGATTTAGGTTTCGGCATTGATTTAATGTAAAAATGAGTGGGTGACCACATGTGGATTATCTACATTACATTTGGCTAAGTCGGAGCAATAATGGGGCTAATCTGAGTGTTAAGGTGGTAACTCTCATGCCTTCTCAGCGCCACCCTACTCACCGTGGTCATCACATTGCTTCTCCTCGCATCAGGCCAGCGCACTGTATATTGACTCTTGCAGCACTGCTGCATCTGAATGTGTTTCCATTTGGCCTTAGGGGAACATGCCAGTCTCTGCAGGAATTTACCCCTGCTGTGTCCAGCAGATATCAGGTTCCCCGGCCTATGATGTGCTAGCAGGTTCTATATTAAACAGCTCCTCCCAACACTCCCTGCCCAAATGTGGGTACTCAGTTTGTTCTGCTAGTGTGCTGTTGGTGCTTGTGTGTTCTGTTTTTCCCGTTCTTGACCCGCCTTGCATACCCATCCTGTTCAAGCTCCCCGCTCCTGACCTGAGCTACATATCATGATCCTGTGCCGCCTGCCCCGATCTGAGACTGCCTGACCATGTCTTTGTCTTTGCCCTTCTGTACCTTGTAACCGTGCCTCTGACTCTCTGGCTAGCTGCTGCACTGTCGGGGACTGCCCTAGAGGCTGAAGTGGTAGCTGGTGACCCACTGCGGACAAACCTAGCCTCATCATCTGTAGCTCTAGCAAAAACCGGCTAGTTGCTTAGTCATAGCCCAACAGGTAAGTCCGGTCCATGGCATGGAAACCTAACACCTCAAACTGATATCTTGTATATACATTAAAAAAGAGCCTTAACTATATATAGGAAAGAAAGAAAGAAAGAAAGAAAGAAAGAAAGAAAGAAAGAAAGAAAGAAAGAAAGAAAGAAAGAGGAGAGAAGAAAAAAGGAAATAAAGAAAAAAGGAAGAAAAAGGAGAGAAAGAAAAAGAAGGAAAGAAAGACAAAGAAAAAAAAGAAAAGAAAGAACGAAAACAAAAGATAGAAAAGAAATAAAAAAGAGAAAGAAAAAAGAGAGAAGGAAAGAAAGAGACGAAGAAAAAGAAGGAAAGAAAGAGAAAGAAAAGAAAGAAAAAGAAAGAGAGAAAGAAAAAGGTTGGAAAGAAAAAGAAGGAAAGAAAGAATAAAACAGAAAGAAAGAAAAAGGAGAGAAATAAAAAGAAGGAAAGGAAGAGAGAAAGAAAATGGAGAGCAAGAAAAGAAGAAAAGAGAGAAAGAAAAGAAAGAAAGAGAAAGCAAAGAAAGAAAACTAAGGAAAGAGAAAGAAAATTAAGAAAAGGATAGCAAGAAAGAAAGAGAATGAAAGAAAGAAAAGAGAGAAAGAACGAAAGAACGAAAGAAAGAAAGACAGAAAGAAAGAAAGAAAGAAAGAAGGAAAGAAAGAAAGAAAGAAAGAAAGAGAGAGAGAAAAAGAAAGAAGTGCAATACATTGGTTTAATAGTAAAAAAAAAACAGGTTCTTGAAAGGATCTGGAAATTAACTTAAAAAATCTGTGCAATGAAAATGGAATAATATTAATAATAATTATAATAATATATCTCGTTAGCTTTATCATTTGCTCACACCTACAGTCGTCCTCATTCTCCTGGCGCAGTGATTTTTACCAGGTCGGACGCTCAGGGTCAGGTTACTGTGCAGTGGGCGCCCTGATTACACAACTCAGATTTCTTAGAAAAATCAGCAATAGACTGTGAGCGCTGCTGCGAGATTCAGTCCTGCCGCCAAGGTTCCAGAGAAAAAACACAAAGCAGCATTTGTAGTCAGACAGGGCCGCGCATGATACAACGGGGGACGTGTACTAAGATAGCAGTTTTGTAAAATAAGCCGTCCTCGCTGGACCATCATTGCATTTTTCCCTGTGATCTGCAAAATGTCACATTGGCGCTTCACGTTCCAATGAAATATAGCAGCAAGAAAGTCGCAGGCTCTTCTGAATCTGCACACGGCACAGGACAAGGCGAAGGCATGAGCCCCTTGTAATACTGTAATGGGATGTTCACACTGAGTGTTTTTCTAGGAGTTTTAGAGTCTGCACACAGAGTTTTTTTGCTTGTTTTTTATTAAAGATGAAACTGAGTAGATCCTCCAAGTTTTACAGGACATTTTTTTAGTGAATTAGAAGAGTTTCAGTTTCTGCTCCAAAAACTCTTTATCACTTTCATGACCGGAGCTTTTCTCGGTTTTGCGTTTTCGTTTTTCGCTCCCCTTCTTCCCAGAGCTATAACTTTTTTAGATTTCCTTCAACAACAACAACACCATTGGTTTTAGCATGTCGTTTACTTGAAAACGGAGGAAAAAAATCCAAGTACGGTGAAATTTAAAAAAAAGTACAATCCCACACTGTTTTTTGTTTGACTTTTTTGCTAGGTTCACTAAATGCTAAATCTAACCTGCCATTATGATTCTCCAGGTCATTACAAGTTCATAGACACCAAACATGCCTAAGTTCTTTTTTTATCTAAGTGGTGAAAATAAATTCCAAACTTTGTTAAAAAAAAATTGCGCCATTTTACGAAACCCATAGCAACTTCATTTTTCGTGATCTCGGGTTAAAGGCGACTTTATTTTTTGCATGCTGAGTTGATGTTTTTAATGATACCACTTTTTTGCAGACATGTTCTTTTGATAGCCCATCATTGTATTTTAATGCAATGTCGCGGTGACCAAAAAACGTAATTCTGGCATTTTAATTTTTTTCTCACTATGCCATTTAGTGATCAGGTTAGTCCCTTTTTTATTAATAGATCGGGCAAATCTGAATTTGGCGATACCAAATATGTGTATGTTTGATTTTTTTTTTAATTGTTTTATTTTGAATGGGGCAAAAGGGGGCTGATTTGAACTTTTGTTTTTTAATTTTTTTTAATATTTTTAAAAACATTTTTCTTTAACTTTTGGCATGCTTCAATAGCCTCCATGGGAGACTAGAAGCTGCAACAACCCGATTGGCTCTGCTGCATAGAGGCGATGATCAGATCGCCTCTATGTAGCAGAATTACTGCATTGCTATGAGCTCCGACCACAGGGTGGCGCTCATAGCAATCCGGCATCAACAACCAATCACATGACGGGTCAGCGGTTCGCATATTTCCGGCCCGATGGCCAGAAGCGCGCGTTAAATGCCGCTGTCAGAGTTTGACAGCAGCATTTAACTAGTTAATAGTTCCACCTGCACCTATTGTGGGCACATGTTAGCTGTTCAAATCAGCTGACATGTCCTGGCTTTGATGCGGGCTCACCGTCCGATGTTAGTAAGGGGTTAAACTACTCCATGTGCACTTAACCACTGAGCGGAAACTCTCCAAATCCTCCTCAAAAATGTCAAAATTTCCCCCAAAAAAATTCAGCACAAAGACTAATAGTGTCCAACTATAACAGATCCAGGATACAACATCCGCCTGTAAAGTGCCCGAAGAAGTGCTAAAAACACACCAAAAAGAATGAACATATTCACCATAATTTCCCAGTGGCTTGCTAAGCACATGATCCGACTTTTTTCACTTCTTTAAATGGTTTCAGGACTCAAAAACGGTGAAATGGCTAAAAGAAGTGACCAATCCACTGTAAGCCATCACTATGTCATATATAGAATTTAAGATGTCCAAGGTGATGTCAGAAAAGACCTTCAAGGAAAACAGCGCCATCTTTATCCTTAAGCTTTTTCTGCTCCGAAAATGATGCTGGCATGCTGGTGTCTAAAAGACGTCATGTGCACATGTAAGAGTACGAGTAGGTACGCGGGATCCAGTGACGAGCAGGAGGCAGAGCAAGAGTTAACAGGTATTTTATACCAAAAAGGAAATCACAGTATTCACTCCTCGCAGGGATCACGAGAATTTCACCAGTATAAGGTGTAAACAAATTATAAGCAACAAACGGTGCAGGGTTAGGAACGAGATTAAACAAGTTAACTTATCAGTCCTGGGGTCCTGGATGGAGGAGGTTGGAAGATCCCACAATGGCGCCGTAGGTGGAACGTTGAAACGGTCCTGGAAATAGTTGTGACGCAGTCTATGTACTGAAGCGGTGTTTCCTAGTTGTCTTGGGAGGAATCTCTTGGTTCTGGCATACGAAGTGGAACGGCCGAAGTTCTGTGGCACAAAGAGCAGAGTACGGAGTCCTGGAGCAAAGCCCACAGCTGTGTTGTCGGGAGCCGCGTGGTGAGAGGAATCAGTACTATGTTGTGTGCCCAATGTAGTCGGGGGCACCATTCTGTCTGGACCCACATGGTCAGAGGTCGAAAGGGAACTAGAGTCAGAAACCGCACAGTCCTTGCGCGCAGGTGAGATCAGGCGTTGGATAGGGCTTGATATTTGGCCTGGGTCAGCGGAGACGGAGTCAACAATCTCCTTCTGGGTAAGCTGTCTTCCCACCAAAAGCCCCGACTTCGTGCGCTTCCCTCTTTTTATATCCAACCCGCCCCCTTCAGTCAGGTGCTCAGGTTTGCTCTGTACATATAGCCCTTCCGCCCCTGCAACACTGATAACAGGCCCGACAGCAAGGAGCAGCCCTAGCTTGGTTCATCCTCCTACACACAAACCCTAGGAAAGCTGGAATGCCACAGTGTCACTTACAGTAAAGCCAACAAGGAACATTGCCCCTAATAACAATGGTCCCATCAACAGATCCAGGATGCAACCGTTCCCCTATACCCCCAAAAAACAGGACCCACATATGGCTCCAGCAACAAATCTAGCATCATGCCACAGTGCCCCTTAACAAAGAGCCAGTATGCAACAGTTTCCTGTATAAGAGAGCTAAAGTGCAGCAGACCCCAATAATAGAAACAACATCCAACAGTGCCCTGTATAACAGAGCTAGAGAGCAGCAGAGACCCCTATAATAGAAGCAGCATATAACAGTGCCCTGTATAACAGAGCTAGAGAGCAGCAGAGACCCCAATAATAGAAGCAGCATATAACAGTGCCCTGTATAACAGAGCTAGAGAGCAGCAGAGACCCCAATAATAGAATCAGCATATAACAGTGCCCTGTATAACAGAGCTAGAGAGCAGCAGAGACCCCAATAATAGAATCAGCATCCAACAGTGCCCTGTATAACAGAGCTAGAGAACAGCAGAGACCCCTATAATAGAAGCAGCATATAACAGTGCCCTGTATAACAGAGCTAGAGAGCAGCAGAGACCCCAATAATAGAAGCAGCATATAACAGTGCCCTGTATAACAGAGCTAGAGAGCAGCAGAGACCCCAATAATAGAATCAGCATCCAACAGTGCCCTGTATAACAGAGCTAGAGAACAGCAGAGACCCCTATAATAGAAGCAGCATATAACAGTGCCCTGTATAACAGAGCTAGCGTGCAGCAGAGACCCCAATAATAGAAGCAGCATATAACAGTGCCCTGTATAACAGAGCTAGAGAACAGCAGAGACCCCAATAATAGAATCAGCATCCAACAGTGCCCTGTATAACAGAGCTAGAGAACAGCAGAGACCCCTATAATAGAAGCAGCATATAACAGTGCCCTGTATAACAGAGCTAGCGTGCAGCAGAGACCCCAATAATAGAAGCAGCATATAACAGTGCCCTGTATAACAGAGCTAGAGTGCAGCAGAGACCCCAATAATAGAAGCAGCATATAACAGTGCCCTGTGTAACAGAGCTAGAGAGCAGCAGAGACCCCAATAATAGAAGCAGCATATAACAGTGCCCTGTATAACAGAGCTAGAGAGCAGCAGAGACCCCAATAATAGAAGCAGCATATAACAGTGCCCTGTATAACAGAGCTAGAGTGCAGCAGAGACCCCAATAATAGAAGCAGCATATAACAGTGCCCTGTATAACAGAGCTAGAGAGCAGCAGAGACCCCTATAATAGAAGCAGCATATAACAGTGCCCTGTATAACAGAGCTAGAGAGCAGCAGAGACCCCAATAATAGAAGCAGCATATAACAGTGCCCTGTACAACAGAGCTAGAGAGCAGCAGAGACCCCAATAATAGAATCAGCATCCAACAGTGCCCTGTATAACAGAGCTAGAGAGCAGCAGAGACCCCAATAATAGAAGCAGCATATAACAGTGCCCTGTATAACAGAGCTAGAGAGCAGCAGAGACCCCAATAATAGAATCAGCATCCAACAGTGCCCTGTATAACAGAGCTAGCGTGCAGCAGAGACCCCAATAATAGAAGCAGCATATAACAGTGCCCTGTATAACAGAGCTAGAGAGCAGCAGAGACCCCTATAATAGAAGCAGCATATAACAGTGCCCTGTATAACAGAGCTAGCGTGCAGCAGAGACCCCAATAATAGAAGCAGCATATAACAGTGCCCTGTATAACAGAGCTAGAGAGCAGCAGAGACCCCTATAATAGAAGCAGCATATAACAGTGCCCTGTATAACAGAGCTAGAGTGCAGCAGAGACCCCTATAATAGAAGCAGCATATAACAGTGCCCTGTATAACAGAGCTAGAGAGCAGCAGAGACCCCTATAATAGAAGCAGCATATAACAGTGCCCTGTATAACAGAGCTAGAGAGCAGCAGAGACCCCTATAATAGAAGCAGCATATAACAGTGCCCTGTATAACAGAGCTAGAGAGCAGCAGAGACCCCTATAATAGAAGCAGCATATAACAGTGCCCTGTATAACAGAGCTAGCGTGCAGCAGAGACCCCAATAATAGAAGCAGCATATAACAGTGCCCTGTATAACAGAGCTAGAGAGCAGCAGAAACCCCAATAATAGAAGCAGCATATAACAGTGCCCTGTATAACAGAGCTAGAGAGCAGCAGAGACCCCTATAATAGAAGCAGCATATAACAGTGCCCTGTATAACAGAGCTAGAGAGCAGCAGAGACCCCTATAATAGAAGCAGCATATAACAGTGCCCTGTATAACAGAGCTAGCGTGCAGCAGAGACCCCAATAATAGAAGCAGCATATAACAGTGCCCTGTATAACAGAGCTAGAGTGCAGCAGAGACCCCAATAATAGAAGCAGCATATAACAGTGCCCTGTGTAACAGAGCTAGAGAGCAGCAGAGACCCCAATAATAGAAGCAGCATATAACAGTGCCCTGTATAACAGAGCTAGAGAGCAGCAGAGACCCCAATAATAGAAGCAGCATATAACAGTGCCCTGTATAACAGAGCTAGAGTGCAGCAGAGACCCCAATAATAGAAGCAGCATATAACAGTGCCCTGTATAACAGAGCTAGAGAGCAGCAGAGACCCCTATAATAGAAGCAGCATATAACAGTGCCCTGTATAACAGAGCTAGAGAGCAGCAGAGACCCCAATAATAGAAGCAGCATATAACAGTGCCCTGTACAACAGAGCTAGAGAGCAGCAGAGACCCCAATAATAGAATCAGCATCCAACAGTGCCCTGTATAACAGAGCTAGAGAGCAGCAGAGACCCCAATAATAGAAGCAGCATATAACAGTGCCCTGTATAACAGAGCTAGAGAGCAGCAGAGACCCCAATAATAGAATCAGCATCCAACAGTGCCCTGTATAACAGAGCTAGCGTGCAGCAGAGACCCCAATAATAGAAGCAGCATATAACAGTGCCCTGTATAACAGAGCTAGAGAGCAGCAGAGACCCCTATAATAGAAGCAGCATATAACAGTGCCCTGTATAACAGAGCTAGCGTGCAGCAGAGACCCCAATAATAGAAGCAGCATATAACAGTGCCCTGTATAACAGAGCTAGAGAGCAGCAGAGACCCCTATAATAGAAGCAGCATATAACAGTGCCCTGTATAACAGAGCTAGAGTGCAGCAGAGACCCCTATAATAGAAGCAGCATATAACAGTGCCCTGTATAACAGAGCTAGAGAGCAGCAGAGACCCCTATAATAGAAGCAGCATATAACAGTGCCCTGTATAACAGAGCTAGAGAGCAGCAGAGACCCCTATAATAGAAGCAGCATATAACAGTGCCCTGTATAACAGAGCTAGAGAGCAGCAGAGACCCCTATAATAGAAGCAGCATATAACAGTGCCCTGTATAACAGAGCTAGCGTGCAGCAGAGACCCCAATAATAGAAGCAGCATATAACAGTGCCCTGTATAACAGAGCTAGAGAGCAGCAGAAACCCCAATAATAGAAGCAGCATATAACAGTGCCCTGTATAACAGAGCTAGAGAGCAGCAGAGACCCCTATAATAGAAGCAGCATATAACAGTGCCCTGTATAACAGAGCTAGAGAGCAGCAGAGACCCCTATAATAGAAGCAGCATATAACAGTGCCCTGTATAACAGAGCTAGCGTGCAGCAGAGACCCCAATAATAGAAGCAGCATATAACAGTGCCCTGTATAACAGAGCTAGAGAGCAGCAGAGACCCCAATAATAGAAGCAGCATATAACAGTGCCCTGTATAACAGAGCTAGAGAGCAGCAGAGACCCCAATAATAGAAGCAGCATATAACAGTGCCCTGTATAACAGAGGTAGAGAGCAGCAGAGACCCCAATAATAGAAGCAGCATATAACAGTGCCCTGTATAACAGAGCTAGAGTGCAGCAGAGACCCCAATAATAGAAGCAGCATATAACGGTGCCCTGTATATCAGAGCTAGAGTGCAGCAGAGACCCCAATAATAGAAGCAGCATATAACAGTGCCCTGTATAACAGAGCTAGAGAGCAGCAGAGACCCCAATAATAGAAGCAGCATATAACAGTGCCCTGTATAACAGAGCTAGAGAGCAGCAGAGACCCCAATAATAGAAGCAGCATATAACAGTGCCCTGTATAACAGAGGTAGAGAGCAGCAGAGACCCCAATAATAGAAGCAGCATATAACAGTGCCCTGTATAACAGAGCTAGAGTGCAGCAGAGACCCCAATAATAGAAGCAGCATATAACGGTGCCCTGTATATCAGAGCTAGAGTGCAGCAGAGACCCCAATAATAGAAGCAGCATATAACAGTGCCCTGTATAACAGAGCTAGAGAGCAGCAGAGACCCCAATAATAGAATCAGCATATAACAATGCCCTGTATAACAGAGCTAGAGAGCAGCAGAGACCCCTATAATAGAAGCAGCATATAACAGTGCCCTGTATAACAGAGCTAGAGAGCAGCAGAGACCCCAATAATAGAAGCAGCATATAACAGTGCCCTGTATAACAGAGCTAGAGAGCAGCAGAGACCCCAATAATAGAATCAGCATCCAACAGTGCCCTGTATAACAGAGCTAGAGAGCAGCAGAGACCCCAATAATAGAAGCAGCATATAACAGTGCCCTGTATAACAGAGCTAGAGAGCAGCAGAGACCCCAATAATAGAAGCAGCATATAACAGTGCCCTGTATAACAGAGCTAGAGTGCAGCAGAGACCCCAATAATAGAAGCAGCATATAACAGTGCCCTGTATAACAGAGCTAGAGAGCAGCAGAGACCCCAATAATAGAAGCAGCATATAACAGTGCCCTGTATAACAGAGCTATAGAGCAGCAGAGACCCCAATAATAGAAGCAGCATATAACAATGCCCTGTATAACAGAGCTAGAGAGCAGCAGAGACCCCTATAATAGAAGCAGCATATAACAGTGCCCTGTATAACAGAGCTAGAGTGCAGCAGAGACCCCAATAATAGAAGCAGCATATAACAGTGCCCTGTATAACAGAGCTAGAGTGCAGCAGAGACCCCAATAATAGAAGCAGCATATAACAGTGCCCTGTATAACAGAGCTAGAGAGCAGCAGAGACCCCAATAATAGAAGCAGCATATAACAGTGCCCTGTATAACAGAGCTAGAGTGCAGCAGAGACCCCAATAATAGAAGCAGCATATAACAGTGCCCTGTATAACAGAGCTAGAGTGCAGCAGATACCCCAATAATAGAATCAGCATATAACAGTGCCCTGTATAACAGAGCTAGAGAGCAGCAGAGACCCCAATAATAGAATCAGCATATAACAATGCCCTGTATAACAGAGCTAGAGAGCAGCAGAGACCCCAATAATAGAAGCAGCATATAACAGTGCCCTGTATAACAGAGCTAGAGAGCAGCAGAGACCCCAATAATAGAATCAGCATCCAACAGTGCCCTGTATAACAGAGCTAGCGTGCAGCAGATACCCCGATAATAGAATCAGCATATAACAGTGCCCTGTAATAATAAATAATAATCTTTATTTTTATATAGCGCTAACATATTCCACAGCGCTTTACAGTTTGCACACATTATCATCACTGTCCCCGATGGGGCTCACAATCTAAATTCTCTATCAGTATGTCTTTGGAGTGTGGGAGGAAACCGGAGTGCCCGGAGGAAACCCACGCAAACACGGGGAGAACATACAAACTCCTTGCAGATGTTGTCCTTGGTGGGATTCAAACCCAGGACCCCAGCGCTGCAAGGCTGCACTGCTATCCACTGAGCCACCGTGCTGCCCTGTATAACAGAGCTAGAGTGCAGCAGAGACCCCAATAATAGAATCAGCATATAACGGTGCCCTGTATAACAGAGCTAGAGTGCAGCAGAGACCCCAATAATAGAATCAGCATATAACAGTGCCCTGTATAACAGAGCTAGAGTGCAGCAGAGACCCCGATAATAGAATCAGCATATAACGGTGCCCTGTATAACAGAGCTAGAGTGCAGCAGAGACCCCAATAATAGAATCAGCATATAACGGTGCCCTGTATAACAGAGCTAGTGTCACAGTTCCACCTCTCAGAATGTCTGGGATGCAGTTACTGGCAGCTAGGCCATCCAATCCGGTTCAGGGGCACAGTACAGTGATTGACAGCATGGTCATCCAGTCTGATTCAACGGCGTGCTGAGCTTTCGGTGTGTTTATTGACAGCTCAGCTAGCCAATCTGTGACTGCGGGGCGTCGGCTGTCTTATGTGTTCATTATTCCAATTTATGGCCATGCTTCTTAACGGAGCTGAGTTTCCCAGAGCACTGCCAGAAGTACATTCATCTTGTGAGGTTTGTGCTCTGTGCTCTCATGTGCCTTGAGTTCTATAACATGCTTGATCTGTTGCCTGACTTTAGACTTTGTTCTGACAATCTTCCTGTTTAACCCCTTCAGCTCTGATCCGTTATCCTGACCTTAGAACGTTACCTGACTACGCTTTTGTCTCTTCCTTCTGTTTTTGATGTACCCTCCTGGCTTCTGACCTTGGACTCCTTGACCACTGCGACTCACTGCTTGGCCATGATAAGTGACTATTGTCACATTACGTCTGGCCGCTACGTTTTTCTTTTTCGCCAGTATGGATCCTGTTCACACGCTTTGTGACCAGGTGGCGAATTTGATGCAGATGACTCAGGATCTAGCGAAGGATTGCCAGAGTCTGGAGTCATCGCAATATCAGTTTCAGGGTCAGATGAAAAACTTGATGAAGACCTTCCATAGCACCCCACTGCTGGCAGTGGCTCTGACGTCAGTACCCTCTGATATACAGTTGGTCTCTCCCAAACCTGTCATATCCCTCTCTGATAAATTTTTGGGAGAGAAAGACCAGTTTAGGGTATTCAGGTAGAGCTGTAAGTTATTTTTTACCCTGTGCCCCCGGTCATCAGTGGAGGAGTTCCAGCGGGTGGGAATAATCATGTCTTTACTGTGAGGGGGTCCTTAGACCTGGACATTTTCTTTGTCCCCACAAGCCCCAGAACGGTTTTCCGTTAATACCTTTTTTGACAGTTTAGGTCTGATATATGATGAACTCGACAGAATCCAGATCACGGAGGCTAAGATCATGAACCTGTCACAGGGGAGGTCGCACAGCTGAGGACTACTGTACTGAGTACCAGCAGTGGTGCGCCGAAGTTCTATGGAATGATGCTGCTCTCAGGTGCCAGTTCCAAAGACGCCTTTCTGAGACATTCAAGGATGCTCTGGTCCTCCATGACGCCCCTTGTTCTCTGATGGAGGCCATGATTCAGGCCATACAAATGGACCGCAGAATGCATGATAGACATGCTGAACAGCAGGCTGCATGTTATACTTCCCCGGAGCAGGTCCATTTACCAGAGGTTAGAGTTGCCAGTCTTCGTGTTGCGGAGAGAAGACAGAGACAATATCTTGGACTCTGTCTATACTGTGGTCTCTCTGGACATTTTCTTAAGAATTGCCCAACTCATCCTCAAGCCACCAAACCATCTGGAATACGTCTGAGTCTGGAAGTCACCCCGACTCTCAGGTACCTTTTTCTTCCTCTGATAAAGTACTGGTAAATACAATGATTTCCTTCAAGAACCAGGTGTTATCAACATTGGCATTTATTGACTGTGGGTCTGCTGCTAAATTTATTGGTTTGGGACTGGTTCTGAAGTTAGGGTTAGGGACAGTTAGTTTAGAAAGACCCATTCAAATCATCGCCCTTGACAAGACACCTTTACCTCACTATTTGGTCAAGAGAGCAACAGTGGATTTCACTCTCCAAGTGGGAGCACTCCACTCTGAATCCATCTCCTGTTTTGAGTTGGATAATTTACCTGCTGGATTGGTACTTGGATTTCCATGGTTGCAGATTCACAATCCAGTTATTGATTAATGTCTGAAGGAGATTGTGAAATGGGCCCCAATTGTTCCAAGAAATGTCTAAAAAATGTACAAATATGCTCTGCTAGTCTGGAGGGTCTTCTGGGGTAACTGAAGGACTTCGGAGATGTGTTCTTGGAAAAAGAGGTGGAGATACTACCTCCTCATCGGCCCTATGATTGTGCTATTGACCTTATTCCTAATGCCAAATTGTCAAAAGCTCACCTTTACAATTGTCGGGACCTGAATGGGCCGCCATGAAAGAATATGTTAACAAAAGTTTACGGAAGGGTCATATCCGTACTTCCTCCTCCCTGTCACGTGGAGCCGTCCTATGTGACACGGCTGGCAGGCCGGTAACTAAAACAACAGGACGCGGCACGTGATACCGTCCTGTGTGACACGTCTTGCAGGCCAGTAACTAAAACAACAAGACAAGGTGTAGGGAAACAGTTACAACGGTGGGCCCTGCAATAGGGAAAGGGGATGTGGAGACCTCCTGCACGCCCCTGAGTCAGTGTCGCTAACGCTCCTAACGTTCCCTATGCCGCTTCTGCACCAGGCGCCGATCACGAACCTGTCGCCCTAGCACACCCTACACCTATCCCTTGCTAGGGAGCTGGGTGGCGCAGGCACTGGCCCCACCGCTGTACTAATACACACTAAGGAGAAAACACAAATGGGGAAACACAACTTAGCTTTACTCTGTTGCACTTTCCCCTGGCAACAGAGTCCACCACCAGCATGCAGCTCTCCTCCTGAATCGCTGCCACCAAGCTCTGTTAGAGCTACCAGGAAATCCCCTATGACTCTTTTCACACCAGGGCTCTGAGTGAGCTGCCAGGACCTCTCTCTAGATCCTTCCTCCACCAAGGATGGTTGAAGTGAACACTATCACCAACACTGATTGCAACACCTGTGACTCTTTTATAGCAGAGCCAGCAATCACACCTGCATTATAATCATCTGCACTTAACAAACGAAACTAGAGTGCAATGACACTCACCACCACCTGGGGGAAAACTTAGAACAAACAACACACAGTGCAATAATCCTAATGGCCACCGGGGGCAAAAACACCTTAAGCACAACTTAGGAAAAAAAAAGGTTACCTATGCTTTTTATATGTCCTGATCCAGCATGGATCATGACACTCCCCTGTAGCTGCTGGATTTTTCTTTGTTAAGAAAGATGGGGGGTCTACGTCCTTGCCTTGAGCCTTGATTTCTGAGAACTTAGCAAGATCACAGTTAAGAATACCTACCCACTTCCACTCATCCCTGACCTATATAATCAGCTTCTGGGGGAAAGGGTATTTTCTAAACTTGATCTTAGAGGGTCTTACAATTTGATACGCATCCGGAAGGGTGATGAGTGGAAAACAGCGTTTTTAACGTCTGAGGGTCTGTTTGAAAACCTTGTCATGCCTTTCAGATTATCTAATGCACCTGCTGGGTTTCAAAATTTCATGAATTATATTTTCTCTGATTGCATTGGAAGATTTGTTGTGATATATCTCGATGGCATTCTAATTTTCTTGCTGGACTTGGACACTCACCAGGAACATGTCGGTGTGGTGTTACAGAGACGGAGGGCGAACTCTTTGTTTGCTAAATTAGCTAAATGTGTTTTTTTCTTTTCAAGAGATCTCTTTTTTGTGGTTAATTTTGGCAGCAGATGGGTTTAAGATGGACCCTGGAAAGGTGCAGGCCATAATTGATTGAGTTCAACCTGGTGATCTTAAGGCTTTGCAGCATTTTATGGAATTTGCCAACTATTATAAAAAATGTATCAAAGGGTTTTCACATATTGCTAAACCACTTACTGACCTTACACGTAATGGGGCGAATCTCAAGATTTGGTCGCCGGGTGCTATCAGGACTTTTGAAAGATTAAAAGTGTTTTATGTGTGGCATAGTCAAAAGTTTTACCATAACCAGGTTCCCACATGCTTTATGCATCCATTAGCCCTCTGTGTCTGTACTGTTACACATTTAACATTATGGCTGATCCAAACAATCAGGGCAATTGTTACCACCCACCTTTCGTGTCTACCTCTTTCCTCATAGACTGTAAGCTTGCGAGCAGGGCCCTCATTCCTCTGGGTATCTGTTATGATCTATGTGATTATTGTTATGCTGTAATGTCTATTGTCTGTAGAAGTCCCCTCTGAAATGTAAAGTGCTGCGGAATATGTCTGCGCTATAGAAATAAAATTTATTATTATTATTATTATGTCCACACCCATTCTGATCCAACCTGATCTCCAAGAACCAACCGTTCATTGTGGAGGTGGATGCTTCGGAGATCGGAGTGGAGGCAGTCTTATCACAGGGGCCCAAAACTCTGACTTACCTGCGTCCATGTGCTTTTCTTTCTAAAAAATTTTCACCGGCAGAGAGAAATTATGATGTGGGTAATCTGGAGTTACTTGCTGTCTAATTGGCTTTTGGGGAATGGAGGCGTTTTTTGGAGGGGGCGGTTCATCCAGTAATGGTGATCACGGATCACAAAAATTTAGCTTACATTGAATCGGCTAAAAGGCTAACTCTTAAACAGGCCAGATGGTCTTTGTTTTTCTTTCGATTTAGTTTTTCTATTACATTCAGACAAGGGTCTAAGAATGTGAAAGCTGATGCTTTGTCTCATAGTCTAGATTTCATTTCTCCTCCAGAACCCTCATCCTCCATTATTCCTTAGGGTATTGTGGTGTCTATGGTAACCTCGGTTGCCGTAAGAGACTTGGAGATATCTGGAGGGAAGTTGAAAAGAATATCGGGACTGCCCAGAATCACCAAAAACTAAAGGTCGATAGAAGACGGTCAGTGGGTCCTGCTTTTAAGATTGGGGATAAGGTTTGGTTGTTGTCTAGGGACATTAAAGGGAACCTGTCACCTCGTTTTGCCGCTATAAGATGTGGCCACTGCCTTTCGGGGCTTATCTACAGCATTCTGTAATGCTGCAGATAAGTCCCTGGTCTAAACTTAAAGTGAAGAAAAGCAAGTTTTATTATACTCACCCAGGGGTGGTCTGGTCCAATGGGTGTCGCAGGTACCGGGTCCGGCGCCTCCCATCTTCATGCAATGTCGTCATCCTGCTTGCTTCGTGCCGCACTCCTGCACAGGCGTACTGATCTGACCTGTTGAGGGCAGAGCAAAGTACTGCAGTGCGCAGGCGCTGGGCCTCTCTGACCTTTCCCCATGCCTGCGCACTGCAGTACTTTGCTCTGCCCTCAAAAGGGCAGATCAGTACGCATATGCAGCAGGTGAGGTTTGTGCTCTGTGCTCTCCTGTGCCTTGCGTTCTATATGCTGGATCTGTTGCCTGACTTTTTACTTGGTTCTAACAATCCACTTGTTTAACCCCTTCAGCTCTGATCTGTTATCCTCACGGTACTCTGATCTCGGAACGTTACCTGACTACGCTTTTGTGTCTTCCTTCTGTTTTAGACTTACCCTCCTGGCTTCTGACCTTGGACTCCTTGACCACACTGACTCATGGCTTGGCCTTGAGAAGTGACTAGTGTCACAGCTAGAGTGCAGTAGAGACCCGAATAATAGAAGCAGCATATAAAAATGCCCTGTATAACAGAGCTAGAGTGCAGCAGAGACCCCAATAATAGAAGCAGCATATAACAATGTCCTGTATAACAGAGCTAGAGTGCAGCAGAGCCCCCAATAATAGAAGCAGCATATAACAGTGCCCTGTATAACAGAGCTAGAGTGCAGCAGAGACCCCAATAATAGAATCAGCATATAACAGTGCCCTGTATATCAGAGCTAGAGTGCAGCAGAGACCCCAATAATAGAAGCAGCATATAACAGTGCCCTGTATAACAGAGCTAGAGTGCAGCAGAGCCCCCAATAATAAAATCAGCATATAACAATGCCCTGTATAACAGAGCTAGAGTGCAGCAGAGCCCCCAATAATAAAATCAGCATATAACAATGCCCTGTATAACAGAGCTAGAGTGCAGCAGAGACCCCCAATAATAGAATCAGCATATAACAGTGCCCTGTATATGAGAGCTAGAGTGCAGCAGAGACCCCAATAATAGAATCAGCATATAACAATGCCCTGTATAACAGAGCTAGAGTGCAGCATAGACCCCAATAATAGAAGCAGCATATAACAGTGCCCTGTATAACAGAGCTAGAGTGCAGCAGAGCCCCCAATAATAGAAGCAGCATATAACAGTGCCCTGTATAACAGAGCTAGAGTGCAGCAGAGACTCCAATAATAGAATCAGCATATAACAGTGCCCTGTATAACAGAGCTAGAGTGCAGCAGAGACCCCAATAATAGAAGCAGCATATAACAGTGCCCTGTATATCAGAGCTAGAGTGCAGCAGAGAACCCAAAATTAGAATCAGCATATAACAGTGCCCTGTATAACAGAGGTAGAGTGCAGCAGAGACTCCAATAATAGAAGCAGCATATAACAATGCCCTGTATAACAGAGCTAGAGAGCAGCAGAGACCACAATAATAGAATCAGCATATAACAGTGCCCTGTATAACAGAGCTAGAGTGCAGCAGAGCCCCCAATAATAAAATCAGCATATAACAGTGCCCTGTATAACAGAGGTAGAGTGCAGCAGAGACTCCAATAATAGAAGCAGCATATAACAATGCCCTGTATAACAGAGCTAGAGAGCAGCAGAGACCACAATAATAGAATCAGCATATAACAGTGCCCTGTATATCAGAGCTAGAGTGCAGCAGAGCCCCCAATAATAAAATCAGCATATAACAATGCCCTGTATAACAGAGCTAGCGTGCAGCAGAGAACCCAATAATAAAATCAGCATATAACAGTGCCCTGTATAACAGAGCTAGAGTGCAGCAGAGACCCCCAATAATAGAATCAGCATATAACAGTGCCCTGTATATGAGAGCTAGAGTGCAGCAGAGACCCCAATAATAGAATCAGCATATAACAATGCCCTGTATAACAGAGCTAGAGTGCAGCATAGACCCCAATAATAGAAGCAGCATATAACAATGCCCTGTACAACAGAGCTAGAGTGCAGCAGAGCCCCCAATAATAGAAGCAGCATATAACAGTGCCCTGTATAACAGAGCTAGAGAGCAGCAGAGACCCCAATAATAGAAGCAGCATATAACAGTGCCCTGTATAACAGAGCTAGAGAGCAGCAGAGACCCCAATAATAGAAGCAGCATATAACAGTGCCCTGTATAACAGAGCTAGAGAGCAGCAGAGACCCCAATAATAGAAGCAGCATATAACAGTGCCCTGTATAACAGAGCTAGAGAGCAGCAGAGACTCCAATAATAGAATCAGCATATAACAATGCCCTGTATAACAGAGCTAGAGTGCAGCAGAGACCCCAATAATAGAATCAGCATATAACAGTGCCCTGTATATCAGAGCTAGAGTGCAGCAGAGACCCCAATAATAGAAGCAGCATATAACAGTGCCCTGTATAACAGAGCTAGAGTGCAGCAGAGCCCCCAATAATAAAATCAGCATATAACAGTGCCCTGTATAACAGAGGTAGAGTGCAGCAGAGACTCCAATAATAGAAGCAGCATATAACAATGCCCTGTATAACAGAGCTAGAGAGCAGCAGAGACCACAATAATAGAATCAGCATATAACAGTGCCCTGTATAACAGAGGTAGAGTGCAGCAGAGACTCCAATAATAGAAGCAGCATATAACAATGCCCTGTATATCAGAGCTAGAGTGCAGCAGAGCCCCCAATAATAAAATCAGCATATAACAATGCCCTGTATAACAGAGCTAGAGTGCAGCAGAGACCCCCAATAATAGAATCAGCATATAACAGTGCCCTGTATATGAGAGCTAGAGTGCAGCAGAGACCCCAATAATAGAATCAGCATATAACAATGCCCTGTATAACAGAGCTAGAGTGCAGCATAGACCCCAATAATAGAAGCAGCATATAACAATGCCCTGTACAACAGAGCTAGAGTGCAGCAGAGCCCCCAATAATAGAAGCAGCATATAACAGTGCCCTGTATAACAGAGCTAGAGTGCAGCAGAGACTCCAATAATAGAATCAGCATATAACAATGCCCTGTATAACAGAGCTAGAGTGCAGCAGAGACCCCAATAATAGAATCAGCATATAACAGTGCCCTGTATATCAGAGCTAGAGTGCAGCAGAGACCCCAATAATAGAAGCAGCATATAACAGTGCCCTGTATAACAGAGCTAGAGAGCAGCAGAGCCCTCAATAATAAAATCAGCATATAACAATGCCCTGTATAACAGAGCTAGAGTGCAGCAGAGACCCCCAATAATAGAATCAGCATATAACAGTGCCCTGTATATGAGAGCTAGAGTGCAGCAGAGACCCCAATAATAGAATCAGCATATAACAATGCCCTGTATAACAGAGCTAGAGTGCAGCATAGACCCCAATAATAGAAGCAGCATATAACAATGCCCTGTACAACAGAGCTAGAGTGCAGCAGAGCCCCCAATAATAGAAGCAGCATATAACAGTGCCCTGTATAACAGAGCTAGAGTGCAGCAGAGACTCCAATAATAGAATCAGCATATAACAGTGCCCTGTATAACAGAGCTAGAGTGCAGCAGAGACCCCAATAATAGAAGCAGCATATAACAGTGCCCTGTATATCAGAGCTAGAGTGCAGCAGAGAACCCAAAATTAGAATCAGCATATAACAGTGCCCTGTATAACAGAGCTAGAGTGCAGCAGAGACTCCAATAATAGAATCAGCATATAACAATGCCCTGTATAACAGAGCTAGAGTGCAGCAGAGACCCCAATAATAGAAGCAGCATATAACAGTGCCCTATATAACAGAGCTAGAGTGCAGCAGAGACCCCAACAACAGAATCAGCATGCCGCAGTGCCAAATTAACAGTCGAAATATCACTGTGCTTTCGATACCACAACGTGTCTTCAGCAGTGCCCTTCACTCTCAGAGGCAGCATGGTATGGTGCCCCAATTGCAGAGTTAGCATATGTGGCGCCCCTGAGGATTCAGTTGCCACAGAGTTACTGCACCTCCTCCTGAGGTGTGGTACCCCATCATCCAGGTGAGTCGGAGGCTCCTAACCACGCTCCAACACTCGCATCCCACACAACATGGTAGTTCAGCAAAGCCACATTGCGGCTCCCTGCTTGGAGTGTAGCAGAGCACCTTTGGTGGCTCCCTGTTTGGAACACGAAACGTCCTGGGAGGCGGGTGGAGTTTAGAATACATAAAGAGCGGGAGGGTTTAGGTTTTCAGTCGGTCAGTCAGTCAGTCAGCCAGAGGGGTGAGAGAGACTCGGAAAGGAGTGAGGATCCCTGGAAGAGGAAAGGAAAGAAGGAGAAAGACATTGGACTGAAACCTGATCTTCTATGAGAGAGAGGGATTATTACGGAACACAGGAGTAAAAGGGAACAGAGAGGACGTGGGTTAGAGGAGAACCCTGCCTAGAAGTTCTAAGCGCAAGGCTGAGGCCCGGTCCCCGAGGTTGTATGGATACTGAAGGTCCTGCAGCAGACACCGGTGTAGCAGTGGGCGGTAAATGCACTACTCCCATCTAAGACTTGGGGGCACAACAGCAACATGAATAGTGAGCCGGGACTCAGGAGAAAGGAGTCCCCGAAGCAGGCTACAGCTGTCTGCCGTACAAGTAGAGTTCTTGGGAACATCTGTCAGGAGGTACTCCAGTGTAACTCAGTACTAGGAGTACTTCACACCTAAAGGCGCTATAAGAGGAGACGTTCAGAAAGGCACATGCAGGCGGAGTGTTGGAAGGGAGCATTCCATCTGATCTGGAGGTTGACTGAGTCCCTTACCCGGAGGACACAGCACGGAGGCAGGCATCTGTGTGTGCTACAGACTGTGAGTAAAGCTTTGGAACTGCACGCCCTGGTGTCCTCCAATTATTCCTGCGCCAACACACCCTGTACAACTACATCTGGGTATCAGCTTCTACACCGCCTGCACCTCTCCTCTGCCCTTACATCTACACTGCCCTGGGGCTAGAGTTCCACCTGTGGGGAGCTTCACTATCTTGACTGCAACACACCACCAGCCCCAGAGGATCTGCATGCAGCGTCGGCCCAACATCCCACTTGCCGAACACCACAGGTGGCGTCATGAACTATTCCATTAACTACAAACCACCATTCAACACCCCTGATTACTTGGGCGTCCAGGGCCACGGACCGGGTCACCGCTGCTGTGACACATCCCCCTGACACCGGCCCGGTACTGAGTATAACCACGGCCCTGGGAGGGTGACCCAATTTTGGCATCACGCGTCACGAACAGGATGACGAGACCCGATGCCATCGGGTTCTGTGTGCCTAAGATTTGTTGTACTTAAAACTTTTGAGAATGTGCAGAAGACCCAATTTGATAGACTGTAAAATGAATGTTAAAAATGGCCTCTGGCGCGGTGAAAAAGGGCGTGACAACATGGGAGGTCCTAAGAAAAGACTGCGAACTGTCCTGGGCCTACCCTGCCTGAATTACTATGCAACAGCAACATGGCCCACCCACTGAGGGGTTCGTATACTGGCTTGGTATGGAGGCGCTGGAAGAAGACGCCGCCCTAAGAAGGAGGGGCAGAAGCCAGTGGCGGGAAAGGGGCCGAGGCAGGAAGAACGCCAGAATGCCATGATGGAAAGAGAAAAGAAGTCAGAAGAACGAGGGGAGGAGAAGTCACTCACCCCAGGCCGCCCCTGTGGAGGCTACGACTGCTGATACACCCTCTGCAGCGCCCGCCACCACCTCACAGCAGATATTGCCATTGGATGAGCCCCGTCCGGAGGAGGTATATGAGGGTTCCGGAGCAGAATGGGGGCCGGGACCACGTCTCCGTCTGGACCGGGCGCGGTTGCACAGGCCTCCACCGATGGCCCCGGCTGAAACCGGCCTAGCCCCTGCCCGAATCCAGCTGCAATCGATCGCATCGGCAACTCCGGGAGTTGCGGCTGCTGCCGTCCACCACCAGGTACCGGAACCGCAGCTGGGAGCGCCAGATGTGATTACCACTCCAGGTCTGACCCTGGTTTTAGGAGCGGAACCCACAAATAGGAATGGCCCAAATGACCTCCGCCGGCGACCCCCGACTGCAGTGCCGCTAGTTGAGGTCCCAATGGACACAGAAGAATCGGACTCCGAGGTAGCAGCGCCAACACCGGCTGAGTCACTGACTGCAGCCGCAGAGCCATCGGTGGTAGCAGATATGCCGTCCCCGCAAGCAGTTGACATTTCAATGGCTCTTTCAACTACCCCGACCAGCCCTTATCTCTCCCTTTGGGAGGCAGAGTACATGCGTTTGGCAAGCAACCAGCAACAAGATGAAGACGCCCAAAGTTTCTCCCCTGGAAACAGCCCTAATCACCAGTTTCCAGAAACCCCAGGAGGAGACCACCACTAGCAAAAATAACTAACTCTCGTTACCCAGGAGGGTATTTGCACCGTTGTGCCTTTTGTTTTCCCATCATGGTTTAGTTTTGTTTTTTTCCAGTTGTTGCCCAGTTTTGATTGGCAGCTTTCATATTGAACTGCAGAGATCATGTACGCTGAATGGTCCAGAACTGTCCTTGTAAATAGTTTGCACCTCTTTAGGTGCTCTCTCTTGGTTTTACATAGGTCTTCTTTTGAGGATAAGGACTTCCTCATCTGGGGCATGGCTCCAACTAAGGACACTGCAAGAAATCCCAGCTGGGAGCGGTGTCCAGCACTTAGAAGAATTATCTTATCTTAAGGACATTTCCAGACTCGTGTCTACCTTTAGCACTTATTGATAATGGTTAATGTATTTTTTGAAACAGAAATATAGAAACTGATAATGTTTTAATGACAGATTTTATAGAGTATAACTGAGAGAAGAAATATAGTGAATGTTTATAGAACTTTGAATAAAGATGTTGAGGATGTGAATATAGAATTAAAAAATGTACAGGTGACGAACCAAGTATCTACTGTTGCCATCCTACGTCTAGAAGAGACAGTAGAAGGAGGAAAATGTGAAAGATAGTGAAAAGGAGATGTGTTGCTAGCAAATGTGAATTGATATTGAGTTTGCTTATATAGCACTTTGAATTAGGTAGCATAATTTAAGATTTAGACAGTTAATTTGTTTGTAACGTTCAAGAAACCGTGCCTCCTATATTAGGAAATTTAGTATAAGACATGTTTATTCAGCATTACAAAATTTTGTATGTTCCTGCATTATTAACTCTGCTTGATTTGCAGCCCGCGGATGTGCTGTGTTTAACGGGGGGAATGTGGCGCCCCTGAGGATTCAGTTGCCACAGAGGTACTGCACCTCCACCTGAGGTGTGATACCCCATCATCCAGGTGAGTTGGAGGCTCCTAACCACGCTCCAACACTCGCATCCCACACAACATGGTAGTTCAGCAAAGCCACATTGCGGCTTCCTGCTTGGAGTGTAGCAGAGCACCTTTGGTGGCTCCCTGCTTGGAACACGAAACGTGCTGGGAGGCGGGTGGAGTTTGGAATACATAAAGAGCGGGAGGGTATAGGTTTTCAGTTGGTCAGTCAGTCAGCCAGAGGGGTGAGAGAGAGTCACTCGGAGAGGAGTGAGGATCCCTGGAAGAGGGATGGAGGAAGGAGTTCTGCAGCTGCCTCAGTGATCTGAGCCAGCTGGCACAGGAAAGGAAAGAAGGAGAAAGACATTAGACTGAAACCTGATCTTCTATGAGAGAGAGAGGGATTAGTACGGAACGAAGGAGTAAAAGGGAACAGAGAGGACGTGGGTTAGAGGAGAACCCTGCCTAGAAGTTCTAAGCACAAGGCCGGGGCCTGGTCCCCGAAGTTGTATGGATATTGAAGGTCCTGCAGCTGACACCGGTGGAGTAGTGGGCTGTAAATGCACTACTCCCATCTAAGACTTGGGGACAACAGCAACGTGAATAGTGAGCCAGGACTCATGAGAGAGGAGTCCCCGAAGCAGGCCACAGCTGTCTGCCGTACAAGTAGAGTTCTTGGGAACATCTGTCAGTATGCACTCCAGTGTAACTCAGTACTAGGAGTACTTCACACCTAAAGGCGCTATAAGAGGAGACGTTCAGAAATTCACATGTTGGCGGAGTGTTGGAAGGGAGCATTCCATCTTGCCTGGAGGTTGACTGAGTCCCTGACCCAGAGGACACGGCGTGGAGGCAGGCACCTGTGTGTACTACAGACTGTGAGTAAAGCTTTGGAACTACAAGCCTGGTGTCCTCCATTCATTCTCGCGCCAACGCACCCAGCACCACTACATCAGGGTACCAGCTTCTACACCGCTTGTGCCTCTCCTCTAATTCCACATCTACACTTCTCTGGGACTACAGCTCCACCTGTGGGGAGCTTCACCATCTTGGCTGCAACACACCATCAGTCCCAGAGGATCTGTATGCAGCGTCGGCTGTTATGATTGAGTCACCGTAGGAGGCAAAAACAGAAATGCTAGCTAAGTCCAGAAAACCAGAGAAGTTGGCAGCTATCGGATTGCAGACCCCTGAACTTATCAACATAACTAGCAGTAGCCGTGGGGGGTTCCTACGATGCCCTAGACCCCTTGATCACAGCCGGAGAATTAAATAGGCCTAAAGAAAGAAAGGGGAAATCTAAACTGCCCCAGAGCAGACCCCAAAGCAATAGGCAGCCCCCAACATATAATGACGGTGAAGCAAGATGAAAACACTAACACAGACAGAAAGATAGACTGAGCAAAGACGGGGCCCAAGCTAACTACATAGGAAAGGACAGGAAGGATGCTGTCTGCAATCCGTGAAAAACCCTATGAAAATAAGAGCCAACAGACTGACAGTGAAAAAGGCCCTGAAGACGCTAGGCTTCAAAAAGCTATGTCAGTACTCAGGAATATTCTGAAGACAGAGCAACAGGCAAAAGGAGATTCAGCTCACCCCAGCAGGGAATGGCAGAATCCAGAAAAGCAAGGAAAACAAAAACAAAACACAAATGCAACAGGCAAAGCAAAAAACTTAGCTTTAGGGGAGCAGGAATCAGACTGGTGTCCTAGAAGTCCACAGAGAAATCACCCGCAGGGCAGAAGGGCGTCGGCAGCCTTATATCCAGCCCGTGACTCCACTCAGCCAGTCATCCTCATTAGACTCAGGTGCCTGATAATCAGGCTCATTACCTTCCTTTACCAGAATAGGGAGTTCACAAGACCTCAGTGACGAAGGGGAAAATGAACTCACAACAGTACCTCCCCCTTGAGGAGGGGTCACCGAACCCTCAACCACGCCACCAGGGCGATCAGGGTGAGCCCGATGAAAGGCACGCACCAATCTTTTGGCATGAATATCAGAGGCAGAGACCCAGGAATTATCCTCCTGACCATAACCCTTCCACTTAACCAAATACTGGAGTCTCCGTCTAGCCAAACGGGAATCCAGTATTTTCTCTACCTCATATTCCATGTTACCTTCAACCAATACAGGGTCTGGAGGTGCCACCCCAGGAACAACTGGTTCAACAAACCTCTTCAACAAGGACTTATGGAACACATTATGGATTTTAAATGTGACAGGAAGAGCCAAACGAAAAGAGACCGGATTAATAATCTCCAAAATCTTGTAAGGTCCAATAAATCTAGGCTTAAACTTAGGAGAAGCCACCTTCATAGCAATATTTTTTGATGATAACCACACCATATCACCAATCTTAAACTGGGGACCAATGGTCCTATGTCGATTGGAAAGCCGCTGGGCCTTTTCCTGGGAGAGAGATAACTTATCCACCACTTGGTCCCAGATCTGGTGCATTCTCTCCACCACAGTGTCAACACCTGGGCAGGCAGAGGGCTCCACCTGCCCTGAAGAAAATCGAGGATGAAACCCAAAGTTACAAAAAAAAGGTGACATCAAAGTGGCAGAACTAGCTCTATTATTTAAAGCAAATTCGGGCTAAAGGGCAAAAATGAAACCCAATCATCCTGATCAGCGGAAATAAAACATCTCAAATACGATTCCAAGGTCTGGTTTGTTCTCTCTGTCTGCCCATTGGTCTGGGGGTGAAAAGCAGAGGAGAAGGACAACTGAATTCCCACCTTGGAACAGAAAGTCCTCCAAAATCTAGACACAAACTGAACTCCTCTGTCAGATACAATGTTCTCAGGAATCCCGTGTAAGCGAACCACCTGTTGCAAAAACAGGGGCACCAACTCAGAGGAAGATGGCAACTTAGGGAGTGGTTCAAGATGAACCATCTTAGAGAACCTATCACAAATCACCCAAATAACAGTCATTCTTTGAGAGACTGGCATATCAGAGATGAAATACATTGAAATATGGGTCCATGGCCTCCTGGGGACCGGTAAAGGCATCAACAACCCACTAGAGCGAGAACAAGATTTAGACCGGGAGCAAGTCCCACAGGACTGCACAAAATTCCTGACATCATGAGACAAGGTGGGCCACCAAAAAGAGCGACTCACCAGATCTCTAGTACCAAAAATACCTGGATGACCAGCCAATGCAGAGCAATGAACTTCAGACATCACTCTCTTCTTCCACTGGTCAGGAACATACAACTTTCCACTGGGACAACGCTCAGGTTTGTCCTCCTGGAACTCTTGCAGCGCAAGTCTCAAATCGGGCAAGATGGCAGAAAGAACTACCCCTTCACCTAAGAATGGAGCAGGCTTGGTCACCACAGGAGAATCAGCAAAGAAACTCCTAGAGAGGGCGTCTGCCTTGACATTCTTAGTTCCAGGAAGAAAAGAGACCACAAAATCAAAACGTGTAAAAAACAAGGCCCACCTAGCCTGTCTAGGGTTCAAGCGATTAGCCGACTCTAGGTAAATCAAATTCTTGTGGTCTGTGAGGACCACAACTTGATGTTTAGCTCCCTCCAACCAATGTCTCCACTCCTCAAATGCCCATTTCATGGCCAACAGTTCCCGATTCCCCACATCATAGTTACGTTCAGATGGAGAGAACTTTCGGGAAAAGAAAGCACAGGGATTCATTTTAGATGTTACAGGATCCTTTTGGGACAAAACAGCTCCTGCACCAATCTCAGAAGCATCCACCTCTACCTGGAACGGGAGTGAGACATCAGGTTGCCGCAAAACCGGGGCGGAGGTAAATCTTTGCTTCAGCTCCTGAAAGGAAGCAACAGCCTCCAGAGACCAATTCAACACATCAGCACCCTTCTTAGTCAGATCAGTCAATGGCTTGGCAATACTAGAAAATTTTGCTATAAATTTCCGATAAAAATTAGCAAAACCCAAAAACTTCTGGAGGGCCTTCAAAGAAGTGGGCTGAACCCAATCATAAATTGCCTGTACCTTGGCCGGGTCCATATCAATAGTTGACGGAGACAAAATAAATCCCAAAAATAAAATCCTCTGTACTCCAAAAAGGCATTTCGATCCTTTGACATATAGGAAATTTTCCCTCAAGATCCGGAACACAGTCCGAATATGTTCCACATGAGAATCCCAAACCTTGGAGAAGATCAAAAGATCATCCAGATAGATAATCAAAAATTTATCGACAAAGTCTCGGAAAATATCGTTCATGAAGCACTGGAAGACAGAGGGGGCATTAGTGAGCCCAAAAGGCATCACCAGGTACTCAAAATGTCCCTCCGGAGTATTAAACGCCGTCTTCCATTCATCCCCCTGCTTAATGCGGATAAGATTATACGCCCCCCTGAGGTCAAGCTTGGTAAACCAGCAAGCACCTCTAACTCTAGAGAATAGATCCGAAATCAGGGGTAACGGATACTGATATTTAATAGTAATTTTATTGAGGGCACGATAATCAATACAAGGCCTTAAGGAACCATCCTTTTTGGCCACAAAAAAAAAAACGGCACCTAAGGGTGAAGAGGATGGTCTAATATGACCCTTCACCAACGCCTCCTTAATATAGGACCGCATAGCCTCGTGCTCGGGTACAGATAAATTGAAGAGCCGACCCTTGGGAAATTTACACCCCGGGCTTAGTTCAATTGCACAGTCATAACTCCTATGAGGAGGCAAGGACGCAGACTCATTCTCACTAAATACATCATAAAAGTCCGCCAAATAGTCAGGAACATCATGCGACTGAGGAGAGGTGGAAAAAACCGGAGCCTCACTAAAGGCACACCGACAACCCCAACTCACCACAGACACAGATTTCCAATCCAAAACTGGATTATGAATTTGCAACCAGGGAAACCCCAGAACAACGGCATCATGCAGACCATGCAACACCAAAAATCTGCAATTTTCTTGATGGTCTGGGGCGACCCGCATGACCACCTGGGTCCAAAACTGAGGTTTATTTTTAGCCAAAGGAGTAGCATCAATCCCCCTCAAAGGGATAGGCGTCTGCAGAGGTGTCATCGGAAATCCACAACGTTTAGCAAAATCCAAGTCCATTAGGTTTAGCGCTGCTCCCGAATCCACAAAAGCCTTGGCGGAAAATGTGGACAGGGAGCAGATCAGAGTAATTGCCAGAAGAAACTTAGGTTGAACACCACCAACAGAAAACGTGTGTGCAAAGCGTTTCTCTCGTTTAGGACAAACAGAAATAATATGCGAGGCATCTCCACAAAAAAATCACAGCTTATTACGCCTTCTGAACTCCTGACGTTGCGCCTTAGACAAAACTCTATCACATTGCATAGGTTCAGACGTCTGTTCAACCGGTGGGAACACCTCTCGTGCAATCCTGCTTTCACGCAAACGCCGACCAACCTGAATGGCTAATGACATAGAATCGTCCAGACCAGAGGGAACAGGAAATCCCACCATAGTATCTTTTACGGCTTCTGACAAACCCTTCCGAAAGAGAGCAGCCAAGGCATTATCATTCCAGGTAGTAAGGACCGCCCACTTTCGGAACTTTTGACAGTACAACTCTGCAGAATCTCGACCCTGGTTCAATGCCAACAGGGTCTTTTCAGCCTGATCAATAGCATTAGGTTCGTCATACAACAACCCCAAAGCTTGAAAGAATGCGTTCACATTAGTCAGAATAGGATCATCTGGTTTCAAAGAAAACGCCCAATCCTGGGGATCGCCACGCAGCAAAGAGATGACGATTTTAACCTGCTGCGCGGAGCTCCCTGACGAGTTAGGCTTCAAGGCAAAAAATAATTTACAATTATTTTTGAAACTCAAAAATTTAGATCGATCCCCAAAAAATTAATCAGGTGTAAGGATCTTTGGTTCAACAGCATGCGAATGAGCAAGGTAGGCGGAAATTCCCCGCACTTCCGCAGCGAGCTGCTCCACACGATCAGACAATTGCTTTATCTCCATTGAGAGAAAAAAAAATTCCCCCTACGGCCTCAGAGATATAGAAGAAAGAATATACACACACTTTTTTTTTTTTTTTTTTAAGCACAATTCTTTCCTGCTATTGAGTACCCTAGGATCTGCGGTATGGCGGGTGATTCTGTTATGATTGAGTCACCGTAGGAGGCAAAAACAGAAATGCTAGCTAAGTCCAGAAAACCAGAGAAGTTGGCAGCTATCGGATTGCAGACCCCTGAACTTATCAACACAACTAGCAGTAGACGTGGGGGGTTCCTACGATGCCGTAGACCCCTCGATCACAGCCGGAGAATTAAATAGGCCTAAAGAAAGAAAGGGGAAATCTAAACTGCCCCAGAGCAGACCCCAAAGCAATAGGCAGCCCCCAACATATAATGACGGTGAAGCAAGATGAAAACACTAACACAGACAGAAAGATAGACTGAGCAAAGACGGGGCCCAAGCTAACTACATAGGAAAGGACAGGAAGGATGCTGTCTGCAATCCGTGAAAAACCCCATGAAAATAAGAGCCAACAGACTGACAGTGAAAAGGCCCTGAAGACGCTAGGCTTCAAAAAGCTATGTCAGTACTCAGGAATATTCTGAAGACAGAGCGACAGGCAAAAGGAGATTCACCCCAGCAGGGAATGGCAGAATCCAGAAAAGCAAGGAAAACAAAAACAAAACACAAATGCAACAGGCAAAGCAAAAAACTTAGCTTTAGGGGAGCAGGAATCAGACTGGTGTCCTAGAAGTCCACAGAGAAATCACCCGCAGGGCAAAAGGGCGTCGGCAGCCTTATATCCAGTCCGTGACTCCACTCAGCCAGTCATCCTCATTAGACTCAGGTGCCTGATAATCAGGCTCATTACCTTCCTTTACCAGAATAGGGAGTTCACAAGACCTCGGTGACGAAGGGGAAAATGAACTCACAACAGTCGGCCTAACACCTCACTTGCCAAACACCACAGGTGGCGTCATGAACTATTCCATTAACTATAAACCACCATGACAATTCCCCCCATTAATTGGGCGCCCAGGGCCACGGTCCGGGTCACTGCTGCTGTGACACATCCCACTGACACCGGCCCGGGACCGAGTACCCCACGGCCCTGGGAGGGTGACCCAAACTTGGCATCATGAACAGGATGACGAGACCTGATGCCATCGGGTTATGTGTGCCTAAGATTTGTTGGACTTAACACTTTCGAGAATGTGCAGAAGACCCAATTTAATAGACTGTAAAATGGACATTAAAAATGGCCGCTGGCGTGGAGAAGAAGGGCGTGACGATATGGGAGGTCCTAGGAAAAGACCGCGAACGGTCTTGGGCCTTCCCTGCCTGAATTACTATGTGACAGCAACATGGCCCACCCCCCGAGGGGTTCGTATACTGGCTTGGTATGGAGGTGCTGGAAGAAGACGCCGCCCCAAGAAGGAGGGGCAGAAGCCAGTGGCGGGAAAGGGGCCGAGGCAGGAAGAACGCCAGAATGCCATGATGGAAGAAGAGGGAAGGAGGTCTGTGGAGCGTGGGGAGGTGGATGTCCCCGGCGCCATGGCTGAAGGCTCGGACCCTGCTTCTAGGCTGAATCAATGGCAGCTGGAGGGGGAGATTGCCCGGCTGACCCAATGTTTGAGGCTGAGGCAGGAGGCCTTGTGGAGGCTGAACTGGCAGCGCACCCAGGAGGGGCCTACACCTGCGGTAACCGCCGCTGCTCCAACGGAGCTTCCCCAAGCAGATTCCGTGGAGCCTGCCGCCGCCATCACACCATCGTCAGCATCCAGAGCCCCCTTGCTGCCGCCAAAGGAAGAATTGTATGAGGCCCCGGGAGCCGGAGCGGAGGAAGAGAAGCTCCCGTCCAGACCTGACGCGGCTGCACAGGTCCCGCCAGAGACCCCCGCGGATCCGGAGCCACCGTTAGCTCCACCGCTGTCCCCGGTGTCCCACCAGGCAGCGCCCACTGTCACTACGTCTGCACTGGAGCAGAGACCGTGCCGCTGGGAGGCACCAGGTATATACCCCGGCCCTCCTAATGGGTTGCCCTCCGACTTCACGTTTTGCTGGCTTGCGGGAACTCGAAATGGAGCAGTTGGAAGAATCAGCTGGGGGCACTGGGTTGTCGGGGATGGGGAGGTGGAGGAGGTCCCTACTGAGAAGGGTACGACTGGAACAGGCGCGCACGATCCGGCATCTTCGGGGATTGGAGGAGTCTAGGCCACTTTGGGATAGTGACCTCGGGATCCCTTGGCTGCCGAGTCCCCATGTAGTCGCCTATCAGCGCCAACAAGCTGCGGCATCCCCCGGTGCTAGGCTACGCACCAGAGCAACAGAGTCACCCACCCATGAGGAACAGCTGGTGGGCGTTGATATGCATCATGGGTTCCCTCTACCACAGTTTCGGTGCCCTATAGCAAGCAACCAGCAGCAGGATGAAGACACCCAAAGTATCTCTTCTGGTAGCAGTTCCCAGTCATCAGCTTCCAGAACCCCAGGAAGGAACAACAACCATTAGTCAAGATGCTACTTGAAATAACTCTCGTTTCCCAGGAGGGTATTTGCACAGTTGTGCTTTGTTTTCTATTATGTTTTAGTTTTGGTTTTCCAGTGTTGCCCTGTTTTGTTGGCAGCCTTTCCATTTGAACTATAGAGATCATGAATGCTGAATGGTCCAGAACTGCTATTGTTAATAGTTGCACCTCTTTAGGTGCCCTCTCTTGGTTTTACATAGACACCATTCGAAGATAAGGTCTACCTCATCTGGAGTATGACTTCAATCAAAGGACACTGCAAGAGATCCCGGCTGGGAGCGGCGTTCAGCACTTACAAGAATTGTTGAAAGTTTTAATGTGAAGTATTTGATAATGATGTGCCTTATGAGAGTATTGGTAACTAGGAAATGGCTTTTATATAGAATTAGGAATGTTTTGATACAGAGATGAGAGATTTGAATAAAGAACAAAGTGTCACGCTCACCTGTTGTAGTTGTCAGGAGTGGCGTGACAGGCGAGCGTCAGCGGGCCCTGAAGATGCTGAGACTTCCAGGAGAAGGTTACTCCTGGTGGCTGGGCAGGGGCGCTGTAGCTGAGATCAGGAATCCGGTCACAGGACCTGTGGGAGGGGAGGAGCGATGGAGAGGCACTCAGAGTCTGCAGGACCTTCCACCATGTGACTGTGAGTCAGAGGAGGGGGCGGGGCTTGCCCCCAGGACGCAGCAGTGACAGGCAGGGGACTAAGCTACACAGGGGCTGAGCAGTGGTGATAGTCAGACACAGCAGGTGGTCATACACAGATCTAGCAATGCATTACAGACTCAGAATGGCAGAGAATAGTCGGGTGAAGCAAAGGGTCAGACACGGGTCGGGCAATGCGGTACAGAATCACAATGATATAGAGCAGTCAGGGGAAGCAGAGGGTCATACACCGGTCAAGCAGTACAGTACCAAATCAGAAACCAAGAGACGTAAACCAAGCCCAGAACAGATCATACACCAACGAACGTACAAGAACAGGCGAGAGGCACTAGCGATTCAGGGTCGAGCACACTCAGGTTAGGAGTATAAACGACAGGGAGGGGTGCTCACCTGAAGCTATAAAAACCCTCACTGGCATCAAAGAGAGGCTCTCCCTATTAACCCCTGCACCATCTGTCCAGAATCCTGAATACATCAAGACATAAAGAATGGAAAATGTAGGTGATGAACCAGGCACCACGGTTGTCACTCAGAGTTAAAAGAAAGTAGAAAATGTGCACTAAAGATGGAAAGAAATGTGTTGATGAAGAATACTGAAGTGATAGTGAGTAACACACAATAGCACTTTGAATTACGTATTGTATTGAAAATTGTACTTTTGACTTATGATTTTAGATAGTCAATTAAGAATTGTTTGCAACGTTCAAGAATGAGTGCCTCCCACATTGGGAAGTTTAGTATAAGAAATGTTTGTTTAGCATTACAAAAATTTTGTATGTTCCTGTGTTGTCAACTTTATTTGCCTTGCAGCCCGTGGATGTGCTGTGTTTAACGGGGGGGTATGTGGCGCCCCTGAGGCTCAGTCGCCACAGAGGTACTGCACCTCCTCCTGAGGTGTGGTGCCCCACCATCCAGGTAAGTTGGAGGCTCCTAACCACGCTTCAACACTTGCATCCCACACAACACAGTAGTTCAGCAAAGCCACATTGCTGCTCCTTGCTTAGAGAGTAGCAGAGCACCTTTGGTGGTTCCCTGCTTGGAACACGAAATGTGCTGGGAGGCGGGTGGAGTTTAGAATACATAAAAGAGCGGGAAGGTTTAGGATTATAGGTCAGTCAGACAGTGGGTCAGTCTGAGAGAGGAAGTCACTCAGAGAGGAGTGAGGAAAGGAGATCCCTGGAAGAGGGATGGAGGAAGGAGGTGCTGCAGCAGGCCTCAGTGACCTGGGTCTGCTGGCACGGGAAAGGAAAGAAGGAGAAAGACATTGAACTGAAGCTTGAGCTTCCATAATAAAGAAAGACAAGTACGGAACGTAGTAGTAAAAGGGAACAGAGAGGACGTGGGTTAGAGGAAGAACCCTGCCTAGAAGTTCTAAGTGCAAGGCCGGGGCTCGGTCCCCGAGGTTGTATGGACACAAATGGTTCTGCAGCAGACACCAGTGGAGTAGTGGGCTGTAAATGCACTACTCCCATCTAAGAGTTGGGGGCACAACAGCAATTTGGACTCAGGAGTAAAGAGTCCCCGAAGCAGGCTACAGTTGTCTGCCGTACAAGTAGAGTTCTTGGGAACATCTGTTAGGAGGCACTCCAGTGTAACTCAGTACTAGGAGTACTTCACTCTTAAAGGTGCTATAGAGGAGACATTCAGAAAGGTACATGTTGGCGGAGTGTTGGAAGAGAGCATTCCATCTGACCTGGAGGTTGACTGAGTCCCTGACCCGGAGGACACAGCACGGAGGCAGGCATCTGTGTGTGCTACAGACTGTAAGTAAAGCTTTGGAACTGCATGCCCTGGTGTCCTCCAATTATTCCTGCGCCAACACACCCTATACCACTACATTTGGGAATCAGCTTCTACACCGCCTGCACCTCTCCTCTGACCCTATGTAGAGTCGGTGGGCCGGGCTGGGGGGGGTGGTCCCTCTATATACTGCGCAGTAACGTACAGACACAAGATGGAGGCACGTTTCGGGTGCAACAGGTCCAAGTTTATTCTTTCTTTCACCGTCCTCCTGACGGTCTCACAACACACCGCAATTCTCTTCACAGCTCTCGGATTACAGAACACATTGAGTCAGCGTACTTTCAACAGGGACATATAAATACGTACCGTCCCTTTTACACTCTGTGATGCTCTGACAGCTCCGTCACTGTGGCTGCCATAGGCCTGTACACCAACAGTAATTTTACTAGTCAAACGTCGTTCCAAATACGGTGTCCCACACTCCCGGAGCCTCTTCTATACTGCGGTACTTCGTGTCAGGACCACCCCCCTTAACTTTCTCTCTCCTCAGTCCCCTGGTTGGATTCTCCTCACAGTGCACCAACTGTCACAGTTTTCCTGTCATTTTAGCTCCCCCTGGGGACTGGAATCTTCTGGAACCCTCCTGTCAAATTTATAGCTTTCCCGGTTCCCTGTAACTCCGCCCCCATGACTAACGGTTTCTTAGCCCTAAGCTAATGTCAAGTCCTATGCTCACACTCCTCCCTGCCCTCTAGTGTCACTTCCAGGTACTGCACATCACCTACTCCTTTCTAGCTGGTTTCCCTTCTGTCATAACTGACATCCTGCTTGACAAGTGCAAACCCCTTTGAAATCTGACCAGTCAGTCCGTCCGTCTGGTCACCTTCCCTACACCTACATCTATACTGCCCTGGGGCTACAGCTCCACCTGTGGGGAGCTTCACCATCTTGGCTGCAACACACCACCAGTCCCAGAGGATCTGCATGTAGCGTCGGCCCAACATCCCACTTGCCGAACACCACAGGTGGCGTCACGAACTATTCCATTAACTACAAACCACCATTCAACACCCCTGATTACTTGGGCACCCAGGGCCACGGACCGGGTCACCGCTGCTGTGACACATCCCCCTAACACCGGCCCGGTACCGAGTACCCCACGGCTCTGGGAGGGAAACCCATATACACCACTGACATCCAGGATCCACCACAAACCAGATGTCTGCATATAACTGACTGCAATGCATTGTTTAACCTGTAGGGGCGCTATCCATAAAAGATCCTCTTTAATTTATGATATCGAAATACCACTTTTGCAACTTTGATATTCTTGGGCCAGCAGTGAACACTCTTGGGACTCTGCCTCTGAATGAAGCCAGTTTATTACTTATATTCTTGTATCAGACCATTGAATTTAATTATCTTTCCCTCTTGCAGCGGCTCTAAACCTCACTATTTACAGCACTCTAGTCTTCAATGAAAGTAGGTCCGAAAGATCAATGAATTTGCCAGAGAGGTCAGCAAAATATTGGATTTTTCTCTTTTTTTATTATGCGCTGAAGAGCTTTAATTTTTTTTTCATTAACAGGAGTATTCAGTTTTATGAAGAGCCTGTGCTGGTGTGAATGGTGAATCATAATCAAATAAAAACATCAGTGATATAATCTTCACATTCTGAAATGAGCTGGTCTCAGGCCAGCCACATATCTCTCTCCTGGCAGTGCTCGTACAGCCTGCAGAGAAAATAAAACCTCTCTAGTGGCTGCTGAGGGATGGAGAGCGCTAACGTGAAACGATCTGTATCATGTACAATGCATGCACCAAAGAAACCCAACTTCTAGCAGATCCATAGGACACATTCTTAAAGGGTTATTCTTACCCGCCTGGAAAGTTATTATTTTTCTAAGGTGGTAACATGCTGATTTCTGGGACTGGAAGCGATCAGGAAAACAGTACTTAAATGCTTAAAGTGGTGGCCACGAATGCGCAACTTCCCTCCAATCATTGTCTATTGTACTATGTGAGACAACTGAGTAATATTTACAGGATAGGTGATAACTTACTGATCACAGGGACTTACACTACACTGATCAGGAGAATGACTCTAAATGCTACATTAGAATGAAGTGGTGGCTGCACATGCGCAATATCCCTTCAATCATTGTCTATGGGACTATAGGAGATATCCGAGCAATATACACAGTACTGGAGATAACTTACTGATCATGGAGATTTTCACCGATCAAGAGAATGGTTCTAAATTCCCCATTAGAATAGAGTGTTGGCTGCGCATACGCAACATCCCTCCAATCATTGTCTATGGGACTATAGGAGATAACCGAGCAATATACACAAGATAGGTGATAATTTACTGATCACAGTGACTTACATTACACCAATCAGGAGAATGACTCTAAATGCTACATTAGAATAGAGTGGTGGCCGCACATGCGCAACATCCCTCCAATCATTATTTATAGGACTGTAGGAGGTAGTTGTACGCAGGATAGGTGACAACTTACTGGGGTTCTGATAGCTAGTGCTCTCACCGATCAGGAGAACAGCTCTAAAAAATCCCTCTAGAATGAGCACATCACTGCTTTATTCATTACCTTTGGAACTATGGAAGATAGCTGCACACTGTACACAAGAAACGTGACAATTTACTGGAGATCCAATAACGTGCTCCCACTGATCAGGATAACAGCTCTGAAGTACCCCAGTAGAGTGGAGCGGTGGACACGAATGCACAGCAGCGCTCCATTCATTGTCTTTAGGACTACTGAAGATAACTGAGCATTATACACAAGACAGGAGATAACTTACTGATTGCAGCACCTTATGCTACACTGATTACGAGAATTGCTGTAAATGCTACTTTATAGTGAATTGGAAGCTGCGCATGCATAACACTTTTCTACACTTTTCTAATCATTGTCTATAAGACTGTAGGAGATAGCTGAACACTATTCTAAGGATAGGTGAAAACTTACTGGGGTCTGATAACTAGTGCTTCCACAGAACAGCTCTGAAATACCCCACTAGATTAAAGCTGTGGCCACACAAGCACACCACCACCCCTTCATTGTATACAGGACTATGGGAGATTGTCAAACTGTGTACATGGGATAGGTGATAATTTTCTTGGGATCCCATCAATCAGGAAAACAACTTTAAAATACCCTGCTAGCGTTGACCAATGGCCTCTCATGTGCATCAATGCTTAATCCATTGTCTATAAGACTGTAGGAGGTAGCCAAGCACAGCACACAGATTAGTTGAAATTGTTGATCATTAATTGGGGTCCTATTCCGACAGATATGCAGTATGGTCCTGAAAGTCCCTGTCAGAATGGGTTAGGGGTTGTGCTTGCTTCACTCATTGTATACAGGACTGCTGGCAGTAGCCGAGTTTTTTTACACAGCATAGGTGAAGATGACATACTAATCACTGTGGGTCCGATTGCTAGAACTCCCAATATTCAGGACACTGGCTCTGAAATACCCTCTTAGAATGGTGTAATGGTCATGCATGTGTATGGGTCCATTCATTGTTTATGGGACTACAGGAGGTAGTTTCACGCTGCACGTGCCAATCTCGGCAGTCTCATAGACAATGAATGAACCGCCAGCTATTATCAAATTAACACTTATCCTATGGATAGGTGTTCACTTCCCAAGATGGAAAACTACAACTCTCATCATACCCTGAAAACTACAGATGGAATGTCAGTTTTACAACAGGTGAAGATCCATGGGTTAAAGGCCATTGGTTCAGGGTTTGGAGCTCAATATCTCTAGAGCTGAGATGAAAAATGGGAGAGAATTTTCTAATGGTGAACTCTACTCATTTGTTTGAGTAATCTTTGGGGGTTCTTATGTTCAACAACACAAAATACAACCAACAGCGTGTCCTGGGGTTATACTGGAATACCACTTTAAGGGTATATACTGGGGGATATACAATGTCCTAATGATATCCTGTGATACCCCTTTAAGGGTATATATTGGGGATTTACCATACACTGGTGATATACTGAAATACTCCTTTAAGGGGATGTACTGAGGGTTATGCCATATACAGGTGATATAGTGGAATACCCCTTTAAGGAGAATTGGTTAAAAAAGCTCATTAAAAGCTTTTGCAGACAAAACTAAGAATACGGTTCAAGATAGAAAAATAGTAGAAATTTCCCTTTAATAATAAATGCACACTAATATTAATGAAATTTTGATTTGTCTTTTGCTCATTCACTTTTCGTTTCGTTAGTTGCTAAAGACATTTTTGTAAACGTTTACTGCGACGTAACACTGTAACTTCTAATGTTTAAATGTAAATAAATAAATACAAAATTCTGATCTGACAAATTGCTTAAAGCCGTACGAACAAGCGAGAGGATGCTACGGGTGAACATTGGGTGGCGCACGAAGGGTTAAACAAATTCTTTTTTTTTTAATGGAATTTAAGACATTTCTGAAATTGTATTTGCTGTTTTCTGCCAATGGGTGGTAGCAATATGCTTAGCATTATGTTTTTACGAACAATTTCTGGGCAGTAGAGCTTGGCAAGGACCAAAAAAAAAAAAAAAAGAAAAACATTCCTTAAAATGTAACAAAAATGTGTCATAATCCTAAAACTCGTAGCAACTAAATATGCTATTTCATTGGCTGAGCAGATTGTAACGGCAAGTGGTGACAGTAAATGGGCAGCACCTAACACTTTGTAGTCACTTCGATATTTAAAGGGGTAGTCCATGCAAAAGGTATATCTTGCTCAATCACGAGGAACTGTTAACATACATGCTTTACAGGTCATACAGTCCACGAGCTGTATTCGGCCCACCGAAAAATTATGAGGCCCACGGAGCTGTCTGTGATGCGCCGGCTCTTTCTGACCCTGACGGCCATCAGCGTGATGAGAGTAGCATGCTGCTGATGTCATCAGACTGCTGCTGATGCCGCACAGGCAAAGGAGACATTGGGCTCTATGGAGAAGCCAAATATTGAATGTCACGAGATAAGAGGGCAAGGGGAGGGAAGGGTTGTGTGACTGCGAAGGCACATAATGTCGCAATTTGGGGCATCATGGGGGACAATATGAGACAAAAAGGGAGGATTGTGAAAGGGGGCATAGCATAACGAGGAGCAGTGGGGTGTGGGGGACTTGTAAATAGGCAGTTTGAGGGAAATGTGTAAAGGGGTAGTATGTGGGGGTCAATATGGTGAAGGGGGTTGTATGGGGGATATTATGTGGGCGAGATATTATATAGAGGGGCAGTCTGGGGGAATATTTTGGAGAGGGTCAGTGTGGGGGGGTGGTTTTTTTAGAGAGGGGCAGTGGGAGTATTATAGAGAGCATGGGAAAAACATGGGAGATATTTTTATTTAGAAGTATAATGATGCTTTTCTTTTAAGGGCACTGAGTTGGGATGTGCTGCTGAAGACGCAGAAGAGGCTAGTCTTGGTAGATAAGCTCTGGACATGAAATCTCTTTATACAGTCTGTGCTACATGGAAACAAAAGGGATAACTCCAATCAGAGAAGCTGTTGTGAGTTCATTTCCCCTTCACCTTTGATGTCTGATGAACTCCATCTGCTGGTGAAGAGAGGTAGTGAAATTGATTGGGATGGGAAGAACCTGTCATCTGAACAGGCTGAGTGTGATTGGACATCTGGAATTTCTGAGTGGATATAAGGCCGCTGACGCCCTGCAGGGCTGCTGGTGATCCTTTCTGCTCTGAGCTCTTGCATCCAGTTTAGTTCCTGTCTACTAAAAGCTAAGTTTTTGCCCTGCTATTATTCCATGAGATTTTGTCTGGTTTCCTTAGTGCTTGTATTCAGCCAGTCCTGGTTGGGACTGGCTGAATTCTATTTTTGTCTCTGATTAGTTGATCTCTTTGCTCTGTTTTCAGAATATGCCTGAGTGCTGATATAGTGATTTTGAAGTCTAGCGACTTCAGGGCCTTTTTCCCTATCAGACCGTTGGGACATTTTTGGTAGGGTTTTTTGCGGATTGCAGCCAGCATCTTTTCTGTCCTGTCCTATCTAGTTAGTTGGGCCCCATCGTTTGCTCAGCCTGTCTTTCTGTCTGTGTTTTCATCTGTTTTTCACCGACAATACATGTTGGGGGCTGTCTATTGCTTTGGGGTCTGCTCTGGGGCAGTTTAGATTTCCCCTTTCCTTCTTTAGGCTTATGTAGTTCTCCGGCTGTGACGAGGGGTCTAGGGCACCGTAGGAACCCCCCACGGCTACTGTTAGTTGTGGTGTATAGGATGAGGGGACTGCAATCAGATAGCTACCAACCTCTCCGGTTTTCTGGACTTAGCTTGTATTTTTGTTTTCTCCTCCTCCGGTGACTCATTCATAACAAGAAGCTGTCTCTAGCTGATGAGCGAATATATTCAAAAAACGATCACCAAACATAAATTCTGCACATATACGGCATATACGGATTCAAGATTAGAAGCACAAGCAAATTTTCATAAATTTGTGAAAAATCAGAAATATTCGGTAAAAAGTGCAGGAAAATATTTGTGTTACCTCTAAAGTATTTTGAGCACTTTGGGTGATAGTGCTAATATAGCTAATCACATTCTGTATAAAAGGGGAGGCATAGTTATATTTTAGTCATATGCTAACATAGCTCCTCGGATTCTGTACAAAGGAGGGTATAGTTGTATTTTAGTCATATACAAATATGGATCCTCTCATTCTGTACAATAAGGGAAGGCATAGCTGTATTTCAGTCATATGCTAATATGCTCCTCCCATTCTTTACAGTCAGGGAAGGCATAGTTGTATGTTAATCATATGCCAGTATAGTTCCTCCCATTCTGTTTAATAAGAGGGGGCATACTTAAATTTTTATCATATGCTAATATAGCTCCTCCCATTCTGTACAATAAGGGAAGGCATAGTTGCATTTTAGTTATATGCTAATATAGCTCCTCCCATTCTATACAATAAGGGAAGACATAGTTGTACTTTACTCATATGCCAATATGGATCTTCCCATTCTGTACAATATGGGAAGGCATTGTTGTATTTTAGTCATATGCTAATATGCTCCTCCCATTCTTTACAATCAGGGAAGGCAAAGTTGTATGTTAATTATATGCTAATATAGCTCTTCCTATTCTGTACAATAAGAGGAGGCATACTAGAATTTTAGTCATGTGCTAATATAGCCCCTCTATTATGTACAAAAAGGGGAGACATAGATGCATTTTAGTTATGTGCTAATATAGTGTTAGGAGTGGTGAAAGGCACTAAATAAAAAATATAAATAAAGTGCCTTCGCCACTCGGGGTCCACCATGCGGTAGGTGTAGAACCGCTGCTAGAGGGTAGCAGAGCACTATGGCGGTAATGTGCACAGGGTTCAATATCACCCAGGTACAACAAGCAGTCTCTGTTGTAGGCACAGAGCTGCTATAACCAATAATGAATAAAGTAACGCTGAGCCTGTTAGCAGCACAGAAACTCAGCGGCACACACACGGTAGTTGGTCACCGGAGTAGAGTTGAGCGAAACGGGTCGAAAAATTTCAAAAGTCCCCGACTTTTGGCAAAGTCGGGTTTCATGAAACGAAACCCGACCCTAGGATGAGGTCGGCCACGAGGTCGGCGACTTACGCGCCAAAGTCGCGTTTCAAAAGTTTGTTTTGCGCTCTTTTTCAGCCACTCAGGATCCACGGACACTGTGGGCAACGTGATGACATAGACAGGGGTCACCGTCATCTTTCAGAAGGGCATGCAAGTGATTGGCTTGCTTTGGTGGGCGTCACAGGGGTTATAAAAGGGCGTGCACGCCGACCGCCATCTTACTTCTGCCGATCTTAGCATAGGGAGAGGTTGCTGATTCTGTAGGGAGAGCGTTAGGCAGGGAAGAAGAAAAAAAAACTGCTTCTGCTGCTAGAGATTTTGCCTGTACAACACACCAGTCACTGTGTGTGCAGTGCAAGGGGAGGCTATATTGTGGTGGATCAGCGGTGTTGGTTGTTAGGCTGCCTTCTAAGGCTTCCTGACATTCCTGCATTGCTGTTTACCCACTGCTCCGCAAACTGCTTTTTTAAAAGCAATCCCAATTTTTTTTTTTTGTCCTGCTGAGGTACTGAGCGTGCATTTTTTCACACCATACAGCGTCAGTGGGCCTCACACAATCCAAAAGTGTCCAGTGTCCACTAGTGTCTGCAGAAATTCAAAATCTCCCTTATCCTGTAGTCACTTTTTTCACACCTGTGCCATCGAGCCTGTGACATAGCGCTCTGATATTCAGTGGGCCTCACACAATCCAAAAGTGTCCAATGTCCACTAGTGTGTGCAGAAATTCAAAATCTCCCTTATCCTGTAGTCACTTTTTTCACACCTGTGCCATCGAGCCAGTGACATAGTGCTCTGATATTCAGTGGGCCTCACACAATCCAAAAGCGTCCAGTGTCCACTAGTGTCTGCAGAAATTCAAAATCTCCCTTATCCTGTAGTCACTTTTTTCACACCTGTGCCATCGAGCCTGTGACATAGCGCTCTGATATTCAGTGGGCCTCACACAATCCAAAAGTGTCCAGTGTCCACTAGTGTGTGCAGAAATTCAAAATCTCCCTTATCCTGTAGTCACTTTTTTCACACTTGTGCCATCGAGCCTGTGACATAGCGCTCTGATATTCAGTGGGCCTCACACAATCCAAAAGTGTCCAGTGTCCACTAGTGTCTGCAGAAATTCAAAATCTCCCTTATCCTGTAGTCACTTTTTTCACACCTGTGCCATCGAGCCTGTGACATAGCGCTCTGATATTCAGTGGGCCTCACACAATCCAAAAGTATCCAGTGTCCACTAGTGTCTGCAGAAATTCAAAATCTCTCTTATCCTGTAGTCACTTTTTTCACACCTGTGCCATCGAGCCTGTGACATAGCGCGCTGATATTCAGTGGGCCTCACACAATCCAAAAGTGTCCAGTGTCCACTAGTGTGTGCAGAAATTCAAAATCTCCCTTATCCTGTAGTCACTTTTTTCACACCTGTGCCATCGAGCCAGTGACATAGTGCTCTGATATTCAGTGGGCCTCACACAATCCAAAAGCGTCCAGTGTCCACTAGTGTCTGCAGAAATTCAAAATCTCCCTTATCCTGTAGTCACTTTTTTCACACCTGTGCCATCGAGCCTGTGACATAGCGCTCTGATATTCAGTGGGCCTCACACAATCCAAAAGTGTCCAGTGTCCACTAGTGTGTGCAGAAATTCAAAATCTCCCTTATCCTGTAGTCACTTTTTTCACACTTGTGCCATCGAGCCTGTGACATAGCGCTCTGATATTCAGTGGGCCTCACACAATCCAAAAGTGTCCAGTGTCCACTAGTGTCTGCAGAAATTCAAAATCTCCCTTATCCTGTAGTCACTTTTTTCACACCTGTGCCATCGAGCCTGTGACATAGCGCTCTGATATTCAGTGGGCCTCACACAATCCAAAAGTGTCCAGTGTCCACTAGTGTCTGCAGAAATTCAAAATCTCTCTTATCCTGTAGTCACTTTTTTCACACCTGTGCCATCGAGCCTGTGACATAGCGCTCTGATATTCAGTGGGCCTCACACAATCCAAAAGTGTCCAGTGTCCACTAGTGTCTGCAGAAATTCAAAATCTCTCTTATCCTGTAGTCACTTTTTTCACACCTGTGCCATCGAGCCTGTGACATAGCGCTCTGATATTCAGTGGGCCTCACACAATCCAAAAGTGTCCAGTGTCCACTAGTGTCTGCAGAAATTCAAAATCTCCCTTATCCTGTAGTCACTTTTTTCACACCTGTGCCATCGAGCCTGTGACATAGCGCTCTGATATTCAGTGGGCCTCACACAATCCAAAAGTGTCCAGTGTCCACTAGTGTCTGCAGAAATTCAAAATCTCCCCTGTCCTATAGACACCTTGTACCTTGTTTTACATTACTATATAGTTTGTTGGATTTTGTCTACATTTCTACCAAAAATGAGGAAGGCTGGTGGAAAAGGCTGTGGAATTGGGCGGGGGTTGGCAGCTAGTAATGATGGTGTTGGTGGTGGATCTGATGGTAGTGGCAAAAGCAAAATAGGACCGAATGCAGGAGGTGTTGAGCCTGCGTCATCGTCTGGCTCCACAAGGCCTCGAACGCTTAGTTTTCTAGGAGTTGGCAAACCGCTTTTAAAGCCAGAGCATCAGGAAAAAGTTTTGTCTTACATTGCTGACTCAGCCTCCAGCTATATCGCCTCCTCTTCTGAAGTTGTAAAAAATAAAAGCACTGAGTCGTCATTGGAGGCTCATGTTCATGAACCACACCTTTCCTTGTGTCCTTCACCCCAACCAAGATTGAAGGATGACGCAGGCCATACTACTGATTACTCCATGGAGCTGTTTTCACATACCATGCCTGGATTATCAAGTGAAATGGTGAATTACCCAGGCCAAGATGAATCTGACATGGAGTGCACTGATGCACAGCCGCTGATAGATGATTCTGCTGGTACATTCACTCAGAGCACTACATTGTCCTCGCAGTGTACAGAGCCAGATTCTGACCCTGATGAGACTCAGGTGCCCCTTCCCGCACACTATACCACCATACACGGTGACACAGAGGAAGGTGCACATGACATTGAAGAGGAGGTGATGGATGACCCAGTTGTTGACCCTGATTGGCATCCATTGGGGGAAGAGGGTGCTTCTTCCAATAGCTCAGATGAGGAGGAGCATCCACAGCAGACATCGACATCGCAACAGCTGTTATCTGGCAGGCCCGGAGCACTCTAAAGACAGGTTCCAAAAATCAAAAGAGTTGCTGGACAGCTTGTCCAGACGGTCAAAAGATCACAGCGTGCTAGGCCGCAAAATGTCTGCCAAAGTAGGAAGAGTGCAGTGTGGCACTTTTTTGAACAAAATCCTCATGATCAGGCCAAGGTTATCTGTAAGAAGTGCGCAAAGACCTTTAGCCGAGGGAAAAATCTGAAAAATTTGAATACCAGTTGCATGCTTAGACATTTAACCAGCATGCACTTGCAAGCGTGGACACAACACCAAACCTCAAGTGCCACATGTGCAACTGATCACAAAGAAGGTAGTCAACAACGCTACATTGTTTCCCCCACTGTAAGCCCACCGGTTAGCACAGCAGCAAATGTTGAGGTGTCATTGCAAGGCCACAGCAGTCAGGTAATCCCACTGTTATATCAACGAAATACTGAATCTAGGCCATCAGAAAGAACACCAACTCCATCACCATCATCAACCCTCTCTCAGTCCGCCCTGTCCACCGCTACTTCCACCATATGCAGCTCTCAAGTCCAGCTCACCCTCCCAGACACTATGAGTAGGTCAAGAAAGTACTCAGTCTCTCATCCGCGTACACTGGGTTTGAACGCCAACATTGCCAAACTAATCTCGTTTGAGATGTTGCCCTATCGTTTGGTGGAAAGCGCAGCTTTCCGCGAACTCATGGCCTATGCAGTACCACGCTATGACCTACCTAGTCGCCACTTCTTCTCTCGCAAAGCCATCCCAGCCCTCCACCATCATGTAAAAGACCGCATTGTCCATGCACTCAAGCAGTCAGTGAGTGGAAAGGTGCACCTCACAACTGATGCATGGTCCAGTCGGCATGGCCAGGGCCGTTACGTGTCCATCACTGCGCACTGGGTTAATGTGGTGGATGCAGGGTCCACAGGGGACAGCGGTGGTGGGACAGTGCTGCCTAGCCCACGGTATAGGAAACAGTTGGCTGTAGGCGTTCGACCCTCCTCCTCCTCCAGAAGCGAAAGCTCGTCCACAGAGTGCAGTCGTACGAGCACTCCATCTGCAGCTGCCACTGTTGCACACGAGGTGTCCCCCTATCGAGCAGCTAGTGGAAAGCGTCAGCAGGCTGTGTTGCAGATGATGTGTTTGGGCGACAGACACACCGCCGAGGTGCTGGCCGAGTACTTGAAGCGACAAACTGAGTCATGGCTGGGCAGTGTACATCTTGAGGCAGGCAAGGTAGTTAGTGATAACAGACGTAATTTTGTGGCAGCCATAGCCCTTTCAAAACTCAGCCACATACCTTGCTTGGCTCACACCTTGAACCTGGTGGTGCAGTGCTTCCTCAAAAATTATCCGGAGTTAACAGCCCTGCTCCAGAAGGTGCGAAGACTGTGCGCGCACATCCGCCGGTCGCCTGTACACTCCGTTCATATGCAGAAGCTGCAGCGATTGCTCCACCTTCCCAACCACCGCCTCATTATCGACATTGCAACAAGGTGGAACTCCACCCTGCACATGGTGGAGCGGCTGTGCGAGCAGAGGCAGGCCATAATGCATTTGTGGGAGGATACACGGCCATGCACTTTGAGAGCAGACATGGAGTTGACAGGTATGCAGTGGTCGAAGCTGAAAGACCTCTGTAAAGTCCTTCAGTGTTTTGAGGAATGCACACGGCTGGTAAGCGCAGACGACGCCATCCTAAGCATGAGCATCCCACTTATGCGTCTGCTCATGCAAACTTTGACGCACCTAAAGGAGCAGGCGTCTGCAGCCAATGTTGATGAGGAGGAAGAGGAGGAGGGAATCCTTGATGACATTCAGCCATTGTCTGCTCAGGGACCTCTCCTGGACGAGGTGGAGGAAGAAGAGGAGGAGGAGGATGATGATGGGGATGATTACTTAGGGGAGGAGGATGCATCTCGTGGGGCAAGTGAAATTGTTGGCGTGGCAAGGTCTGGTACAGGGTTTGTGCGTGACTGGAGGGATGTGGATTTGCCAGAAAGTGCTCCTCCACCCAGCACTCGCAGTGCATCTTTGACACCGGGAACATTGGCCCACATGTCAGATTATGCCTTGCAGATCCTAAAAAGGGACCCCCGCATTGCCAAAATGATGAACGATGACGACTACTGGTTGGCCAGCATCCTGGATCCACGCTATAAAGGCAAATTACAAAACATCATGCCACAGGAGAACCTTGACCTAATATTGGCTAATAAACAAGCAACTCTGGTAAATCGGTTGCTTGAGGCATTCCCAGCACACAGCAGTGGTGATGGTTCTCACACGAGCCGTACGGGCCGGGGGCAGATTGGCAGAGGTGTTCATGGTGCACACAGCAGAAGTGGCGTTGGAGACAGGGGTTTCATGACAATGTTGTGGACTGATTTTTCACGGACCGCTCACACAACTGGTAATACTGCATCGATGGAAAGTGACAGGAGACAGCAGTTGTCAACTATGGTTACAAATTACTTTTCCTCCCATATCGATGTTCTCCCACACAGGTCATTCCCCTTTGACTATTGGGCCGCTAAACTGGACACCTGGCCTGAATTGGCACAATATGCCTTACAGGAGCTCGCTTGCCCAGCTGCAAGTGTGCTATCGGAAAGAGTCTTCAGTGCAGCTGGATCAATCCTGACAGAAAAAAGGACCCGTCTGTCAACCCAAAATGTGGATGATCTAACCTTCATTAAAATGAACCATGCATGGGTTTCCAAGGATTTTGTCCCACCTTCCTCTGATGACACATAGGGTGACAGAAAAATGGCTTGCTTTGGTCCACGTCTTCCTGGGACTTGACCTATTTCGCCTTTTGCATCAGCTGAATGTCCAACATCAACATATGCCACTTTCTAAAACTCCCTAACTGTGCTGCCTCCCCCCCCATGGCCGGGGTCACCACCTAGCACACGACACCGTGCGAGTGCCGTTGCCCTGGACAGGTGGGTAGGCCGACTCTTGGGCACGGGCACTGGCACAGGGTCCCTCATAGTGCAATCAAGTGTCTCTGACGGTGGTGGTGCACACCCGCCGTCAGACACACCGCCGTACTATGAGGGGCCCAGTGCCAGTACCGACGCCCACGAGTGGGCCCCCCTTGCTTGGGCAGGGCCCCAGCATTTGCAATCTTTACCTCTCCCTGCTCCTCCGCTGTGTAGTCTGGGCCGTCAAATCCATACTGTGCCTGACACTGTCTGAGCCTGCCTCCTGATGTATAGACATATATTTTGAATGTGTACGCTATCCATACATGTTATCCGGGGATACGGTACCCTTTTTCACCTTTGTGCAATCACGTGCAAGCCATACTGGGCCTAACACCGTCTGAGCCTGCCTCCTGATGTATAGACATATATTTTGAATGTGTACGCTATCCATACATGTTATCCGGGGATACGGTACCCTTTCTCACCTTTGTGCAATCACGTGCAAGCCATACTGGGCCTAACACCATCTGAGCCTGCCTCCTGATGTATAGACATATATTTTGAATGTGTACGCTATCCATACATGTTATCCGGGGATACGGTACCCTTTCTCACCTTCGTGTAATCACGTGCAAGCCATACTGGGCCTAACACCGTCTGAGCCTGCCTCCTGATGTATAGACATATATTTTGAATGTGTACGCTATCCATACATGTTATCCTGGGATACGGTACCCTTTCTCACCTTTGTGCAATCACGTGTAATCCATAGTGGGCGTGAGAACGGCTGGCGAGCTGTTAAGCAAGCTACAGCACCTGTGGTTTGCACACGTAAGTTTTTCATTTTTTCAGGAATGACGGTTAGGCCTAATTCCAGAACTGCGGTTGACCTGCACTTACTGGGAAATCATCGTTCGCGGGTAATAATTGTAATCAGTGATCCCCATCACTAGCGTTGTTCAGCGGGTTATCTGCACCTGTAAGCGACAAACGCTGGCCTTTTCAGTGTAGCGCACATGCAGCCACGGACATGTAAGGGCATGACACACCAGTTATTGGCCAATCTTCTGTGCCAGAGCCTCACATGTCCCTCTAGTAAGCCGGACTCGGACCGCGGGGCATGACGGAGTCTCGTTCGTTAACGGAATTAAGCTTGCAATGTGTGCATCTGTTCTGTAGCTGGCATGGTTGAGGTTTCCCAGGTGGAGTCGAATTTAACTGTAGGCTCCACTCCTGGTGGTGCCCTTCTGGACATTCCTTTAAGGTTCAGCTTTGCAACCATACTGCCCACGTAAAACAAACACTTTGCCTTCATGAACGCTGTTTGGAGGGTCATGACTCGTGGGAATAACGCCGCCCAATCAGTTAACCTGCTAGAGAGATCCTTCGTTGCTCCCAAGCATGACATCACACTCCCTAGGAGGAAGGTAATGCCACTGTGGCGACCGTACTCCTGGGGGCGACACAAGTGCACTGATGCCCAGTCACTGCTCGATGAATCTGCTGGTACATTGACCCAGACCACTACATTCCCCTCGCACGCTACACGGCCTGAATCTGACCCTGATGAAACTCAGGTTACCCTTCCCATATACAGTTCCATCTTACACGGTGACAAAGAGGAAGCTGCAGATGAAAGTGCAGGTTCGGCCCACCCGCCATCAGACACACCACCGTACTATCAGGGGCCCTGTGCCAGTGCCGTCGCCAACGAGTGGGCCCCCCCTGCTTGCTCAGGATCACAGCACTTGCAAGGTTGAAATACTGTGCAGTGAGATGGAAGATGGGGACGACGAGGAGTCCAGACTAGTACAGGGATTCCCTAGCGAGGAGACTTATTTGATTGTTTTCAATGTTGGGACAGCAATTTTTGGGGAGCACTATACTCTGGAGAATGATAGATGGGGCCCACCATACACTGGAACATTCCAAAGGTGGACATCAGACACTGGAGCAGCATTTACAGGGCCCATTATACACTAGAGCATTAGAATGGGGCCCATTATGTTTGGAGCATTATTTGGGCCCATAAGACAGTGGAGCTTCATCCATGGGGACCAACATATACTGTAGCATTATGTGGAGCTCATCATATACTGTTTCAAACATTATATGGGACCAATGATTCTGTATGGAGAAATAGATGGGCCTCGTCATGAGATGTAAAAAGTGAAGAATTTTTCATTGTACTATACCGCTATTTCTCTGCCGTATCGGAGCATGATGAGTTGTGGTATGTGTTAAAGGGGCGCTCTTTCGCCCAGGGCACATGAAAACCTGGAGCCAGCCCTACCCCCCCCCCCAACTTTAGCCAAATAACCCCCATTTTTCAGTGCGTAACTTGTATTATGAAGTTAATTAAGGTTGACAAGCTTAAGTAAGAAGAATTGATGCTTTTGGCATTCAAATGGGCACTGTAGGTGTGTTTCCTGTCCTCCTCTCACTGCCGACTTTTATTCCCCATTGACTTACATTGGGTTTCGTGTTTCGGGACGACCCCGACTTTTCCCTATAATCGGCCGATCTTGCTCGACCCGTCTTTTGGAAAAGTCGGGTTTCACGAAACGAAACTCGACCCTAAAAAACCAAAAGTCGCTCAACTCTACACCGGAGTAGTTAAATATACAGGCACTATCTCCGAAGGACCTACCATAGTACTTGTGTGCGAAGCGTCGCAACCGCGGACGCACTAATAGGCTGCAACTGCAGCGCGGCGAGGAAGATGCCGCAGAGAGGCACCGCTAAAAACTCAGGCGCGGTGACAGGCGCTAGCAGGTGTTGCTGTAGAGCGAGGACCGCTGGCGCAATAACTGGCTAAAACACATTCCCTCACACATGCGTATTATCAGAGAGTAGAGGTTTCCAAAGAGTCATTCACCAGATCATGCATCCATCAACAAACACACAGCAGCAAGTAAGACTATACTAGCGCATGGCGGAACAGCCATGCGCACTTTTTATAGCAAACGGGACCTTCTGGAAGTCTCCAGAACCCTAAGCAGAACCAATGGAATCAGGAGCAGGACCTGAGCACCTGACTCCTGAACTCCAATGGGAGATCATCCCAAGAGCATGCGTGGCGCCCCTGAGGCTCAGTCGCCACAGAGGTACTGCACCTCCTAAGGTGTAGTGCCTCACCACCTAGGTAAGTTGGGAACTCCTTTCCACAATCCAACACCTGCACCTACACACAGGATAGTTCAGCAATGGACCAGATTGCAGCCCCATGCTTAGAGGGTAGCAGAGCACCTTTCGTGGGTCCTTGCTTCGTAACACGAGATGTGCTGGGAGGTGGGTGGAGTTAGATATGAAAGAGTGGGAAAGTTTAGAATTACAGATCAGTCTGGAGGTCAGTCAGTCAGGAGAGTCTGAGGACGGATCCCTGGAAGAGGGATGGAGGAAGGAGTGCTGCAGCTGCCTAAGTGATCTCAGCCAGCTGGCACGGGAAAGGAACAGAAGGAGAAGGACATAGAACTGCAACCTAAGCTTCCATAAGAGAGACAAGGAACAGCGCGGAACGAAGGAGTAGGAGAACAGAGAGGAGTTGTGGGTTGGAAGAGGAACCCTGCCTATAGGTTCTCAGCACAAGGCTAGGGCCCGGTCCCCGAGGTTGTAAGGACACTTATGGTTCTGCAGCAGACACCGGTGGAGTAGTTGGCTGTAAATGCACTACTCCCATCCAAGACTTGGGACACAGCAGCAACTGAATAGAGAGCCAGGACTCTGGAGAAAGGAGTCCCCGAGAGAGGCTACAGCTGTCTGTCATACAAGTAGAGTTGTTAGGAACATCTGACAGGAGGAACTTCAGAGTACCACGGTACTGGAACTCTTCACACTAAAGGCACAATAGAGGAGTCGTTCAGGAAAGGTACATGTTGGCGGAGTGTTGGAGAGGAGAAGCCTGACTTGCCCGGGCGGTTGATTGAATCTCTGCCCTGGAGGACGCGGCATGGAAGTGGGCACCAGAGGTTACCAAGAACTGTGAGTAAAGCGTTGGAACTACAAGCCCTGGTGTCTTCCATTCAATTGTGCGCCAACACCGCCGGCACTGCTACATCTGGGTACCAACATTCCTCACACCGCTTGCGCCTATACACTGCCCTGGGGTTACAGCATCACCTGTGGGTAGCTACACCATCTATGCTGCAACACACCATCAGCTCCAGAGGATCTGCACGCAGCATTGGCTTAACATATAGCTTGCCAAACACCACAGGTGGCATCACAAACTATCACATAAACTATATTACAAACCACCATTGATTTGGGCACCCAGGGCCACGGACCGGGTCACAGCCGCCGCGACACATCCCACTGACACTGGCCCGGGACCGAGTACCCCACAGCCCTGGGACAGGGGCAATCCACATGCTCAGAGAACGGAATGAAGGACTTAGCCTCCGGAGAGAGTTACTGCAAAGCAATCCCCTCTGCAATCTCTTCTGCAGTGGACAAAGAGCAGGAGACTGCAGAATGTGAGGGTCTAGATTCCTGCATAGTCAGGGCAGAAATCTGACTCCTAACATTACCACCCCTCCTAGGGCCCCCCCCTCCCTGAACCTTCCGATCCACCAACCTGTGCCCGACAGTGGCACAGGTCCCAGACTCGTCCAAGGATGAGCCTGATGTCCTGGTAGGTGAAACGGAAAACCGAGACATACGGACGGCACCAGTGGAGGCCAGGTCGTCTGGTTTCAGAAGGGACACCCGGGAGATAATGGGAGCGGGAGTTTCAGGCGAACGCCGCCGTGTATCGACGGCCGTCGCCACACTCTGACTGGGAAGACTTTCCCGCGCACGTAAGGTGCATGCCCGAATAAACTTTTTCACGTCCCGAGCCCTGTGCGGCCACCAATACGATCCGGCTAGAGACTTTGTGGTCTGCATATAGCCACGATCGCCGTCTGCATTGGACGCGTGTGCCCACGCGAGAATCTTAGGCTGCAGGCGAGGAGGGACAAAAGTCTCGCCGACCGACTCACAGTGAGACCACTGCGGGGCGCTGTCTTCCTGGGAAGCAGCGTGTAGATGTTGACAACTGCACATGGACACTTGAGCCGGGCGTGTCTCAAAAATGGCGCGAGACACCTCTATGGGCTCTGGAGGTAGAACCTCTGGCTCGGGCAGCTCCAGAGGCTCAAAAAAGTTGGGAGCCGGAGTACCTCTCCGCTTGGAGTGAGCACGCTCCAAACCTCGCTCCGAAAAGCGGAGGTCAATGCGGGTGGAGATGGAAATCAACTCCTCCAGAGTGGTAGGGATCTCTCTGGTAGAGAGAGCATCCTTCACGTGCTCCGCCAACCCTCTCCAAAAAACGAGAATAAGTGCCTTATCGGACCATTCCAACTCGGACACCAGTGTCCGAAAACGGACGGCGTACTGGCTAACAGAGAGGTATCCCTGGGACAAGGCAAGCAATTGTAGAGAGGTATCATGGGTGACCCGTGGGCCGAGAAAGACTTGCTTGATGGCTGTTAGCAAGTGGGCAGCGGTCCGAATCTCAGGGTCACCACGCTCCCATAGAGGCGTAGCCCATTCCAACGCCTTGCCCGACAGTAGGGAAATAATAAAGGCCACCTTGGCCCGCTCTGTAGAGAATTGCACAGCCAGCAGCTCCAGGTGGATTGAGCACTGACTGATAAAACCCGTGCAGGAGGCGCCATCCCCAGAGTATCTATCGGGCAACGGGAGGCGGGTAACTGTCATCGCAAGGGCAGACATGGACATACGTCCTACCGCATCTGTGAGTGCCTGTACAGCAGCATCAGTGGCTTGTGCAGCTGCGAGAGCCCTCTCAAAAGTGGCCAAGCCACCCTCGAGCTGCCGCACACACTGCAGGAGTTGTTGCTGTTCCGCCATCTCTAGCCAGACCCTGTCGCTAGTATAATGTTTGGAGTGGCGGAAGGCACTAAATAAAAAATATAAATAAAGTGCCCTCGCCACTCGGGGTCCACCGTGCAGTTGGTGTAGAACCACTGCTAGAGGGCAGCAGAGCACTATGGCGGTAATGTGCACAGGGTTCAATATCACCCAGGTGCAACATGCAGTCTCTGTTGTAGGCACAGAGCTGCTATAACCAATAATGAATAAAGTAACGCTGAGCCTGTTAGCAGCACAGAAACTCAGCGGCACACACGGTAGTTGGTCACCGGAGTAGTTATACAGGCACTATCTCTGAAGGACCTACCGTAGTACTTGCGTGCGAAGCGTCGCAACCGCGGATGCACTAATAGGCTGCAACTGCAGCGCGGCAAGGAAGATGCTGTAGAGAGGCACCGCTAAAAACGCAGGCGCGGTGACAGGCGCTAGCAGGTGTTGTTATGGAGCAAGGCGCGCTGGCGCTGGCGTAATTACTGGCTAAAACACATTCCCTCACACATGCGTATTATCAGAGGGTAGGGGTTTCCAATGAGTCATTCACCAGATCATGCATCCATCAACAAACACACAGCAGCAAGTAAGACTATACTAGTGCATGGCGGAACAGCCATGCGCACTTTTTATAGCGAATGGAACCTTCCGGAAGTCTCCAGAACCCTAAGCAGAACCAATGGAATCAGGAGCAGGACCTGAGCACCTGACTCTTGAACTCCAATGGGAGATCGTCCCAAGAGCATGCTCAGAGAACGGAACAAAGGACTTAGCCTTCGGAGAGAGTTCCTGCAAAGCAATCCCCTCTGCAATCTCTTCTGCAGTGGACAAAGAGCAGCATACTGCAGAATGTGAGGGTCTAGATTCCTGCATAGTCAGGGCAGAAATCTGACTCCTAACATATAGTTCATCCCATTCTATACAATAAGGGAGGGCATAGTTGTATCTTAGTCACATGCTAATATACTGTAGTTTCTCTCATTCTGTACAATAAGGGAGATCATAGTTGTATTTTAGTCATGTGCTAATACGGGAAGGCATAGCTGTATTTTAGTCATATGCTAAAATAGCTTCTCCCATTCTGTATAATACATTAAGGCATAGTTGTATTTTAATCATATGCTAATATAGCTCCTCCCATTCTCTTCAATAAGGAGGGGCATTGTTGTATTTTAGTCAAATACTAATATAACCATTTATATTTCATGCAATAAGGAGGGGGCATATTTGCATCTTAATCACATATATTCATTCACATTTTGTACAATAAGGTAGAGTCATAAATAGAGTTGAGCAAATTTGTTTGGGTTCCCTCTTATTCGACAAGCTATAGCGCTTACCGAATAAGCTGCAGAGGGAACCCGGCTTCCTGGATCGCGCCGGCTGATCAATTGATCGGCGCCACAGCTCCATGTGTCACAGTCACAGCACATGCATGGAGAGCCTGTTTGTTAGTCATATGTGAATATAACTCCATTTCATATAATAAGGAGGGTGCATAGCTGCTGGGATTTGTAGTTTTTGAACAGCTTCAGAATTATGCGTTTTGGGCTACTGGATTAGAGACACAACCTATGAACAGGATGAGTAGTGACACAACCAGTGGTCAATTTTTCCATTCATTTCCAGGAAGAGTAACAGAGTACTTCCATAATGCTCAGTTCTATGAAAAGCAAACATTATTATAGCCATTGATGTTGCATTTCATGGTACTATCTCTTTAAATGTGACTCTGGTTAACCATGCTTGTGTAAGGAGCTAATGACAGTAGCATGTGTAGAGGGCTGTTATTTTTGCCATATTTTGCATTGCAGATAGAAAGTTATCATGCAATAGTTCAGGAGAGAACACTGGTGATAGCAATCGCTGCTCCTGACAAGTGACTTGTTCTGTGTATTAGATGAAAACATTCCTTATCATAATGTTTTATCTCCTCATTATCTCAGCATGTAACATTCACCCAGTTTGGCACTTACACTCCGAGTGAATTTTTCATTAATGGCGTTGATGTGCACTTTCCCTTCCTGTCTTGTTTCAACGCTTTGTGTATGTAATAAAAATAATCTCACAGAAATGAACAGTCGACAAACAGAGAATATCATATTTTTTTACATACACGTCACTGAGCTGGTACTATTCCTTAGTGATATAACTTATTGTACAGAGTGTACCTGTATCAGCAAGCAGACTAAGAAGTAACTAAGCCCCTCCTTATTGTATGAAATGCAATAGGCTATATTAGGTAACAACTAATGGTCAACTATACCCTTCTTTACAGTATAAAATGTTACAAGCTACAGTATATTAGTATACAACTAAACAGCAAGGCAAATAAGCCCCTCCTTATTGCTTATTGCATGAAATGGGAAGAGCTATATTGGCATATGACTAAGATGCAACTAAGCCCCTCCTTATTGTATGAAATGGGAGGAGCTATATTAGCATATGATTATAACGCAACTGAGCCTTTTTATTGCATACAATGAGGCCAAGATGCAACTATGTCATACAAAATAGACAGAGCTATATTAGCACATGTGACACCACTACCTGCATCTCTGCATGGTTTCCCTTCTCCCACCATGCAATGACACCGAAATACTCACCACCCAGGGCCATGCAGTGAGCTCATTGTCTTCTGCTTGTTCTATATGCTATGTATGCTTCCTAGTAGCATGTTTAGGGCATGTGTAACAAGGTGGCACGGGGTGGTAGTCATGACCGAGTCTCTTAAAGCAACAGTCCAGGAGCACCCTGGTCCCTGGCACATGAAAAAGACAGGTGCGGTCCCAATCCTACAGCACAGTCAGTTACCTTCTTTCCATGCTCACTGCAGCCACTGAGGGCGAGAATCCAGGAAAAACATAACAGGCACAGTTCTGCTTCAACAGGGAAAACTTTACTGTACATGAAATAATGCTTCCTGCTCTGTCCCTGCAGCTACTTGAGGCCAGTCAGTATCAGTGGCTCCCTCCTGAACTAGAGAGCCACAACAGTCTATCTGATGAAGGTCCCACGGTCCTGGGGTCCATGTACACTGCCCGGCATATTAAGGCAGAGGTCTGCGGCCACTTTGTCCCATCATCCAGGGCACCTTCTGATCCTGGCTATGTGGAGCATCCTGTCACGGGCAAGCCTGACTGGGAGACAGGAACTTCCTGTTCCTTTGAGGCCATGTGCACACGATGCAGATTTCCAGCGGATCCGCAGCGGATTTTACCGCGCAGAAACGCTGCATATCCGCATTGTGATGTACAGCAGCATGTTAATCAATAGAAAAAAAAACCGCTGTGCAGACTCTGTGGATTTTTCCGCGCGGTTTTCTTGTGGTTCAAAATATGCAGCATGTCACTTCTTTTGTGCGGTTTTCCACCTGCTCCATTCTCCAAATCCGCAGGGGAAAACCGCACAAAAACTGCAAGAAAACCGCAAAAAACAGGATGAAATCCGCAGGAAAAATGCAGGTCATTTGACCTGCGGATTTCTTCAATTCGGCGCGGAAAAATCCGCAGGGCAAAAAAGTACACGTGCACTTAGCCTCAGGCTGCTGAGCCAGCCTACCAGATTAACCCTTGCTATCCCTAATGTTAACATACTCATTACAACACAATATATACAATACAAAGGCATGCGATAAAAGAGCAACACACAGTGCCCATACCATTAATAAAACAGTGAAATGTAGGCAAACCATCAGGGCATTGCATGGGACACTCATGCCCAGCATATAGGAAAGAGGAAGCACTGAGGGTCTCCGCCACCTCCTTAACCTCCCCTCTTAAAATATGGTCGTCCCCAACCATAACGGCTCCTGAAACAAAGAGGTAATATAGTCCAGACAACGTAAGAATACAACACAGTCCATAAAAACATTCTTAGTCTCTTAATGGGGTCCATCTGACCCTGGTCTCTTTGCTCTGGGGAACTAAAAAAACAGATACCCTGGGCCGATGGCCAGTTAACAGTTCTCACAGTCCTGACCCAGCTCGCACCTCGGGTCCTCCTGATAGGCTTCCCCCTTCCCTCCTTTGACCAGATCACGGGTCCACTAACATTTGTGTGATGTGCTTAACAGGGGTTAGTCCAAGGTTAAAATTGGGCAAAGTTCCGGGTTAAAACAGTTCAGTCTTTGCAGCAGCTGCACACACAGTTTATGACAACCAACCCTCGTAGAGTTTCAGCCCTGTGATCCAGCATGGGGTGCGCAACTGTGCGCAAATAATCTTGGAGGAGGGGGAAAACAGCCGTGACCATGATGGCCACTGCTGACACCTCAGTCCTAGTGCGGCACTGGGCTCCTTGCCCTTAAGAGACATGGAGCAGTCTCTTCACATTTTTTTCAGGTGCAACCGGCACAACACACATTTTTCTTCGTATGGGACGAGGATTCGCTGGAGGAGGACTCTCCACTGTTCCTCCAGTTCCATGTACCCGTCAGAGGTGGTCCCATGGCCCCCAGAGCTTCCAGCTCTGATGCTGAATCTGTGGCCGCCACACTCAGTCCAGACGCTGCTTCTTCCTGCCTGGCTGCAGGATCTGCAACTGTTGCGGCAGGTGGCATATCACGGCGGGCTGCACGCTCCTGTCATTCTTCCGGAGTGGATACCATCTGTACGGCCACCTCATATGTCTCCCGGGGTCCCAGCTCCTTTACAAATGATATCTGGTTCCATTCTTGTACGTGGCCCTTGCAACGAATAGATCCGACATTTACAGTCATATGTTAAAGTTTGGTCACCCCTATTAATGTTAACCTTTTTTCTTTATAACAATTTTGGTTTTTGCAACAGCTATTTCAGTTTCATATATTTAATAACTGATGGACTCAGTTATATTTCTGGATTCAAATGAGGTTTATTGTACTAACAGAAAATGTGCAATCTGCATTTAAACAAAATTTGACTGGTGCAAAAGTATGGGCACCCTTATCATTTTCTTGATTTGAACACTCCTAACTACTTTTTACTGACTTCAGGAAGCACTAAATTGGTTTTGTAACCTCATTGAGCTTTGAACTTCATAGCCAGGTGTATCCAATCATGAGAAAAGGTATTTAAAGTGGCCACTTGCAAGTAGTTCTCCTATTTGATTCTCCTATAAAGAGTGGCATCATGGGCTCCTCAAAACAACTCTCAAATGATCTGAAAACAAAGATTATTCAACATAGCTTTTCAGGGGAAGGATACAAAAAGTTGTCTCAGAGATTTAACCTGTCAGTTTCCACTGTGAGGAACATAGTAAGGAAATGGAAGAACACAGGTACAGTTCTTGTTAAGACCAGAAGTGGCAGGCCAAGAAAAATATCAGAAAGGCAGAGAAGAAGAATGGTGAGAACAGTCAAGGACAATCCACAGACCACCTCCAAAGACCTGCAGCATCATCTTGCTGCAGATGGTGTCACTGTGCATCAGTCAACAATACAGCGCACTTTGCACAAGGAGAAGCTGTATGGGAGAGTGATGCGAAAGAAGCCGTTTCTGCAAGCACGCCACAAGCAGAGTCGCCTGAGGTATGCAAAAGCACATTTGGACAAGCCAGTTACATTTTGGAAGAAGGTCCTGTGGACTGATGAAACAAAGATTGAGTTGTTTGGTCATACAAAAAGGCGTTATGCATGGAGGCTAAAAAACACAGCATTCCAAGAAAAACACTTGCTACCCACAGTAAAATTTGGTGGAGGTTCCATCATGCTTTGGGGCTGTGTGGCCAATGCTGGCACCGGGAATCTTATTAAAGTTGAGGGTCGCATGGATTCAACTCAGTATCAGCAGATTCTTGACAATAATGTGCAAGAATCAGTGACGAAGTTGAAGTTACGCAGGGGATGGATATTTCAGCAAGACAATGATTCAAAACACCGCTCCAAATCTACTCAGGCATTCATGCAGAGGAACAATTACAATGTTCTGGAATGGCCATCCCAGTCCCCAGACCTGAATATCATTGAACATCTGTGGGATGATTTGAAGCGGGCTGTCCATACTCAGCCACCATCAAACTTAACTTAACTGGAATTGTTTTGTAAGCAGGAATGGTCACAAATACCTTCATCCAGGAACTCATTAATAGCTACAGGAAGAGACTAGAGACTGTTATTTTTGCAAAAGGAGGATCTACAAAATATTAATGTCACTTTTATGTTGAGGTGCCCATACTTTTGCACCGGTCAAATTTTGTTTAAACGCAGATTGCACATTTTCTGTTAGTACAATAAACCTCATTTGAATCCAGAAATATAATTGAGTCCATCAGTTATTAGATATATAAAACTGAAATAGCTGTTGCAAAAACCAAAATTGTTATAAAGAAAAAAGGTTAACATTAATAGGGGTGCCCAAACTTTAATATATGACTGTACATACACCTTCTCTCTTGTGCCGTCCTCCAAAATAAATCCATAACCCCTCGAGGGGTCAAAATACCTGATCACTCCACGGGTCATCCGGCCAGACATATTCCCTGCGCCGGGGCACTGCAACTCTTGTATAACGCTGCATTCCCACTGCTTCTTCTCCTGGATGACTCCCTGGATCCACTGAGCTTCTCCAGCAGTGGGCACCAGGGGTTCCTCTACATACACGCCGCTGGTGCCAGACAGATCGGGCGTGAGCCGAGGGGATGCAGGTGTTGCCAACACCTGGCACGACGGTGGAGTCAGGAGACGAAATGAGGCCGAGGAGGACAGGGGAGCCACAGGAGGTGAAGGAGCAGAGACCAAAGTGACAGGAGGCCGGGCAGAAACTCTCTACTCACCGCCGCTGCATCCGGTGGCTGTCCTCTGGTTTGGATGCCGGCACCAGTGATCCTCCAGAGTCTTCCGGACTCCTTCCGGTTCCTTTTGGGGCACCTCCAATCTCTCAAACTCCTCAGTCTCCACTGGCTGGTTGTCCGGTCACCGGAATGGGTGCCATTCTTCCAGCTCCTTTGACCACCAGGCCTCGAAATGCAGGTCCATCTCAGCCTGGGCCACAGATCACCTCCAGTCCTGGCGGCCGATGCCGCCATGGAAAGGCATACTTCATCTCTGCATGGTATCAAGTATAGATGTCTTTCCTTCTGGGTTCCACCCATTCCTGGGTGGGGTCACTTTCTGCTGCTCCACCCATTTCTTCTGGTTAGACTGAGTGGATGGCAGCTTCCTCTTTTTTGCCCACACCCATTTTGGGCTGGCATTCTTCACAGAGGGATGCAGCCTTCTTTCCTTTGGTGCCAAATCACTTTCATGATGCCCACAAAAGGCGGCACCCTCTATCATTTTCATGCCACTGACCTCTGTCTCTTTGTCAGTGTTTGGTGCCAGTGACTGTCAGCTGCCATCTTTAACTCCTTCATGGCAGTCAACAATTCACAAATTTCGGGAATCTCTTCCATCAGTCTTGGAGTTGCAGGGCTGCTGGGCTCGATCTTGCTGACTTTGCCAAATGTAACAAGGTGGCATGGGGTTGTAGTCATGATCGAGTCTCTTAAAACAATAGTCCAGAAGCACCCTGGCCCCTTGCACATGAAAAAGACAGGTGCGGTCCCAATCCTACAGCACAGTAAGTTACCTTCTTTCCACCCTCACTGCAGCCACTGAGGGTGAGGATCCAGAAAAACACAACAGACACAGTTCTGCTCCAACAGGAAAAACTTTACTGTACATGAAATAATACTTCCTGCCCTGTCCCTGCAGCTACTTGAGGCCAGTCAGTGTCAGTGGCTCCTTCCCGAACCAGAGAGCCACAACAGTCTTTCTGATGACGGTCCCACAGTCCCGGGGTCCGTGTACACTGCCCGGCAAACAAAGGCAGAGGTCTGTGGCAGCTTTGTCCCGTCGTCCGGGGCACCTTCCGCTCCTGGCTGTGTGGAGTGTCCTGCCACGGGTAAGCCTGCCTGGGCACTGACTGGGAGACAGGAACTTCCTGTTCCTTTGAGGCTGCTGAGCCAGCCTACCAGATTAACCCTTGTTATCCCTAATGTTAACATACTCATTACAACACAATATATACAATACAACGGCATGGGATAAAAGAGCATTACACTGTACACATAGCATTATTAAAACAATAAAACGTAGGCAAACCATTAGGGCACTGTACATGACACTCATATCCAGCATATAGGAGAGAGGGAGCACTGAGGGTCTCTGCCACCTCCTTACACATGCACTTCCTGTTTCTTAAAGAGATTGGGTGCATGCGTCTAATGTGTCCTCAGCCAATTGCTGGGAGGTACTTAGTACGTAAGGCACTTCCACCTGTTGGGATGTGCCTGAGCAACATTCTCCTTTAGCATTGGTGCAACTACTCATTGCTAGGTCCTGTCCTGTTTTGTCTCTGAACTCTGAACCTGTACCTTGCATCTGATCTTGCCTGAACCTGCTTCCCCAGGGTCTGATTGACCACGGCCTGAAACCTGAACCTGTTATTCCTAACAGGACCTATCCCTATACCTGTTGTGTCTGAATCAGGACCTAAGCCTGAACTTGTATCTGAATTAGCAGCTGTTCCTAAACTGTTCTGGATATTTCCTTAAACCTACTGTGTCTGAGTCAGTACCTTTCTCTAAACCTGCTGTTTCAGAAGCAGTACACTATTCTAAACCTTCAGTATTTGCTTACACACTTGCTGTGTCTGAATCAGAACCTTCTGAATCTGTTCCTACCTCCAAACCTGTCCAAGTATCTAAACCTTCAACCTATGTCTGTGCTCCCTCTGTCCTCTCATTCGGTTCCCTACCTGACTGTACCTGCAGTTCCATACATGTCTGCACCTGCGGTTTATTGCCTATCTGCACCTGCGGTTCCGTGCCTGTCCACACCTGCGGTTACGTGCCTGTCCAACATTTAGGACTTTAGTGTCTAGTTTGGCTTTAAGCTGCTAAGTCTGTTGTCAGGTCTTGGCTGTATTCGAACCCTTCTTGGGCCTGTCTTACCTAGGCCTGAACTCCGAACCTCTACCTATTCCTGAGTCCATCCTGTTTTCCAGAACCTGACCAGTCTTAGACTTCAGTCTGTCCTGTGTTCCAGAATCTGACCAGCCTTAACCTGTAATTATAGCCTAGTCCTGTGTTCCCAAACCTGGCCAGTCTGAACCTATACTTATACCTGAGTCCCTCCTATGCTCCAGAGCCTGACCAGTTTGAACCTGTTCCTATACCCTGAGTCCGTCCTATTCGGTGATCCTGAAATTGTGTAGGTTAACCTATGTCCGATTCTGTTATCCAGTCTTCTCAGCAACTCCGCGCCCAGTCCATGTCAGTGTACCTTACCCTTGGGGTCAGCAACTGCAGTACCTGACTCTGTCTATGTGTGGCACCTGGTGGCTACCTACAGCTCAAGTCTGACTTTATCATCAGGAGCTCCAGTGAACGACAGGTAGCTACTTAGCCATACCCCTTCCTAGGTAGACCGGTCTTGTGGCACAGTGGGTCCACGAAGGGGCTAAATTAGTGTATGACCAAGAACTAGTTCTTCCCCCTTCCAATTAGACAGAATGGGAGGCGCTATTGTAACATATCACTAAGAGGCAATTGTAATCCCTATTTCAATATTGGGAAGAGCTATATTAGCATATGCCTAAAGGGCAACAATGACCATTCCTTATTGTACAGAATGGGTGGTGCCATATTAGCTTGTCCCTAAGGCCCAATTATGGCCCATACTTGATATACAAAATGGGAGACTCTAAATTAGCTAATGAAGGAACTAAGATTACTCCTTATTGTAAAGAATGGGAGAAGTGACATTACTATTTGATGAAGAAGCATTTGCGGCTCTAATTATTTTTTCATAACAAGTGATCTAATACCGTTCTCAGAATTCCCTGCTTAGACATAGATTGAAAAGATTATATTCTGCCTGTCCAAAGTCACCACTAGGAGGAGCTCAGGAGCTTACTGCATACTGTTCTTTCACTAACCTCTATAATAAAACAGCATGCAGTCAGCTCCTGAGCGCCCCCAAATGGTGGCTATAGTCAGAAGAAAATCAGCAAAGCCAAGTGTTGAATTGTTGAAATGAACAAATTAAACTTTAAAGGGATATTTCCATCTGGTAACGTTGTGGCCTATCCATAGCAGATGCCGTCTCTTTATGACAGCCTTTAACTACCCTGAAAATTAAGGCACCACATTGCTGCACTTCAAAAGCAAAATACTACTGAACTATTACTGCAGCCACCTTATTCTCATGGTTTTTAGGGGGCCAAACATTTGGATCGCCACTTATCACAAAATGAAGTCCCTATTGTAGCGATTTGCAATCTCTTTACCATCATATGAATTCCCATTACAAGCCTCCAATCGACCCAGAGGACCCAACATAGCAGAGAAGTGCCCACTTAGGGGCCTGTTTTCACAATTGTGACCCCTTAGAGATTCATTTTGAAGGATAGGGAGTTTGATGGTGCAATCTGAACCCCTTATATTTATGCCCCTGCTACCAGTTCTCTCTAGTTAAATCCTGCAAACAGCCCTCCATATCTCAGCTTCCTGGACTGTGATATTGGAGTTACCTGCAGCCGCAGTTTTCTGAGATATATAAATGAAGCATCTATGAGTAATACGGAAATTCAGCAGTCGAGGTTTTTTTTTCCCCTCCCCCCAGGATCGCACTCGCGATGTCTATCAATGTCTCACTGCAGGTTAAAGACTTTTTTATTTCCCTAAAACCACAGAGGAATTTATGAGATTTTGGATTTTAGCTTGTGCTTGACACAAAATGCTAATTCATCTCATCCCACAAGAGTTTTTATTGTCATCGATTAAAAGAATGGGAAAGGCGAACGTCTAGATTGCAATCCGCGCGGGTCCTGCATACCAAGGACGGTACAGCTAAAACCCCACAAAATGTTATATGGTAAGTAAATGGGGGGAAAAAAATCCCCCCACAATTTAAATCCTTGATTAATCTTCTTCAATCTGGTTGTTAAGGGTTCTTCTTATCTATTACTTAGTTATGTCTGTATGTGAACATTAACCAGTATGGCCACACGTGTTGTCAGGTGAGGCAGGTGCCTTACATACTATTCTCTGCATAAATACCATGATACTAAAAAGAACATTTATCACCTATTCTAGGTATAGGTGATAGATCTATACTTGATGGGGTCCTACATTTAGGACCCCCACATATCAGGAGAATATGTGTCCCAAAGTCCCTTTTGTGATTGGAGATCTAGTGAGCATGTGGGTCGCCCTCCCAGGGCCGTGGGTTACTCGGTAACGGGCCGGTGTCAGCGGGATGTGTCACAGCAGCGGTGACCCGGTCCGTGGCCCTGGGCGCCCAATGTAAAAAAGGGGGGGAATTGCAATGGTGGAATGTAGTTAAATGAATAGTTCGTGACGCCACCTGTGGTGTTCGGCAAGTGTGGTGTTAGGCCGACGCTGCATGCAGATCCTCTGGGACTGATGGTGTGTTGCAGCCAAGATGGTGAAGCTCCCCACAGGTGGAGCTGTAGTCCCAGGGCAGTGTAGATGTAGGGGTGGAGGAGAGACGCAGGCAGTGTGGAAGCTGGTACCCAGATGTAGCGGTACCCGGTGTGTTAGCGCAGGAATGAATGGAGGACACCAGGCCTTGTAGTTTCAAAGCTTTACTCACAGTCTGTAGTGCACACAGGTGCCTGCCTCCGTGCTGTGTCCTCCGGGTGAGGGACCCAGTCAACCTCCAGGCAAGATAGGATGCTCCCTTTCAACACTCTGCCAACATGTGCCTTTCTGAACATCTCCTCTATAGCGCCTTTAAGTGAAGTACTCCTAATACTGAGTTACACTGGAGTTCCTCCTGACAGATGTTCCCAAGAACTCTACTTGTACGGCCCACTACTCCACCGATGTCTGCTGCAGAACCAATAGCGTCCATACAACCTCGGGGACCGGGCCCCGGCCTTGCGCTTAGAGCTTCTAGGCTGGGTTCTTCCTCTAACCCACGTCCTCTGTTAACTTTTACTCCTACGTTCCGTACTTGTCTTTCCTTCTTATGGAAGATCAGGTTTCTGTTCAATGTCTTTCTCCTTTCCTGTGCCAGCTGGCTCAGATCACTGAGGAAGCTGCAGCACTCCTTCCTCCATCCCTCTCTCAGGGATCTTCTCTCCTCACTCCTCTCTGAGTGACTCTCTCACTCACTGACCTCGAACTGACTGCCTGACTGAAATTCTAAACCTTCCCCCTGTTTTATGTATTCTAACTCCACCCGCCTCCCAGCACATTTAGTGTTCCAAGCAGGGAGCCACCAAAGGTGCTCTGCTACACTCCAAGCAGGGAGCCGCAATGTGGCTTTGCTGAACTACTGTGTTGTGTGGGATGCGTGTGTTCGAGCGTGGTCATGAGCCTTCAACCTACCTGGATGGTGGGGCACCACACCTCAGGAGAAGGTGCAGTACCTCTGTGGCGACTGAGCCTCAGAGGCACCACACATGTATGAACATTGACCCATTCACTGTCTATAGAAGCCGTGGTGACACACGCTCACTACCGCTCCATTCACAACAAGTCCTTTAAGTGCCATCAACTCTCAGGATCAGCCGGACACTCACCAATCATCCATTTATCGGCTAGCTCTCATGACATGCCTTTCTTCTGTTATTACTTATGGAAATATATGATAAAAATGTAAATAGGGTGGAAACAACCAATCCCACCCAGGAAAGCCTTAGATCCACCCAAGAATGCCACAACACACTAAGTTTTAGGCAAGGATTACATAAACAACACCCAACCTGAGACAGGCTGGATTTTTGTGGGATGGTATCCATAAAGTTGGGAGGTCTGTTGAAAATTAAATATAAATTAATACTGTCATACAGCACCTGTGCGTAATGTCTAAAATTGAAGCTAAGCTCAGCTGAAGTGAATAGGGCTGAGATGCAAAGTTTTCTAATGATCTAATTTTCTAATTAGTACTGAGTGTATACTGCAACCACCAAGGATCTATAATTACCAAGCTCTATTGCCTCATCTAGGATCTTGAACCATCAAGCTATTGTGTCTCATTTGAGAACTGCAACCACAAAGCTCTGGTGCCTCATGTAAGATCTGTAAGCACCAGGGCCGCCATCAGGGCATTACTGCCCTGACTGGCGTATGGGGTCCGGTGGGCAGAGGCAGCCCGCATCAGGTCCGGTCTCCTCTGCTCACCGGGCCCCTACCGGCAGGTAAAACGGGCCCTTAGCGCGGCGCTGCGGGCGGCAGCTAAACGCTATTGACATGAGGGCCCGCCGGCCCGCACGTCAATAGTTAAAAGCCGCCAGCCAATCGGAGGCTGGCACCTGATGTCAGCTGCAGCGCGCACATCGCCAGCGTCTGACGTCACTGTCAGTCGCTGGCTAGAGCGCGCTTCAGCAGCTTGGAGGGACAGAGCCTCGCCCACCACTGGAGCGCGGCCAGGTAAGGAGAACTTGTTTTTTTTTTTGTTTGTTTGCTTTTTGACAGCGGCGATCCGGGGGGCCGGGGGCAGAATGCTGGACATGGGGCATAATGCTGGACTGCGGCAGAATGCTGGAGACTGGGGCAGAATGCTGGACATGGGTCAGAATGCTGGACTGGGGCAGAATGCTGGGCTGGGGCAGAATGCTGGACATGTGGCAGAATGCTGGACTGGGGCAGAATGTTGGACATGGGCCAGAATGCTGGAGACTGGGGCAGAATGCTGGACATGGGGCAGAATGCCAGAGACTGGGGCAGAATGCCGGACATGGGGCAGAATGCTGGACATGGGGCAGAATGCTGGAGACTGGGGCAGAATGCTGGACATGGGGCAGAATGCTGGAGGCTGGGGCAGAATTCTGGACATGGGGCAGAATACTGGACATGGGGCAGAATGCTGGAGACTGGGGCAGAATGCTGGAGACTCGGGCAGAATTCTGGACATGGGGCAGAATTCTGGACATGGGGCAGAATGCTGGGGACTGGGGCAGAATGCTGGACGCTGGGGACATAATGCTGGACGCTGGGGACAGAATGCTGGACACGGGGCATGATTGGAGACACTGGGCAGAATGGAGATACAGGGCATGATTGGAGACACTGGGCAGAATGGAGATACGGGGCATGATTGGAGACAGATGGGGAAAGGTTGGAGACAGATCGCACAGGATCATGGGGCAGGATGGATACTCATGAGGGCGGGATGGGAGAACATATGGCTAAAGTCAGGAATGAGACACACGGGGGTCAGGATGGGGTATATTATTACCATAGGGGCTAATTAAGGGATATTATTACTGCAGTGATGTATTTAATTTTTTGAGGGTACTGTTTTAAATGGGGGGCGGTCCTGTTACTGTGCAGAGCGACACTATGTCGCCTTTTTTTCTTCATGTGGTGTAATGTAGAAGTTGGGAAAAAATAAGTAATGTGTTCTGCAAGCAGAGCTCTACATAACTGTGTTATTTCCTGCAGAGACGAGCTCTGGCTGGAAGACGTGATGGCGATCTGTGCTGGATGAATGAAAAGCTAGGATGAAGGACTTCACCTAGAGACATTACTGGTGCAATAGTGTGTTACCTGTACACTGACACTATACATTGTATACTATATACAGAGGTCCTGTGTATAATGTCACCAGTGATCACTGTGTTACCTGTACATTATATACAGAGCTCCTGACGAAGGAGTTATACCAAAACGCGCATCGGGGTGCGTTGTGCACGTCTATCATCTCTCCCAGGTACTTGCTACATTGCATTATATTAATTACATTGCAGCACGTACATGTGCAGGGCCTATTCATTAGGACACGCTGTTATTTTTGTACTAGTGGCACTTTTTCACTTTATAAATTTACTAAATTATCTTATTTATTTATTTGTGTGATACAATATTTTTTCACTTTATTTTCTCCATATATGTATTTTGGTCTTATGTGACCAATTAGTCATTTTTTAAGCATAATTCGCACTTGTCACCTTATTTGATATTTATCACAAATTTTAGCCCCTTTTGGTCAGTGCTGCTGTCTTTTATGTACAATTGTTAAACTATGCATCCTTGTACTCTGGTGATTCCATATATTTTATTGTTCTATGTATAATTTTGCGTGCACAAGTACTTCCCTATGTAGAATAATACTTACCAACAATAATAAAGGTATTTTATCTTTCCTTAAATTGTATGGTTTTAAGATATACTAATTTAGCTCATGTCCAGGGTTCTTCTCTTTTGGTATCCTTATTAGAATGGTTCGCCATTCAATTTGACACATCTTTGAATACTGGTTATCATTACAATAATCGTTGCTACTTTATTTTATTTTTTTTTTTAAATATTTTTTTATTCTATTTTATTATTTATTATTTTTTTCTGTTTCATTGGTGTGTAATTTATATGTTTTAATTGTATACTATATACAGAGCTCCTGTGTATAATGTCATCGATCACTATATTACCTGTACACAGACACTGCATACTAAATACAGATCTCCTGTGTATAATGCCACTTATGGTGATAGTATTATGTTTTTTTTATTAATGATCAGTATTGTAGTATTCAGTCACCATGTGGTGGTAATATGTGGTCTGGTCATGGTGCGGTGGTATTTGTTCCTTGTATGTGATATTATTCAGTCACTATGGTAGTAATATGTGGTCTGGTCATGGCTACTAAAATGATAAATGGAGTTGGTTCACTACAATACCCAGAAAGGTTATCAAAATTAGGTCTATTTACTCTAGAAAAGAGAAAATTTAGGGGAGACCTAATATATATGTACAGGTATATCAGAGGGCAATACAGAGATCTCTCCAATGAACTGTTTGTACCAAGAACTGTGACAAGAACAAGGGGGCATTCTCTTCATTTGGAGGAACGACAATTTCTGCACCAGCATAGACGAGGGTTCTTCATGGTAAGACCAGTGAGGCTCTGGAATTCTCTTCCTGAGGAAGTGGTGATGGCCAACTCACTGAATGAATTTAAGAAAGGAATGGATGCTTTTCTTGTGAGTAACAGTATAGAAGGTTACGAATAACAGAATATTATAGGTAGATGGTTGACCCAGCTTAGGGGAAGGAATTTTTTTCCCTATGGAGAAAATTGGCTTCTACTCTGTGGGATTTTTGCCTTCCCCAGGATCAACAATGCAGAACAGCTGCACTAAAAATAGGCTGAACTAGATGGACATAAGGTCTTCCTTCAGCCTTCAAAACTATGCTACTATGTTACTATGGTGTGGCGGTATTTGTTCCTTGTATGTGGTATTATAGGTCTCTATGTGGTGGTAATATGTGATCTGGACATGGTGTAGCGGTATTTGTTCCTTGTATGTGATATTATTGGTAATTTTAAAAATTGAAAAATAAATAAAAATATACCTAAATTGTATTGCATATTTTAACAAATATTTAATAGGTTACAGTAGAGTAGAGCCCGGACAAAAGTGTCTACCCTGTTATGGTGGCGGATTAAAAAAATCTTTTGTCCAAAGCAAAAGCTGCCGGCTATATGTGTGATCTGGTGATAGGAACTGTTAATGTGTGATAGATGAGAAGTGGAGTTTTTCCAAAAGAGAGCGGTGGGACTGTGGACAGTTTGAGGGGTGGAGCCTGGGCAGAGTCTCAAGGGGGTCCTGAAAATTTTGCCAGTATGGGGCCCCGAAATTCCTAGTGGCAGCCCTGGTAAGCACCGAGCTCTGGTGCATCATCTGAGATCTGCAACTACAAAATTCTTGTATAAAATCCAAGATCTGAAACCACCAAGGTCCAATTCCTTATCTGAGATCTTCAACCAACTAGCTCTGTTGCCTCATCCAAAATCTGCAATTACCAAACTCTGTGACTCACCTGAGATCTGCAACCGCCAAGTAATAATACCTCATCCGAGATCTTTAACCACCAAGCTCTGGTGCCTCATTTAAGATCTGCAACCCCCAAGTTCTGGCCCCTCATCTGAGATCTGTAACCACCAAGCTTGTTGTGCATCTGTGTGTAATGTAAGAGATCCTCTACTTTAATCTCTTTTAGTATCTGCTGATTAAAGGGGGTCACCGTTACATTCTATACAGAAATGAATAGGGGCTATGTGGGTACCGACTGACATACATGGCTCAACCACATACATGAGCCCTTGTGAATGCCTATATACGGCCTATGCTACATGACTCCAGTGTATAAGCCTCAATGCCCTAGACAGTAACAGATGATGGTGCACCAAGTGGCTAATTGCAGCGCCACCAGGTGCTTCTCTTATGTGTCCAGTTTTAATGGCTGACCCAACAAGGATTAAAAAAATTCCCAGGAAAGCCAAAATGATTTTGCTTAATGAGCATGATGGCCAGGGTCCCTGCCCGCAGCTGGGGCACACATAATGATCTATTAGCAGGAGATGTCCTTTCAGCTCCTGGGACCAGCGGCTAGGATTTCAGTGGTCAGCAGGGTCTGGTTTCATGGAGGTTTTCTTATTGTTAAGTGACAGTAATTACAGGAGGCCGCAGCATTCCCAGCCAGATAAACTTGAACGGCCTAATTACTCCATTACACACCTTGTCACCAGGCAGTCTGCCGTCTGCACATAATCCGGGAAACGCTCGCCAGTCTTCAGTTACAAGGAGAACCATGAACCTTCTAGGGCCCGGTACAAAATCTGTAAGGGCCCCGCAAGTACCGTGTGCCATTTATATAACAGTGTCTTTTTATGTTATGGTGTCTTGGGGCCCCACCAGGGACTAGGGCCTAGGAATGACTGCTACCTCTGTCCCCTAGGGATACTCTCCTATACATCCCATATCTATCTATCTATTGTCTATTATCTATTATCTATCATCTATTATATGTATTATCCATGTATCGACCGATCGATCGATCTATCTATTGTTTATTTTATTTCTATATATCTATTATCTATTTAGCTATTATCTATCAATCTATTATCTATCTCACATCTTTCCTTATTTCTCTTCTTTTTTTATAAATTTTTATCTACCTTTCTATCTACCTTTTTATCAAACCTACCTCATCATAAGAGAGAAGAAAAAGAAAGAAATAGAAAGCACATGAAAGAAGAATAAAGAAAGAAGGAAGTAGAATGAAGAATGAAGTAGCAATAAGAATAAGAATGAAGAAAAAGAAGGAAGTAGAAAGAAGAAAAAAAGCAAGAGAAAAAGATAGAAAGAAGGAAAGAAAAAAAACTGATAAGAAAAAAAATAATACAATAGGACTCAATTAACCCCTTCAATAGCAAGTAATTTTGGGGCTTTGAGGTCACAAATGCATTTTTCTTTTCTTTTTTTTATATTTTCGCATCAATACTACAATATAGGGGCTTTTTTGTGAGGCACCTCATATTTTCAGCATGCACCCTTTTAGGGTATAAATATGTTATAGTTTAATTTCTGTAAGGTTACTTTTTTGGTGCGTGTCACTGTTGAGCAATAATCGTACACATTTATAGAACGTGTGGGCTGTGGAGTTGGTAAACCAAACCTCCGACTCCAACTCCGACTCCTCAATTTCCATGACACCGACTCCATGACTCCGACTCCCTCATACCAGGGCAGTGGAGTCGGTAAGCCAACCCTCCAACTCAAACTCCTCAATTTCCACGACACTGACTCTGACTCCACCAAAATGTGCTCAGACTCCGACTCAGACTCCACAGCCCTGTGTTGTGTGTTGGATAAATGCGGACTAAATATACTTTCTATTTTTTGGGAGGTCCCATTAAGTAACGTTATTTGTAGGTTTGGCTTCATGCTGCGTGGGAGTGCTGTGGGGACATCATAATGTGTGATAAAGCTGTGGGGGCATCATTCTGTGTAGAGGGGCATTAAGGACCATTGTGAGGTCATTATTCTGTGTGGGGGGGACTGTGGGGGCATCGTACTGTGTGTGGGGGCTATGAGATCATCCTACTGTGTGTGGGGGACTCATTCTGTGTAGATGGGCAGTAAGGACCATTGTGAGGTCATTATACTTTGTGTGGGGGCTGTGGAGGCATCATACTGTGTGACAAGGCTGTGGAGGCATCATCCTGTGTGGAGGAGCAGTAAGGACCTCTGCGAGGTCATCTTACTGTGTGCAAGAGACTTGGGGAACATCATACTGTGCGCGGGGACTGTGGGGGCATCATACAGTGTTTAAGTGGAAACTGTGTTGGGCATTACTTTGTGTGGTGGGCACTGTTTGGACCATAAAATAGATATTGTACTGCCTGTAAGCACTAATGGGCTTCGTTAGTAGAATATTTCTGAGTGGGCATATATAAAAGACTGGGCAGGCTTAGAGTACTGGCTTACGTAATAGTAGAAATAGGCTGTGTGTGATATATTATGTGCTGCTCTTTCCAAGTTAGCAGGTATGGTTGGTATTGATTATGTCGCCACAGTGGTCGCCAGGTACGGACTGGGACTGAAATCCAGCCCTGGCATTTGTAATCATACAGGCCCATGTTGTCCCCGTCTCCAAGCACCAGATGGGGATTTATTACTAATATTACCCTGGATGGAGGAAAGAAAGATTTTCTACAAGACCAATATTTCTAAAGATTCCTGTGGCCTGCTGAGATAAGTGACGGTCAGTGACTTTGTGCTCCGTCACAATTGTTAACAATATGGGTGTCTTGAGAACACCGATTCAGTTAACAACTTAGCAGACAAGGCAGCTCACAACCAGACAGGTCCTTCTGGCATTTGCCAGAATTGCCAGATGCCAGTCCGGCGCTGGTGGCCGCAACAGTAAGTCAAGGTATCTTAATTAGGTGAAAGGGGGTGAATGAAACTACAATGGCGCCTTATTGTTTCTGTTTTTTTAAATGTTCTGGATTATTGGATGCCATGTAAAAGTTTAATAATGGATAATGTATCTGCTGAAGTGCACAATAGAGCTGTGAGATACAGGAGAGAATCCTCCGAGGGATACAGCGACGATACCCATAGCAACAGATTGGATTTTACATTCATTTTCTAAATTGTACTGGAAAAAAATGACAGCTAGAAGCGGATTGCTCCTATGAGCCGCACCAGGAACATCTCCTAGTGTAAAAATATAATTTAAATAGAAAAAAAAAAACAGAATTGAAAGAGAAATCCAGACAAATAATTTTAATTCTTTTTTTTTTTGCAAAAGTCCTCAATCTGGTATTTTAAAGGAATACAAATGTAGTCCAAGAAGACTGAAGAAGGCTTTTTAGCTTGGAAAAAAAAAACATTTAAAGAGGATCTGTCATCATGTCAAAAGTGGCAGTTTTTTCATGGTATTTTGTTCCTGATGCTCCCCTGGGTATTCTGTTTTTAGTATTATTTAAATCCGCCATACGGGTCCAGAGATATGGGTTTTTTTTTATTTAGTGAAGGAGGTTGTGGCTCACAGGATCCTCTGGGGCGTGTCTTTAGGTTGCTCTTGGGAGCCACACCCCCAAAACAAAGACCATAAAGAGTAGCACTAAAGAAAAAAAACATATCTCTGGAACTTTATGGCAGAATTAAAAAAAATGACAAAAAAAATGACAAGAAAATGCAATTTTTATTTTTTATGAAATAGTCTAGTAATGAAGGTCATCCCCATTACAGCGAATGTTATTGAGTGTCACTACCACAAACAGCTTAAAGAAAAAAACAACTAAAAATAAACATAACCCCCTATAAAAAAAAGTCCAGTAATAATCAATATAATTCAGACACGTTTCTATCAGCAGTTGTGAAGTAACACTGAGATGATGTCACTATATGACATCATCACATCCTAAGCAACATTCCCAACTAGTATTAGATGAAGCCTTAGCTTAAAATCTCAAAAATAAAAAAGCATTTTGACAACAATAATGATTTTTTTCAGGATGTTCCTTCAAAATGGGTCACAAAAGGGGTGAAAGGGGTGGAGTGTACCAGAAGTATGTCCAAAAAAGTCCTCATTTTGGGGTGTTTCTGGGCTTTTTCTCAAGAGCTTCTGGGGGCAAGGCATACATGTCCTGAATTTTGGTATACATGGTGATGTAGAAATACCTTTATTTGTAGCATATGGTTTATGGCACCTGTTATGATTGGGTCTCCGAGGAGGAAAACAAGACCAAGCTAAGCCACAGAAAACCAGAGAGGTTGGTAACTAAGCGGATTGTAGACCCTTGATCCTATCCACACAACTAGCAGTAGCCGTGGAGTGTTTCTACGATGATTCTAGACGCCTCGACACAGCCGGAGGACAAAATAAGCCTAAAGCAAGAAAAGGGGAAATCTAAACTGCCCCAGAGCAGACCCCAAAGGAATAGACAGCCCCCAAACATATATTGTCGGTGAGACAAGATGAAAACACAAACAGGTAGGAAAATAGGCTGAGCAAACGATGGGGCCCACACTAACTAGAAAGGACAAGAAAGGAAAGATACTGTCTGCAATAATGCCAAAGAAACCCTGCAAAAATGTCCAACACTTCTGATAGCAAAAAAAAAACAGAAGTCGCTAGACTTCACCCAATATATCAGCACTCTGGCATATTCTGAAAACAGAAAAAAAAGAGGCCAATCTAATAAGGGGCAAAAAGCAAACTGGCACAAACAGTAACATAAGGATGGAAATTCAGCACAGCCCCAGCCCGGGGCTGGCTGACCACACAAAACTGAATAGTCAAAACGAAATCAAATGTGAACAATAGCAAAGAACACAGCTTGAGAAGGCAGGGACTGAACTGGAAACCTAAGACCTCAGGAGGCAGGAAAAATCACCAGCAGGGATAGAGGGAGTCGGCTGTCTTAAATCCTGTCAGAGACTCCAGATGTCTAATCGTCATCCTCATTATCAGGTGGCAGGTCTCTGTTAATTAGATCAGCTTCATTACCTCCTGCAACCACCAGAGGGAGCCCGGAAAGAGAACTCACGACTCCTCTGTCAATACAGCCTGCTCCACCACCCTCACCAGCAACCAGAGGTAGACCAGAAAGTGTATTCACAACAGGCACCACAGTACTTTTATAGGCCTTTAGGCCCCCCTAAAATAGCCATAGCCATAAACTAAAAGCTCCACATCCCTTATGATTATATCATCACATATATGGTCATGTTGGGGGTGTTTTTTGACTTGGCGTTCATATAAGTTAACCATAATGGTTGTTAACCAATATTTCCCTGAAGAGTTAAAACAGAGGACTGGGAGTCTCCTAGAAAAAGGAGACTCCTACTGGACTCCTCAAAGACTTAGAAAATCCTCCAAATCAGAAATCAACAGTCTCTGACTTCTCCATTGTTGTGACTGCTAGGTCTGAGGGACAGAGCCATTTTCTGGGTGTGGAAAGAGAGTGCGACCTATAAAAACACTTCAGGAACATCCAGGGAGCTCCTGGAAAGAGAAATCGCCTAATGAACTATTAGATGAGTTAGCAAATTTCTCGGAGACTGTAGAGGCCTCTCAGAAACCAGCCTTCCCTTGCCTTTTTCAATGTTAAGACTCTGAGCTCTGGGGTTCCAAAGGCTTATTCTGGGTGTGGTAAATGAATGTGGCTTATAAAGATTCATCTGGGTGGTTTCAAGGAAAAGGACACTCCTACTGGACTCGTGAAAGAGTTAGCAATAGAAGCTTCTCTGAAAAATGCCTCTCTGCCTTCCACATTGTTGTTAATCTTCCTAATTTTCCATTGCTATGACTTTGAGCCACATTTTGAGTGCAGACACGGGTATAAAAAAGGAGTGTGGTTATATACAGTAAACTCGACAATAGACTATCTGTTACACAATCTACCAGCTCTAGTAAACTTTTTTTTTAAGTTACCAGTTTGCATTTTTTTCTTGGCCCCCCCTTTTAGCAGCACCCTTGATTGTCACCTAGTTTTCCCAAAAAACGATAACACACGGTATTAGACCCGATCTATATTGTATACCAGGGCACAAAGTCCCCTTGCGCTGCCTATTTATCCTCTTCACACGCCTGCACTGTGCTTACCTTGGAGAGAAATGAGGATGTGGGTTGTGTATTACTCCAGAGAATAACGTGTGGGATTTCTATAGGATTTCTATAGTTTTTTCCTTTTTTTTTACTATGTTAGAAAATAAGATCTTATCTGACCTGTTCGCAGCTCCGAGATTAAAATAGTCCAGGCTAAATCTCACAAGGATGGCGTTATTTTAGTCACAAGCCAGAACCTGCAATAACTCACCCGGAGCTCTGCTGTACACATGGTGCTACAATGCAGGTCAGACGCCAAACCAGATTGTACGCCTTCCGCTTAAAGGGACAGATTCAAGGAAATGACAGAACAAGAACTTGTAAATAGAAATAGGCCATATGGCTATAAAGAAGATTCATGTATTTCTTCACGGGCACGATCACAGAAAGAGCGAATGTGGGGGCTGAGAAATCACATGGAAGGCTTGCCCCAGCTTAAGTTGACCCCACCTCTCACCTCCTCATGGGCAGGAACCTGCGCACAAACCATCCCATATAGAGGGAACTATTGGATGTTGTGATGAGAAGATTACCTCAGTTTAGCAAGAACATTTTGTTAAATGTATTTACATACAATTACCCCTTCTCCCTACAGTGTAAGTGACCAATGAGTGGTGGTTAGGAGGAGACAGGAAGAGGAAGATATTTGCACTGTCTGAGGACTAACAAAGCTCCTGCATATGGAAAGGTTAAAGGAAACACTGGACACCAGTATTTCACCCATTTTAGGACTCTAGACCACCAATAATATATCTATTATCTTCTTTAGTATCTTAGACCACCAGGGATGCAACTAATATCTTCCATAGTACCCTAGACCTCCAGGGATGTAACTATTATCTTCTGTAGTACCCTAGACCTCCAGGGATGTAACTAATATCTTCTGTAGTACCCTAGACCACCAGGCATGCAACAATTAACTTCTTTATTGCCTAGACCACCAGTGATGTAACTATTCATTTCTTTGTGCATAAACAAGGAGAAATTTAACTCATCCAAATAGGATATCCTGATTGCATGGAAACCTTGTAGTATGGCATATGTCCAGCAAAGAAGATCAACATTCCACTACATCACAAACATGTTTCAGACTCCGTGTTTATTCATTAACTTCTCTAGTACCTTTGACCAACAAGATGTGCTTCCCAATTGCATATTTACACTAGACTCCAATTGGATTTCACTCCCCTACACCACCCTGAAACAACTACTAACCTGTCAAACTTTGGAGATCCACTGATGTGGCTAAAACTTCTCAGCACCCTGAACCACAATAATTTAAAAATTAACCTTATTTCTAAACAGGAAACTTGATGGCAGTTTGGCTGACACTTTTACTACCCTAGACCACCAGGATAAATCTTGTAACTCATATACTAGAAATCTCGCTAGTCATCTCTTAGGAAATTCACCACTAGAAATATATGCATTTACGTATTGATTCCCACCTTAGGACACTAGTCTTGTTACTATTAACCTCCTCTCTACTTTACACCACCAGGGATGTCTTTTTCATTCCTTTTAGCACCCTAGACAACGAAGATGTACTTACTAACCTGATATCTACAGTAAATACAAAATTGCATTTTTTTTAACACTTCACTTCTCTTAACTGCCCGATCCATCTACTATCCCATTAAAATCCCTATTGTTATAAATCGGTCACCGAGGAGGATAGCAGGCCCAGGCTAAGCCACAGAAAACCAGAGAGGTTGGTAACTAACCGGATGCAGACCCCTGATCCTATCAACACAACTAGCAATAGCTGTGGAGCGTACCTACGATGATCCTAGACGCCTCGGCACAGCCGGAGAGCTAACTAAGCCTAAAGCAAGAAAGGGGAAATCTAAACTGCCCCGGAGCAGACCCCAAAGGAATAGATAGCCCCCAAACATATATTGTCGGTGAGACAAGATGAAAACACAAACGCAGGTAGGAATATAGACTGAGCAAATGATGGGGCCCACACTGACTAGACAGGACAGGAAAACAAAGACACTGTCTGCAATCACTCAAAAAACCCTGCAAAAGTCCAACGCGTCTGATGCAAAAAACACTGATTCACACGACTTCGCCCCCCACTATATCAGCACTCTGGTATATTCTGAAAGCAAAGCAAAAAGAGGCCAATATAAAAGGGGACAAAACAAACTGGCACATGCAGTAACATATGGGCGGTGATTCAGCAAAGCCCCAGCCGGAGCTAGCTGACCTACACAAAGCAGAGATAAACAAAACCAGATCAAATTCAAATAGAATAGCAAATGAACCATTTAGCTGAACATGCAGGGAAAGAGCAGGAGACATCAGACCACAGGAGGCACAGGAAAAAAAATCACCAGCAGGGATAGAGGGAGTCAGCTGTCTTAAATCCCAATCAGAAACCCCAGATCTCCAATCGTCTTCCTCATTATCAGGTGGCAAGCCTCTGTCAATCAGATCAGCTCCACTACCTCCAGTAACCAACAGAGGGAGCCCAGAAAGAGAACTCTCAATCTGACCAGCTCCACTATCTTCAATAATCACCAGAGGGAAGCCAGAGAGAGAATTCACAACACCTATACTGCCATTATGCCAACCCCTAGGACCATCGCCTATTAGGGTTTACACAATCAGACAATTACTTATTAACCTAAACACTCAATAAATCAACTTAAACCACCAAAGATGCCCCTTTTAATGCCTTCACCATCATACAAAGCAGAATATTTCTACTAATCCCATGTCTTCACTTCCCTAGACCACCAGGATACATGTACTATGTCTTTCATCCCATTAGACTGCCTTTGAAGCTCCAGGATTGTTACTATTAATCCCTTCACTATTTTGGACTACTGAGTCTGCCCTTTCTATCACTTTTACTACCCTAGACCACCAGGGATGTACCTGTTATTGCAATCACAATCCTAGACCCCTATGAACATGTCCATTAACTCCATAACCATTTTGCCATTTTGCATCATTGATGATGCTGTTAATTAGCTGCGGGAACCTTAGAATTTGTGCCATAACTGGCTTTATATATTCGGGTGGTCACCTCTGCCTATTGCTATGGGGCTGCTCAGACTAATCCAGGCACTACCCAGTGAGGACCAGTTATTAGGAGCCATCATTATAACTAAATCCAGTAGGAAATTGGTTTCACTGCACTTCCCCTTTAATTACCCTGTATGTAAAACCAGCTGTGGATTTCATTGCATCCTTAATGGTTAAAAAGAATACGGCGGTGTAAAACGTCACAACTAATATCGCTAACCGTCTGATTACACCTCTCATTAATATGGACTGGTGTGACATGCACCCATTAACCCTTTCACAGCCGCTAATGTCAGAAAACAAGCCGCTCAGCCGTAATCGACATAAATGCACAGATGTAACGAGCCGTCAATCTAACAAGCTACACGGAAACTCGACTTCTTCCCGGGCGCTGGTGTGAACAAGCCGCGTCCTTCAACAAGTGTGTGTGTGGGGGGGACTTGTCTTCATGGGGCGTCATCAGCGATTCCGATGGTGTTAACCCCTCGTGTGCCACATCTATCATTTCCAAGGTTACCTCCTGTGTGCCAACATTATGCCACGGCTAGAGTGTAAAGCGATGTGCCTTAATTTTAAAAAAAAGAAAAGTGGGTCTCTTTTCATAATGAACATTTTTTTTTAAATCCTTTAATCTGGTACTGATTGCATGTATCAGATTTTTCCAGATTTGGTAAAATCAGAAAAAAAAAAACATGGCTATCTTTTTCTAAAAACAAAAAAAGTGCCACCCCTGGTGCAGAGCTGCAGATCCCTTGGTAAAGAGCTGCAATGCCAGGCGCGACCATATTACAAGGGTGGAGCTGTTTTTTAAAAGAAGTAAGTCATGTGATTTAAAAGAGATAGTCCCATTTCCTACATTGATGGCATATCCAAAAGAGACTGAACTTCACCTACCCTTTTGAGAGTAAGTGGCTGCTCCTGTACAAATTTGGGCACTCCCATACAAATGAACTTAGAAAGCTGCGCATGCGTAGACTCCTTATCTGTAGAAATGCAAGGAGGTACTAATGCTGGGACCTACATCTATCCCATGTCATACATTTATGGCATATTAACTAGAGCACAGGGCAGTCAGTAAAAAAGTTGTGGCGCATGTGCAATTTTCTGTACTCTCATAGAAATGAATGGGGATAGTCTTGCAGACGTGAACACCTTGATGGGGCTCTGTTCTTGAGATACATAAAGGCGACAGTTCTGGAACCGGAATCTATCTCATCTCCAGTATTTATTGCATATTCAGAAGAGAATCACACCGAGCTTTCAGAGAATTGGTGGCTATTGCTAATTTTCTGACCTCCCATACAAATGAATGGAACGGTGCAGGAACCCATTGATCCCATCTGCAATATGTACCTTATGTCATATTTACAAGAGCATGAGCATGTCATGCGCTGATGTAATTAAAGAAGTGTACACTCCCATGCAAATGAATGGAGCAAAGTCGCGCATGTGCAATTAACTTTCTAGCACTTCTTTCACAAGACACATGATTTCCCCCAGCTGTTGGACTCACATCTATCCTGTGGCTCATCAATGTAGGAGATGCAAATAGACAATGTAAGGTCAGCTACGGATAGGTGTATTTGCTGTTGGAGTGTGATCCTGCAAAACATCGGCTTGCACTCGGACCAATGTTATTCTATGGGGCCCAGCACATATACAAAGTTTTGGCCAGTCTGCTGTGATGGTCTTTGATAAGGAAGGGTGGCCTCAAACTGTCCATGGAAGTGGGACCCAAACTATTCTTGTCCTGGGGGTACTCTTGAAGGTATACTGTAGATGCCTGAGCCTCTGACCTTACTATGCTCTTGTTAAACCCTGATCTGTCCCCTCCTCCAACCTATTAAGGTTTGAGACAGAAATATTAGGAAAACAAGACACAAAAGCAAAATAGTAATAACAGAAAACAACAAACATACACTTACCAAAGGTAAAGAGGTATATAGGGAAGGGTAGGACTGTACCAACCAAATAGGAATAGGACAATAAGGGAAGCATACACCCAAAAACAGCAATCTCCAGTAGCAACAACAATCTCCTGTTCAACACAGCGCCAGCAAGGAGCTAGAAAGCAAAGCTTTCACTGGCAAGACAGAGATTTTAGGTAGAGGTAATGACCAGGTCAGAAGCAGCTGAAATGGAACTAGAAGTTTCTGACCAGCATAGAAAGGGTCGTTAACCTCTTCAACACCAAAAGAAATCAAATCCATTTAATATGGGACACAATCACACAGACTAAATGGAAGATCTGCGATTCCCAATATGGAGTGACGGATTCTAACCCCACATCTCCCAGGAGGACGTGACACATTTGTAACAGCAAGTGAATGAGTGCGTAGAAAACATAAGACTGCACTCGGATGACATCATAGAATGGAGACATTTTGTATAGCTATTGCAATGCTGGGTACTCTGATTTGATAATTCAGGCTGTCTGCTTATCCAACACCTCTAATGACAGGTTATAGTAATTTTACCTGTGGAATATTCTTGTTTTTCTCGTCTGTATTTACTAGTGTGAAGATTATAATCTCCAGCTCCCCCGCCCCTCCCTTACATGTAATTTCTATGGGAATGAGCAGTTGGATGTTCCAAAGAACCACAGACCTTGGAAAGAAAATCGCACAGAAAGCTGTTGTATTTTCCTTTGCTGCCTACTACATTTATGGAAAAATATTTTCCCTTTGCCCAAGTGTCACTCTGAACTGCTAAGAGTGGCAGGTCTCCCAGATCCGCCAGCCAAGCTTCCTCTACATGGTCTGCTCTACCCGGCGTATCACCGACCACTCACATAATCAGCGTTATTTGGAGACGCTCATACGCTGATCCCTGATTCACCCAGTCAAAATAAAGCTTAACCTTAGCATTTGGAAAAAATTCACCGCTCACCATTAAAGGTTAACTACTCCGTTCCCTGACAGTAAGTATAATATTATCGGTAAGGAAACAGGTAATTTTTCCAGCAGCGCCATGGCCATTTGCGTTCTTTCCTCTCAAAAACAAAGATATGAGTAAATAGTACTATATCACAGTTATAGGTAAAATAATAATGCATATACACAGATAGAGTAGTGGTGAAAGAGAGGGGCTACCGGGTCACCTCCCAAAAATAGCTTGAATGGGTTATAGCCAAAACAGAGGTCATCTTTCTTTTATGATATGACCAAACTGAAATTTTAGAGTTAATATCTATAATTAAAGGATTTGTCCAAAGAACATAAATAAATTCTAAAAGTGCCCAGACTGATATAAAATAAAATAAAAAACATAAAAAAATACTAATCCTCATTGATCCACTGCAGCTCCGGTTCTGCACGATTTCTCATTTGAGTGCGTCAAGGCTTCCTGATCCCGACTTGACGCACTCAACAAATCATTAGTTGAGGCGAGTCACTGCTTCTGGTCACTGATTGGCTGAGCAAGCATTTCCAGTGTGTCAGGGCGGAATCGGGAAGCAGAGACCAATGAAGATCGGTTAAGTAGCAAAACAGGAGGTGCAAAAATAGGTGAGTTGGGAGGATGACTTATTTTATTTGGTTCTATTAGTCTGGGCCCTTTACAAAACTTTTAATTCATTCAAGGTGTTCGAACACATCTAATTTATATAAGCCAAAGGAAGTAAGGACTGGATTATTATCACATTTGGGGGTGTTTCTAATTTGTCCTGGGTATCAGATGTTGGGCAGAAGAAGGATTGGGCATGTTGGATTTGAAGTGCCTGGATTTACTGCTCCCTGTGCAAATTTAGAGAAGCATGCATGCATATGGGAGCCTACCAAAAGGAAGAACCATCTGCTGAATGAGTGTTTGACCGTCAACTATCTAAGATGTAAGGTTATTTTTGTTGGAAAAGGACCTTTCAATGCAGATTTTTACTATTTGAACTATTTTGGGGACACAGTACTGAGCTGGGATGAGTGACATCATCAAACCATGTGCAGTGACATCACTAGACTTTATTGTTTATAGGGTCACTCAACGGCAGGTCCTTTAGGAAACCGCTCACCTTCCAATCACTACGTCCACTTCATCCATATATAATATCTAATTTACACAGGGAAAATCAGATAATCTATTTTACAGCTACACAACATCTGTGAAATACAATGCGGGAGATTAGAGGCTGTCACATGAAGAAGAGACCTGGTCGGAATCTCAATCTCAGTGTCATCTAAGTTTGCATATTTTCAGCTCCACTGAATAGACGGCCGCACCAAGGAAGAGTCTGTTGCAGGAAGATACCTGCCGGGTCATGTCTGCCAGCGTTGGACTATGAATGAATACACAACAACCCAATCAATCAAGCAGTGTTTGCTTTTGCCCCAGGTTTAGGTGAGGTCTGGTATGAAATGACCATACCTGTCAAGTATGCAGCATTTATAGCCAAGAAAACGTCTAAGGGTGAGAAAAGACACTGAAATACTGAGAAAGACGACTGTGGGCCTGCAGAGGCTGGTTTTAGGCTGACACTCGTTACTGATTTCTTGCCCCAAGAGCGAACATTTTAAAGTGAGGTTTCTGGAGCCATAGAGTGTGCTAGGAAATAAAACCTGAATAGAGCACAATTATAGATCTCCATGTTGGAATTTTAACACCAAAATAAAATTAGAATTGACCTCAAAGGAGTCAGGATGAAGTGTGCACATTAATAGACTAGCTCATAACTATAGTGAAAGCAGGACTTGCTGTAGCAATCGCGACCAAGAGCCCAGAGGTTGCCAAAGTCTGCCCATATGAAAGACCAATACTAATAAAGACCCCTGATGGTTGGTTGCCTGGTTGGAGATTTTGCCTTTGGACCCACTGCTTGACATCTTTCCTGGAACTGTAGGAAAAAAGAGAATCCTATAGAATATCCAGAAGCATAGTCAAATCTTATGACAAAACCTTTAAGAGATCAGTGATTCCAGAAGACTTCTTGCGTCCAAACTTCTCAAAAAGGCAGGGACCAAGGCATTGATGAAGCAGAGAATGGGCACAGAGTGTGTGAAAAATAAATGTGTTCTACAAAGGGGGGTCCTAAAATTTGCGTGCACTCTACATGACTCATCTTCTCCCAGATGCCATCGTGATCATCAAAGGATGCAGTGTGTCTTTATAGATATAGGAAATTACTGTATTTGGTATTTATTCTCACCACCATTCGAGAGGTTGCTAAAGCTGACGGTACATTTTCCTGGATGACAGTAGCTCCACCATGATCGGCCAAGCTCAAAGTGGTGGCTGTTGGAACTCCAAGGAACAAAATCCAATGTGCCTGATTACTATGACCACCAACCTTTGTAGAGAAAGTTCTGGTTTAGTGGGATTGTCCTATTATATATCATGCATGGGTTTAAACCATTGAATCAATGCCAAATTACTGGTTTGTTCTGATTTTTGCCTAATGTTTATGGGGCAGCTTCGTAGCTTAAAGGAGTGTTGCTCCTCCGGTCGGTTACTTTTCCATTCACATCTAGGTTGTCCATCCGTACATGGCCACTGGCATGCAAAGAAGTGGAGAAGTTAAATTGCTGAAGTGAAGTAAAGCCTAGTTTCGCCTCTGCAAAAGATTTTCTTATTATCCTAAAAAGGAGGGGAAGTAATTAGTTTTAGACCCCAACAACATGCTCAACTCTTTCATCAAGGACAGGATTACACACAATCATCTCTAATTTTCCAATCCAGAGATTAAAAAGGCAGCTAGGATCCGCTGGTGAAAAAGAACGCAGAAAGAAAAACACGTAAAACTAGCTGCGAAGACTATGACAATAATGTCTGGAGGACCTAACATATGGCACGTCTGATAAACTATTGGATTTTACCTCTGTAAAGTTGGAAATTATATGTTGGGTAGAGGAAAAAGGGCCAAGTTTATTAATGCAGTGAAATAGAACCTTTGCCTGTGCCCAAATGAGAATCATTCCACACCAGATGTTTACGTTGAAATCCAGATTGAAGGTGATGATAGCTGTCGCTTCAGATCTGCTGCAAAATCATCCTTCTGCTGCAAATGATAGGTGTTTATGTGACCTGTCTTAAACTGATCAGCACAAGAGACGGAATCAAGATGGTTTCATTTTATTGTTTCACTTGCTTTATACTGCCAATTAAATTACCCCAAGTAGCAATTCTTGAAGGGATTGTCTAATTGCAAATAATTTTCTAAATACATTCACCCTTGGTAAAGAACTGCTTTTGCACAAGGGAGAAGTCAACAACTGGAATGCCAGTACAAGAGAGCTGTAGTATTATATGTTGGTCATTCAGTTGAATGGTACTCCATGTTGTTCATGGACAGCTCGAGAGTGGGACAGTGAATCTCGTCTGATTAAAAGTGGGAGGTTTTAAGATAAAAGCGATCGATCCTACAATGTTCACATTTCTTCATGAGACCTACCCATAGTTATGTATGCTTGCAACGGCCAAGCATTCATGTGTTCTGCATGAGATGTGTGGAGTAAGCTCTTGACAGACACCTTTGGCGGCAGCTTCTCTAGTGTAAGAGTAAAGCATCAGGCATGTTAAAATCTAACATGGAAGTTGGTGTTCAATGTTGGTCTTCGATGAAGCTGGAAAAATCAGTCAAGTGCTCTTATGTGTATGAGCACCATTAGTACCAAGAGATTCGCATATAGGCCAATTTCCAGCTGAATAGTGAGCTTTTACCAGCACTGAATGGACTAGTAGAAGATATTTCACGAGAGGATGTTCACAGTTGGATGCTGTGCCATCCAAATATTTGTCAATGGTGGACCCAATGTGCTTCAGTCAACAAAATTCAATAGTTACGTTCCCAAAGGTCTATAGCAGGGAAACAGAATTTTACCTAGTGCACATTTAAAATCTACTAATCCTTTATTTAAGCCCAAGATTGGCAATGTAAGGGAAGGCCAGGACTGTAGTCATGGCCAAAGACACTGAAGCATCTGTGTACTGACCTTACCTCACAGAAAACTGTATTTCACTTCTTAGCGTACCTGCATCTCCAGTTTCAGGTCCCCCCAGCGATGACAGCCCTTCCTCCAGGCGACCCCCAGTAATGGAACACAGTCCAGGATAACTTGAACACTTTCTTTACTTAGAACTTCACACATTATATCCACAGTTGGCACATCATGGAATTCACATTCAGCTGCACTTGTTTCCTCATCTTTCCCTACTTCTCTGATGCCTAGGTACGTTGTGAACTTCTTTCCACACTCCAACACCTGCACCCACACACAGGATAGTTCAGCAATAGACCGGATTGTGGCTCCATGCTTAGAGGATAGCAGAGCACCTTTCATGGGTCCTTGCTTCGTAACTCGAGATGTGCTGGGAGGTGGGTGGAGTTAGATATAAAAGAGTGGGAAAGTTTAGAGTTAGAAGTTAGTTCAGTCTGGAGATCAGTCTGACAGGAGGTCAGTCGAGAGTGAGGAGGCTAGGGAGTCAGTCAGTCAGAAAAGACTGAGGACGGATCCCTAGAAGGAAGGATGGAGGAAGGAGTGCTGCAGCTGCCTCAGTGATCTGAGCCAGCTGGCACGGGAAAAGGAACAGAAGGAGAAAGACGTAGAACTGCAACCTAAGCTTCCATAAGAGAGAGAAGGAACAGCGCGGAACGAAGGAGTAGGAGAACAGAGAGGAGTTGTGGGTGGAAGAGGAACCCTGCCTATAGGTTCTCAGCGCAAGGCTGGGGCCTGGTCCCCGAGGTTGTATGGACACTTATGGTTCTGCAGCAGACACCGGTGGAGTAGTTGGCTGTAAATGCATTACTCCCATCCAAGACTTGAGGCACAACAGCATCTGTATAGGGAGCTGGGACTCAGGAGAAAGGGAGTCCCCAAAGTAGGCTACAGCTGTCTGCCATACAAGGAAGAGTTGTTAGGAACATCTGACAGGAGGAACTTCAGAGTACCACGGTACTGGAGCTCTTCACACCAAAAGGCGCAATATAGGAGTCGTTCAGGACAGGTGCATGTTGGCGGAGTGTTGGAAAGGAGAAGCCTGACTTGCCCGGGAGGTTGATTGAGTCTCTGTCCTGGAGGACACAGCACGGAGGCAGGCACCAGTGTGCACCACGAACTGTGAGTAAAGCTTTGGAACTACAAGCCCTGGTGTCTTCCAGTCATTGTGCGCCAACACCGTCAGCACCGCTACATCTGGCTATCATCCTTTACACTACCTGCGCCTATACACTGCCCTGGGGTTACAGATTCAGCTTTTGGGGAGCTATACCATCTATGCTGCAACACATCATCAGCCCCAGAGGATCTGCACGCAGCGTTGGCTTAACATCTTGCTTGCCAAACACCACAGGTGGCGTCACAAACTATTTCATCTCATTAGCTACAACCCACCATTGATTTGGGTGCCCAGGGCCATGGACTGGGTCACTGCTGCTGTGACACATCCCCCTGACACCGGCCTGGTACCGAGTACCCCACTGCCCTGGGACGGAGAGAGACCCACACACGTCAGGACGGGACCATCTTAAACTGCTCCCCAGATTCTTCCTGGCCTAACTTCGCAATGATGACAATTCCTTCTGCCTGTTTCACCCCAGACTCGAAATCATCAGCCACCCAGTTTGGTTGCCTCTGCAAAAGCATCTGGCCTGTCTGTACCGTTCCATTCGAAACTTCAACTTCCTTCAGCTCCTCATTCCAACTGACTCCCACCCTAAAGGCGTCTGCCCAGACTATGTCACCCATACCTCCCAACTTTTGAAGAAGGGAAAGAGGGACAAAGGCTGCGACGCGCTGAGCAAATTTTAGGCCACGCCCCAATGCACCCATTTCACAACTAGCCACACCCATGTCCATGCCCAAAACACACCCATTTAGCACTGCTGATCACACTGACTGGTACTGAGGGCACAGTGGCTGGTACTGTGGGCACACTGGCTGGTACTGAGGAAAATAAAGAACAGAGAGAGAAAAAAGAAAATGGAAAGAGAGAGAGAGAGGAAAGAAATAAAGAACAAAGAGAAAGAAAGAGGGGAATGAAAGAAAGAACAGAGAGAAAGAGATGGGAAAGAAAGATGGTACAGAAAGAACAGAGAGAGAGAAAGAAAAAGAAAGAGAACAGAGAGAGAGAAAGAACAGAGAGAAAGAAAGAACAGAAAGAGAAAGATAGGAAAGAACAGAGAGAGAGAAAAGAAGAACAGAGAGTGAAAGATTAGAGAGAAAGAAAGAGGGGAACGAAAGAACATAGCAAAAGAAAGAACAGAGAGAGAGCTAAAGGAAGAGGGGGAAAGAAAGAACAGAGAAAAAGAAAGAAGAAAGAGAGGAAAGAAAGAACAGAGAGAAAGATTAGAGAGAAAAAAAGAGGGGAAAGAAAGAACAGAAGAGGGGAAAGAAAGAACAGAGAGAAAGAAAGATACAGATGAAAGAAAGAAAGATTAAAGAGACAGAAAGAAACAGAGTGAGAAAGAAAGATTCTATAAAGATACTATAGCAGCCCGGCTCCCATTGTAATGCCCCCTTGAGCCTCCCGATGCTGGGCATATCATGATCCACTCACATGGCCGGCATTCCTGAGTGCAACGTGATCCTGCTGTCCATGCTATCGGAGGAGGACATGGTGATGGATCTGAAGCATTCCCTGAAGTGCCTCCATGGTTCCATCACAATCTCCTCCCGAAATTACCTAATTTCCGTTCAGTTTCTAGCACGTCGCTTCCAGTGGAATGTCACGTGTGAATTTTAAAGTTCTCTTTGGGGCTCCGCCATGTACTCCTGTGTCCGCGGGAAAAGTAAGCTCCCGGCTGGGGCAGACTATCAAAATCAGGACTGTCCCGCAGGATCCAGGACACCTCATACACACACGGTTCCGCTTTGTATGCCTCGTATACAGTACACACGGTTCCGCTGCATATACCTCGCACACACACGGCTACACTCGGTAAACCTCGTACACAGGCGGCTCTGCTCCGTACACCTTGTACACACGCAGCCACGCTCTGTAAACCTTGTACACACATGGCTTCACTCTGTAAACCTTGTACACATGCGGCTTTGCTACATACACTTCGTACACACGCGGTTCTGCTCCATACACCTCGTACACACGTGGCTCTGCTCCATAAACACACGGCTCAGCTCTGTGCACTGTGCACTTTGTACACACAGGGCTCCGTTCCATACACCTCGTACAAATACGGCTCCGCTCCATACACCTCCTACACACGCGGTTCCCCTCCGTTCACCTTGAAAACACGCGGCTCCACTCCTTGCACATATGGCTCCATTCCGCACACCTCGTACATGTGCGGCTGTGCTCCGTACACCTCGTACACACATGGCTCCACTCCGTACACCTCGTACATATGCGACTCTGCTCCGCACACTTCGCACACACGCAGCTCTGCTTCCTACACCTCGTACAGACGTGGCTCTGCTCCGTACACCTCGTACTCGTGTGACTCTGCTCCATACACCCCGTACACGTGCGACTCTGCTCCGTAACCCCGTACACATGTGGCTCTGCTCCATACACCTCATGTACATGCGGCTCTGCTCCACACACCTCGTACACATGCGGCTCTGCTCCGCACACCTCGTACATGTGCAAACCTTCTATATCATACACGTGCGGCTCCGTTCCGAACACCTTGTACACATGTGCCTCTGCTCCGCCCACCTCGTACACCTCGTACATGTGCAACTCTGCTCCATACACCTTGTACATGTGCGACTCTGCTCCGTACACCTCGTACATGTGCGACTATGCTTCATACACCTCGTACACGTGCGCCTATGCTCCGTACACCTCGTACACACGGCTCTGCTCCGTACACCTCGTACACCTCATACACATGTGACTCTGCTTCGTACACATGCGACTCTGCTCTGTACACCTCGTACACGTGCGACTCTGCTCCGTACACCTTGTACACATGCAGCTCTGCCACATAAACTTCATCTCATCCAGCACCATGACAACCAGCACAACAGAGTCCTGCAGGCACTCAGGGGTCAGGGCTGTGTGCACAGGACCTGTGATGAGGTCACATGAGGGGAGGAGTCAGGGGTCACATGATCAGGGGCATCGGACGCCCCTGATCATGTGACCCCTGACTCCTCCCCTCCTGTGACCTCATCACAGGTCCTGTGCGCACTGAAGAACCCAGCGATCGGCGCTGGGATTCATCACTGTAGGGCTGGGGTGGCTGGTGGGTCTGTCTGGGGGGGCGTGGCAGCTCAGTGAAATGCGGGAAAAATAAGCTACTGCCCAGGACAGCGGGACATGCAATCAAAAATGGGACTGTCCCGCCAAATCCAGTACACTTGGGAGCTATGATATCACTACATCTTCCTTCTCCTGTCCTGGCCCACTGCATTGATGCCCAGTGGCCGTGGTAATGTGGGCTGCAGCTATTTAACGTTGTCCCGGGCCTGTAGCCCATGTGGACACTTTGGGCATCCTGGCCCCATCTCACCAACTTCCCCGCTGCTCAAACCTCATCTCCCGACAGCCCCTCCTACACTTAACCCTATACTACCCATTCTATCTAATAGAGTGCCCCCCTCTAGTGTCCAATCAAGAATACTACACTTTCTCTATATTATACATGAAACATGAAACATTGCATAAAGTGTAGTAATCAGGAACATGAAAACACAGTAATGGTAATACCCAGAAGGGGTAGCAGTACAATATTATACATTAGGTAGTACATGTAGCAATACCAGTAAGCAAAAAGACATAAATATGGCAATGAACATTAATAAACCAAACCTTTTACACATCCCCTTTCTTTAAATTTGGTCATCCCTGACCAAACACGTTTAAAACTTTAATAATTTACAGTAGATACTCCACGCAGGGAGAATATATGAGGTAGCTACAACCGGTACGCACTGAAGTTCGTATCCTACGCATGGGACAGCAGTCCTGAGGATAAGCTCCCCCTTTCCTTTGAGGGGAGTACAATCTTTCCAGTGGCCTCCAGTTAAGAAGACAGTCTCTCCTTTTCCAGCAGAATGGGCGCAATGAGCGCAACAAAAACAAACAATCAGAGTTCATAGGCTCCAGGTATAACACCTAGCTCGCAGTCCTCCGGGCCAAGATAAATAAATATGCACACTCTAATAAAAAACAAAAAGAAACAATGCTTCATCTTCAGCGTTGTTAAAGGCCATTTGTACCATTCCCTTCGAAGCTCCAACTTCCTTCAGCTCCTCACTCCTACTCACTCCCATCCTAAAGGTGTCCTCCCAGGTTGAGTCATCACATCTTCCTTCTCCTGACCTGGCCCACTGCAATGATGCCCAGTGGCCATGGATAGCATGGGCTGCAGCTACTTAACGTTGCATGGCTGCCGAGCCGTCCTGGGCCTATAGCCCATGTGGACACTTCGGGCACCCTTGCCTCGTCTCACCAACTTCCCCTCTGCTCTAACCTCATCTCCCGGCAGCCCCTCCTACACTTAACCCTATACTACCCACTAACTTTTCTATCTACTAGAGTGCCCCCTCTAGTGTCCAACCAAGAATACTACACTTTCCCTATATTATACATGAACCATTACTACACTGTATGCAATCAATTATGACATCTCAATCAGAAGTCAAACTTTCTACTATGGTCTAATGTGTTTTGTTATTATACAAATGAGACAAAAAAGTGGATACCCAGAGATAGAAGGTTGACCATTAAAATATTTTTCTACTGGTAGACCCGAGTTGCTTCAGTCAACAAAACTTAAGAGCTACAATCTCAATGGTCCATAGCAGTGGGACAAAAAATATTACCTACTGCATATTGAAAATTTACCAGTCTGTTATTTAAACCCAAGATCGGTAACATCACGTAACTTTTCATGTGTGCATGGGCACTTATAGTACCAGGGGACTTTCTGATTGACCTAGCACAATATTAAGCATCAGCTAAGACTTGAAGGTCTAATAGAAGACTTCTCACTTTCAACGAGACCCATCGGTCTATATTAATATGCCCATTGGGAGCCAAAAAAATTGATACCCACATGCAGGTTGCGGGCTATCAAAATTATTTTTACTGGTGGATACAGGTTATCTTAGTCAAGAAAACTCAGGAGCTATGATTCCAAAGGTCCATAAAAGGGAGAAATAATTTTAGCACGCTACACATTAAAAATTTAGTAGGCTGTTATATGAACCCCTTTAAAATAGTGAATGTGTTCCCTGCTGCACAGACGTTACTTTCAACTGTTTTCTCTTGGACGATAACTTTTAACTTGGAGAATGCTGGAGAAAGCCACAGACCTAATGGGAACCAGGCAGATAAAATGAAGTTTAAAGCATGAATTCCTAGGCGAAGGCTTCCAGCGTGTGAGGTCCGGGTGAGTCACGAACTGCCACAGATAGCATTGGTAAGAAAAGCTTCAGACTGCAAGTCTTGGCATTGGAAAATTGAGTCCAGGTTTAAGTCTTTTCTTGGATAATCAGCCAGAAAGACCATAGTAAAGCAAATACAATCCCTCTAGACAGCTTTTTTTCTATGGGTTAACTCTCGTCTATGTGGTACCCAAGAATTTTTTTCATATCTAAAGGGTTAACCAGCCTAGGATTTATGTGTTACATAACGCTGCCCCAGGCATATGCAGCTCGATATCAATCACCACATTATTATTAGACAAGGAAGCACTGCCAATAATACCCAATTTTAATATTTTCAGCGCCTCTTATATTGAGATTACTGAAGGATTGTTTATTTGCTCCATGGCGAGTATACCTTGTTGTGCTACCACCAGCTGAGAGGGATAGAAACTTCTCATTACAAAAAGAAAATGTAGATCAAAAATACATCTTGTAACATTTCAGAATAAAATTGGCGTTGTATCTGTGAAAATAAGTCATTTTTGTATTCAAATTTTCTTTAACACTCCTAGTCTTGTAATTCTAGCCTTGCCTTGAATTATTGCCTCAACTCAGAATATTGTAATTTTCCTTCTTTTTCAATCTGCTTATATACGAATGAGAATTTTACCAAAAGTTTAGGCCATTATTGTAAGCAATTAGATATATTAATTTACTTTTTATTAGCTTTCCTTTACATGTGGCAAATATTTAAGTTGTTTCTTAGCCCAATACTTAAATACGCTGGCCGAGTCACATTGACCTTTTGGTGGGTATCGACACTTAGGACTGTCACTCCATATTTCCCAGTTGTGCCTCACAGTCTATGGAACTCTTGGTAACTGCATAGCTGGAAAGCTCATAAATGATGTTTAAAGAGTTTGACTTGGGTTGGCTTGACTTGTCAACTCTTTCTAAACATCTAAGAGCCTCCTGCTAAAAGGAGAGACCTTCTGGACTCTTTAAAGAGTTAGCAATTTGCTTGGGCGCACACCTAAGAGTCTGAGAACCTCCCAAAGAATGGCGCTTCTGGAAGGATTCTTGTGCACAATATGAATATGGTTCATCCTCAGACATATACTAAAGGTCCAAACAAGCGTTCGAGTGGACAGACGTAAAATATTTTGAGTAGGAAGGTGAGGAATGGGTGTGGAAAGGCGTAACCTTAAAAGGGTGTGGATATGGGAAAGATATTCTGTGGGTTGTTTTGCACACTCAAGATGCTCTTAGAAGGATAATTCTGAAAGTTGGCAAGTGTGTTCTAAAGTGAACATGAAGTTAGCATCAGTTCAATTGAGACACTCTAATTCTTCCTTCTACATACTGTTCATATCATGAAACTGCTCTACTTGTATACTGTAAGCGTCCCTAAAATAATCTGGGTAGCTAGGATTACCTAATTGCTAAGATAAAGTCTCAATGACTGCATGGACACCCAAGTTTAAAAGGTCTCTGATATTCTTCCGGCTCTGTCCTTAGTCCAGTATGTAAATAGAGCCCCAATTCAGTGAGTGGTTCTGCTTTGCAAATTCTGCAGAGCCAGTACCAGAATGTTGGAAGAGTTGTAACAAGGTGGCACGAGGTGGTAGTTATGGCGGAGTCACTTAAAGCTACAGTCCATGAACACAGTCAATGAGCACCACAGCCCCTTGCACAGAAAATAGACAGGACAGATGCACTTCAGACAATTTACCTCTTTTGCACAGTCACTGCAACATGAGCAATCAGGATCCAGGGACACCGTTATGATCCAACAGGGATAACAGTTTATTGCAGAGTAGAGGTCAGGTAATAAAAGTAGAAAAACGTGGAAAACAAAGGTGGTTACAAATACTCAGGCAAACTTCCTGCTCTTTCCCTAGTTCTTTCACTACTGTAGCAGCGGTAGCAGCAATGGTGGCAGCATCAACAGCCGCAGTAACAGTCACAGTCCTCAGGCCTATTCTTGGATGCTTATAGTCCTCGGCGGGGCACTACTCAGTCCTATTGCCCACTTCACTGCCCGTGGGTCCGGGACAGCAGTCTATTCCTCAGCCGGGGATTCCTTCTGTCCCAGACGAGGACGCACATATGCCTCAGGTGGGGGCTCCTTCTGACCCAGAAGGGGACGCACACCCTGCCTCAGGCACTCCTGCCTGGGCTCTGACAAGGAAGCCTCAGCTTCCTCTTCACTAGAGGCTGTTGGCTAAGCCCCCTAAATTAACCTGTGCTTACCCTGAACTAATCACAGATCAAATACAGGCACAGTGTAAGAGTAGAACATCGAAACAAGATAAACACAGCACATCACATGAACATGACATTAATACACATAGCAAACATTACAGTACATATAAGTAACAGTGCAAAATACAAGGGGAACCATAGGGTACCAGTATGAGAGAGAAAGGGAGCAGCCGAGGGTCTCTACCACCTCCTTAAAGAGTCATCGGCGCTGGCAAGGTAGCAATCCTCTAACCTTTCCCATACCAAGCCACAACAGGCAGATTCTCACTCAGGAGGCATGGCTTGTAAAAAAAGGGATGATCCATAAAAATGGGTATGAATAAATTCTACACCTTCAAGCCATCACTCTTTTGTTATTCTTTTGCTTCCTAAAATCAAAGTTGAGCAAGTTTATAAAGCATTAAACATTTTCTACTAATTTGCTGCGGCAAAATTAGGCTACTGATAAGTAAGAAAGCACATATAGAATAAATGAATGCAGGAATATAATCTAAGCTCATATATTAACTAATGAAGAGGAGGGACCTCATATTCAGCCTATATAACTGGGAAAGACCTCACATCCAGCCTATATTACTCAGAGGGACCTCACATCCAGCCTTGAGTTGGGAGTCAACTCAAATGCAGCCTATTTTACAGGGAAGGGTGTCAAATCCAGCCTAAATTACAGGAAGTGAACTCACATCCAGCTTATAGTACTGGGATGGACCTCAAATCCAGCCTATATTAGTGGGAAAGACCTCACAACCAGCCTATATTACAAGGGAGGACCTCATATCTAGCCTACATTACTGATAGGGAACTCACATCCAGCCTACATTTCTGACAGGGAACTCACATCCACCCTATATTACTGGGAGAAAACTCATATCCATCCTATAGTACTGGGATGGACCCCACATCCAGGCTATATTAGTGGAAGGGAATTTGCATCGAGTCTATATTACTTGGTGGGACCTCAAATCCAGCCTATAATACTGTGAAGGAAACATTGATCCCACATCCAACCTGTATTTCTTGGACAGAAACTCTCAGAAAAGAAAACTATAAACTGTGATGCTAGTCACTTTTCGCTGCCAAGCCTTGAGTCATGATAGTCAAGGTGTCCAAGGTCAGAAGCCAAGGAGGCTAACAAGGAGGCGGTGGTAGTCATGGGCGAGTCTATTAAGCAATAGTCAGTGAGCACGCCAGCACCTTGTACATGAAAAGATAAATAAAGTCCTGGTACTGCTATACAGTTGGTTACCTCTGTTATTCCATCGTCTGGCTCCCAGGTTCCTTGAAATACCACAAAGTCACAGTTCTTTTCCAACAGTCGAACTTTACTAAACAGAAAGGCATCCATCACATCAGCAGCACAGTTCACACAGGCAACATTTCCTGTACTTTCCCTTTCTCTGCCATCCAGACAGTCCATTTGGACAGTCCATGTCCCATCTGTACCTTAGAATCGTAGAGTTGGAAGGGACCTCCTGGGCCATCTGGTCCAACCCCCTGCTCAAAGCAGGATTCGCTAAATCATCCCAGTCAGATGTCTGTCCAGCCTCTGTTTGAAGACTTCCATTGAAGGAGAACTAACCACTTCTCGTGGCAGCTTGTTCCACTCATTGATCACTCTAACTGTCAAAAAGTTTTTTCTAATATCTAATCTGTGTCTCCTCCCATTCAGTTTCATCCCATTGCTTCTAGTCTTTCCTTGTGCAAGTGAGAATAAAGTTGATCCTTCTACAATGTGACAGCCCTTTAGATATTTGTAGACAGCTATTAAGTCTCCTCTCAGTCTTCTCTTTTGCAAACGAAACAATCCCAAATCCTGCAACCTTTCCTCATAAGACAGGGTTTGCAGACCGGTCACCATTCTGGTTGCTCTTTTCTGAACTTGCTCCAGTTTGTTGATGTCTTTTTTAAAATGTGGTGCCCAAAACTGGACCCAATATTCCAGATGAGGTCTGACCAAAGAGGAGTAGAGGGAAATAATGACTTCACGTGATCTGGACTGTATGCTTCTGTTAATACATCCTAGAATTGCATTTGCCTTTTTTGCTGCTGCATCACACTGTTGACTCATATTCAGTCTGCGATCTATTAGTATACCCAAGTCTTTTTCACATGTGCTGTTGCTTAGCCCTATTCCTCCCATTCTGTATATGCTTTTTTCATTTTTATTGCCCAGATGTAGTACATTGCATTTTTCCCTGTTAAAAACCATTCTGTTAGTTGCTGCCCACTTCTCCAGTTTATTTATATCTTTTTGAATCCTCTCTCTTCACTAGTATTAGCTATCCCTCCTAGCTTTGTGTCATCAGTAAATTTGATCAGTATACCCTCAATTCCTTCATCTAAATCGTTGATAAAGATGTTGAACAATACAGGGCCCAGGACAGAGCCCTGTGGTACCCCACTTGAGACATTCTTCCAACTGGATATGCAGCCATTTACGACCACTCTTTGGGTCCGATCACTAAGCCAGTTATGAATCCACCTAACAGTTGCCTTGTCCATTCCATACTTAGTCATTTTTTCAATAAGGATTGTATGAGATACTTTGTCAAATGCTTTGCTGAAGTCAAGATATACTATATCTACAGCATTTCCTTGATCCACCCAATCAGTGATTTTGTCATAGAAGGAAATTAAGTTAGTCTGACATGGCTTATTAGTTACAAACCCATGCTGACTCTGTTTAATCACTTCATTCTTATCCAGGTACTGACATACATGTTGTTTAATAATTTGTTCAAAGATCTTTCCTGGTATAGAAGTCAGACTCACCGGCCTATAGTTGCCTGGGTCCACCTTCTTCCCCTTTTTGAAGATAGGACCAACATTTGCTCTTCTCCAGTCTTCTGGGACTTCTCCTGTTCTCCAAGAATTTTCAAAGATTATGGAGAGGGGTTCAAAAATGTCTTCTGCTATCTCCTTCAGTACTCTGGGGTGTAATTCATCTGGACCTGGACACTTGAATTCATTTAGGTTAGCTAAGTGTTTCCTCACTATCTTTCTGTTTATAGATATCCTGGATTCTTCTATTCCCTTAATAGGACAGTGAAGAACAGTTGATGTTACATTTCCTTTCTGAGAGAAAACAGATGCAAAATAGGAATTTTACCTTCATTGTCACCAGCTCCCTGTCAGCCCCTAGTCTGGTTCCATTAGGAAAAGATGCCTGGAATGCCATCTCAGCTGCTCCCGCCCTGGACTTAGACCCCAAATCCTTCCTGGAGATGCTTGTGTCAAGCTGGTGTCCGTTTACAATGTTCTTCAGTCGGGTGCCCCTTACTGCCATCCACAGACTTATTCCCCACAGCCTGTAACTGTCTCGCTGTATGCGTTCTGCCCTTGGACAGACTGCCCGGGCGTCTGTCAGAACCAGGAAGTATCTGTCCTATATCTCCCTGCTCTGTGCTGTTCTGCTCTGTGCCCCTCCTATCTACTTAACTCCTATGCTGCCAATACCTTACTATTCTTACATCTATCTTATGCTCAATCTCTAATGTGCCCCCCTCTATTCTAGTCCCCCTGCAGTTCTATACTACTTCCTAATCTATCCCTAAGCCTATGCGCAATACATAACAAATACATTTGCATTACAGTACACACATTAGTAAAACATTAATAAAACATCAAGGGTGCCACATGTGACACAGGTGAACAGCATTCAGGAGAGAGAAGGTACATGAGGGTCCCCGCCATCTCCTTACATGTCATACACTGGGTGCAGAATTATTAGGCAAATGAGTATTTTGATCACATCATCCTTTTTATACATGTTGTCCTACTCCAAGCTATATAGGCTTGAAAGCCAACTGCCAATTATGTAAATCAGGTGATTTGCATCTCTGTAATGAGGAGGGGTGTGGTCTAATGACATCAACACCCTATATAAGGTGTTCTTAATTATTAGGCAACTTCCTTTCCTTTGGCAAAATGGGTCCGAAGAAAGATTTGATGGACTCTGAAAAGTAAGAAATTGTGAGATGTCTTGCAGAGGGATGCTGCAGTCTTGAAATTGCCAAACTTTTGAAGCGTGATCACCGAACAATCAAGCGTTTCATGCAAATATCCAACAGGGTCGCAAGAAGCGTGTTGATAAAAAAAAGGCGCAAAATAACTGCTCATGAATTGAGGAAAATCAAGCGTGAAGCTGCCAAGATGCCATTTGCCACCAGTTTTGCCATATTTCAAAGCTGCAACGTTACTGGAGTATCAAAAAGCTCAAGGTGTGCCATACTCAGGTACATGGCCAAGCTAAGGAAGGCTGAAAAACGACCACCTTTCAACAAGAAACATAAGATAAAACATCAAGACTGGGCCAAGAAATATATTAAGACAGATTTTTCTAAGGTTTTATGGACTGATGAAATGAGAGCGACTCTTGATTGGCCAGATGGATGGGCCCAAGGCTGGATCAGTAAAGGGCAGAGAGCTCCACTCCGACTCAGACGGGAGGCTGTGGTGGCAGCGGCACGCAATGTTGATCATAAACCGATCAAGCAACTGACAGAATCTATGGATGGAAGGCTTTTGAGTATCATCGTGAAGAAAGGTGGCTATATTGGTCACTGATTTTTTTTGTTTTGTTTTTGAATGTCAGAAATGTTTGTTTCTAAATGTTGTGTTGCTCTATTAGTTTACCTGGTGAAAATAAACAAGTGAGATGGGTATATATTTGGTTCATATTAAGTTGCCTAATAATTCTGCACTGTAATAGTTACCTGCACAAAAAGATATCCTCCTAAGATAGCCAAATCTAAAAAAAACTCCACTCCAACTTCCAAAAATATTAAGCTTTGATATCTATGAGTCTTTTGGGTTGATTGAGAACATAGCTGTTATTCAATAATAAAAAGAATCCTCTCAAATACAACTTGCATAATAATTCTGTACATGGTGTAAACAGAAGGTAGAGACAAAAGTGTAGTCAGGTAATGTTCCGAGGTCAGAATACCAGGAGGATAGAGGATCAGAGCAGAAAGGGTTAAACAGATGGATGGTCAGAACAAGGTCCATGGTCAGGTAATGAAAGATCAACATACAGAACCTAAGGCACAGGGAGCACAAACCTCACTAGCTGAATGTATGTCTGGCAGAGGTCTGAGAGAAACAGCTCAGTTAAAGGGAATCTGTCACCCTATTTTTTGCCTATCAGCTGCGTCCACCGTCATCAGGGGCTTATCTACAGCATTCTGTAATGCTGCAGATAAGTCCCCCCCATGTTACCTGAAAGATAAGCAAAATGAGTTATATTATACTCATTGGGGGGAGGTCCTGGTCTGGTTCTGGTCCAGAGGGAGTCGCGGTCCGCTCCGGCACCTCCCATCTTGCAGCGATGATGTCCTCTTCATTCCTGCCCGTCGCGGCTCCGGTGCAGGGGCACTGCTTTACCCTGTTGAGGAATGAAGAGGACGTCATCGCTGCAAGATAGGAGGCACCGGACCCGACTTCGACTCCCTCCGGACACGAACCGGACCAGGATTGCCCCCCCCGGTGAGTATAATATAACTCATTTTTCTTCTCTTTCAGGTAACATCGGGGGCTTATCTACAGCATTACAGAATGCTGTAGATAAGCCCCTGATGGCGGTGACCTCAGCTGATAAGCAAAAAATAGGGTGACAGATTCCCATTAAGTAGCCTGGCAATCACCTAGGATAATGAACACCTGGAGACTGCCAGCGCCTCCCAGTCTCAGATTGAGTAGTTGAGCTGTCAATCAACACACTGACAGCTTCAGCACGCCCCTGTACCAGATTGGATGGCTGAGCTGTCAGTAACTGCATCCCAGACACACTGAGGGGTGGAACCACAGTATACCATAAACCTAGGATCAGAATGAATGTCGGAATGAAGATTGCACAATGAAGCTCTTGTTACCTAAAGGCAACCACTAGTATATGTACAATACAAAACATTATTTTCCCAATTTAAAACAATTTAAAAAAAAAGTGTCCATAGCTTTTAAGACCTAAAAATAATTCTCCTGGACAAAATTTTTTGCCAAGTATGCCACTTCAGTATCCAAAAAGTTTCTATTCTACACTTGTCGATGGTAAAATAGTATTTATAGAGTAATATTAGAATTACTAATTACATTTTGCCATTCAGGACCGTAGTAAAAAGGGACTATCGCTCTAATTTAAATTTCTGAAACCAACTCATTCCTTCTCATTGCCCATATAAGTATAAGCTGCAATAAAAATTACTCAATCAATGGAAACCTGGGCCGTCTATAAATAAATGGAGGTGACAAAAAAATGAAGTTTACTGAAGGCGGTTCAAACACTGGCGGCGATGCGTTTTACTGCAGAGAAATCTTTTAATGGTAATAGAGAGGCAGAGAATTTCACCAGATAACTAAGACCATTGATCTCCGCTCCCCTGGGCCAGACTGTCTCTGGAAGGGTTGCACGCATGGCTTGTGTCCAGATCTGCGCCCTGCCAAAAAAAACGCTTAGCAAGTTAGCAGCCAACAAAAATGTGAGCGGGCTGCTCCGCATGTGGGAAAAACATAAAAAGAAGTGGCTTTTCAGCTTAATCCGACAAACGTCAGCATATGACACCAATATTAAAATGAAATAGCTGTAATTTTCAATCACATTTGAGTTCCCTGGGATTAGTGCCTGAAAAATAAAGGAGGTAGGAAGCTATTTAAGGTTCTACTGTTCACAGTAAAAGAAAAAAATTCCATGAACTGCACTTCAAAGCCGTCTGAAGGAATAAGATACACATGACACACACTCATTACTTGTACCAAATAATGTCATTGATTTCTTATAAACATCTTAACCGAGGCAGCCCTGAAAGACCGGGCTACGTACAGCGCAGGAATGCATGATCAGGATTTTTTTTTTTTAAATTGTTAATTTTGGGGAATTTTTTTTTTTACAAAATCTCAAAGTGCCAACAGGCATTTTGTTTTTTCATAATTTTTTTTTTCCGGTAGCTGGTTAAATCCACCCTAGACCGTGCAGGGAAATATTTAATCTTCAGAAGGGCTTTATCGTATTAGATTACGCTGCTAACGCTGGAAACTTTTTAGCCCATCTATAACCGGGTGGAAAAAAAAAAATGATTGATCTCGCCGAAAACGTTTAAATGGGAGTGTGCCGAGAAGTGTATTAGAATCGGGCACAGGCCGTAGTATTTAATAGCACATTTTTCTGAGAGACGGATGGCAAGACTGTGCCTTTTTATAGGATTTTATTCCTTTTTATTCTGATTGGTCAATGTAATAATAGTCAAAAAAGTTAAAAAAATAAATTAAAAAATGTAAAGATTTTTTAAGAAAAAAAAACAATGACAGCTCCTTTAAATGACCTTGACAATTTTTTGTCAATTAATTTCTGTTATCTGCTTAACCCTTTTATTTTTTATATTTTGACCTTAATTTTTTCATATTTACTTTATTTTTTAGTGTCCGTAGTGGATTTGCCTATGAAATGGATTGATGGCTTATGCCATACATCCCACAAGCAACCTTGCAAGTCATTAAGAGGTTAGAGAGGAGGGCTTCCATGAATAGAAAAACTTAGGTGCCTATTTCCTAAAACAGCACCACCCATGTCTTCAGGTTGGGTGTGGTATTGCAGCATTTTAATGTAACAGAGGTGCAATACCAGACACAACCTCTAGATAGGAGTGGTGCTGCTTTTCCTAGAACTCAGCCATGCTTTTTCCAATATTTGGCCACTCATTTAACAACTTGAGACACACCCAAAAAACTTGACCATTGGCATAAGACTCTGCAAGGACATTTTAGAACGTCTTTGCAGATTCAGCAGTCACATGGTGACCATCTTTGCCTTTTCCGATCACTGTAAACAATTTAAGAAGCTCTGACCACTTTCTCCACCTGTCCTAGCCATCATGAGATCATCGGTTACCGGGGGCGGGGGAGAGGAAGCCGGAGCTGTCGGGTCTTAGAAATGTAAAAAACAATAAATGGTGAAATGTCCTACAAGGATCTTTTAAGATATTATGGGATATGCAATAAATGAAATATTACATTAATAAAGAATAAAAATAAAAAAATCAAACAAAATTTGAAAAAATTTCTCACAAGAAATAAAAATTCTAAATATAAACATGACATAAAAATTAGGTTTCACGTATCGTAAAAGAGAGAAAAATTGTTTAAATAACCAAAAGAGAATTTAAAAAAATGTGCGTGGTCAAGAATGGGATAAAATAGTCCGGTCTGTAACTGGTTAATCTTGACCTTGGCCAGTTTACTGATGCACTTTCCACCTATTAATCCTTTTGCATCAACTTGACACAGACTATTATTATTCTCAAGGCAGACTCCAGGATTCAGGTTTCTCACAAGCAGTCATAGATTAAAAGCTTCATCAGGGGACTCCACATCTGTTAGAGAACAAGAGAGTATTTAAAAGTCCACCTTAAAAAAATATCATCGTTAGATCCAAAAAAACCAGCTGCGTATTTTCTCTATATGTATTTATATTTTGCTTTTTTTTTGCAATAAAAAGCTCAAAATTCTCTGTATTCATATAGTTAAATGGTAAAATTCTATCCTTACTGCAGTCACCACTGGAGGGAGCTCAGGAGCTTTCTGTGGACTGTTTTCTAATAGAGTTTAATGTATACACAGTATGCAGTAAGCTCCCTCTAGTGGTGACTGCAGGTAATCAAAATGATAACATTTCACTATCTACACAGAAGATTTGGATCTCTGTATTAGATAATAACAGCTGTGATTAGGAAATTAATGAGCACAGAATTTCAGTTAAGATGGACAGTTACTTTAAGAATGCATGGTCTGGTTAGCTAACCAAAACCTAGCCCATATATTGATATATGACTGACATAGCCAAGGGAATTGGATGTAGACCAATCTGCCTAAACATTAGAATTTGATGTAGACAGACTTCCTTTTCTTCAATTCATTGATCGGCCCCAATATTAGCATACATCATTTATTATGTGTAATGCAAGCTTAAAATCCGGACTTTAATTCATTGAATGATGTCATGTCTACTCCTGTGGCATCAACCCTTATAGAAATGTGTAAAGCTTCTGAATAAGTATTAGTGCCCAGATTTACAGTGCATTTGTCAGCCATGCCAGTGATGGAAATTGGGAAAAATGACTTAATTAAGTAATGCGCTCTCTCGGACCCATTAACGCGGAAGGACAATGGGTTTCTATATGCATATCGTACACACTGGTGAATTGAACCATCCCATTCTAGTAAATCTTAGAAATGCATGTTTCCATTAAACTTGATGAAAGTACGATTGATGAGTTAAACTATTAGTTGTTGAAGTATAGAGTGAAGAACAGTCAATTCCTCGCCTTTCATAATTGAAATCATTTCAATTCATTTCCTCTTTGGCTGAGTGGGGAGTGTGTTTTCAATAGTGGAGAAATCTTATGGGACTCAACTGAAGTTACTTGGATCATCATAGTACAAGTTAATGGACATAAATGATATCTTATTTCAATTCAAGAAGACATTTTTTTCCTTTTCATTTATTTATTCACTTTTTGTATATATTATTTTGTTTTATGTAATAGCAACAAGCAACGCAACAATTTTTTTTTCCTAATTTTGGACAACCTACATATGAAAATGTCCAGCTGGTGTGCGTATAATTCTGCAATTATATTCTAAAATGACCTTGCAGAGTCAGCAGCCGTATGGTGGTGATCATGCAGCTGCTGAAGCGAGGACGTTCTGGTGGTCAATCTAGATATCACTCAGACTTCATGTCAAGATTAGTGTTGAGCATTCCGATACCGCAAGTATCGGGTATCGGCCGATACTTGCTGTATCGGAATTCCGATACAGACTTCCGATATTTTTTCAATATCGGAAGTCGGCATCGGAATCGGAAGTTCAAAGTTGATTGACAGCCTGACGTCATCATGATGCGCGGTGTGTGCGCATCATGATGCGCCGTCATTTCGGGCCTTCCGGGGGTCTCTGCCGGCCTGCCGGGGGGCTGTGTGGACTGCCCGGGGTCTGTACCGGCCTGCCGGGGGGCTGTGCCGGCCTGCTGGTGGTCTGTGCACCCTGTGGGGGTCTGTACCGGCCTGCCGGGGGGCTGTGCCGGCCTGCCGGGGGGCTGTGCTGATGTCCGGGGGTCTGTGCAAGCATCGTCCGATGGGACTATAAGTCCCATCTGGCGATGCCTGCTACCATGACAGTGATTGACACATTAGCCAATGATGGGACAGTAGTAGTCCCATCATCCGGCTAATGTGTTAAATGTTAAAAAAAAAAAAAATACTACATACATACTACATACATACTACATGCATGCTACATACATACTACATGCTACATACATACTACATATATACTACATGCATGCTACATACATACTGCATGCTACATACATACTACATACATACCACATATATACTACATACATACTACATACATACTACATGCATGCTACATACATAACATATATACTACATGCATGCTACATACATACTACATGCTACATACATACTACATACATGCTACATACATACTACATACATACTACATATATACTACATACATACTACATACATACTACATGCTACATACATACTACATATATACTACATACATACTACATACATACTACATGCTACATACATACTACATATATACTACATGCATGCTACATACATACTACATGCTACATACATACTACATACATGCTACATACATACTACATACATACTACATATATACTACATACATACTACATACTACTTACATACTACATATATACTACATACATACTACATACATACTACATGCTACATACATACTACATAAATACTACATACATACTACATACATACTACATGCATGCTACATACATACTACATGCATGCTACATACATACTACATGCATGCTACATACATACTACATGCATGCTACATACATACTACATATATACTACATGCATGCTACATACATACTGCATGCATGCTACATACATACTACATGCATGCTACATACATACTACATGCATGCTACATACATACTACATACATGCTACATACATACTACATACATACTACATGCATGCTACATACATACTACATGCATGCTACATACATACTACATGCATGCTACATACATACTACATACATACTACATGCATGCTACATACATACTACATGCATGCTACATACATACTACATGCATGCTACATACATACTACATGCATGCTACATACATACTACATACATACTACATATATACTACATGCATGCTACATACATACTGCATGCTACATACATACTACATACATACCACATATATACTACATACATACTACATACAATACATTCATACAATACATACATAGACATACAGTACATATAACATAGAGTAACATACTTACCAATACTTGTCACATTGTTCCCCGAAGCCATTGTCTTTTAAAGGAATAAATATTAACATAACAAACCACAAAAAAACTCACCCACGATCCGAAGCAGTCCACGAGTGTGTCCCACGACGATCTTGGGTAGAGAACTGCAGCATCAGCTGATGCCGCCGTTCTCTACGGGCTGCAGGAATCCAATGACGGAAGGTAGGTATCCTTCCGCACTGTATTCCTCCGCCACTTAAAAAAAAAAAAAAGTCCCTAGTCTCACTTTATGCCATTGCTGTGTGGGAATTTCCCACGCAGCAATGGCATAAAGTGAGACTAGGGACTTTTTTTTTTTTTAAGTGGCGGAGGAATACAGTGCGGAAGGATACCTACCTTCGGTCATTGGATTCCTGCAGCCCGTAGAGAACGGCGGCATCAGCTGATGCTGCAGTTCTCTACCCAAGATCATCGTGGGACACACTCGTGGACTGCTTCGGATCGTGGGTGAGTATTTTTGTGGTTTGTTATGTTAATATTTATTCCTTTAAAAGACAATGGCTTCGGGGAACAATGTGACAAGTATTGGTAAGTATGTTACTCTATGTTATATGTACTGTATGTCTATGTATGTATTGTATGAATGTATTGTATGTAGTATGTATGTAGTATATATGTGGTATGTATGTAGCATGTAGTATGTATGTAGTATGTATGTAGCATGCATGTAGCATGCAGTATGTATGTAGCATGCATGTAGTATATATGTAGTATGTATGTGGTATGTATGTAGCATGTAGTATGTATGTAGCATGCATGTAGTATGTATGTAGTATGTATGTAGCATGCATGTAGTATGTATGTAGCATGTAGTATATATGTAGCATGTAGTATGTATGTAGCATGCATGTAGTATATATGTAGTATGTATGTAGCATGTAGTATGTATGTAGCATGCATGTAGTATGTATGTAGTATGTATGTAGCATGCATGTAGTATGTATGTAGCATGTAGTATGTATGTAGCATGCATGTAGTATATATGTAGTATGCATGTAGCATGTAGTATGTATGTAGTATGTAGTATGTATGTGGTATGTATGTAGCATGCATGTAGTATGTATGTAGTATATATGTAGTATGTATGTAGCATGCATGTAGTATATATGTAGTATGTATGTAGCATGCAGTATGTATGTAGCATGCATGTAGTATATATGTAGCATATATGTAGTATGTATGTAGCATGTAGTATATATGTAGTATGCATGTTGCATGCATGTAGTATATATGTAGTATGCATGTTGCATGCATGTAGTATATATGTAGTATGTATGTTGCATGTAGTATATATGTAGTATGAATGTAGCATGTATGTAGTATGAATGTAGCATGTATGTAGCATGTAATTTTTTTTTTTTTTTTTACATTCAACACATTAGCCGGATGATGGGACTACTACTGTCCCATCATTGGCTAATGTGTCAATCACTGTCATGGTAGCAGGCATCGCCCGATGGGACTTGTAGTCCCATCGGACGATGCCTGCACAGACCCCCGAAGCCTGCACAGCCCCCCGGCAGGCCGGCACAGCCCCCCGGCAGGCCGGCACAGCCCACCGGAGCCTGCACAGACCACCGGCAGGCCGGCACAGCCCCCCGGCAGGCCGGCACAGCCCACCGGAGCCTGCACAGCCCCCCGGCAGGCCGGCACAGCCCACCGGAGCCTGCACAGCCCCCCCGGCAGGCCGGCACAGCCCCCCGGCAGGCCGGCACAAACCACCGGAGCCTGCACAGACCCCCTGGCAGGCCGGCACAGCCCCCCGAAAGGCCCGTACAGACCCCAGAGAGGCTGTACAAGGGAAAAACAGGGTTTTTCTTATTCCGATACCGGAAGTCCCATAGACTTGAATGGGACTTCCGGTATCGGAATCGGCGATACCGATACTTTTTTTTAAGATCGGCCGATCCATTCCGATCCGATACTTTGAAGTATCGGACGGTATCGCTCAACTCTAGTCAAGATTAGAGATGAGCAACTTTGCCTTTTTTAGGGTCGAGTCGGGTTTCATGAAACCCGACTTTCTCAAAAGTCGATTCGAACGAAATCGTCAGACTATAGGGAAAAGTCAGAGGCAGACTGAAACACGAAACTCAATGCAAGTCAATGGGGAAGCAAAGTCAGCAGGGAGTGGAGGACAGTAAACACACCTACAGTGCCCATTTCAATGCCAAAAACATCAATTCTTATTACTGAAGCTTGTCAACCTTAATTTATTTCATAATAATAGCTACGCATTGAAAACAGGGGGTTATTTGGCTAAAGTTGTGGGGGGGGTAGGGCTGGCTCCAGGTTTTCGTGTTCCCTGGGCCAAAGAGTGTCAGTGTGCCCCTTTAACACATACCACAACTCATGGTGCTTTGATACGGCACAGAAATATAGGTATAGTACAATGACAAATACTTTTCTGCTTACATGACATGACTGATCTATTTTAAATTGTACAGTAGCTCAAAAAAAGGACAGTATATTACTCCATACAGTATTATGGTCACCACATTGTGCGCCATACAGAATAATGAGCCCCATATATTTCTCCATACAGAATAATTGGCCACATATAATGTTCCATACAGTATATGATGAGCTCCACATAATGCTACAGTATATGATGGTCCCATTGGACGATGCTCCAGTGCGTTATGGGCCCAAATAATGCACCACATATAATGGGCTCCATTTCTAATGCTCCAGTGTATAATGGGCCCCGTAAATGCTGCTCCAGTGTCTGATGTCCCCAATCGGGAATGCTCTAGTATACAAGTATATGATGAGCCTCATGGATGATGATCCAGTGTATGATGGGCCCTAATAATGCTCAATATATAATGGGCTCCATTTGTAATGCTCCAGTGTATAAAGGGCCCTGTAAATGCTGCTCCAGTGTCTGATGTCCCCCATTTGGAATGCTCCAGTATATGATGGGCCTCATGGATGATGCTCCAGTGTATGATGGGCCTCATGGATGATACTCCAGTGTCTTATGGGCCCTAATAATGCTCCATATATAATGGGCCCCATTTCTAATGCTCCAGTGTATCATGTGCCCCATAGATGCTGCTCCAGTGTCTGATCTGCCCCATTTGGAATGCTCCAGCATATGATGGGCCTCATGGATGATGCTCCAGTGTATGACGGGCCTCATAGATGATGCACCAGTGAGTTATGGGCCCTAATAATGCTCCATATATAATGGGTCCCATTTCTAATGCTCCAGTGTATCATGCGCCCCATAGATGCTGCTCCAGTGTCTGATCTGCCCCATTTAGAATGCTCCAGTATTTGATGGACCTCATGGATGATGCTCCAGTGTCAGATGTCCCCCATTTTGAATGCTTCAGTATATGATGAGCCCCATTTTTAATTAACCCAGGCATGGTATGCGAAAAGAGCTCCATGGAGTAATCTGAAGTGTCTGCTGCCGCATCCTTCACTTTTGGTGTGGGTGAAGGACACAAGGAAAGTGGTTGCTCCTGACCAGAAGCCTGCACTTACGACTCATTGCTTGCATTTTTTTAAACTTCAGAAGCGGAGGCGATAGAGCTGGAGGCTGTTTCAGCAATGTAAGCCAAAAACAGTTCCTGATGCTCCAGCTTTAAAAGCAGTCTACCTACTCCCAGAGAACGGAGCCTTACAGCCTTCCAGAGCTACACCATGACGCAGGCTCAACACCTCCTGCCTTAGCTGCTATGGTGTTTTTGGCACTACCAGCAGATGCACCACAATCAGTACCAGGTGGCCCCCCACGCCCACGTCCACATCCTCTTCCACCATACTTCCTCATGTTTTAGAAAATTGACCCAAAATACCAGCAGATATATGGTACTGTATCAGAAACGTACAGCTCTATACAGTCTATGGATAACAGTAAATCTCCGTATATATTTCATGAGTCATACACAGACGCTCACAGGCTCAGTGTGGATTACCCAATAAAATAAAAAGGTGAAAAAGGGTACAGTATCACCAGATACAAGGTATATATAGTATAATGTAAACATTCTGAATCTCCTTATATATTTCAGGAGGCAGACACAAACGCTCTCAGGCCCAGTATGCATTACGCAAGAATATGAAAAGCTGTAAATGGGTAATGTAACACAAGCATACAGCTGTATACAGTGTTGGGGTAACCTTAAATCTCCAAATATATTTCCAGAGTAACAGACAGACATTCACAAGCTCATTATGGATTACACTAGAATCTAAATTCAAAAAAGGTTACTGTATCAGAAGCGTGCAGCTGTATACAGTGTTGGTCAAATTTGAAATCTCGGTATATATTTCCGGAGTCATCCTCAGGCGCTCACTCAGTCTGGGTTTGACCATAATAAAAAATGTTGTAAAAAAGGTACTGGATAACAAGATAGCAAGCATATATATTATAGGATACAATTGAAATCTCCGTATACATAGTCCCGTAGTCAGTCTCAGACGCTTACTCAGTATGGATTTGACCATAATACTAAATGTCGAGCAAAGGTACCGTATAACAAGATACAAGCTGTATCGAGTATAGGGTAAAAATTGGTATCTCCGATTCACTGTATATATAGAAGGTGAAAACCACACACGCTCACTCACTATGGATGATACCGTAATACAAAATTTTGAACAAAGGTACTGTCTCAGCACATACCAGGTGTATCCAGTCTAGGGGTAATTGTAAATTTCCGTCTGTACTTCCGGAGTCAGACACAGACACTCACATACTCAGTATGTATTACACCAGAATTTAACAAGCAGAAAAAGGGAAAGGTAGTCGAAGCGTACAACAGTATACAGTGTTGTAGTACTTTTAAATTTTTTTATATATTTCAATCTCAGTAAGCCAGTCCAGACTCTCCGCTACTGGAAACTACATGGATACAAGTACAGACGGAAAGTCGAGTGTTAGCAGAAATTTGGGAATTACTCATCACGGGAAAACCTCTTGGTAGATGTTGCAGAGGCGATGCACACCCTCAATTACTGTGTCTGTGGAGACAATGAAAATGGTTCTTTGTGAAGAAAGGATTGCTTCATCGCAGTAGTGTGGATCACATCACCGTTACTCGTCTCCATCAAATTGTGATCACAGGGAGAGATGTAGACATGGTCCTCACTGCCTATCATGATGTGTCTGGTCATTTTGGAGTGCAAAAAACAGAAGCCACAGACCGTAGGCGATTCTATTAGATTGGCATGAGAGGAGACATTGAAAAATGGTGGCAAGAATGTCACACGTCTGTGACTATCACAACTGTGAAAGGTGATCATAAAGCACCACTGCATCCGCTTGTAAGTTGACGTCCATTACAAATGGTAGCCATTGATCATCTGAAGGTAGAGGCCAGCAGGACAGGCCATAGCTACATCTTAACCATCATCGATCAATAAACCAAATTTCTAGTGGCCGTCCCTGTGAAGGATTTAGCTGCCCAGACTACACAGCGGTGGAGCAGGGAGAGGTAAGTATTGCAACTTGCAAGTGCTGTGGCCATGACCAAGCGGGGGGGCACTCTTATGGTCGACGGTACTGGAACCGGACCCCTCATAGTACGCTGGTGTGTCTGACGGTGAGTGGGCCCCCCCACAATCAGAGACACTGTATTGTACTATGAGGGGCCCTGTGCCAGTGCCATCGGCCATCTGTGGGCCCATCCACCTGTTCAGAGCAACGGCATTTGCCCGGGTGCGCCAGGTGTTGACCACAGCCATTGGGGGGGTGGGCAGCCCACTTAGGGAGGTTTAAAAAATGGCATATGTTGATGTGTTGGCTGGACATTCAGCTGCTGCAAAGGGCGGAATTGGGCAAGTCCGAGGAAGAGAAGGACAAAAGCGAGGCAGTTTTCTGGCAACCTTTGTGTCATCGGGGGAAGGTGGGACAAAATCCTTTGAAACCCATGCATGGTTCATTTTAATGAAGGTTAGATCATCAACATTTTGGGTAGACAGATGGATCTTTTTTTCTGTCAAGTTTGATCCAGCAGCACTGAAGACTCTTTCAGATAACACTCTAGCAGCAGGGAAAGCGAGCTCCTGTAAGGCATATTGTGCCAATTCAGGCCAGGCGTCCAGTTTAGAAGCCCAATAGTCAAAGGGGAATGACCTGTGAGGGAGAACATCGATATTGGAGGAGAAGTAGTTTGTAACCATAGTTGACAACTGTTGTCTCCTGTCACTTTTAATTGATGCAGTATTAGCAGTCGTGTGAGCGGTACTTGAGAAATCATTCCACAACATGGGCAATAATCCCCTGTCTCCAACGCCACCTCGGCTTTGTGCACCACGAACACCTCTTCCATTGTGCCCACTACGGCTCGTGGGAGAACCAGCACCGCTTCTGTGTGCTGGGAAAGCCTCAAATGGTTTACTAGAGTTGCTTGTTTGCTAGCCAACATTATCTCTAGGTTCTCCTGTGGCATGATGTTGTGCAATTTGCCTTTGTAGCATGGATCGAGGATGCTGGCCAGCCAGTAGTCGTCATCCCTCATCATTTTGGCAAAGCGGTGGTCCCTTTTTAGGATCCGCAAGACATAATTGCACATGTGGGCCAATGTTCCAGGTGTCAATGATGCACTGCCAGTTGTGGTGGAGGAGCACTTTCTGGCAAATCCACATCCCTACAGTCACGCACAAACACTGTACCTGACTTTGAAACGCCAACATTTTCTCTTGCCCCCTGAGAAGCATCCTCCTGCCCAAAATAATCATCCCCCTCATCCTCCTCCTCCTTCTCTTCCTCTTCTTCCCCCACCTCGTCCAGGACAGTTCCCTGACCAGGCAATGGCTGACTGTCATCAAGGCTTCCCTCCTCCTCCTCCTCCGCTGCAGACACCTGATCCTTAATGTGCGTCAAACTTTGCATGAGCAAATGCATAAGTGGGATGCTCATGCTTATGATGGTGTCGTCTGCACTTACCAGCCGTGTGCATTCCTCAAAACACTGAAGGACTTTACAGAGGTCTTTCAGCTTTGACCACTGCACACCCGACAATTCCATGTCTTCCCTCAAACACACAGAGTCACACACAGATAGCTTCTATTTGTCTGTGATACAAGGTGGTACACGGTAGTGTGTGAGGAGCATACACCGCTATACGGTGTCTGTATGGAAAATCAAACAGCAGATATACGAAACTTTTTGAAAAATGGATAGCTTTCTAAGGTGTAGGTCTGGAAAAATGGAAAAACTCCTCAGCTTGTTCTTCCAGAGTCACACCCAGATAGCTTCTATTTGTCCGTGATACCAGCCGGTACACAGTAGTGTGTGAGGAGCATACACCGCTATACGGTGTGTGAAAAAATGAACGCTCAGTAACTCACCAGGACAAAATAATAAAAGTTGGAGTGCTTTGAAAAAAGCAGTTTGAACAGCAGTGTGCACACAGCAATGCAGCTAGCAGATAGCCTTAAAAGGCAGCCTAATCACCACCAGCGCTGCTGCACACAACAAAAATCCTCCACTTTCACTGCACACTAACTGTACAGTGAAAAGCGCTATCAGCAGAAACAGTTTTTTTTTTCTTCTTCCCTGCCTAATGCTCTCCCTGTTCAGAATCAGCAGCAGCACCTCTCCCTTTTCTAATATCGGCAGAAGTAAGATGGCGGTCGGCGGTCACAGCCTTTTATACCCACTGTGACGCCACACAAAGCCAGCCAATCACTTCAATGCCCTTCTCTAAGATGGTGGTGGCCGCTGCCCATGTCATCGCGTTGCCGACAATGTGCGTCCTCCATCATTGGCTGAGGAAAGGCGCTGGAAGCATTATTTGAAACGCGACTTTGGCGCTCTGATCGGCGACCTCATGGCCGACCTCACGCCATGGTCGGGTTTCAATCGGCAAAACCCGACTTTAGCTAAGGTCAGCTATTTTTGAATTTGACCGATCCGTTTCGCTCAATTCTAGTCAAGATGTATTTTAATTCTGTCTGAAACTAATGGGAGATGACTATGAATTTTTCAAAGTTTCAAAGTCAATACTACTGTTAAGGGGTTCACTGGGTGAGGTGAATCCTCCAAGCTCAAGGTCTGGGTGGGCACATGGCATCGATGTAGCAAGCAGGTGAGGCATGGGGGAGACAGATTGCAAACATACTGGAGAAATGGAAGCTGCAGGCAGCCAATAGACATCCTGGAGACTGTAGACAGGTGACACGCCCACCAGGGCCATGGGGTATTCAGAACCGGGTCGGACAGTTCTTTGGGGAAGTCACGGGGCCATGACTTGACTCCATGGCCCTGGCTGTGCCGTAAAATGGGAAATATGTATATGGGATTTAACGTGACGCCACCTGTGGTGTTCAGCAACAGATGGCCGATGCTGCTAAAGGAGACCGCTGGGTCTGATGGTGACGCAGCTGGGATGGTTCTGCTCCCCACTGGTGGAGCAGGGCCCCAGGGCTACCGGTTCTGTACTATCAACCATCAAGTAAAGGAAAAGAAAACTACAGTCCTTGTGTCCTCCAGTGATCTCTTGCGCCCTGAGTCCTGCACCACAAGGTACATGAAGCCTGACATATACGGAACCGGTAGCCCTGGGGCCCCGCTCAACCTGTGGGGAGCAGAACCATCCCAGCTGCGTCACCAAATCAAATCAAACCTGTATGGGCATGTATAGCAAATGACGTCCAACAGAAACTATTTTCTATGGACATTGACTGAATAACAAACACACCAACGCCAGCTAGATAGCGATCTTCTCATAGAGAACACATGTAAAGTCAGAATGGATATCAGTTAGTCAAACAGCATTCAACAGACAGTTGTCGAAGGTGTATGGGCACTTATAGACAATGAGGTCCATCGGAAACTAGTGTCAATGGGTGTGTTGACTATAGCTTTTTCGTAATCATCTTCTTGCCTTTCTTCTTAACCACCAGTTGATTCCTATTTATTTATTTTACTCATTTATTTAGCGCTTTAATTCCAGTGCGCTTTACAGACATTATTGTTACTGTCCCCGATGGGGCTTACAATCTAAATTCCCTATCAGTGTGTCTTTGGAATGTGGGAGGAAACCAGAGAATCCCGATGAAACCCACGCAAACACGGGGAGAACATACAAACTCCTTGCAGATGTTGTCCTTGGTGGGATTTGAACCCAGGACTCCGGCAAGGCTACAGTGCTAACTACTGAGCCACCGTGCCGCACCTATCCAAGTTTTCAAACCAGTTTACGACTTAATTCCTGCTACCATCCTCAATGCATAGCTTTTCCTCTGCCAATAACTTGGCTCAACACCTTCTGAATTTGATGGGATGAACAGGTATGAAAGTAAAAAGAAATTGTTACTCTGCCACGAGATGTCTTATGCTATACAGTAAGTGTCTGCAATTGGCCATCTAGTTGCTGAGATATGGATTACAAACTGTTGTGAATGTTGCTATCATGTTGTGACAATGTATTGAATTTCTTTTGTGAGAAATTGGATTACTTAAAGGGGTTTTGCACAACATTTACTGTACATTGATGAGTGACCTATCCTAGGGATAGGTCATCAAAATTAGATCAATGGGAGTCTGACATCTAAAATGTCACTGATCAACTGTTATCAATTATTATGATCATAAAAGCAACTACAGAAATTCAATACTTTCTCAAAACATGCTAGGAAAACCCACAACAACTTGCATGCAATCCAAATTGTAGCCTCTAGATGACCAGTTATAGACATTTATAGCATTGACATCTACTACCATGTTTTGTTTTTTTGTTTTTTTTTCTTTCAAAGTTGTTAATCACACCAATTTTTAAGAGATCTGTAGTAAAAGGGTTCGACAAAGAAGCATACAGCTCTTGGCTTGAGGATGGAAGAACTGGTCCATCTCTCAGTGGCAGAGTTCCAAGGTTCACACTCGAGAGTTTTTATATTGCCTTCTGAGTCTCCTTGAGTTCTCTACTGATCACTAGTAACTCAGTAACTCTATAGGCTCATTGGAATTTTAATGCCCTCCTTGTCTCTCCTTGGAAAAAAAATGGTGAATGGCTCAGTCAAGAAATGAACTTGTGTGCCAAACCCATTGGATAGAATATGGGTTGGATGGCTTGAAAAGTAATCCAAACCACTGGTGGATGGCTCAAAATTCAAAAAGTAACCTTGATGACCAAGTCTATTGGGTAAAAGATGAATTGGATGGCTTAAAAAGTCATCCAAACCTATGTTGGATGACTCAACAGTCAAAAGGTGACCTTGTTTGTCAATCCTATTGGGTAAGACGATCGGTTGGCTTGATGGGTTTTTCAGATCAAAATGGGGAAGGACATTATTTCCAAAGGTCACTTTATCAAAGGTGCAGCATTGCCATACATTGTAGCTATCTCCTTTCTATTCTCCTATTTTATATATCACATTTCAGATTAATAGCAGAATAATATCAACAGCCGAAGAATTTTTGAAAAAAATAAATAAAAAAAACAGCTAAGACTAAGAAAGTAAAATGATAGTAAAAAAAAACAACTTGTAAACAACTGTTCAGTTTCCTAGAAACAGACTACGAGAAAATGATAGGAGCTCACCAGACAAGCTTGTTTTCTACTGATTACCACTAAGAAACCAGGAACTGCATCTTAACACCTGCCTTAGGGCACTTCTGCACCTCCCTATCCATTTCTCTAGTGTCCCACACAACCTGGGCACAGTGCCATATATATATAGATATATTTCTTTATAACGAATGTAAGCCCAGTGAAACAAAACAAGCCCATGAGAAAGTCGGAAGTTTCACAGATATTCTTGTAAATACCATGTTTGCAACAACACTGTCAAAAATGCAGGTCCCTGATGGATAACGTGAATGGATTTAGTGGCTGTCTTCCTGCCAATATCACTGTTTGTCCACAGCCTTGAGACTATAATGTTTGCTGTATTTCCATGCAGTCAGAGAGCTAAAAAGAGGAGAGAGACTCTAAAAATAAATGTGAGGCCCTCCTGTCATTGCCTTATGTCAATGTGTTTCAGACTTTAACAACAGGGCCCATAAATTTTTACCCATCACATCACTTTTAGGAGAGAAGACAAGGTGAGGTGATCATTATGGACATCCTCTTTGGCAGTGCTGTAATCCACAGCTTTTAAGCCTTGGCATGAGAGTTACCTTTGAAATAATTGATAGCCACGCCCCTGCCTAAGGGGAAAGGACATCCTGTACCACCCATGAGGAAACAAGATTAAGATTAAGTTCAACTGTTTCCCCTTTTGAAAGGCTGCATACTATATACAGTATACATGAACACAGCTTTGATTTTCGGTTGAATCGATCTAAAAAAAAAATGTCTCCAAATGAAGCAATCAGTAAAGCATGAATGACATGTTACAACTTTTTTTTTAAATATTAGTTTGGCTACAAATCTCATTCTCTCTGATATGTCTCTCTATTATGCCAATGACTAACATTATGAGTCAAATATGAAATAAATGTGGACATTTTTCAAAAACACATTTTGTCCCTTTTTTCAAGGCAGGTGTAAAAAAGTGCAAAAAAAACCCGTACACGCTATGTAATAACTTATTTTCCGTGTCACGATTTTCTCAGTAAATCTCACCCCATATTTATAAAAATTGTCCTTTGATCCATGATGTAAAAAAAAAAAGTCAAAAAGTCAACAAAATACTGCTTGACTTCATTGTCCGTTTGTCACGTATTACAGAAATGTTCTTTTATCACGTCCAGCTGTTTGTCTGAAGATGATGGTCAATGCCCGTCCTTCATGCCTTCGCCTACCAGCAGGCTGCTTCTTTCTGTATAAAAGGAGGCTCATGTCAAGAGGTGGAGTTGGAGCATCTAAGAGCAGAGGTGGCACTTTCCAAATCGAGAGGGACAGAATGGTCCATCTGAGGCTGAAAAAAAGAACCCTACAATAAGGTTACATACATTCAGCCACTGAGAGCCCATATGCCTTTGTATTTGTACATGAAAGGACCTGGGGGTGTGAATGGCCATAGGCCATCAGCAGGAATTATCTACTGTTCTTCGCATCCATGGCGTAGAGTACAAAGCACCTATAGATAAACTGGGCAGGAGAGGGCAAGCAACAAAGAGGTCTAAGCTTGACCCACACTTTCAGATATTGCTTTGTATTATGAAATACTTTTTTTATCTTTTATGTCTTGGGGGGTTATTGGCTCCAAGCTTTCTAATATATTCATTGTGGAGCAAACAAACCTCTTTTCCATTGAGATTATTGAGGTCTATTAAGCACTGAGAGAAGTGGTGGTGGTGGTTAAATGCGGGGCATGGTGAGACACCTTACATCTAAGAACCAATTTTTGGAGGTTTCTTTGGAGGTACAATTAGTCTTTGGATACCCCCTCCACTTGATGTCTGATGTTTCCAAGTCAGAAAAGAGGTGACATTATAAAGTTACGTGTGATGTCATAACCATGTAGAACTTATACAACAGCGGCCCTGACTAGAAAACTCCGAATGAGCTAATTCCCTGGTTTAGATTTCATTTTCTTTATCTTCCTTACAGATACACTTTACGTTCACATTTGCTACATTCCTTCATTTTTCTATTTTTCCTTTTTGCACGTTGTTCTCCTACAAGTAAAGCGCCGTACCTTCAGGCCGTCATCTCCCACAATGCACCACGGCCTACTGGCAGTAGTTCAGCAAAATACTAAACATTTGGCTTGGTGACAGCAGAGCTGCCAAGAGTTGGCAACAAGAGGATCGCAGTGAAGCAGCAGGCTTCTAAAACCTTTCACATTTTTAATTAGATCTCCACACCCATGTCTTTCAGCTATCATAAATATACAGATGACACAAAGAGCATTATTTGTGGGGGGGGACACAAGGAGATAGAGCAGGGGATCTGTTACCTTATTAAAATAACGTCACCTAAAGCAAGAACGGCAGGAAATAGAGGATACTGTAGGTTCAAAAAAATCTCTCACCAGTGCCAGATGGAGATGGATAGATAAATATATAGAAAGACAGATGATAGATAGATAGATAGATAGATAGATAGATAGATAGAGAGATAAGAAAGAAAGAAAGAAAGAAAGAAAGAAAGGAGGAAAGAGAAAAGAATGAAAGAAAAGAAGGGAAAAGAAGCAAAGAAAGAAAAGAAGGAATGAAGAGAAAAATGATAGAAAGGAAGAAAAAGAAAGAAAGAACGAACAAAAGAAAAGAAAAGAAGAAAAAGAAAGGAAGAGAATAAAAGAAAGAATGAAAGAAAGAAGGAAAGAAAGGTCATAGATAAATATACGGCAAGATAGATTGATAAAAGCTAGATAATAAAATAATAGATAGATAATAGGGAGCTATATAGTTAGATAATAGATAGATAGATAGATGATAGATAGATAGATAAATGATAGCTAGATAGATAGATAATAGATAGATAAATAATAGATAGATAGATAGATAGATAGATAGATAGAAAGATAATAGATAATAGATAATAGATAGATAGAAAGAAAATAGATAGATAGATAGATAGATAGATAGATAAATATTAGATAGATAGATGGATAGATAGATAGATAGATATGAGATAGATAGATAAATATTAGATAGATAGATAGAGTCTCTCATTATCAGCGCAAGTTATAGTGAAGAAAAAAAATGAAAAAAAAGAAAAATGACATGAATTCTTTGCTGCGATCACCAGGAGAGGGCATATTTGGCAGCTGTTTCGACAACTAATTTCCCAACTGTCTTATATGTTAAGCCTTAAGTATTCTTAAGAGTAAATCTTTTATATATATATATATATAATTTTTGCACTTGTTAAAACAATTTCCGAGCCGACCCCCCGCCACCCAGCTCTGTTACAAAAGCTGTGATTGTATTCATGTACTAATTAAACAGGGAGGCTGTAATAATCAAATAATATAGTACTCGGCTCATTTTCCAATGTCTCTAATTTATTTGTTTGGAGGCAAAGAATTGAGGATTTTTATGGCTTGTATTACTTTTTAAAAAATAACTTGTTATCTGCTCAACATTAAGCCCTAAATCTGGACTGTAAAGTGTACTCTGGAGAAGTTTTCTGTACACAGAGTCAATTCTATTTTACTTGTGTGAGACTAAATAAAGATTAAAACATATATATTCCGTATATACATATTAGTTACAGTATATGTTTTGGTTACTACTCACTAACTATATATTTATTTTTTTGCTTTGTTTCTGGAGACTTCCAAAATAATGACCTTGTGTTCAGATATGTAGATGATAGATGATAGATATATAGATAGATAGATACATAGATGATAGATAGATAATAGATAGATAGATAATAGATGATAGATAGATAGATAGATAGATAATAGATAGATAGCTAATAGATAGATAATGATAGATAACAGATAGATGATAGATAGATAGATAATAGATGATAGATAGATAGGTAGATAGGTAGATAGATATATAGATAGATAGATAATAGATAGATAGTAGATAATGAATAGATGATAGATAGATAATAGATAGATAGATAGATAATAGATAGAATGATGGATAGATGATAGATAGAAAGATAGATAGATGATTACTAGATAGATAATACATAGATGATAGATAGATAGATAGATAGATAATAGATAGATGATAGATAGATAATAGATAGATGATAGATAGATAGTAGATAATAGATAGAATGATTGATAGATAGAAAGATAGATAGATGATTACTAGATAGATAATACATAGATGATAGATAGATAGACAGATAGATCATAGATAGATGGATGATAGAAAATAGATATACTGTATAATAGATAGACAATAGATAATAAGTAGATAATAGATAGATAGATAATAGATAGATGATAGACATTTTGCTCTATAGGTTATGCATTTTCCTTATGTCTACAGTTACATTGTTACCATATGCATAATCAATGACATGTTACAAGTGCATTTTAGAGAACTCGTATCACTAATTCTAAGATAATCTTTCTTCTTATTATTTTTTTTCTCTCAGCTGATATTAATTAAAAAAAAACAAAAACCGGTAAAGGATTTCTTAAGCAGATCCTGGTTTCTCGATGCATTTTTCAGCAACCACTTTATCAAGGAAATCTAAACATAAGTGCAATGGCGTCTCTCCCCCTATAAACCTGTGTCTACACTGTATTATCATTTTTTAATTATTAAAGCATAAATGTCCCTGTGATAATGGACGACGTACAGACGTGTTTCTCCCGTAACTGAAGCAGAATTTCTAAGTCTGAATGGTGATTAGGTTTAAGATCCTGTGCCCTAATCATTGATCAAATCATTTCTTAAATAAAAAAACAAGCAAACCACTGCTAGAATTACGTTCTCATTATAGAAGCCGGAAAATGACACTAATACTCGGGGTACAGGATAATGACACTGACACTCAGAGTGCAGGATAATGACACCGACACTCGGGTGCAGGATAATGACACTGACACTCGGGGTACAGAATAATGACACTGACACTCGGTTTGCAGGATAATGACAGTGACACTCGGGGTGCAGGATAATGACACTGACACTCGGGATACAGGATAATGACAGTGACACTCGGAGTGCAGGATAATGACACTGACACTCAGGGTACAGGATAATGACACTGACATTTGGGGTACAGGATAAGGAAACTGACACTCGGGGTTGTCATGATCTGAAGTGATCTGACAGTTTTAAATTGCACTGGGTGAACTTTTTTTACTTTGGAAAGTTCCAAGGTGTCTTGACTGTCCCCGGTGGTGGTGAGTGGTATTGCACTTTAGGGTTTTTTGCACTTAATTATGGATCAGGTGTGACACCCTATAAAGGTGTGCTCAGGGTGTTCACTCACTGCCTGTGATATTGTGAGATTGCTTTCACTTTGAGTTGGAGAGCCTGGAGGAAGGATGGAGCTGGTGAGGAGTCCTGCGCAGCTTAGCCAGGGGGGACATGTTGCAGCTATGGTGTCTGGACGAAGGGCTCGCATGGCGTGGTGGGGTCGCAGTGATGGAGTCAGCGGGAAGTGTCTGCATGGTCTGGTGGAGTGGCTACTATGGAGAGTGGCACTCACCATGTGGGACTTGGCCGCTGAGCTGGACTCAAGCATGCTTGACTTCGTGGCAGAAGCTGAACACTTCCTTGGGACTCTGGTACTAAGCAGCTGCAACTGGTGTTGGACTCTGCTCCAAGGTTGCACTAAGGTGAAGGATCCTGTTATGGTGATGGATCCGGGTGGAGGAGAAGATGCACTCAGGTGGAGGGCTCTGTTGCTTGGAGCGCACGCAACAGAGCAAAGCTAAGTGGTGTTTCCCCTGTATTGTCTCTTTCCTCATGTGTGTTATTAGTGCAGTGGTGGGATTAGTCTCCGCACCGACCTCTTCCCTAGTGAGGGTTTAGGGTCAGGGTGAGCAAGGGCGTTAAGGTACGCGTGCGGTGACAGGTGCGGAGCCTGTTTAGGGAATGTAAGGAGTGCAGGGACACTGGCTCAGTGGAGCTTAGGAGGTCTCCATGTCCCCATTCCCTATCGCAGGGCCCACCATTGTTAAAGTTTCCCAGGTTCCCCCGTTATTATTTGATTATTGTATGTATAACGTGTAATACCTAAATTCGCCAGGTGGAGGCGGCGTATCCACCTGCACGTTTTATTATTTAAATGCGCCCCACTGGAGGCGGTGTATCCAGGGTCACGTGTGTTATGGGTCCGCCTTGCGGTATCATCTGCGTTCCGACACACGTGACCATGACATTGGTGCAAGATAATGACACTGACACTTGGGGTGCAGGATAATGACACTGACACTCAGGGTGCAGGATAATGACACTGACACTCGGGGTGCAGGATAGTGACACTGACACTCGGGGTGCAGGATAATGACACTGACACTTGGGGTGCAAGATAATGACACTGACACTCGGGGTGCACGATAATGACACTGACACTCTGGGTACAGGATAATGACACTGACACTCGGGGTGCAGGATAATGACACTGACACTCAGTGTGCAGGATAATAACACTGACACTCAGTGTGCAGGATAATGAAGCTGACACTCGAGGTACAGGATAATGACACTGACACTGAGGGTACAGGATAATGACACTGACACTCAGGGTACAGGATAATGACACTGACACTCGGGGTGCAGGATAATGACACTGACACTCAGAGTGCAGGATAATGACACTGACACTCAGTGTGCAGGTTAATGACACTGACACTCAGGGTGCAGGATGATGAAGCTGACACTTGAGGTACAGGATAATGACACTGACACTCGGTGTACAGGATAATGACACTGACACTCGGTGTGCAGGATAATGACACTGACACTTGGGGTGCAGGATAATGACACTGACACTTGGGGCATTCAGCAGCACTTACCGGCGTCCGCAGTAGCGACGCCGCACGCACGGTAGGTCTAGACGGACACCGTCCCCTGTCTTGGACCCGTGTCCTGTGACCAGATACCGTGCATGCAATTTCGCTGAGACCTGTGAGTCTAACAGGCTCGGTGTTTATATTTATGTTACAGCGCCTCTGTGAGTTAACAGAGTCCGCTCTGCGCACGTCGGGTGACGTTGAACCCGCGCACATTATACCGCCATATAGCGCGTCTGCCATTAATTAGCAGCAGTTTTAACACCTACTGCACAGTGGACCCTGAGCGGCGAACGCATTTTATTATTTATTTATTTAGTGCGTTCTGCCATTCCTAACATTATATTAGCGCCAGGGTCTGGCTAAAAATGGCGGACCAGCAGCAGCTACTGCAGTACGTTCGGCAGCTGGAGGGCAGGCTGGCTACTCTCGAGAGTGCCACCTCAGCTGCGACGTTTACTGAGGCTGCTGCCCAGGCAGTCGCAGAGGCTGTCTCACGTGTGTCCATGTCCACGCCTGCACCGACAGTTTCCCGCCTCCCGTTGCCCGATAAATTTTCTGGCGACAGCGCCTCCTGCAGGGGTTTCGTGAGCCAGTGCTCCATCCAGCTTGACTTACTGGCCGCACGATTCCCTACAGAACGGGCCAAGGTGGGGTTTCTCGTTTCCCTTCTGTCGGGCAGGGTGTTGGAGTGGGCCATGCCATGGTGACCCAGAGGTTCGGACCGCTGCTCAGTTCCTAACATCTCTGAAGCAGGTCTTTTTGGGGCCACGGGTCACTCACGACACCTCTCTCCAGCTACTTGCATTAACACAGGGTTCCCTCTCGGTCAGCCAGTACGCCATCTGTTTCCGGTCACTGGCTTCCGAGCTCAAATGGCCTGAGAGAACCCTCATCCCTGTGTTATGGAGAGGTTTGGCGGAGCATGTTAAGCATGCTCTATCTACCAGGGAGGTTCCCGTAAGTCTGGAAGAGCTGATTGCCATTTCTACCCGCATCGATCTCCGTTTTTCGGAACGCGGGTTGGAGCGTGCTCAATCCAGGCAGAAGGTTAGCTTGGGTCCCAACCTCCTTGAATCTCTAGAGCCACCCAAGTTGGAGAGTTTACCTCCAGAGCTCATGGAGGTGTCCCGCGCCGGCCTTAAGACGCGTCCGGCACAAAGCTCCACTCGTTGTTACCAGTGTCGACAGTCTGGTCACCTGGCTAACAGGGTTTCGTAGCAGCCGAAAAAGCAATCACGTCCACTGGTAATTGGTGGAGGTCTATTCGCTATGGAGACCTTCTCCCCAAATCCGGAGATCCTAGGGACATTAGATAGCGGAGATTCCTCCTGGGAGGTAAAGATCACGGTGGATTCTGGGGCAGAAGGGAACTTTATGTCCTCGTCCTTCGCTCAACAGCACGCTATCCCGTTGGTACCACTTTCCTACCCAGTGCCCATCAGGGTGGTCAACGGGGCGACCTTGTCATCCAAGATTACCCACCAAACAGCACCCTTAGGCTCTCTATTTCACCGTCTCACCAGGAGACGCTTTCCCTGCTCATTATGCCAGAGGGCATCGATGAGGTGCTCCTCGGGGTTCCCTGGCTCAGTTGCCATTCCCCTCATATAGAGTGGTCTTCAGGGAGAATACTGGGATGGAGCAAAAACTGTGTGGAAAGGTGCATGGGGGAAAGCATCCAAGTAGCCTCTGTGGAGGTGTCTGCGGATCTTTCCGCGCCCCCTACTGGGAATCTGAAGACCGTGGCTTCGGTCGCCCTCGGGTCAGTGCCGCCAGGTAAGACCTTTGTCCCGCCTCACCTGCGGTCCAAGGTTCTCGTGTGGGCACACGCGTCCAGGGTGGGTGGTCACTTTGGCTACAAGCAGACCACAAAACTCCTGGCAAGGTCTTGTTGGTGGCCGCACAGGGCCCGGGATACTAAAAAATACATTCAGGCATGCGCCTCTTGTGCTCGGAGCAGCTCCTCTAAACAGAGGCCGGCTGGGTTACTATTATTATTATTACTATTATTCTAGCTAGATGTGTGAATGGTGATGGATGTATGATTCTGGTGACTGACTTATTAAGATTCCCCTCCCTCTGATATTACGCATGTGGATAGGGAACTATAGAAAGAGTCAGCGCCAGTCAGTGGCAAGCCTTAGGCCACTGTGCACACCGCACCTCTACACTAGCGTCCGGTGGTGTCACGTCTCTCACGGCATTATCGCATAGCGGCTGTGTCTGCTGCCGCGCTGCATTCAGCAGCACTTACCGGCATCCGCAGTAGCGACGCCGCACGTACAGTAGGTCTAGATGGACACCGCTCCCTGTCTTGGACCCGTGTCCTGTGACCAGATACCGTGTGTGCAATTTTGCCGAGACCTGTGAGTCTAACAGGCTCTGCGTTAATATTTATGTTACAGCGCCTCTGTGAGTTAACAGAGCCCGCTCTGCGTACGTCAGGTGACGTTGAACCCATGCGCATTACACCGCCATATAGCGTGTCTGCCATTAATTAGCAGCGGTTTTAACACCTACTGCACGGTGGACCCCGAGTGGCGAACGCACTTTATTATTTATTTATTTAGTGCGTTCCGCCGTTCCTAACAGCAGGATAATGACACTAACACTCGGGGTACAGGATAATGACACTAACACTCGGGGTACAGCATAATGACACTAACACTCGGGGTACAGGATAATGACACTGACACTCATGGTACAGGATAATGACACTGACACTCATGGTACAGGATAATGACATTGAGACTTGGGGTACAGGATAATGACTCTGACTCTCGGGGTACAGGATAATGACACTGACACTCGGGTTACAGGATAATGACACTGACTCTCGGGGTACAGGATAATGACACTGACACTCATGGCACAGGATAATGACATTGACACTTGGGGTACAGGATAATGACTCTGACTCTCGGGGTACAGGATAATGACACTCGGGTTACAGGATAATGACACCGACTCTCGGGGTACAGGATAATGACACTGACATTGATGGCACAGGATAATGACACTGACACTCATGGTACAGGATAATGACACTGACATTGATGGCACAGGATAATGACACTGACACTCATGGTACAGGATAATGACACTGACACTCGGGGTGCAGGATAGTGACACTGACACTTGGGGTACAGGACAAAAACATGCTGATTCTTCTGGGATACTCAGATGGTAAATAACTCATTCCAAAGTTTCCTTGTTCTGCCATTTTGGACCCTGACTCTCACATGAAGGCTCGGGGTGCATAATGGACAGTGTGGACCCGAGGAGCCGGGGTGGGGCTTTGCTCGGGAACATCTGTACACTAGCGAAATCTAGCAGTGCGGCCAATAACCAGGCTCATGTCTGTAATGAGATTACAGGGGTATCGTGATAGAGAAGGTAAATCCCATATAAGATTACAGCCAGATACATTTCACATTTGAAATTGGAACTGATCTGTCTTGTTCAAAGCTCGGCTCGTTGATTAAAGTTGTTTTATCTGTGTATTTAAAAGCAATGCACTTCTTAAAACCCATTATGAATAGTTAATATTGAGCTTTGCCTGGAAACAATTCCCACCAGTGTTTTGCTAGCACTATGGTAATATTCAGTGTGAGCGGGTTTGATGCTTCTCATTGCCCCGCAGAGCTGGCATGCAGAAAGCCAAACTTCAGCAGTCTGCGGTGTCAGCCCCTCCAGCAGCGGCACCCGGCTCATTCAGGAAGTGTTTTACAAATTTCAGAATTAATAAATACAGAATATTTAGTAGTCTCTTTTATCATTTAATTAGATACAATAATCACTTTGTGGGAAAAGATAAACTTTTTTCCCCCTTTTTTTCCATAATAAGAAATGTGAAATACTTTTTCATTTAAGGATAAATTGTAAAAAGCGTTTTTTCCCCCTGTCCTGAAATGGCCAGCACGGTTCCAATAACCATCCACAAAACCGGCCATTCTGGAGGGATTGGGGCTATCTTGGGCTAAGATGTCCCTTAGTTGGTAACTATGTCAAAAAGCTTCCAGTACATAGGAATAAATCCCTTAAAAATGCTCGATTTGATAAGAAGATGCTCGGAAATGAGATGCCCATAAGCACACGTTGGCTGTTTTATGACATCCTGTGTCTGTAGATCTATGGGTTTATTGGCAAGGTGTCTATTCCAGGGGGAGAATTACGTTTTCAACTGCTTCAGGATGCGCTTGCAATTCTTTCCCAAGCGCCTTTCTTTACTGTTTTTTTTGGACATTTCCAGATTCCTTTTTGACATTTTTGATTACCAGTGGTAGTGGTATTTTTTGAGTTTTTACATTTTTTTTTCTTTTACTGTTGTTTTTCATACTTTTTTAAAAATTCTATTTGGTAGTTTTTCAAGCAAAAAGGCTGATAAAATTCTCAAAAAGATGCTCTATCATCTTGTAAGCCTTCCCATTGACTTCTATTGTAACCATGGAGTGTCTAACAAGCATAAAACGCCTGGAGAATGGTCCCATCACTTCTTTTAAGCGATTGGCGTTATTGGAAACCTGAAGCCATTAAAAGATGTTCAAAAGCCTGAACGCATGGACATCAAGTTGATTTTACATAAAAATGAATAGGTGTGGAGACAGAATTTGCTCCCAAGCCCTTGTTCCTTCAGAGACCCTTCCACAACTTAAGAAAGACCAAGAAAGATCAGAGCTACAGCACCAACTAAAGAGTCACAAACATAAGGGCTCACTGGCCATGGTGGGTCCATGATTCTTGGAAACCTGGGGACCACTGTAAGTCTGCCTAAGGACAGACCAAATTTTGATTATTCTCTGGTTCTTTTTTTTGCACTATTGATAAGTACAGTTGTGGCCAAAAGTATTGACACCCCTGCAATTCTGTCAGATAATACTCAGTTTCTTCCTGAAAATGATTGCAAACACAAATTCTTTGGTATTATTATCTTCATTTAATTTGTCTTAAATGAAAAAATACAAAAGAGAATGCAGCAAAAAGCAAAACATTGATCATTTCACACAAAACTCCAAAAATGGGCCAGACAAAAGTATTGGCACCCTCAGCCTAATACTTGGTTGCACAACCTTTAGCCAAAATAACTGCGACCAACCACTTCCGGTAACCATCAACGAGTTTCTAACACTGCTCTGCTGGAATTTTAGACCATTCTTCTTTGGCAAACTGCTCCAGGTCCCTGATATTTGAAGGGTGCCTTCTCCAAACTGCCATTTTTAGATGATCTCCACAGGTGTTCTATGGGATTCAGGTCTGGACTTATTGCTGGCCACCTTAGAAGTCTCCAGTGCTTTCTCTCAAACCATTTTCTAGTGCTTTTTTAACTGTGTTTTGGGTCATTGTCCTGCTGGAAGACCCATGACCTCTGAGGGAGACACAGCTTTCTCACACTGGGCCCTACATTATGCTGCAACATTTGTTCGTAGTCTTCAGACTTCATAATGCCATGCACACGGTCAAGCAGTCCAGTGCCAGAGGCAGCAAAGCAACCCCAAAACATCAGGGAACCTCCACCATGTTTGACTGTAGGGACCATGTTCTTTTCTTTAAATGCCTCTTTTTTTCTCCTGTAAACTCTATGTTGATGCCTTTGCCCAAAAAGCTCTACTTTTGTCTCATCTGACCAGAGAACATTCTTCCAAAATGTTTTAGGCTTTTTCAGGTAAGTTTTGGCAAACTCCAGCCTGGCTTTTTTATGACTCGGGGTAAGAAGTGGGGTCTTCCTGGGTCTCCTACCATACAGTCCCTTTTCATTCAGATGCCGACAGATAGTACGGGTTGACACTGTTGTACCCTCGGACTGCAGGGCAGCTTGAACTTGTTTGTATGTTAGTGGAGGTTCTTTATCCAACATCCGCACAATCTTGCGTTGAAATCTCTTGTCAATTTTTCTTTTCCGTCCACATCTAGGGAGGTTAGCCACAGTGCCATGGGCTTTAAACTTCTTGATGACACTGCGCACTAGGGTGACCGGATCTCATATGGGGGGGAAAAAATGTCAGAATCTTGTTCGTCTGGACCCCACAAAACGATTCCCCTTTCCAGATATTGAGATAGCCAAAATTTGAGCTCGATCAAACGACGTTAACCCGTGCCGCTCGTCGCTCAAAGTTTGAAAAAATCCAAATTGAGGTATTTTAAGATTTAGGTATTTTGCATAGTCTGTTAGACTATAAAGAATGTGACAACAACATTGCAGAAATAGCCCTGACCAAATTTTCGAACCATTTGTGGTATTTGAATGCAGAGTTGGTGGGATTATCGTTTTTTGATCCCACCATTACAGACAATGAAAAGTTGTTAATGGCTAATAAATTGCACAGTAGCACAGATGAACCATCAGAGCACGCTAACCTACATGAGTTGATAATTTTACATAGTTATCTTATCTATTCTAGAGCTTTTGTTAAAGTAGTTTTTGAAACGTCAGAATATAATGCTCGGCATTTGCTTACAACTTGCAGGACATATTGCTTTTGTTCTTCATCTTTTGTCAGAAGGTCGTTAAAGTCGGTTACTTCCTACCTCTTTTAATTTTCTTTCCTAACTTTTGGATTTACAACCCTAGCATGCTCTGATGGTTCAGAGGTAGAAATATCAATACCTGCAAAATAGTCCAATAGTGCGGGGGGGCACTCACCCCGATGCGCGTTTCGGTTAGAACCTTGATCCAATGGTTAGACCAGATGCACTGTGACTCGTCCATCATCAGGAAAAAATCCTGGAAGTCTACGGCTACTTGCGTCATGTGAAGTGTTGCATCATGTCACGCAGGAGTCACGTGATACAGCGCAAGCTCACAAAGATACAGTAGCCAATGGACAGACTGGCTACCGTACCGACGACACGTGTACTGCTCGGGTTCTATAAATGAGCCTGTATTGAGTAGTTGTATGGTACGATACTTAAAGAAATATAAAACCCATTAAAAAAGGAAGGTAAAGAGATATTGTGTACTGATTAATGAACGAGTGTGAATGGATTCAGGGCAAATCCCTAACTCTAATGAACACCTAAACATAGAGAAATAATCAAGAGCAGACAGAAATATGAATAAACATATATAATATACAGTGTATATATATATATATATATATATATATAAAAAATCAATTTTTATGAAGGGGTAAATACAGTATATACAGTATATGCTCAACATAATACAGAGAATCATAACAAAAGTAAAAAAAAAACAACAAATAAATATGTGATAGAATTATATAAAAACACCCAGAGTAGTGAAACATGTTGCAAGTACACTGAGTAGTGGGAAAAATGTAAATATCCAATGCACAAACATATATACATGTGTGATTGTGTATTACACATACAGTGGGGCAAAAAAGTATTTAGTCAGTCAGCAATAGTGCAAGTTCCACCACTTAAAAAGATGAGAGGCGTCTGTAATTTACATCATAGGTAGACCTCAACTATGGGAGACAAACTGAGAAAAAAAAATCCAGAAAATCACATTGTCTGTTTTTTTTTCATTTTATTTGCATATTATGGTGGAAAATAAGTATTTGGTCAGAAACAAAATTTCATCTCAATACTTTGTGATATATCCTTTGTTGGCAATGACAGAGGTCAAACGTTTTCTGTAAGTCTTCACAAGGTTGCCACACACTGTTGTTGGTATGTTGGCCCATTCCTCCATGCAGATCTCCTCTAGAGCAGTGATGTCTTTGGCTTTTCGCTTGGCAACACGGACTTTCAACTCCCTCCAAAGGTTTTCTATAGGGTTGAGATCTGGAGACTGGCTAGGCCACTCCAGGACCTTGAAATGCTTCTTACGAAGCCACTCCTTCGTTGCCCTGGCGGTGTGCTTTGGATCATTGTCATGTTGAAAGACCCAGCCACGTTTCATATTCAATGCCCTTGCTGATGGAAGGAGGTTTGCACTCAAAATCTCACGATACATGGCCCCATTCATTCTTTCATGTACCCGGATCAGTCGTCCTGGCCCCTTTGCAGAGAAACAGCCCCAAAGCATGATGTTTCCACCACCATGCTTTACAGTAGGTATGGTGTTTGATGGATGCAACTCAGTATTCTTTTTCCTCCAAACACGACAAGTTGTGTTTCTACCAAACAGTTCCAGTTTGGTTTCATCAGACCATAGGAAATTCTCCCAAAACTCCTCTGGATCATCCAAATGCTCTCTAGCAAACTTCAGACGGGCCCGGACATGTACAGGCTTAAGCAGTGGGACACGTCTGGCACTGGAGGATCTGAGTCCATGGTGGCGTAGTGTGTTACTTATGGTAGGCCTTGTTACATTGGTCCCAGCTCTCTGTAGTTCATTCACTAGGTCCCCCCCCGCGTGGTTCTGGGATTTTTGCTCACCGTTCTTGTGATCATTCTGACCCCACGGGGTGGGATTTTGCGTGGAGCACCAGATCGAGGGAGATTATCAGTGGTCTTGTATGTCTTCCATTTTCTAATTATTGCACCCACAGTTGATTTCTTCACTCCAAGCTGGTTGGCTATTGCAGATTCAGTCTTCCCAGCCTGGTGCAGGGCTACAATTTTGTTTCTGGTGTCCTTTGACAGCTCTTTGGTCTTCACCATAGTGGAGTTTGGAGTCAGACTGTTTGAGGGTGTGCACAGGTGTCTTTTTATACTGATAACAAGTTTAAACAGGTGCCATTACTACAGGTAATGAGTGGAGGAAAGAGGAGACTCTTAAAGAAGAAGTTACAGGTCTGTGAGAGCCAGAAATCTTGATTGCTTGTTTCTGACCAAATACTTATTTTCCACCATAATATGCAAATAAAATGAAAAAAAAACAGACAATGTGATTTTCTGGATTTTTTTTTCTCAGTTTGTCTCCCATAGTTGAGGTCTACCTATGATGTAAATTACAGATGCCTCTCATCTTTTTAAGTGGTGGAACTTGCACTATTGCTGACTGACTAAATACTTTTTTGCCCCACTGTATATGTGTAAACAGAGAATGTGTGACATCATACAGAGTGATGAGAAATGTAAAATGTATATAAGATACACTGTGACTGAACAATGAAAACAATAGTAAATAACAAAGAGCAAATATGTATATGTGCGATGACATCTTGTAAACCCACGTCCGTGATCAGAGAATGTGCCCGATCATACCACAAAAAAGTGTGTGCATACGTGTATCATCACAGTGTGTGATTAATGATATATGATACATGAGAATAAAATGTGCATGTATGCGTATATACCTTGTAAGATGGAATAAAAGCATGATATAAGGTGCACAGAGCTTAGCATAAGAGATACATATAAAAAGAGTATATGAATAAATATGTAAATAACTGGGGAATTACAGATAAATAGTATATGGGGAAAGTATATCTGAAAGATGAATATAAAAAAACTCACATTATGAAAAGGAGATAAAAACATCAACTGAGTGGTGAACACAAATAATTATACCAAAGACAAGTATGCAAAAGCATAAAAGGAATAGATGATTATTTAGAAACATATCAAGAATAGCTAGATGATAGTGTGGTATAGTCATATACATATTACAGTGATCATCAAAAGGATTGGTATATATTGTATATATAATATAAACAGTATAGAGAAGTTAGTGTATATATATATATATATATATATATTGAATATTTAAAAACCACATCAACAGTCTATTAGTGCGCCAGGAGCCAACTCACATGCAGTGTTGTTCCCCCATAATCAACAAAGAGTGTAAGTGTGGAGTACTCCAAATGGGGCACAAAAACAAAGAAAAACGGAGTAACCATATAAACCATAGAGGAAGATAAAAATTTTATTTGTACATCATAATAAAAATCAAGTACATATATTGCAATAAGTCAAGTGGGTAGCAACGAGGAACAACCAAAACAACAGAGGAGGGGACCGTAAAAGCAGACAGGGCTAAGACACCCAGTGTGGATAGATATCTTAAAATACCCACTTCCTAAATTACCTGGAGGAATGCAGAGAAAGTGCCTGTGTATATACCGTGTATACTCGAGTATAAGCCGAGGCACCTAATTTTGCCACCAAAAACTGAGTAAGCTTATTGACTCAAGTATAAGTCGGGTATGCATTGTCCCCTCATCCCTGTCCTGGTATGCATAGCTCCCCCGACCCTGTCCTTGTATGCATGGCTCCTTATCTCCAATCCTTGTATGCATGTTTAAAAAAAAAAACAACATCCTACTCACCTTCCTGCGCGCCCTCGCTGCATTTCGTTCCGGCGCCAGCAGCTGTTCCTGCCGAGCGATCACATGGCCCTGTTCATTAAGGTAATGAATATTCACTCCACGCCTATGGGAGTGGAGAGGTGTGCATATTTATTACCTTAATGAGCGGAGCTACTTGACCACTTGGCCGGAAATGCTGCTGGCGCCGTAACAAATGAGATGCAGCAAGGGCCCGCAGGAAAGTGAGTAGGATGTTTTCTGGAAGCCGACGGCTGCGGGTGTCACTGTGCGCGCTATAAGAGAAATGAATATTATTATTCATTATTATTAACTATAACATGCTTAACGACATTCATAGAAATCTTTGTTCAACGCAGAAGCACCATAGATGTATAGACAATAGATGGTTAGATACAAAGATGAGAAGAAAGGGTTAATATGAGAATGCATATTCAAACTCTAGACAATCCACAGGATTACAGGACGGTCCTAGGTGTATAAACTATGAAGGGTGAGGTATTAGTCTAACTACAGGCTGCAATATAAAAAGTAAGGATGGTATTAGGAGATAAAGATGACTCATTCAAAAATATCATATTAAAATAAGGGAAATTTAGACTAAAGAACACATATCCAGGCGACAAAAGGAATAAAAAGGTTCAGAAAATTGGGAAAAAATTGAGGCTCTCTTTGAGACCCTGGGGACAGATAGTGTTGAGGGTCTCCAAATCCATTTTGATTCCAGCCTGGCCAATTGGTTGGTGATGTTACCCCCTGTAGCATATGGTACCACTATGTCGATACCCCCAACTTTCAATTTGTGTAGTATCACAATTGGAATATTTTTTACAATGTTTTGAAGGTGGATTTGTCTGTTACCTTTCGTCTATTAGGGTATGTTTCCATGATCAGTTTTGGCAGCGCTTTGGACGCAGCTCCATCCAAAGCGCTTCCGACTTTTGTACATACGATGATTCCACATGTGTTCATTGAACCATGCGTAATCACCACATCCTATACATAGGACGGTGTTATTTATCTTTCTGAGCCTGAGCATCTCCGCAAGATAAATAGACATGCTGCGGTCTAGAAAGATGCACCGCATGTCCAGTTACGCAGGGAAGCCGCTGGTATCTGTGCACGCATAATGGAGATTGGCTTTCATAAAATCCCCTCCACTATGCTGTAACATCTGGCCACTGCGGATTGGACGCTGCAGCTGTATGCAGCGTCCTATCCGCAGCGTTTACTGACCGTGGAAACATACCCTTATCTCTCTTGATATGGCCATGCCGTTTATGTGTTCGTGAACCCTTACTTTTAATTGGCGTGTGGTGAGACCCACATACACATTCAGCAGGAGCTGAGCTACCGTACCAAAGAATGGCTGCTACACAGTGTACAGATCTGTGAGGTCACAACTCCACATACTATGTGACCTGCTAACAGCTGATCAGTGGACATGCTGAGAGTCGGACCACCACACATCTGACATTGATAACCCATCTTAAGGATCCGTGTCCTTCCTGGACAACTCCTTTAATGTCAAACCTGCCAGAGATTCTAGATTCTCCCGCACACCCTTGACCGCAGCACTTCTGATTGCAGCCATTGTTTCCAGCCTCTTTCTCTCTGCTTTTCATTACTCTTTACGGTGGTATATGTTGGCGCTTTATAAATAAATGATAATAATAATAATTAAAAAAAGCTTTGGAGTTTGGTTGAGGAATGTGAAGTCTGTTATTACTAAAGAGGGTCCTTGAAATTGAGAATTGCAAAATGTGGGCACAGTTTCGTTAAAATATAGGTTTTAAGAGTAACTCTCTTTGTGCTGCAGCATAATAGTTCATCACTTAGCTTTCAAAATCTCCCCAGGTTTCCTCAAATAACATTTACGCTATCAGCAATTACAACTGACTTACTTTTCCTTCAGGACCAATGCAGCAATCAGTACTTTGTGTTGTTCTATTTAAAGATATTGAAAGCTAAATAATAGATATTTGAGTAGATCTATCTACTACTCCAGCTCATTGTTTCGCAACTTCATGCCTTTCGAGGTTGCTAACTTTTCAGTCCTCCAAGTTCTTCTTCCTATTCTTGGGTAGTCTTGACCTGTAGAGAGAACCTATTGACTTTAAGACGTCTAGATGAGTTTAGTGGTTGACTTCTACTAGAAGGAATGATACCGATGTAAGGGTGGAACGATCAAGTCGCTGACGAGGAGCTTGCAGCGTTCTGTACTCAACTGGGTTGGTGATCATTTGGTGGAGGTAAATAATGATCTTGACACAATTGAAAGTGGACTTGCTTTCATGCCTCTTTCACACCTCTGTGTCTCCGGTACTTGCGGTGACAGTTTTCAAACGTACCGGAGACACGTACTCACATAGACCCATTCGGGTCTGTGCACATGTCACTGTGTTTCCACGGACCGTGTGTCCGTTGGCAAAACACACTGACATGTCTGTTTTTGCCGTCAGCATGGATGGCAAAACATCCCACACACGTGCATGCGGAGAATACACATTGATGTCCTCCATGTGACACGCATTGGCACCGGAGAAGAAGCGTTACAGTAAGCGCTGTTCCCCAGCAGCAGCTGTTGGAGCCGGCTGTTGTCATTCTCCCCTGCTCTACCAGTGAGTAGAGGAGAATGATGAACATTATATTAAAGTCCAAATGACAGCAGGTGGGGGATTTTGGGACTCTTAGCTCCATCATCCGACCGACAGCTGCTGCGGCTAATAACAGTGACAGTAGGTGTGGATGATCGGGGTATTCCTCAGCCCCCACCTGTTGTCATTCAGACTTTAATATAAGGCTCATCATTTTCCTCTGCTTGCTGGCAGAGCAGGGGAGAATGACAGCCGGCTTCAGCACCAGCCACCAGGGGATAAGCGCTTACAGTAGCGCTTCTTCCCCAGTGGCTGTCCATGTGGTACTGATGCGGCACACGGGTGGCACACGGTTGCCACACATGTGCCACACATAGTACACACACTGACACATGGACACGGATATCTCCAGTCCCGTTTTTTCCGGGACCGGAAATAAATGGACGTGTGAAAGAGGCCTCACTCTGTAGTACATTTAGCATCTTAATTGGTAAAATAAGGTACATTCATTCCCTTTTTCCCCCAGGACCACCTTATGGAAAGGCAAAAATGTAACTTAGCATTCACCTTTAGGTGAGATTTACATAAACCTTGCACCTTTTAGTACAAATTTTTCACCAAATTTGCCCAAATTGACAGACTTACAGTGTTGTTCTACCCAGCTTCAAATATAAATGTATGAATCCAATGAGAGAAAAGAATAGCATAGCACTCATCAATCCAGGTGAAAAAGTCCACTTTATTTAGCAATCCACATTAAAACTTCATGGCACAGGTTTCTTAACATAACTCAGTCCATTCGGTTTATTATGCAGCATAAACTAAAGCAACAGCAACAGAAAGTTCATATAAACAGCATAGCGTCCATGACAGAGCTTCACTCTGTTTATCCTGTGGTCACACAGGTTGTGCAATGTCCAGCACACAGGCTCTCTATCCTCAGAGTTGTATCCCCTCTCTGGGTTACCTTCTCATAGCTGCTTCTCATTCCTGATGTTCATTCCCCTCCTGGGATCTCTCAGACATATGCAGCCATTATCCACAGCCTCTCCACGTGCTGTCAGGAAGGCAGCCACGTCAGCCCAGACGAGACCTTCCATAATGACCAACCGAGTCCAAGCATTCACTCATGTACCTACCCTGGCCACCTAATATGGTCCGTAGCAAAGCCCACCGGATCACATGGCTATGACCTCATCACAGGTCCTTCAATCATTCACACACATATACTTTACCATGGCATTCTAGACACCCACCCCTAGGTGGGCTTGTAGGTGATTGATCCCACCCATCTCACCAATCACCTGAAGGCTTCTCCCTAATACATTGGCATGATCATCTCTGCTGATCATCAAATAATCAAGCCTTCATCCCAAGGCCACCCACCTTGGGATACATAACGATCCTTTAGCACCCTGCTCCTGTTACCACTCTGGACATGGTTATCCGTCCGTCCTGGGACACCCACAGAGCGCCCCCTAGCGGACACAGTGGTCACTACACCACAGTGGCCACACATGTCGTTCCGCATTCACTTCTAGTAGAGCCACATAGTTCCAAAATAAATAAATGGAGACACGCAGTAGTAACATTATTGAAGACCTTGTTAGGAATGGCGGAAGACACTAAAATAAAAATATAAATAAAGTGCCTTCGCCACTCGGGGTCCGCCATGCGGTAGATAGAAAGACCGCTGCTAGGTGGTGGCAGAGCTATATGGCGGTAGAGTGCACCGGTTTAAGTGCATCACCAGGTGCACTGAACAAACTCTGTTGAGCTCACAGAGCTGTAATAATAAACAGTAACACAAAAGACGCTGTGTCTGTTCAGGACACAGAATCTCAGCGCAACACACGCGGTATGCGGTCACCGGAGAAGCACAAGGTGGCGGTACAAACTCCGTAGGGACCTACCAGGAAACGTGTGCAAGGCGTCGCAACCGCGACCGCACCAAGGAGCTGCAACTGCAGTGCGGTGATAACTGAGCCGCTGCAAAGTCACTGCTAACTAGCAGGCTCAATGCTGACGCTTAAGCTGCTGTGGTACGGAGCATAGCGCGCTGGTGCTTGGCACTGAGTACTGGCACTAACACAAACACTCACACATGCGTAGTATCAGAGGTTAGGGGTTTCAAATTAGTCAGTCACCAGTCCATGCATCCATCAACAATCATACAGCAGCAGTATGGCTATACTAGCGCATGGCGGAACAGCCATGCGCACTTTTTATAGCAAGCGGGACCTGCCTGAAATCTCCAGGTCTCCAAAAGGAGCCAATAGGATCCGAAGCAGGACCTGAGCACCTGACTCCCGAACTCCAATGGGAGCTTGTCCCGTGGGCATGCTCAGAAGCTGGAACAAAGGACTTAGCCTCTGGAGATAAATGTGAGAATCTGGATTCCTGCATAGGCATAGTAGAAACCAGATTCCTAACAGACCTTGAGGCTTAAATGCTCTAAGGTTTTGAATCACATGCCCACATTTTACATTTCCATTTTTTACAAGCTCTTATAAAATGTGAATTGAATTTATGAACAATTTTTAGGAATTTGCTAAACCCATAGAATTCAGAACAATTTGCTGTTTGCTGAAAATGGCACCATTTTGCACAATGAAGAAGATTGTATCAGCTAGAGAAATCTCACATGACCTCAGCTGCATGTGGGCGGGCCTCAACATAACTCCTTCCATTTATCACATCACTGTGCATATCACAGCCAATCAGGAGTAACTATGATAGTCTGTATAAAAGCAGAGGCCGGGAGTGCAGCAGCTACTGTGAAATAAATCTGGAAAGTGAGAAAACGTCACAGCTCACAGCTTTACGATAGAGATAAGGAGAGGAAAACCCTGAATAAACATTTCCAATAGTGTGTGACAGCCATCTGTTTACCCATAGCTAAATATGTTGAAGACACTTGGACATTACTTAGGTTGCGTTTGCTTTAGAAAGTCTGAAATTAATTGGTTACAGTCCTAGGAAAACTTAAAGCGCTACGCATTAAAGTACTTACAATTGCCACCTATCAAATTTTCTTAAAAAAATAGGAGAAGCTGGCAAAGAACTTTAAAAGAATGTGCTCATCTCTTCATATTATAGGTAGGAAGGCTCATGCTGCGGCATAGTGACCACATTACACTATACATTTCTCCCTTAGTGTCTGGAATGTCTCTTCATCTCCCAACGAACTGTATTACAAACCATTGAGTCTTCCAGGTAAGTTGCACCGAGCGCTGAAATGACATTAGGTGCTGTCTTTTTTTTCTGTATTTGATCAGGCTTATATTATTAGCTGTGAATGATAGCAGGAAGTCTTTATGAAGCCCCAGCAGTGCAAAAAATGCCGCGGATGTAGTGACAAAAAAAAAGTTCTTTGTGACGATCCGCAGTTCAAAGAGAGGTGAATTATCAAGGCTTGTGCCGGGGACGGTGTACCATGCCTACCTGCAGTTTCCAAGATACTCTATACCTAAGATCTGCTGTCTTAGCTTTGGCAGAGATCTCTTCTTCCAGATTTGGCTTCTTGTTCTTGTATCACTCAGGAAATTGCTGAATTTCTTTTTCTTCTTGCTGTATTCCCCCAACCACGTGTAACAAAAAGAGCGGAGAACATAGCTGACTTCTCACCGACACCTATTCTTGGATGAACGTCTTTTAGATGGATGCAAGAATAATTAGTTAAGGAGAAAAGAAGTTTCCGCTGAGCAATTAGATGAGTTATTCAGACTATTGATAGTGGTGTTAACTATTTCTTATGCTAAATCAGACTTTGAAAAAAGTAATATTTGCAAAAAAGTAGGCAAAAAATTATATCATGGTCCAACAATTAGACATAGATGACAGAGACTTCCACCAATTCTGTACATCCATGATACACCCATTTAGGAATTAAACACCCTGTTCTGGTTGTTCTCGGCCAAGCAAGGACTCCTGTATATCGGAAAGACGGGTGATATGATTCGCGGCCAAACAATCAGTTGGCGCATAGATCAGTTGACAGCCATCTAATGTGTATGACCCCCTTAACACCAATTACCCCTATCTAGTTGATCTGCAATAACAATTTCCTTTTTTGCAAGAATATAAATTCTCAGCAAATTCCAAGATGAGTCTTTAGTCCATTGGATGTTATCATCTTAACAAATCGGTGCTGCTATTTTGAAGGATGAAAAGCTCCGCTTTATAAAAATCTAAAAACCATCAAAAAAGAAAAAATTTCTAAAACAAATTTCTCAATTTTTGCATTTATTCCATTAATATTTCAAACTTTACCAATAGCACAAATAACTGAAAGGAAAGAAGTAAAATAAAAACATAAAGGAAATAATGATAAAAAAAAATAAAAAACAAAATCTACACTTTTCAAGCACTATTTGTAGCTTCAAGGTCGTTTCTGTGGTTATTCCTGTGGTTACATCTAGTCCTTGTTACGTCACTTTGCTTTTTTGATAAGGCAAGTAGTAATACAATCACTTTTGCTGGTAATGGCATAATGTCCCCATAGTAGCTGTCACCTCAATGTAACTTGACTGGTTTCCTTTGACCCTGTAGTCACTTAGCAGTACTTCGGGAGAAGAACATGCATCTCCTGACCTGTGATGGGCCCCGCTCTACACTTTTCCTTTGTACAACACAGTCCCATTACCATAGTCTTTCCACCCGTCTGTCAGATGTTTCCGTCACAATGACACATGCACCATCTATAATGACTGGTAATTTTTGGAACTATAAGAAAATATATTTTTTTCCTTTATTTGTGATACAATTCATACAGATTATTGGCTGACATTGCGATTTTTTCATGTAATTTTAGAATTTACAATATAAAAAAAATAATATACAGTATTTTGGCGTCAAACTAATAAAAGGTTTATCAATGAATGTAACTAATTTTACTTTTTAATTTTATTAGATCTAAAAGAATTTTTTTTTATAAATAATGCATTAATATTTTGAATAGTTGATTCATGTTACGATAAATACCTTACATATGGCGGAGTTGCGCAGTGGACGCCGGCCCTTTAAAATGGGGAAACAATTTATATTCAAAAAAATAGTGTCATGATCCAAGGTGGATCTGACAAGTAAATGGACAAAGTGAACTTTTTTTCCTTTGGCTTGGTGCCAAAGTGGGTTGATTAAGTGGTGGCCATTAGAATTATTACACGTGGTGTCGTTTGTTCTAATTTGCCCCGGTGGTGGTGAGTGGTATTACACTTTAGTTTTAATGTGCATATATTACAAATCAGGTATGAGGCTCTATAAAAGAGTTTCAGGTGTGTTTGATGATTGTTGGTGATATTGATAGTTCGTCATTTGGGAAGCAAGCCTGGGTGATGAAGGAGCTGAATGAGAGTCCTGGGCAGCCCAGCCAGAGGGGTTGAGTCAGCTATGGAGTCTGCATGGAGTGCTGGCATGGATTGGTGAAGTCCAACGATGTGGTCTGCAAGAAGGGCTGGCATGGCGTGGTGGAGTCGCAGTTTATGGTGTCAACAGGAAGTGCTTGCATGGCTTGGTGGAATGGCGACTATGGTGAGAGTTGCACTCAGCATGCTGGACTTGGCTGCTGAAAACTGGACTCAAGCATGCTGGACTTATTGGCAGAAAAGTTGGACTCAATCATGCTGGACTTTTTGGCAGAAGCTGGACTCATCTTTGGGACTCTGTTTATTGGGCAGCTGCAACTGGTGGTGGACTCTGCTCCAAGGCTGCACTATGGTGATGGATCCGGTTAGGGTGATGGATCCTGTTGAAGGAGAAGATGCACGCAGGTGGTGGCTCTGTTGCGGGGAGCATACTCAACAGAGCAAAGCTAGGGAACGTTAGGAGTGCAGGGACACTGGCTCAGGGGAGTACAGGAGGTCTCCACGTCCCTATTCCCTATCGCAGGCCCCACCATTGTTATTGTTACCCAGGTTTCCCCTTTATTATTTAAATTCACCTTACTGGAGGCGGGGTTTCCAGACTACTCTATATATACGTGTAATATCTAAATTTGCCAGTTGGAGGCGGTGTATCCAGCTGCACGTTTTATTATTTAAATTCGCCCTACTGGATGCGGTGTATCCAGGGTCACGCGTGTCATGGGTTCGCCTTGCGGTACTCGCTGCGTCCAGACACACGTGACCGTGACAAAGAGATTAAGCGGTGACTGCAGAAAGGGAGTAGGTAATTCTTTGGAGAATCATGGCTGTTCTGTGACAAAAAAGAGGAATAAACACGGGAGTATATGTATGTTGTCATCATGCTTCTTTCCAATAAGTTGGGGTAGGAGGGCAACTGTAAGGGAGCTAGCCAAGTGTCCACCTGGAAGAGAGCTGGACCGATCATGGAGTTGACCATGATGAGCAACACAGCTGCCATGTACAGTAGCACATAGAAGTAAAGTGAACAGTTCCTTTAAAAACTGTATACCACCAGGTGGAATGGTTGACTGAATGGTGCCTATGATGCAGTAGCTGCTTTGACGAGAAGGGCTTTCCACCAAAGTAGAAAGGGTGGCAGAATTCTTTCCTACAGTCACAAAGGGCTCTTATAAAAAAAATTATTTCCTACAGTCACAAAGGGCTCTTATAAAAAAAATTATGTACCAATCACATGATGAAACACAAAAATGAACACTAGAGGAAGTTATAAGACTCTTTTCATCTACATATAATTATAATTATATAATTATATACATATGATCATTTCCCACCAGTATTTTACACACTGCAGAAGATTGCATCAGTCAGAGAAGGATCACATGACCTCAAGTGGATTTCCCCATATTGCCTTGCAGCTATCATATCACGTGTTATAGAACAACCAATCAGGAGGGATTATCAGAACTTGTATAAAAGCTATGGCAGGAAATGCAGCAGCCATTTTGTGGTGAATATGGATTGTGAGAAACCGTGACAACTCACAGCTTAAAGGGAACCTGTCACCATGTTTTCACAATATAAAGTAACACCACCACTTTTAAACCCTGTTTTACAGCATTTTACTATGATATTTGTACTGTATGTTCCCAATCCCCTCTGCATGGCACAAAAGATGCATTTTATTATACTTAGCGATGATGCGGTCTGGTCCGATAGGAATCCCTCTTTCCCTGCTTCATGTGGATGATATGTCCTTTGCTATCCAATTAATATCCCCCATCGCGCTTCTGCCGAGGGAACAGAAAAATACTGGAATGTGCATGCTACAGGAAAGGCAAAAGAGTGCTTTTGATGACCCATAGGTAAAGCCTGCTCATAAACATTGCAGTGCTTTAGAATATAAAGCAGGGAAGGAGGTTGGCGATTGTGCGAAGAGAGGAGGAACTGGATCAAGACAAGGGACGTCGATCGGACTGGACCGCGCCTTCTGTGAGTATAATAAAAGAATGGATTGGGGACAGATATACAGCATATTGCAATGCTGTAAAAGAGGGCTCAAAAGTAAAGGCTTTACTTTATATCAGGAAAACATGATAGGTTCCCCTAAACAATAGAGATAGGAAAAGCCATAAAATAATGTCACAAATAGTGTGTGACACCACAGCAGTGAAGATGATTAGTGATACAGGGACACATTTTATTTTTAGCAGCAAAATGCAAATCAGGTTAAAAATTTACCATAGCCACAGAAACCTGAAGTTAAGTTCATTCATAATATTGTTATTTATCATATGTGAAATAAAATGTCCTCATGTATTATGTAGCCTAGATAAAGGAGGAAGATACAGCTGATTCTAAATGGCTAATCTGTAGGAAGATGACAGAGCTGCTTGTAAATGGCAAATCTGCAGGAAGAGGAAAGAGCTGCTTCTAAATGGCTAATCTGCAGGAGGACAGAGCTGCTTCTAATTGGCTAATCTGCAGGAGTATAACAGTGTTTCTTCTAAATGGCTAATTTGCTGGAGGACAGAGCTGCTTCTAAATGGCTCATCTGCAGGAGAGAGAAAGAGCTGATTCTAAATGGCTAATTTGCAGGCGAAGGACAGAGTTGCTTCTAAATGGCTAATCTGCAGGTAGAAAACCGCATGGCTTCTAAATGGCTAATCTGCAGGACAAAGCTGCTTCTAAATGGCTAACATGCAGGACAGGTAATAATACAAAAACTACAGCTCTCATATGATAGGTTTATTCACAAATAATAAAACAGAAGAGGCAAAACACCACCACATAGCAAAAATGAAAAAAAGACCCTGGAATAAACAGATATTTTCTTGCGCAACATTTTGGCGTTTTTAGCCTTTCTCAAGCAAGATCTGTATAGAAATACATAAAACAAACCATTAGTAATAAGGTCTAGAAAGAATAAGTGATAAATCATGCTAGACATTGCGATAAACGATAGACCATGACCCATGAAAGGGTAAAAGTAGGACAATAAAATGAAACGGAAGAAAAAAGACAAAAAAGATTAAAATAAAAAAATATAAAAATCAAAAGAAAAAATAAACCAAAAAGTAAGATAATGAAACAAATAAAAAGAGAATAAAAAGGGAAGAAAGAAAAAAGAAAAGAAAAAAACAAAAAACGGGGGGAAAAAAGAAAAAAAAGAAAAAAAAATCGAAAAATAATTATATAAAAAAATAAAAATAAATATAAAAGTAAAAAACGAAAATAAAAAATGAAAAAGAAAAAGAAAAAAACAAAGACAGAACATGGCAGATAGAGACAGTTACCTGTGTGGAGTAGGGTCTGAGAGTTTGGCAATAAATGCTGCGTTAAACCTAAAATAAATAACACTGATTAATAAGTAAAATTGCAGGAGGACAGAGCTGCTTCTAAGTGGCTAATCTGCAGGACGACAGAGCTGCTGCTAAAAGGCTAATCTGCAGGATAACAGCAGAGCTGCTTTTAAATGGCTAATCTGCAGGAGTACACAGTTGCTACTAAATGGCTAATCTGCAGGAGTAGGGCAGAGCTGTTTCTAAATGGCTAATCTGCAGAACGACAGAGCTGCTTCTAAATGGCTTATCTGCAGGAGGACAGAGTTGCTTCTAATTGGCTAATCTGCTTTTAAATGGCTAATCTGAAGGAAGATAACAGTGCTGCTTCTAAATGGTTAATCTGCAGGAGGATGACAGTGCTGCATCTAAATGGATAATATGCAGGAGGACAGTGCTGCTGCTAAATGGCTAATTTGCAGGAGGAGGACAGAGCTGTTTCTAAATGGCTAATTTGCAAGAGGAGGATAAAGCTGCTTCTAATTGGCTAATCTGCAGGAGGAAGGAAGAATTGCTTCTAAATGACTAATCTGCAGGAGGAAAACAGAGCTGCTTCTAGTTTGCTATTCTGCAGGGGTATGACAGCTCTGCTTCTAATTGGCTAATCTTCAGGACTATGTCAGCTCTGCTTCTAAATGGCTAATCTGCTGGAGGACGATAGAGCTGCTTCTAATTGGCAAATCTGCAGGAAGATGACAGCTCTGCTTCTAATTCGCTAATCTGCAGCAGGATGACAAAGTTACTTCAAAAAGGTTTAACATGAAGGGGGAGGAAAGAGCTTCTTTCAAATGGCTAATCTGAAGAAGGATGATAGAGCTGTTTCTAAAAGGCTAATCTGCAGGAGAAGGACAGAGCTGCTTCTAAATGGCCAATCTGCAGAAGGATGACAGAGCTGTTTCTAAATGGCTAATATGCAGGAGGAGGATAGAGCTGCATCTAAGTGGCTAACCTGCAGAGGGAGGACAGAGCTGGTACTAAATGGATAATTTGCAGGAGGAGGATAGAGCTGCTTCTAAATGGCTAATCTGTAGGAGGAGGACAGAGCTGTGCTATGAATGAGTCACCGAGGAGGAAAAAACAAAAAGCAAGCTAAGCCCAGAAAACTGGAGAGGTTGGTAACTAGCGGATTGCAGACCCCTGATCCTATCCACAACAACTAGCAGTAGCTGTGGAGCATGCCTATGGTGGTCCTAGAAGCCTCGACACGGCCAGAGAACTAAATAAGCCTAAAGAAAGAAAGGGAAAATCTAAACTGCCCCAGAGCAGACCCCAAAGCAATAGACAGCCCCCAACATGTACGGTGAAACAAGATGAAAACACAGACACAGGTAGAAAGATAGGCTGAGCAAACAATGGGGCCCTCGCTAACTAGAAAGGACAGGAAAGAAAAGCTGCTGTCTGCAATCATGCAAAAAACCCTGCCAAAAAAAATGTCCAACACGTCTGATAGAAAAAGGCCCTGAAGTCGCTAGACTTCAAATCACTATATCAGCACTCAGGTATATTCTGAAGAGCAAAAGAGATCAACTGATCAGAGACAAAATGGGGATTCAGCCCAGTCCCAGCCAGGGCTGGCTGAACACAAAAACTAAGTAAACCAGACAAAAACTCATATGAACAAAAGCAGAGAAAACTTAGCTTTAGGAAGGAAGGACCCAAACTGGAAACCAGGAGCCACAGTCAGGAAAAATCACCAGCAAGAAACTAGGGAGTCGGCTGCCTTAAATCCAATCAGAAACTCCTGATGTCCAATCACAGTCCTCTTCCTCAGGTGGCCGGTCTCTGCCATTTAGATCAGCTTCATTACCTTCCTTCACCAACAGAGGGAGTCCAGATAGAGAACTCACTACTCCTCTGTCAGCACAGCCAGCTCCACAACCCTCACCAGAAGCCAGAGGCAAACCCGAAAATGAGCTCACAACAGAGCTGAGTCTAAATGGCTTTTCACAGGAGTGGACAGAACTGCTTCTAAATGGCTAATATGCAGTAGAACAACAGAGCAGCTTCTAAATGACTAATCTGCAGGAGGTGGACAGAGCTGCTGTTAAATAGCTAATCTGAAGGAGGATGACAGTGCTGCTTCTAAATGTCTAATCTGCAGGAGGTGGACAGAACTGCTTCTAATTGGCTAATCTGCAGGAGGATGACATTGCTGCTTCTAAAGGGCCTATATGTAGAAGGAGGACAGAGCTGCTTCTGATTGGCTAATCTGTAGGAGGATGACAGCGCTGCTTCTAAATGGTTAATCTGCAGGAGGGGAACAGAGCTGATTCTAAATGGCTTATCTGCAGGAAGAGGAATGAGTTGCTTCTAAATGGCTAATCTGCAGGATGAGGACAGAGCTGCTTCTAAATGGCTTTCCACAGGAGAGGACAGAGCTACTTCTAAATGGCTAATCTGCAACAGGATGGCAGAGTTATCTCTAAATGGCTAATCTGCTAGAGGACGACAGCTGCTTCTAAATGGGTTATCTTCGGGAGGAGGACAGAGCTGCTTCTAAATGGCTAATCTGCAGGAGGATGACAGCGCTGCTTCCAAATGGCTAATTTGCAACAGAACGACAGAGCTGATTCTAAATGATTCATCTGCAAGAGTAGGACAGAGGTGTTTTTGAAGCATTATCCAGCAAAAGAACATGGTGGCTTGCAAAGGATTAATCAGCTAGTGTCATGAAGTAATGTACTGTATATATTCGGGTGTATCGGGTGTAAGCCAACCCGAGTATAAGCCGAGGCCCCTAATTTTGCCATGGAAAACTGGGTAAGCTTAATGAATCGAGTATAAGCCGGGTATGCATTGTCCCATTATCTCTGTCCTGGTATGCGTGGCTTTCCCGTCGCTGTCCAGCCATGCATGGCTCCCCCGTCCCATCATTGTATGTATGGCTACCCTGCTCCCGTAGTTATATGCATGGCTCCCCCAGTCTGTCATTGTATGCATCGCTACCCCTCTCCCGTCGCTATATGCATGGTTCCCCTGGTCCCGTGTTATATGCATGGCTCCCTGGCCCTATAGTTGTATGCATGGCTCCTCCAGTCCTTTGTTGTATGCATGGCTCCCCCCGATCCAGTGTTGTATGCATGGCACCCCCGGTCCCGTCGTTGTATGCAAGACTCCCCCGGTCTCATGCGCTCCATGCTTATGGGAGTGGTCAGCAGTGCATATTCATTACGTTAATGAGCGGGACCACATGATCGCTCAGCACAGGAAGAGCTTCTGGCGCAGGGAATAATGGAGATGCAGCGACAGCGATGGCGCAAGTATCAGTCTTCTGGAAGCCGACGGCTGCAGCTGACACTGCTATAAGAGAAATGAATATTCATTTCTCTTTACCAGTGGCACAGTTACAACCACAGTCGCCGGCTCTTGCCGCTGCTCTGCCCCTCCCCCACCGGCTTTCTGCACAATTGATCCATGTATAAGCCGAGGGGGCGTTTTCACCACAAAAAAAAGTGCTGAAAATCTCGGCTTATACACAAGTATATACGGTACATGGTAGACTGGCAGGTGCAGCTGGCCGGCAAAGGGTGATCAAAATTGCATTAAAACCAGGAGGTCAGGAACAGAAACAGGCATGTAGGATGGTCGTAATACAGGCGAAGGTCAAAACAACAGAACAGGTCAGGTCAAGAAGAAATATAACTAGCAATTGGGAACAGGCATTCAAGATCTTAAATGGGCAGCAATCCCGCCCAATGTGAACACCGCAAATCAAAGACATAATTTAACCCTCAAAATTCTGGCTAAAATAGTACCACAAGTCCCTGCATCGCACAAGACCACCATGTTGCAAATAAGGCAGGACGCGCCAGGTATCGGAAACAGAAACAGAGGAATGGGGGGCACTGACATGTCGTGGGACACTCGTGGATTTCTTCGGATCAGGGAGTATATTGGTTGTTTGTTATTTTAATATTTTTTACAGATGACACTGGCTTTGGGGATCAAAGTGACAAGTGATGGTGCGTATGTACACTATGTTTTATGTACTGTATGTCTATATGTATGTATTGTATGAATGTATTGTATGTAGTATGTATGTAGTATGTATGTTGTATGTATGCAGCATGTTGTATGTATGTAGTATGTATGTATGTTGTATGAATATAGTATATATGTAGTATGTATGTATTATGTAGTATGTATGTTGTATGAATGTAGTATATATGTAGTATGTATGTAGTATGTAGTATGTATGAATGTAGTATATATGTAGTATGTATGTAGTATGAATGTAGTATATATGTAGTATGTATGTATTATGTAGTATGTATGTTGTATGAATGTAGTATATATGTAGTATGTATGTATGTTGTATGAATGTAGTATATATGAAGTATGTATGTATGTTATATATATGTAGTATGTATGTAGTATGTATGTTTTTTTTTTTACATTCAATACATTAGCTGGATGATGGGACTACTACTGTCCCATCATTGGCTAATGTGTCAATCACTGTCATTGTAGCAGGCATAGCCCGATGGGACTTGTAGTCCCATCGGACGATGCCTGCACACACACACACACACAACCCCCGGCAGGCCTGCACAGACCCACGGCAGCCCGCACAGACCCCCGGCAGGCCCGCACAGACCCCCAGCAGCCCGCACAGACCCCCAGCAGGCCCGTACAGACCCCCGGGAGGCCCGCACAGACCCCCGGCAGGCCCGCACAGAACCCCGGCAGGCTCGTACAGAACCCTGGCAGGCCCGCACAGACCCCAGGCAGCCCCCACAGACCCCCGGCAGGCCCGCACAGACCCCCGAGAGGCCCGTACAGACCCCGCCCGCACACACACACACGCACGGTCTCCGCCCACGCACCACCCACACTCTTCCTCCCTCCCGAACTGGATATGCAAGGAAAGAAAGGGTTTATTTTCATTCCGATATTTGTGCGCCCCATTGACTTGCATGGGTTTCTGTTATCGGAATCGGCGATACCCGATATTTTTGGGGTATCGGTCTGATCCAATCCGATCCGATATTTCCCGATATCGGAAGGTATCGCTCAACACTAAGTATATCACATTTATTTTATACAACCTTTTCTCTGCCGTAGTTTAAGCTTGTTTCTCGATGGGAGTCTCTGAAGAACAGATCGACTGAAATGTTTTCTCACTTGAAAAGATCTCATATAAATCCCACCATTAATTAATTAGTGTTTTTTCCTTACAGACATGTGATTAAATGTAAGGTGATGGCCAATTTTGATTGAGTAACTTACACTCTGGCTTCTTGTAGTTCTCAGAAGATGACAGTGCATAATAATTAAGATCTACAGCCCAACTCCCTTCTGTCTTACATGAAAGGAGAGACGGAACGCTCTAGGGGAGACTGGCTTATGCTGTGCTACATCGCTGCTTCGAAAGAAAAAAAGTTCCATTAGTTGAGTCACCCATGTTTGCCCTTACCGTCTAAGCTGAGTTGCTCATTGTTTTCTGCCATATATTTATGGCTGTAACTAAATATGTTTACACCAAGTGAAAAAGTTGTTAAACACCTGGTTTATTTTAACCTCATCTTTACCCTTGATCACCAGGGATTAGAGATTTTTAGTTCCCTAGACCACCAGGGATAAGAGATTTTCAGTTCTGTAGACCACCAGGGGGAAAAATAGGAAATCCCTTTTAGTTTTAATGAAACTATAGAACTTCTGAATTGGATTATGTAAGTTCTCAAAATCCCACAGTCAACAAAATAAATAAAAGGGGCACTCAGGACTTATGTAAATGGGCCAGTGGCATAGGACCCCCTAAACCCAAAACAGGAGTAGAGAGTAAATGAGTAGAGAATAGAGAGTAAGATACCAAGGATGGGTTAATTTTTATTTTGCCCTTGATCACCAGGGACATAAGTATGAAAACTTTCAGGTCCCTATACCACCAAGGAACAAAGATGAAATTCGCCACCTTACTATGACTTTTAGTTTTAACGTAACAAGGTCAACATATAGATATTTTATGTTCTCCCAATCTCAATATCACGCAGAGACAAAAGCGGAATTGAAAATGTCTGTAAATGAGGCTGTAACACTCGACTCCTTAAACCAGATGCAGGAGTTGAGTTATCTATTAGATATCCGATATGTATTAATTAGAGTTGAGCGAAACGGGTCGAAAAAATTCAAAAGTCGCCGACTTTTGGCAAAGTCGGGTTTCATGAAACGAAACCCGACCCTAGGATGAGGTCGGCCACGAGGTCGGCGACTTACACGCCAAAGTCGCGTTTCAAAAGTTTGTTTTGCGCTCTTTTTCAGCCAATCAGGATCCACGGACACTGTGGGCAACGTGATGACCTAGGCACGGGTCACCACCATCTTTCAGAAGGGCATGCAAGTGATTGGCTTGCTTTGGTGGGCGTCACAGGGGGTATAAAAGGGCGTGCACGCCGACCGCCATCTTACTTCTGCCGATCTTAGTATAGGGAGAGGTTGCTGCTGATTCTGTAGGGAGAGCGTTAGGCAGGGAAGAAGACAAAAGAACTGCTTCTGCTGCTAGCGATTTGGCCTGCAAAACACACAAGTCACTGTGTGTGCAGTGCAAGGGGAGGCTATATTGTGGTGTATCAGTGGTGTTGGTTGTTGGGCTGCCTTCTAAGGCTTCCTGACACGCTGGCATTGCTGTTTACCCACTGCTCCGCAAACTGCTTTTTTAAAAGCAATCCAATCTCCCTTATCCTCTAGTCACTTTGGTCACAGCTGTGCCATCGAGCGTGTCACATAGCGCTCAGATATCAGTGGGCCTCACACAATCCACAAGTGTCCAAAAGTGTACGCAGAGATTCAAAATCTCCATTATCCTCTCGTCACTTTGGTCACAGGCAGCTGTGCCATCGAGCCTGTCACATAGCGCTCAGATATCAGTGGGCCTCACACAATCCACAAGTGTCCAGTGTCCAAAAGTGTACGCAGAGATTCAAAATCTCCATTATCCTCTCGTCACTTTGGTCACAGGCAGCTGTGCCATCGAGCCTGTCACATAGCGCTCAGATAACAGTGGGCCTCACACAATCCACAAGTGTCCAGTGTCCAAAAGTGTACGCAGAGATTCAAAATCTCCATTATCCTCTCGTCACTTTGGTCACAGGCAGCTGTGCCATGGAGCCTGTCACATAGCGCTCAGATATCAGTGGGCCTCACACAATCCACAAGTGTCCAGTGTCCAAAAGTGTATGCAGAGATTAAAAATCTCCATTATCCTCTCGTCACTTTGGTCACAGGCAGCTGTGCCATCGAGACTGTCACATAGCGCTCAGATATCAGTGGGCCTCACACAATCCACAAGTGTCCAGTGTCCAAAAGTGTACGCAGAGATTCAAAATCTCCATTATCCTCTCGTCACTTTGGTCACAGGCAGCTGTGCCATCAAGCCTGTCACATAGCGCTCAGATATCAGTGGGCCTCACACAATCCACAAGTGTCCAGTGTCCAAAAGTGTACGCAGAGATTCAAAATCTCCATTATCCTCTCGTCACTTTGGTCACAGGCAGCTGTGCCATCGAGCCTGTCACATAGCGCTCAGATATCAGTGGGCCTCACACAATCCACAAGTGTCCAGTGTCCAAAAGTGTACGCAGAGATTCAAAATCTCCATTATCCTCTCGTCACTTTGGTCACAGGCAGCTGTGCCATCGAGCCTGTCACATAGCGCTCAGATATCAGTGGGCCTCACACAATCCACAAGTGTCCAGTGTCCAAAAGTGTACGCAGAGATTCAAAATCTCCATTATCCTCTCGTCACTTTGGTCACAGGCAGCTGTGCCATCGAACCTGTCACATAGCGCTCAGATATCAGTGGGCCTCACACAATCCACAAGTGTCCAGTGTCCAAAAGTGTACGCAGAGATTCAAAATCTCCATTATCCTCTCGTCACTTTGGTCACAGGCAGCTGTGCCATCGAGACTGTCACAAAGCGCTCAGATATCAGTGGGCCTCACACAATCCAAAAGTGTCCAGTGTCCAAAAGTGTACGCAGAGATTCAAAATCTCCATTATCCTCTCGTCACTTTGGTCACAGGCAGCTGTGCCATCGAGCCTGTCACATAGCGCTCAGATATCAGTGGGCCTCACACAATCCACAAGTGTCCAGTGTCCAAAAGTGTACGCAGAGATTCAAAATCTCCATTATCCTCTCGTCACTTTGGTCACAGGCAGCTGTGCCATCGAGCCTGTCACATAGCGCTCAGATATCAGTGGGCCTCACACAATCCACAAGTGTCCAGTTTCCAAAAGTGTACGCAGAGATTCAAAATCTCCATTATCCTCTCGTCACTTTGGTCACAGGCAGCTGTGCCATCGAGACTGTCACATAGCGCTCAGATATCAGTGGGCCTCACACAATCCACAAGTGTCCAGTGTCCAAAAGTGTACGCAGAGATTCAAAATCTCCATTATCCTCTCGTCACTTTGGTCACAGGCAGCTGTGCCATCGAGCCTGTCACATAGCGCTCAGATATCAGTGGGCCTCACACAATCCACAAGTGTCCAGTGTCCAAAAGTGTACGCAGAGATTCAAAATCTCCATTATCCTCTCGTCACTTTGGTCACAGGCAGCTGTGCCATCGAGCCTGTCACATAGCGCTCAGATATCAGTGGGCCTCACACAATCCACAAGTGTCCAGTGTCCAAAAGTGTACGCAGAGATTCAAAATCTCCATTATCCTCTCGTCACTTTGGTCACAGGCAGCTGTGCCATCGAGCCTGTCACATAGCGCTCAGATATCAGTGGGCCTCACACAATCCACAAGTGTCCAGTGTCCAAAAGTGTACGCAGAGATTCAAAATCTCCATTATCCTCTCGTCACTTTGGTCACAGGCAGCTGTGCCATCGAGCCTGTCACATAGCGCTCAGATATCAGTGGGCCTCACACAATCCACAAGTGTCCAGTGTCCAAAAGTGTACGCAGAGATTCAAAATCTCCATTATCCTCTCGTCACTTTGGTCACAGGCAGCTGTGCCATCGAGCGTGTCACATAGCGCTCAGATATCAGTGGGCCTCACACAATCCACAAGTGTCCAGTGTCCAAAAGTGTACGCAGAGATTCAAAATCTCCATTATCCTCTCGTCACTTTGTTCACAGGCAGCTGTGCCATCGAGCCTGTCACATAGCGCTCAGATATCAGTGGGCCTCACACAATCCACAAGTGTCCAGTGTCCAAAAGTGTACGCAGAGATTCAAAATCTCCATTATCCTCTCGTCACTTTGGTCACAGGCAGCTGTGCCATCGAGCCTGTCACATAGCGCTCAGATATCAGTGGGCCTCACACAATCCACAAGTGTCCAGTTTCCAAAAGTGTACGCAGAGATTCAAATTCTCCATTATCCTCTCGTCACTTTGGTCACAGGCAGCTGTGCCATCGAGACTGTCACATAGCGCTCAGATATCAGTGGGCCTCACACAATCCACAAGTGTCCAGTGTCCAAAAGTGTACGCAGAGATTCAAAATCTCCATTATCCTCTCGTCACTTTGGTCACAGGCAGCTGTGCCATCGAGCCTGTCACATAGCGCTCAGATATCAGTGGGCCTCATACAATCCACAAGTGTCCAGTGTCCAAAAGTGTACGCAGAGATTCAAAATCTCCATTATCCTCTCGTCACTTTGGTCACAGGCAGCTGTGCCATCGAGCCTGTCACATAGCGCTCAGATATCAGTGGGCCTCACACAATCCACAAGTGTCCAGTGTCCAAAAGTGTACGCAGAGATTCAAAATCTCCATTATCCTCTCGTCACTTTGGTCACAGGCAGCTGTGCCATCGAGACTGTCACATAGCGCTCAGATATCAGTGGGCCTCACACAATCCACAAGTGTCCAGTGTCCAAAAGTGTACGCAGAGATTCAAAATCTCCATTATCCTCTCGTCACTTTGGTCACAGGCAGCTGTGCCATCGAGACTGTCACATAGCGCTCAGATATCAGTGGGCCTCACACAATCCACAAGTGTCCAGTGTCCAAAAGTGTACGCAGAGATTCAAAATCTCCATTATCCTCTCGTCACTTTGTTCACAGGCAGCTGTGCCATCGAGCCTGTCACATAGCGCTCAGATATCAGTGGGCCTCACACAATCCACAAGTGTCCAGTGTCCAAAAGTGTACGCAGAGATTCAAAATCTCCATTATCCTCTCGTCACTTTGGTCACAGGCAGCTGTGCCATCGAGCCTGTCACATAGCGCTCAGATATCAGTGGGCCTCACACAATCCACAAGTGTCCAGTTTCCAAAAGTGTACGCAGAGATTCAAATTCTCCATTATCCTCTCGTCACTTTGGTCACAGGCAGCTGTGCCATCGAGACTGTCACATAGCGCTCAGATATCAGTGGGCCTCACACAATCCACAAGTGTCCAGTGTCCAAAAGTGTACGCAGAGATTCAAAATCTCCATTATCCTCTCGTCACTTTGGTCACAGGCAGCTGTGCCATCGAGCCTGTCACATAGCGCTCAGATATCAGTGGGCCTCACACAATCCACAAGTGTCCAGTGTCCAAAAGTGTACGCAGAGATTCAAAATCTCCATTATCCTCTCGTCACTTTGGTCACAGGCAGTTGTGCCATCGAGCCTGTCACATAGCGCTCAGATATCAGTGGGCCTCACACAATCCACAAGTGTCCAGTGTCCAAAAGTGTACGCAGAGATTCAAAATCTCCATTATCCTCTCGTCACTTTGGTCACAGGCAGCTGTGCCATCGAGCCTGTCACATAGCGCTCAGATATCAGTGGGCCTCACACAATCCACAAGTGTCCAGTGTCCAAAAGTGTACTCAGAGATTCAAAATCTCCATTATCCTCTCGTCACTTTGGTCACAGGCAGCTGTGCCATCGAGCCTGTCACATAGCGCTCAGATATCAGTGGGCCTCACACAATCCACAAGTGTCCAGTGTCCAAAAGTGTACGCAGAGATTAAAAATCTCCATTATCCTCTCGTCACTTTGGTCACAGGCAGCTGTGCCATCGAGACTGTCACATAGCGCTCAGATATCAGTGGGCCTCACACAATCCACAAGTGTCCAGTTTCCAAAAGTGTACGCAGAGATTCAAAATCTCCATTATCCTCTCGTCACTTTGGTCACAGGCAGCTGTGCCATCGAGACTGTCACATAGCGCTCAGATATCAGTGGGCCTCACACAATCCACAAGTGTCCAGTGTCCAAAAGTGTACGCAGAGATTCAAAATCTCCATTATCCTCTCGTCACTTTGGTCACAGGCAGCTGTGCCATCGAGCCTGTCACATAGCGCTCAGATATCAGTGGGCCTCACACAATCCACAAGTGTCCAGTGTCCAAAAGTGTACGCAGAGATTCAAAATCTCCATTATCCTCTCGTCACTTTGGTCACAGGCAGCTGTGCCATCGAGCCTGTCACATAGCGCTCAGATATCAGTGGGCCTCACACAATCCACAAGTGTCCAGTGTCCAAAAGTGTACGCAGAGATTCAAAATCTCCATTATCCTCTCGTCACTTTGGTCACAGGCAGCTGTGCCATCGAGCCTGTCACATAGCGCTCAGATATCAGTGGGCCTCACACAATCCAAAAGTGTCCACTGTCCACAAGTGTGTGCAGAAATTCTAAATCTCCCCTGTCCTATAGACACCTTTTACCTTGTTTTACATTACTATATAGTTTGTTGGATTTTGTCTACATTTCTACCAAAAATGAGGAAGGCTGGTGGAAGAGGTCGTGGAATTGGGCGGGGGTTGGCAGCTGGTAATGATGGTGTTGGTGGTGGATCTGATGGTAGTGGCAAGAGCAAAATAGGACCGAATGCAGGAGGTGCTGACCCTGCGTCATCGTCTGGCTACATAAGGCCTCGAACGCTTAGTTTTCTAGGAGTTGGCAAACCGCTTTTAAAGGCAGAGCATCAGGAAAAAGTTTAGTCTTACATTGCTGACTCAGCCTCCAGCTCTATCGCCTCCTCTTCTTCAGTTGTAAAAAGTAAAAGCACTGAGTCGTCATTGGAGGCTCATGTTCATGAACCACACCTTTCCTTGTGTCCTTCACCCCCACCAAGATTGAAGGATGACGCAGGCCATACTACTGATTACTCCATGGAGCTGTTTTCACATACCATGCCTGGATTATCAAGTCAAATGGTGAATTACCCAGGCCAAGATGAATCTGACATGGAGTGCACTGATGCACAGCCGCTGATGGATGATTCTGCTGGTACATTCACTCAGAGCACTACATTGTCCTCGCAGTGTACAGAGCCAGATTTTGACCCTGATGAGACTCAGGTGCCCCTTCCCGCACACTATACCACCATACACGGTGACACAGAGAAAGGTGCACATGACATAGAAGAGGAGGTGATGGATGACCCAGTTGTTGACCCAGATTGGCATCCATTGGGGGAAGAGGGTGCTGCTTCCAATAGCTCAGATGAGGAGCATCCACAGCAGACATCGACATCGCAACAGCTGTTATCTGGCAGGCCCGGAGAACTCCAAAGACAGGTTCCAAACATCAAAAGAGTTGCTGGACAGCTTGTCCAGAGGGTCAAAAGATCACAGCGTGCTAGGCCGCAAAATGTCTGCCAAAGTAGGAAGAGTGCAGTGTGGCACTTTTTTGAACAAAATCCTCATGATCAGGCCAAGGTTATCAGTAAGAAGTGCACAAAGACCTTTAGCCGAGGGAAAAATCTGAAAAATTTGAATACCAGTTGCATGCTTAGACATTTAACCAGCATGCACTTGCAAGCGTGGACACAACACCAAACCTCAAGTGCCACATGTGCAACTGATCACAACGAAGGTAGTCAGCAACGCTACATTGTTTCCCCCACTGTAAGCCCACCGGTTAGCACAGCAGCAAATGTTGAGGTGTCGTTGCAAGGCCACAGCAGTCAGGGAATCCCACTGTTATATCAACGAAAGACTGATTCTAGGCCATCAGAAAGAACACCAACTCCATCACCATCATCAACCCTCTCTCAGTCCGCCCTGTCCACCGCTACTTCCACCATATGCAGCTCTCAAGTCCAGCTCACCCTCCCAGACACTATGAGTAGGTCAAGAAAGTACTCAGTCTCTCATCCGCGTACACTGGGTTTGAACGCCCACATTGCCAAACTAATCTCGTTTGAGATGATGCCCTTTCGGTTGGTGGAAAGCACAGCTTTCCGCGAACTCATGGCCTATGCAGTACCACGCTATGACCTACCCAGTCGCCACTTCTTCTCTCGCAAAGCCATCCCAGCCCTCCACCATCATGTGAAAGACCGCATTGTCCATGCACTCAAGCAGTCAGTGAGCGGAAAGGTGCACCTCACAACTGATGCATGGTCCAGTCGGCATGGCCAGGGCCGTTACGTGTCCATCACTGCGCACTGGGTTAATGTGGTGGATGCAGGGTCCAGAGGGGACAGCGGTGGTGGGACAGTGCTGCCTAGCCCACGGTATAGGAAACAGTTGGCTGTAGGCGTTCGACCCTCCTCCTCCTCCTCCTCCAGAAGCGAAAGCTCGTCCACAGAGCGCAGTCGTACGAGCACTCCATCTGCAGCTGCCACTGTTGCACACGATGTGTCCCCCTATCGAGCAGCTAGTGGAAAGCGTCAGCAGGCTGTGTTGCAGATGATGTGTTTGGGCGACAGACACACCGCCGAGGTGCTGGCCGAGTACTTGAAGCGACAAACTGAGTCATGGCTGGGCAGTGTACATCTTGAGGCAGGCAAGGTAGTTAGTGATAACGGCCGTAATTTTGTGGCAGCCATAGCCCTTTCAAAACTCAGCCACATACCTTGCTTGGCTCACACATTGAACCTGGTGGTGCAGTGCTTCCTCAAAAATTATCCGGAGTTAACAGCCCTGCTCCAGAAGGTGCGAAGACTGTGCGCGCACATCCGCCGGTCGCCTGTACACTCCGTTCGTATGCAGAAGCTGCAGCGATTGCTCCACCTTCCCAACCACCGCCTCATTATCGACATTGCAACAAGGTGGAACTCCACCCTGCACATGGTGGAGCGGCTGTGCGAGCAGAGGCAGGCCATAATGCATTTGTGGGAGGATACACGGCCAGGCACTTTGAGAGCAGACATGGAGTTGACAGGCGTGCAGTGGTCGAAGCTGAAAGACCTTTGTAAAGTCCTTCAGTGTTTTGAGGAATGCACACGGCTGGTAAGCGCAGACGACGCCATCCTAAGCATGAGCATCCCACTTATGCGTCTGCTCATGCAAACTTTGACGCACCTTAAGGAGCAGGCGTCTGCAGCCAATGTTGATGAGGAGGAAGAGGAGGAGGGAATCCTTGATGACATTCAGCCATTGTCTGCTCAGGGACCTCTCCTGGACGAGGTGGAGGAAGAAGAGGAGGAGGAGGAGGAGGATGATGGGGATGATTACTTAGGGGAGGAGGATGCATCTCGTGGGGCAAGTGAAAATGTTGGCGTGGCAACGTCTGGTACAGGGTTTGTGCGTGACTGGAGGGATGTGGATTTGCCAGAAAGTGCTCCTCCACCCAGCACTCGCAGTGCATCATTGACACCGGGAACATTGGCCCACATGTCAGATTATGCCTTGCGGATCCTAAAAAGGGACCCCCGCATTGCCAAAATGATGAACGATGACGACTACTGGTTGGCCAGCATCCTGGATCCACGCTATAAAGGCAAATTACAAAACATCATGCCACAGGAGAACCTTGACCTAATATTGGCTAATAAACAAGCAACTCTGGTAAATCGGTTGCTTGAGGCATTCCCAGCACACAGCAGCGGTGATGGTTCTCACACGAGCCGTACGGGCCGGGGGCAGCTTGGCAGAGGTGTTCGTGGTGCACACAGCAGAAGTGGCGTTGGAGACAGGGGTTTCATGACAATGTTGTGGACTGATTTTTCAAATACCGCTCATACAACTGGTAATACTGCATCGATGGAAAGTGACAGGAGACAGCAGTTGTCAACTATGGTTACAAACTACTTTTCCTCCCATATCGATGTTCTCCCACACAGGTCATTCCCCTTTGACTATTGGGCCGCTAAACTGGACACCTGGCCTGAATTGGCCCAATATGCCTTACAGGAGCTCGCTTGCCCAGCTGCAAGTGTGCTATCGGAAAGAGTCTTCAGTGCAGCTGGATCAATCCTGACAGAAAAAAGGACCCGTCTGTCAACCCAAAATGTGGATGATCTAACCTTCATTAAAATGAACCAAGCATGGGTTTCCAAGGATTTTGTCCCACCTTCCCCTGATGACACATAGGGTGACAGAAAAATGGCTTGCTTTGGTCCACCTCTTCCTGGTACTTCACCTATTTCGCCTTTTGCATCAGTTGAATGTCCAACATCAACATATGCCACTTTCTAAAACTCCCTAACTGTGCTGCCTCCCCCCCCATGGCCGGGGTCACCACCTAGCGCACGACACCGTGCGAGTGCCGTTGCCCTGGACAGGTGGGTAGGCCGACTCTTGGGCGCGGGCACTGGCACAGGGTCCCTCATAGTGCAATCAAGTGTCTCTGACGGTGGTGGTGCACACCCGCCGTCAGACACACCGCTGTACTATGAGGGGCCCAGTGCCAGTACCGACGCCCACGAGTGGGCCCCCCTTGCTTGGCCAGGGCCCCAGCATTTGCAATCTTTACCTCTTCCTGCTCCTCCGCTGTGTAATCTGGGCCGTCAAATCCATACTGTGCCTGACACCGTCTGAGCCTGCCTCCTGAGACATATATTTTGAATGTGTACGCTATCCATACATGTTATCCGGGGATACGGTACCCCTTCTAACCTTTGTGCAATGACGTGCATTCCATACTGGGCCTAACACCGTCTGAGCCTGCCTCATGCTGTATAGACATATATTTTGAATGTGTACGCTATCCATACATGTTATCCAGGGATACGGTACCCCTTCTAACCTTTTTGCAATGACGTGCAATCCATACTGGGCCTAACACCGTCTGAGCCTGCCTCATGCTGTATAGACATATATTTTGAATGTGTACGCTATCCATACATGTTATCCGGGGATACGGTACCCCTTCTAACCTTTGTGCAATGACGTGCAATCCATACTGGGCCTAACACCGTCTGAGCCTGCCTCATGCTGTATAGACATATATTTTGAATGTGTACGCTATCCATACATGTTATCCGGGGATACGGTACCCCTTCTAACCTTTGTGCAATGACGTGCAATCCATACTGGGCCTAACACCGTCTGAGCCTGCCTCATGCTGTATAGACATATATTTTGAATGTGTACGCTATCCATACATGTTATCCGGGGATACGGTACCCCTTCTAACCTTTGTGCAATGACGTGCAATCCATACTGGGCCTAACACCGTCTGAGCCTGCCTCATGCTGTATAGACATATATTTTGAATGTGTACGCTATCCATACATGTTATCCGGGGATACGGTACCCCTTCTAACCTTTGTGCAATGACGTGCAATCCATACTGGGCCTAACACCGTCTGAGCCTGCCTCATGCTGTATAGACATATATTTTGAATGTGTACGCTATCCATACATGTTATCCAGGGATACGGTACCCCTTCTAACCTTTGTGCAATGACGTGCAATCCATACTGGGCCTAACACCGTCTGAGCCTGCCTCATGCTGTATAGACATATATTTTGAATGTGTACGCTATCCATACATGTTATCCGGGGATACGGTACCCCTTCTAACCTTTGTGCAATGACGTGCAATCCATACTGGGCCTAACACCGTCTGAGCCTGCCTCATGCTGTATAGACATATATTTTGAATGTGTACGCTATCCATACATGTTATCCGGGGATACGGTACCCCTTCTAACCTTTGTGCAATGACGTGCAATCCATACTGGGCCTAACACCGTCTGAGCCTGCCTCATGCTGTATAGACATATATTTTGAATGTGTACGCTATCCATACATGTTATCCGGGGATACGGTACCCCTTCTAACCTTTGTGCAATGACGTGCAATCCATACTGGGCCTAACACCGTCTGAGCCTGCCTCATGCTGTATAGACATATATTTTGAATGTGTACGCTATCCATACATGTTATCCGGGGATACAGTACCCCTTCTAACCTTTGTGCAATGACGTGCAATCCATACTGGGCCTAACACCGTCTGAGCCTGCCTCATGCTGTATAGACATATATTTTGAATGTGTACGCTATCCATACATGTTATCCGGGGATACGGTACCCCTTCTAACCTTTGTGCAATGACGTGCAATCCATACTGGGCCTAACACCGTCTGAGCCTGCCTCATGCTGTATAGACATATATTTTGAATGTGTACGCTATCCATACATGTTATCCGGGGATACGGTACCCCTTCTAACCTTTGTGCAATGACGTGCAATCCATACTGGGCCTAACACCGTCTGAGCCTGCCTCATGCTGTATAGACATATATTTTGAATGTGTACGCTATCCATACATGTTATCCGGGGATACGGTACCCCTTCTAACCTTTGTGCAATGAAGTGCAATCCATGCTGGGCCTAACACCGTCTGAGCCTGCCTCATGCTGTATAGACATATATTTTGAATGTGTACGCTATCCATACATGTTATCCGGGGATACGGTACCCCTTCTAACCTTTGTGCAATGACGTGCAATCCATACTGGGCCTAACACCGTCTGAACCTGCCTCATGCTGTATAGACATATATTTTGAATGTGTACGCTATCCATACATGTTATCCGGGGATACGGTACCCCTTCTAACCTTTGTGCAATGACGTGCAATCCATACTGGGCCTAACACCGTCTGAGCCTGCCTCATGCTGTATAGACATATATTTTGAATGTGTACGCTATCCATACATGTTATCCGGGGATACGGTACCCCTTCTAACCTTTGTGCAATGACGTGCAATCCATACTGGGCCTAACACCGTCTGAGCCTGCCTCATGCTGTATAGACATATATTTTGAATGTGTACGCTATCCATACATGTTATCCAGGGATACGGTACCCCTTCTAACCTTTGTGCAATGACGTGCAATCCATACTGGGCCTAACACCATCTGAGCCTGCCTCATGCTGTATAGACATATATTTTGAATGTGTGCGCTATCCATACATGTTATCCAGGGATACGGTACCCCTTCTAACCTTTGTGCAATGACGTGCAATCCATACTGGGCCTAACACCGTCTGAGCCTGCCTCATGCTGTATAGACATATATTTTGAATGTGTACGCTATCCATACATGTTATCCGGGGATACGGTACCCCTTCTAACCTTTGTGCAATGACGTGCAATCCATACTGGGCCTAACACCGTCTGAGCCTGCCTCATGCTGTATAGACATATATTTTGAATGTGTACGCTATCCATACATGTTATCCGGGGATACGGTACCCCTTCTAACCTTTGTGCAATGACGTGCAATCCATACTGGGCCTAACACCGTCTGAGCCTGCCTCATGCTGTATAGACATATATTTTGAATGTGTACGCTATCCATACATGTTATCCGGGGATACGGTACCCCTTCTAACCTTTGTGCAATGACGTGCAATCCATACTGGGCCTAACACCGTCTGAGCCTGCCTCATGCTGTATAGACATATATTTTGAATGTGTACGCTATCCATACATGTTTTCCAGGGATACGGTACCCTTTCTAACCTTTGTGCAATCACGTGCAATCCATACTGGGCGTGAGAACGGCTGGCGAGCTGTTAAGCAAGCTACAGCACCTGTCCAGACAAGTACAGGGATTCCCTAGCGAGGAGACTTATTTGATTGTTTTCTATGTTGGGACAGCAATTTTTGGGGAGCACTATACTCTGGAGAATGATAGATGGGGCCCACCATACACTGGAACATTCCAAAGGTGGACATCAGACACTGGAGCAGCATTTACAGGGCCCATTATACACTAGAGCAGTAGAAATGGGGCCCATTATGTTTGGAGCATTATTTGGGCCCATAAGACAGTGGAGCTTCATCCATGGGGACCAACATATACTGTAGCATTATGTGGAGCTCATCATATACTGTTTCAAACATTATATGGGACCAATGATTTTGTATGGAGAAATAGATGGGCCTCGTCATGAGATGTAAAAAGTGAGGTATTTTTCATTGTACTATACCGCTATTTCTCTGCCGTATCGGAGCATGATGAGTTGTGGTATGTGTTAAAGGGGCGCTCTTTCGCCCAGGGCACATGAAAACCTGCAGCCAGCCCTCCCCCCCCCACAAATTTAGCCAAATAACCCCCATTTTTCAGTGCGTAACTTGTATTATGAAGTTAATTAAGGTTGACAAGCTTAAGTAAGAAGAATTGATGCTTTTGGCATTCAAATGGGCACTGTAGGTGTGTTTCCTGTCCTCCTCTCAATGCCGACTTTTATTCCCCATTGACTTACATTGGGTTTCGTGTTTCGGGACGACCCCGACTTTTCCCTATAATCGGACGATCTTGCTCGACCCGACTTTTGGAAAAGTCGGGTTTCACGAAACGAAACGCGACCCTAAAAAGCCAAAAGTCGCTCAACTCTAGTATTAATCTCTCTGTTACTCTTGGTCAACAGGGCCATGGACATGTAACTTCAATAGACCACCAGGGAAAAAAATTGGAATTTCCCACCTTGCTTTGGTTCTTAGTCTTAATACAAAATAGAAACATATAATACAGCATACAATGGCAAGCAAAATGTGGATATTGTGTGTCCTCACAATCAATGTTTGGGTTTCTACACATGGAAGGGACTGGAAAATGAGAGAGGGAGCACTGAGGACTTGTGTCAATAAGTTTGTCGTACTTACCCTCACCCTCTCAACTCAAAGCAAGAGTTTGAAGTGAGTAAAGATTATGGAGGTGGTGGGGAAGAAGGCAATGATGGAGGTGGTAGAAAGTGGAATGATGGGCGTGGTGGGGGAGAAGGCAATGATGGTGGCAGTTGAAAGGACAATGATGGGGTTAGTGGGGGAGGAGGAAATGATGGAGGTGATGGAAAGGGCAATGATGGGGTGGTGGGGGAGAAAGCAATGATGGAGGTGGTGGAATGGGCAATGATGGAGGTGGTGTAAAAATGGCAATGATGGTAGTGGTGGAAAGGACAATGATGGTAGTGGTGGAAAGGGCAATAATAGAGGTGGTGGAATGGGCAATGATTTGGGTGGGGGAAAGGAAAATAATGGGATGCAGGGGGAGGAAGACAATGAGGGGTGTGGGGATTGGGATGGGAGGAAGGGGGATTTATAAAGGATTTAGGAACAGGGGGAGGTGGAGGAAGATGTTATTAATGCTTATTATGTCTAACACAGTCCCTTAGTATATAGTGTATTCACTTATTATAGTATATAGTTGTCACGCCGCTGCCAGCCCCGCGGCCGTGCGCACCACCGCTGCCAGCGCCCCATCATACTCACCGGGTCCGGCGAGTCCCCGTCCTCTCTTCTCCTCCTGCAGCAGCATCTGCTTCCTGTCGGGCGCGCGCACCCGGCCGGCCCTACCACGCACGCACACACCGCACTCTATGAGACCGGCTGCCCTCCCAGTTCACTATAGGCTCTGGAGGACCCTGAACTGGAAACACCACCGCACTTGCCCTTTTCAGACTGCCCATTCCTCCTGGCGTTGCCTGATCATCACTTGTGCTATGCGAATGGTCCTGGCCCCACGCCTGTCTGTTTCCTCTGTCCTTCCTGCCGCGATTCCCTGCTTACTATCACCTCCACCCTGACTAACGTTCTCCATTGTGTCTCTCCCAGTGCTCGCTTGCCCATGTCCACTCCCAGCCTGAGTTCCTGTGGCTCACCTTACCCTTCAGCCTGTGTCTCCATCCAGCCATGTCTCTGTGTTCCAGCCGTGCCAGCCTGTGTCTTCCAGCCCGTGTCTCTGTGTACCAGCCGTGTCAGCCTGCATCTCCGTCCTCTCCGTCTTCCATGGTTCCTGCCTTGCATGTCCGTCCATCTTCCTCTCTAGTCTCCTGCTGTGTCTCCTGTGTCCACACCGAGTACCGGCTGCCGCGGTAATAGTTTCCCCTGGGCCTGTCCCTAACACTCCCTGTATATGGGGTGGTCCACCTGGCCCGCTCGCCCAGAGGAGGTTCGTTGCCGCGGTCCAGTGGGTTCACCCTTGGGAATCCTCACAGCACGATCAGGCCATGGACCCCGCTGGTACCTCAGCCGCCGCCCAAAACGAACTAGCGTTCCTGTGGGAAAATCAGTCCCGATCATGCCTTTTTGAAGACCATGGAGTCCCAGCTCTCAGCTTTACAGTCCTCCGATCCGGGGAGCATGTCCCAGCTGTCCAGACTCCAGCAGGAGCTTGCCCAGCAGTGAGACACCCAAGCCCACATTCTTAATTACATTGCTTCGGTGGATAAGCGACTGCTCTCACTCCAAACCGCTGCCTCGGCCCCGGCTCCGGTCCCACATCCGTCACCCCATTTGGCCAAACCTCCGCTGTATAGCGGAGATCCTAAGTTGTGTCGGGGGTTCCTTAACCACTGCTGAATTGTTGCCACAGCAGTACCCCACCAACTGAGCCAAAGTGGCCTTTGTGGTATCCCACTTGGAGGGTGAGGTGCTGGCTTGGAAGAACCCCTTGTGGGAGCGAGACAATCCTCTGGTCTCCCAGCTCGCAACCTTTTTAGAAACTTTTTGTAAAGTCTTCGACGAGCCTGGTCACCTGGCCTCTACCACCAAGTCCCTATTTAGTCTTCACCACGGTACTCTCTCTGTATGTCAGTACGCTATCCAGTTCCGTACGTTATCCTCCGAGCTGGGATGGAACAACGAGGCCCTGGTTGGAGCTTTTTGGCGAGGTTTGTCCGCTCGAATTAAAGACTAGCTGGCAGGGCGAGACACACCAACATCTCTCGAGGACCTCATTTCCCTGGCTATGCGTATTGATCTACTCTTCCAGGAGCGTTCCCGCGAAGCTGCCAGGGAGAGAAGGCCTCCTCGTTAATCTCCAGCTACACGCAGCCCTGCCCGCTCATGATTTTCCACCGCAGCTTCAACACCAAAGCCCATGCAGGTGGACCGCCTCAAGCCGGCTGAGCTGCGTCATCAAGAGAGGCTCGCTCAGGGTCTCTGTCTCTACTGTGGCAGCTCCTCTCCACCTTCTGCGCTCTTGTCCAGTGAGGCCGGGAAACGCCTCCACCTAGGACAGGTAAGAGAGGCCTCCCTAGGTGTTAGCGATACCTCTCTACCCTTGACTCTCTCCGTCTTACTGAATTTTGGTTCCAGCCGCTCCTCTGAGGTGGCCTATATAGATTCTGGGGCAGCCGGGAACTTCATCCAGCTCGAGGTGGTCAAAACATTGCGGATACCTGTCAGATCCTTGGAGACTCCTCAGCAGTTAGCTTCGGTCGACGGTGCTCCCCTGCGGGATACCGTTACCTTGGTCACCGAAGTGGTGGAGCTACAGATCGGAGCCCTGCATCGGGAGAAGATAGCCTTCTTCGTACTGCCATCGTTATTCCATACGCTCCTCTTAGGTCTTCCTTGGTTAAGGACTCACAAACCCGTACTCGATTGGCGATCTGGTGACATTCTGCGATGGGGTCAATATGGTCAGTCTACGTGCCTTCTTCCCGTTCAGCTAGTCAAATCTTCTCAGTCTCCTGCGGTGCCTGCAGTCTTGCCTTCGGTCTACTGGTCCTTTGCGGACGTTTTCAATGAGAAAGAGGCAGAGAGCATGCCCCGCATCGTCCCTATGATTGCCCAGTCGATCTCGTTCCGGGCTCCACTCCACCCCGGGGTCGAATTTACCCTCTGAATCCTCTCGAGTCCTAAGCTATGAACGAGTACGTCCAGGAAAATTTGGCCAGGGGCTTTATTCGGAAATCTTTGCCCGCAGGCACGGGCTTCTTCTTCGTCAAGTAGAAGGACGGTTCTCTTCATCCCTGCATCGACTACCGGGGTCTCAATGATATCACAATCAAGAATAAGTACCCACTCCCTCTAATTCTGGAGCTGTTCGATCGGCTGCGGGGGGCACGAATCTCCACAAAACTGGATCTCCGTGGGGCCTACAATCTCATCCGTATTTGCTCCGGAGATGAGTGGAAGACCGCTTTTAACACCAGGGACGGCCACTACGAATATTTGGTCATGCCATTCGGTCTGTGCAATGCTCCCGCAGAATTCCAGGAATTCGTGAGCGATATTTTCCGAGACCTTCTGTACTCCTGTGTGGTGGTGTATCTGGACGATATTCTTGTCTTTTTCCCGGACTTGTATACCCATAGAAAGAACGTCCGTCAAGTTTTGTTGCGCCTGCGGGAGAATCGCCTGTATGCTAAACTCGAGAAGTGCGCCTTTGAACAGACGTCTCTTCCATTCCTGGGCTACATCATTTCTGATTCTGGATTATGTATGGACCCAGAGAAGGTGTCCGCCGTGCTCAACTGGCCACAACCTCATGGAGTCAAGGCAATTCAGCGATTTCTTGGTTTTGCAAGTTATTACCGGCAGTTCATCTCCCACTTTTCTTCTTTGACTGCGCCAATCTCCTCACTGATTCGTAAGGGGGCCAACCCTCACGTCTGGTCCTCGGAGGCCGAAAAAGCTTTCCTTACCCTGAAACAAGCCTTTGCTTCAGCTCCCATCCTCCATCGTCCAGAGACTAACAAACCTTTTATTTTGGAGGTGGATGCCTCTGCCATCGGGGCCGGAGCCATACTCTCGCAAAGATCTTCCTCTGGGCGACTGGTCACCTGCGGTTTCTTCTCAAAGACATTTTCCATCTCGGAGCGAAATTATGCCATTGGTGACAGGGAGCTGTTGGCCATCAAACTGGCATTGGAGGAATGGTGGTACCTATTGGAGGGAGCTGTGCATCCATTTAAGATCTACACTGACCATAAAAATTTGGTGTACATCCGATCGGCACAGAGGCTTAATCCCCGGCTAGCTAGATGGTCCCTATTTTTCACTCCTTTCGATTTTGAACTTCACTTCCATCCGGGTAGTAAGAACCTCAAGGCTGATGTGTTGTCCAGATCCTTTCTTGCTGGCGATACAGAGGAGGAGCCCACGCACATCATGAACCCTTCTAAGATCATCACGGTGGCACCCCTCAGTCTGTCTACTCTACCTCCGGGTAAGACTTCCGTCCCTGAGAACAACAGGAGACGAGTCTTGCGCTGGGGTCATGCCTCCAAAATTGCAGGTCATGTTGGATTCAAAAAGACTCTCCTTCTCGTGTCTCGCTACTACTGGTGGCCCACTCTTCTTCAAGATGTTTGAAGTTTTTTAGCTTCTTGCCCCTCATGTGCCCAGAACACGGTTCCCAGGCAATTACCTTCTGGTCTCTTGCATTCGCTTTCAGTCCCTTCGGCTCCCTGGCAGCGCCTTGCAATGGACTTTACTGTTCTGCCTCGCTCTTCGGGCTGCTCCGTCATCCTCGTCGTTGTGGATAGATTTTCCGAGATGGCTCATTTCATCTCTCTTCCCGGCCTACCCTCGGCCCCCCGAATTGGCAAAGGTTTTCATCCATCATATTTTTCGTCTTCATGGTCACCCTCAACATATTGTCTCAGACAGGGGAGTTCAGTTCACGTCCCGGTTTTGGAGGGCACTCTGCAGATCCATGAACATAATGCTGGATTTTTCCTCTGCCTATCACCCACAGACCAACGGCCAAGCTGAGCGTACTAACCAAATTTTGGTGAATTACCTCCGTCACTTCTCCAATGCTCATCAGAACGACTGGTCAGACTTACTCCCATGGGCTGAATTCGCATATAACAATCATGCCAGCGAATCTTCTTCCAAGTCTACCTTCTTCATCGTATATGGGCAACATCCAGGCTTACCCCTGCCGGTCCCTCCTGTATCAGGTGTGCCAGCTGCTGATCTTCTGTCTGGGGTGTTCTCAAGGATCTGGCAAGAGACCAAGACCGCTCTCGAGCAAGCACATGTAAGGATGAAAAAGCACGCAGACAAAAGGCGCTTGGACCCACCTCTCTATCATCCTGGTGATAAAGTGTGGTTGTCTTCCAAATTCATCCACCTGATGATTCCTTCGCACAAATTGGGCCCTCGGTACATTGGACCCTTTGAGGTCTTGTCTCACATTAACGACGTCTCTTGCAAGTTAAAGCTCCCCGCCTCGCTCCATATTCCCAATTCGCTCCATGTTTCTCTTCTGAAACCAGTGGTTCTCAACCAATTCCATTCCTCTACTACTCATTCCCCACTGCCTATTTCCGCTGATGATATCTTTGAGGTTAAAAACATTCTCGCCATGAAAAGGCTAAGAGGGAGAACCTATTTCCTGGTGGATTGGAAGGGTTTTGGTCCGGAGGAAAGATCTTGGGAGCCTTGGGAAAACATCCAGGCTGTTCGGATTTTGGCACGATTTCTTTCCAGTCTGGGGAGGGGGGCGCGTAAGGAGGGGGGTACTGTCACGCCACTGCCTGCCCCGCTGCCATGAGCACCACCGCTGCCCGCGCCCCGTCATACTCACCGGGTCTGGCACATCCCCGTCCTCTCTCCTCCTCCTGCAGCAGCGTCTGCTTCCTGTCGGGTGCCCGGCCGGCCCTACCGCACACGTGCACACCACACTCTGTGAGACCGGCCACCCTCCCGACTCACTATAGGCTCTGGAGGAACTGACCCGGAAACACCGCCGCACTTGCCCTTATCAGGCCGCCCCTTCCTTCTGGCGTTGCCTGATCGTCACTTGTGCTAAGCGAGTGTTCCTGGCCCCACACCAGTCTGTTTCCTCCGTCCTTCCTGCCGCACTTCCCTGTTTCCTATCACCTCCGCCCTGACTAACGTTCTCCATTGTGTCTCTCCCAGTGCTCGCCTGCCCATGTCCACTCCCAGCCTGTGGCTCACATTACCCTCCAGCCTGTGTCTCCATCCAGCCATGTCTCTGTGTTCCAGCCATGCCAGCCTGTGTCTTCCAGCCTGTGTCTCTGTGTACCAGCCGTGCCAGCCTGCGTCTCCGTCGTCTCCGTCTTCCATGGTTCCTGCCTTGCACGTCCGTCCGTCTTCCTCTCTAGTCTCCTGCTGTGTCTCCTGTGTCCGCCCCGGTTACCGGCTGCCACGGTAATAGTTTCCCCTGGGCCTGTGCCTAACACTCCCTGTATAGGGGGTGGTCCACCTGGCCCGCTCGCCAGGGAGGTTCGTTGCCACGGTCCAGTGGGTTCACCCTTGGGAATCCTCATAATAGTATAGTCACTTTTTTATGCCTTCCCTTATTATATAGCTTCCTCTGCTGTTATGTACAGTGCTGTCTCTTACATAGTGTATTCTTGTTAATTTTTTTTATTCACAGAGCCTTCTTTTTGTTACAAAGTCCCCTCTCTTTTTAGATATAAAATGACTGCTGATGGAGGAGCAGGTGACCAAACGACCAGTCCATTAGTTCCTCCATTAGAAAAGAAGCTTCCCCATGCTACATCAGCCATCATTGCATTATACAGCTAACAAGACAGGATGCTATGTAATAAAAAAAACACATTTCTTGCACAGGGGCACCAAGCTGTCAGTGTCCGTCCCTGCTCCATGGATGTCATGATTACTCCATAAACCACCATGTGTCCTTACAAATGCCCACCAAAAACCTTCTTTAAGGACCCCCAATCATCTATTAACCCCTTTTGTTATAGAGATGATCAGTAAGTTTCCTGTTACTGCAATGATCATGGCGAATAAAATTGCATATTTGTTAGTTCATGTATGGCTCCTTTTTCCCCCAAAACATTTTTGGGAGGCCTCTCACTACTGTATGGAACTTTTTTGTTCGCACACTTTAGCAGGTTAATTGAATTCCTCCTATCACCCTATCATCTTGTAACGTGACGGCTCCGTGGAATTTTACTAACTCCCTGACTTCACCAAACATTTCCCTTCTTGCAGCCACAAAAATAAGCAAACTTCTCTCGGTTCTTGTGTTCTGCTACCAAGTTTTTCTGTTTTCCTTGATACTAGGAGGAAATTTCTTGCTATTGAAATGCTAATGGAAGAGTAAACTGCATAATAATCCAGCATCCCCTATGGGCCCATGTATAATTTACACATAAAATGAAATCACACATGCCCCTTGTTTCATCGCATATTTGTTTAATTATCTTTTCTTATAAAGCTTTTTCAATTAATTTTCAATATTTAAAAAAAGGAATAAAAATGTCAGTTTATCTGTGTACCTGATAATTAATTACGGATTGGGGAATAATTATATAATCTATTAGTGCAGCTCTGTCCATCACAGACATAAGTATTCACTACTGTATCCAATGGATTTCTTTGTGTGGGTTTTCAAGGTAAATGTTTAACATCTTGTAATATTTTTTTCCCCCCAGTTATAGCGCCACTCTTGTCTATGTGGCCATGTCTGGTATTGCAACTCAGCCTTATTATCTGGTATGCAATTCCCCACACAGCCACATGGACAACAGGGGTGATCTGCTGTGTCTGACAACTGACATATCTGGTAGCTGACAACTCAACACGCTGTGTTAGAAAATTCTCTAGCTCTGGTAACATCGAATCTTGAGAGAAATCCGCCAACTAACTCCAAAAAAGATAAAAGTGAGAATAGTGACCAAGATTTACCAAACCTGACAACTCAACAATACAATATTTGGGTGTGTTCAAAATAATAGCAGAGTGGAGTCCAGTTAGTGAGGTCAATTATTCTATGAAGAAACAGGCGTAAATCAGGTCGACCTTATTTAACCCCTTAACGGCCAGAGGTATGTTTGGTTTTGCATTTTCATTTTTTGCTCCTCTTCTCAGAGCCATAACATTTTTATTTTTCTGTTGATATGGCCATGTGAGGGCATGTTTCTTCTGGGATGAGTTGTACTTTAGAACAACATCATTGGTTTTAACATATTGTGTACTGGAAAGTGGGGGAAAAAATCCAAGTGTGGTGAAATTGCAAAAAAAAGTACAGTTCCACAGATTTTTTTATTTCTTTTTCACCATGTTCACTAAATGCTACAACTGACCAGCCATTATGATTCTCCAGCTCATTACGAGTTCATAGACACCAAACATGTCTAGGTTCTTCTAAGTGGTGAAGAAAAATTCTGACGTTTGTTAAAAAAAAAATTGCACCATTTTCTGATACTTGTAGCGTGTCCATTTTTCATGATCTCGGATTGGGTGAGGACTTATTTTTTGTGTGCCGAGCTGACATTTAAAATGATACCATTTTGGTGCAGATAGGATCTTTTGATCACCCGTTATTGCATTTTAATGCAATGTTGCAGTGACCAAATAAACGTAATTCTGGTGTTTTGACTTTTTTTCTTGTTTGGCTGTTTAGTGATCAGGTTAATCGTTTTTTATATTCTTAGATCGGGCGATTCTGAATGCGGCGATACCAAATATGTGTTTGATTTTTTTAGTGTTTTATTTTGAATGGGGTGAAAGGGGGATGATTTGAACTTTTATCCTTTTTTTATTTTTTTTAATATTTTTAAAAGCATTTTTTTTTTACTTTTTGCATGCTTCAATAGTCTCCGTGGGAGACTAGAAGCTGCAGTACTTTGATTGCTTCTGCTACACACAGGCGATGATCAGATGCCTGTATGTACCAGAAATGCTCACTTTCTATGAGTGCCGACCACCGGGCAGCACTCATAGCTATCCAGCTATGACAACCATAGAGGTCTGTTGGAGACCTCTGGTTGCCATGCCAACCCATTGGTGACCCTCGATCATGTGACTGGGTCATCAATTTATGGGATTTCCAGCACGCTTGCCGAAAGCGATAGTTAAATACCGCTGTCAGAGATTGAGAGCGGCAATTAATTTGTTAACAGACGCAGGTGGATCGCGATTCCACCCATGGCTGTTAAGGCACATGTCAGCTGTTCAAAACAGCTGACATGTGCAGGGAAAGATGTGGGCTCGGCACCGGAGCCCACATCAAAGGGAGGGATTCCGACATGGGAGTACTATTACGCCCGATGTCGGAAAGGGGATAAGGGTGAAGCCAGGGCATTTTGTACATGCATTTCTACTTGAGATCCTGAGACATATGGGTCGTTCGAGACATTGTTTAGAAGAACAGCGTAAGTTGATAAAGTTGATTGGAGAGGATAAACGAATAAATAAGTGCAGACAATGATCGGCTGTTCAGCTAAAATGATCTCCAATGCTTTATAATGGAAAGCTAAACCAGAGAGACGTGGAAGAAAATGGAAGACTACCATTCCAATGGATGGAAGAAGAGCAAGAATGGTAAAGGCTCAGCCAATCATCAGCTCCAGGATGATCAAAGACAGTCTCACAATACCTGTGAGTACTGTGATAGTTGGGAGATGCCTGTGTAAAGCTAATCTCTTAGCAAGAAGTCCCCGCAAAGTCCCACTGTTAAAAAAAAAAACGTACTGAAGCAGATACAATTTGCCAAAGAACACATCAACTGGCCTAAAGAGAAATGGAGAAACATTTTGTGGACTGATGAAAGTAAAATTGTTCTTTCTGGGTCCAAGGGCCGCAGACAGTTCATCAGAAGACCCCCAAACTCTGCATTGAAGCCACAATACACTCTGAAGACAGTGAAGCATGGTGGTGCAAGTATCATGATATGGGCATGTATCTCTTACTATGATCCCTGGTAAGCGGTAAATAGGTCCGGCACCATAGTAAGAGAAACGTGCCCATATCATGATACGTGCACCACCATGCTTCAAAATTGAGGTTATGGAGTGGCCAGCCCAATCCCTGGACTTTAACCCCTTCCTGCCATCCGACGTACTATCCCGTCCACGGTACCCGGGCCGTATGACCGGGGACGGGATAGTACGTCGGCGCGATCAGCGGCGCCCACGTGGTGAGCGCCGCTGATCGCGGCCGGGTGTCAGCCGATTATCACAGCTGACACCCGGCACAATGTGTCAGGGGCGGTCACGGACCGCCCCAGACACGTTAACCCCTTGCACACCGCGATCAAACACGATCGCGGTGTACCGGGGGTTAAAGGGAAGCATCGGCAGGGAGGGGGCTCCCTCCGTGCTTCCCTGATCCCCCCACGGCAGCGCAATGTGCAGCGCTGCTGCGGGGGACTCCCTTCCTCCAGGCCCCCGAATCCAAGATGGGGACGGGGGCCTGCGGAAGCTGGCTTCCTCAGTGCCTGCAAAGCGCAGGCATGAGGAAGCCTTCTGCAGTGCCTGTGTCAGATCGCTGATCTGTCACAGTGATCTGTGATGTGACAGATCAGCGATCTGTCACAGGACAGTGATGTCCCACCTGGGACTATTTAATAAAGTAAAAAAAAAAATAAAAAAAAGTGTAAAAATAATTAAAAAAAAATCGCCAAATAAATTAGAAAAAAAAAAAAATATTCCCCCAATAAATCCATTTTTTGGAAATAATAAAAAAAAAAACAATAAAAGTACACATATTAGGTATCGCCGCGTCCGTAACGACCCGCCCTATAAAACTGTCCCATTAGTTAACCCCTTTAGTGAACCCCTTAAAAAATAAAAATAAAAAACGAAGCAAAAAATAATGATTTATTATCATACCGCCAAACAAAAAGTGTAATAACACGCGATCAAAAAGACGTATATAAATATCCATGGTACCGCTGAAAACGTCATCTTGTCCCGCAAACAGCATAATCAGCGAAAAAATAAAAAAGTTATAGCTCGCTGAATAAAGTGATGCAAAAATAATTATTTTTTATATAAAGTAGTTTTCATTGCATAAAACCGATAAAAACATAAAAAACGACCTAAATGAGGTATCGCTGTAACTGTACTGACCCGAAGAATAAAACCGCTTTATCAATTTTACCGCACGCGGAACGGTGTAAACGCACCCCCCCAAAAGAAATTCATGAAACGCTGGTTTTTGTTCATTCTGCGTCCCTAAAATCGGAATAAAAAGCGATAAAAAAATGTCACGTGCCCGAAAATGGTACCAATAACAACGTCAACTTGTCCCGCAAAAAATAAGACCTCACATGACTCGGTGGGTCAAAATACGGAAAAATTATAGCTCTCAATATGTGGTGATGCAAAAACTATTTTTACAATAAAAAGCGTCTTTTAGCGTGCGACAGCCGCCAAACATAAAAACCGCCATAAATAGTAAATCAAACCCCCCGTTATCACCCCCTTAGTTAGGGAAAAATAATAAAATTAAAAAAATGTATTTATTTCCATTTTTCCATTAGGGTTAGGGCTAGGGTTAGGGCTAGGGGTGTGTTGGGGTAGGGTTAGGGTTAGGGTTAGTGTAGGGTTAGGGTTAGGGTTAGGGCTAGGGTTAGGGCTAGGGTTAGGGCTAGGGTTAGGGTTAGGGGCGTGTTGGGGTTCGGGTTGGAGTTAGAATTGGGGGTTTCCACTGTTTGGGCACATCAGGGGCTCTCCAAATGCAACATGGCGTCTGATCTCAATTCCAGCCAATTCTGAGTTGAAAAAGTCAAATGGTGCTCCTTCCCTTCCAAGCTCTGCTATGCGCCCAAACAGTGTTTTACCCCCACATGTAGGGTATCAGCCTACTCAGGACAAATTGCAAAACAATTTTTGGGGTCCAATTTCTCCTGTTACCCTTAGGAAAATAAAAAATTGGGGGCAAAAATATCATTTTTGTGGAAAAAAATGATTTTTTTATTTTCACGTCCGAGTGTTATAAACTTCTGTGATTCACTTGGGGGTTCCGTGGGGGGTCTAGTGTCCAAAATGGGGTCACTTGTGGGGAGTTTCAATAGTTTAGGTACATCAGGGGCTCTCCAAACGCACATGACACCCGCAGACCATTCCATCAAAGTCTGCATTCCAAAACGTCACTGCTTCCCTTCCGAGCCCCGACGTGTGTCCATACAGTAGTTTTCTCCCACATATGGGGTGTCAGCGTACTCAGGACAAATTGGACAACAACTTTTGGGGTCCAATTTCTCCTGTTACCCTTGGGAAAATGAAAAAATTGGGGACTAATTGATCATGTTTGTGGAAAAAATACGATTTTTTTATTTTCATGCCCTGGCATTATAAACTTCTGTGAAGCCCTTGGGGGTTCAAAGTGCTCAACTCACATCTAGATACGTTCCTTAGTGGGTCTAGTTTTCAAAATGGGGTCATTTGTGGGGGGTTTCCACTGTTTAGGTACATTAGGGGCTCTCCAAAGGCAACATGACACCCGCAGACCATTCCATCAAAGTCTGCATTCCAAAATGTCACTACTTCCCTTCCGAGCCCCGACATGTGCCCATACAGTAGTTTTCTCCCACATATGGGGTATCAGCATACTCAGGACAAATTGGACAACAACTTTTGAGGTCCAATTTCTCCTGGTACCCTCGGGAAAATAAAAAAATGGTGATTAAAAGATCATGTTTGTGGAAAAAATACGAATTTTTTATTTTCACACCCGGGTGTTATAAACTTCTGTGAAGCACTGGGGGGGTCAAAGTGCTCACCACACATCTAGATAAGTTCCTTAGGGGGTCTAGTTTCCAAAATGGTGTCATTTGTGGGGGGGTTCCACTGTTTTGGTACATCAGGAGTTTTCCAAACGCGACATGGTGTCCGATCTCAATTCCAGCCCAAAACGTCAAATGGTGCTGTTTCCCTTCCGAGCTCTGCCATGCGCCCAAATAGTGGTTTACCCCCACATGTGGGGTATCAGCGTACTCAGGACAAATTGCACAATAACTTTTAGGGTCCTGTTACCCTTGGAAAAATAAGAATTGAGGGTGAAAAGATCATTTTTGTGGAAAAAATATGATTTTTTAATTGTATGGCTTTATGTTATAAACTTCTGTGACGCCCATGGGGGTTCAAAGTTCTCACCACACATCTAGATAAGTTCCTTAGGGGGTCTAGTTTCCAAAATGGTGTCATTTGTGGGGGGTTTCCACTGTTTTGGTACATCAGGGGTTTTCCAAACGCGACATCGTGTCCGATCTCAATTCCAGCCAAAAACGTCAAATGGCGCTGCTTCCCTTCCGTGCTCTGCCATGCGCCCAAATAGTGGTTTACCCCCACATGTGGGGTATCAGCGTACTCAGGACAAATTGCACAATAACTTTTAGGGTCCTGTTACCCTTGGGAAAATAAAAATTGGGGTGAAAAGATCATTTTTGTGGAAAAAATATGATTTTTTAATTGTACCGCTGTACGTTATAAACTTCTGTAAAGCCCTTGTGGGTTCAAAGTTCTCACCACATATCTAGATAAGTTCCTTGGGGTGTCTAGTTTCCAAAATGGGGTCACTTGTAGGGGGTTTCCACTGTTTAGGTACATCAGGGACTCTCCAAACGTGACATGGCGTCCAATCTGAATTCCAGCCAATTTTGCATTGAAAAAGTCAAACGGCGCTCCTTCCATTCTGAGCTCTGCTATGCGCCGAAACAGTCGTTCCCCCCCACATATCAGGTATCTGCGTACTCAGGACAAATTGTACAATAACTTTTGCAGTTCAATTTCTCCTGTTACCCTTGGTAAAATAAAAAAAATTGAACCTGAAGTATTTTTTTTATGAAAAAAAGTTAGATGTTCATTTTTTTTTAAATATTCAAAAAAATTCCTGTGACGCACCTAAAGGGTTAATAAACTTCTTGAATGTGGTTTTGAGCACCTTAAGGGGTGCAGTTTTTAGAATGGTGTCACTTTTGGGTATTTTCTATCATATAGACCCCTCAAAGTGGCTTCAAATGTGATGTGGTCCTAAAAATAAAATGGTGTTGTAAAAATGAGAAATCGCTGGTCAACTTTTAACCCTTATAACTTCCTAACAAAAAAAAATTTTGGTTCCAAAATTGTGCTGATGTAAAGTAAACATGTGGGAAATGTTAGTTATCAAGTTTTTTGTGTGCCGTATCTCTGTGATTTAAGGGCATAAAAATTCAAAGTTGGAAAATCGCGAAATTTTCAAAATTTTCGCCAAATTTCCGTTTTTCTCACAAATAAATGCAAGTTATTTGAATGAAATTTTACCACTAACATGAAGTACAATATGTCACGAGAAAACAATGTCAGAATCACCGGGATCCATGGAAGCGTTCCAGAGTTATGACCTCATAAAGGTACAGTGGTCAGAATTGTAAAAATTGGCCCGGTCATGAACGTGCAAACCACCCTTGGGGGTGAAGGGGTTAATCCAATAGATCACTTGTGGGGTGACATCAACAATGTCTTTAATGAGGCAAAGCCAACAAATGCCAAAAAATTGTGGAATGTAGTCCAAGAAACCTGGGCAGGAATAATAGCCGACAGGTGCCAGAAGTTGGATGACTCTACGCAACATACAAGTGCTTCTCACAAAATTAGAATATCATCCAAAAGTTAATTTATTTCTTCTAGTTCTTCAATACAAAAAGTGAAACTCATATATTATATAGAGTCATTATAAACGGAGTGATGTATTTCAAGTGTTTATTTCTGTTAATGTTGATGATAAATTAACATTTTGATGATATTCTCATTTTGTGAGAAGCCCTTGTATATGTGAAGCAGTTCTAAAAAGCTCTGGGTATATAACTAAGTATTAGGTTAGTGATTCCCAGGAATACTAAATCCACACCTAAAGTACATATTGTGAGTTTGTAAAGATAAATGCAGACACTGCTATTTTTTAGAACAGGACATTGTTCATTTTTTGTTATTTTCTGTAAAGTAGTTATACATTATATACATTTCTCTTCATGTTTTGAATTGGAAAACAGTGTGCAATGTTCCGAATGCTCTAAATAAATACTAAGTAAAGATTTTGTGATTAACTCATGTTTTTGAAAACACTGCTATTTTTCGAACACTACTGTATCAACTCAGCTCTGCAACATCTGACAACATCTATGCTAAATCTGATAACTAAGATATCTTAACTAAACTATGCATCACCTGACCACTTAGCCTCTCCACACGACAACTTAGTTTGGCTCATCTCTGCAAGACCCGGCAACTCAGCTATGATATATCTGATTATTATCATTGTTACGTTTCATAACTTCGCTATTCTGTAACAGCAAACTTGGCTACATCTGACAACTCAGCTATTCTAGATCTGACAACTCATCGCTGTTCCATCTAACAATTCAAATAGTCTACATCTCAAAAGTCTATTCTGCTTCATCTGACAACTAGCTTTGCTAGAACAACTCTGCTATTCTAAATCTGACAACTCAACTCTATTCCATCTGACAACTTAATATTCTACATCTCCAAACACCTTCTGCTACATCTGACAACTATGCTCTGCTATGTTGGATCGGTCATCTGTGCTAGACCTTACAACTCAACTACTGTACATCTGGCAACACATCTCTGTTCCATCTGACAACTCACATATTCCACATCTCCAAACTCAGCAGAGCAGAGTTGTCAGATGTCGAACTAAGTCTTGAGATGTAGAATATTTAAGTTGTCAGATGGAATGGAGATGAGTTGTCAGATATAGTACAGTTGAGTTTTTTGAGACTAGCAGGGATGGGTTGTTCAATATCGCAGAGCAGAGTTGTCAGATGTAGCACAAGTATGTTGAACAACCCATGCCTGCTAGACGACTCAACAACTCAAATATCCTACATCTGACAACTGAAATATTCTATATCTGACACCTTATCTATTCTCCAAAATAATGAAGAAATGCTTTTTTTGAAATGGCTAAATAAACATCTATATGTTTTTTCACCGGGATGAGATGCTGTTCCTCTTCATTATTTTTGATTCTATGATGTCCAACTGGGTCTTTGGACTTTGAACGTGCCTCTCCTGGATCCAGAAGTTGTTGTCAGCCATTTTCTCTTCTAACCTTATCTATTCTCATCTGTGCTACATTTGACAAGTCTGTTTTAAGTCAACAAAGTCAAGTTTCAGAGTTGTCAGATGTTGAGTTGCAGAGATTTGTTGCTCAATCCATCCCGACTACTCTCAAAAACACAACTATCCTACATCTATCTGACAACTCATCTGTTCTGCCAACTTACTCTGCTAAACAGCTCAGCTATTCTACATCTGACAACTCGTCTCTGTTCCATCTGACAACTTAAATATACTACATCTTCAAACTTAGTTCTGCTACATCTGATAATGTTGCTCTGCTGAGTTTGGAGATGTAAAATATTTGCATTGTCAGATATGACAGAGATGAGCTGTCAGGTGTAGAATAGCTGAGCTGTTTGGTTTTGCAAAGCTGAGTTGTCAGATAGAACAGAAATTTGAGTTGTCAGATGTAGGAGAGCTGAGTTTTTGAGACTAGAAGGGATGAATTGTACAATATAGCAGAGCAGAGTTGTCAGATGTAGCAGAACTATGTTGAACAATACATCCCTGCTAGCCTCAAAAACTCAACTATCCGACATCTGAACACTTATCTCTCTTCTGACAACTGAGCTCTGCTAGACCGAACAGCTCAGCTATTCTACATCTGACAACTTATCTCTGTTTCATGTGAAAACTTAAATATTCTTCATCTCCAAACTTAATTCTGCTACATCTGACAACTCAACTACTCTATACCTGACATCTAACTATTTTACATCTGACAACTCTTCTGTGCTACATCTGACAACTGTGAAACTACAAAACCCAACTTTGCTGATTTAAAAACAAACTAATTTCATGTTTCCAACACACTTTATAGTATTTGTCCCCACGACCGATGCGATGACATCCAGGATCTACATCCAGGGCATTTTCCATGCGTAAAGATCTATCAGAAAACTTCGGCTTACGAGATGATATTAAATGGCGCCGTCCTGGGGTGATGGGAGAACGATCGTGTGGCTCAGGACTGGAGAAGACTCTTTAGTGGGCTTTAATCAGTCCGCGCGCCCCGTCTAGCTCCCCTTTACTGTGCGTGTTCCTTAATTAGGAGGCTTTATGAATTGGCGAGATAGCGATCTATTCAAGGATTTATCCGAATTCTCCTACAAGTTAATCACACCTGAAATGTAAATGTAAATGAAGGTGGAAGGAGCCTCTAATCACACGTAAGCAGTAAAACCGCGGCGAAGTGGCATATTTATAATGGCATAAAAAGGAATATTAAATTAATGATCATTATAGTTAAGTGGTAAGATAAAAATCAAGGAGGCTGGGAACCAAGGTGCCACTTCTCCACTAATGTATGTACAGAGAAGATTCACTGGCGGCACTGATATAATATATTAATAGGGTTGACCATGATCAGAGCAAAACTGCAGTTTTTAATATATTTTCTAAAACAGCTCCCCTCTATTTTCGAGGTGATGTCTGGTAATACAGTTATGCACCATTCATGTAAATAAGAATAGCAAACACATCCTGTGCAGAGAAATGACACTCACCTGTGATGTCACAGCGACTCCCCTGACTCAAACCCCACTGGTGCTGTCATAGAGACTCTCCTGACTCAAACCCACTGGTGATATCACAAAGACTCACCTGGCTCAAACCCACCTGTGATGTCACAGATAAAGATGAGCGAACCTTTCAAGGTACGGTTCAGATTGGCTAACGTCCCAATATTCGCCGAACGATTCGTCAAATATACCCAAACCCCATTGAATTCAATGAGAATCAAAACCAAATGGATAGACAACACCTTGGGGGGGGAAGCTTTTGCAAACAGATCAAATGAGGGTCAGACACCAGGAAAAGTGACATCAATTGGCCTGGGGGATTCCAAAACTTGTGGTGCAGTCCATTGACCACCTGTCCCCACAGCCACAAGAGTCATCCAATGCCCAGTCAGCGAGGTATAACGCCTCTGCCCACGTTTGCTCATCCAGGTATCAATGATGAAATGCACCCTGGCAGACAGATTTTTTCAGGGAACAGGTGATGTTGTCAGCAACATGCTGGTGTAGATTTCTTACATAAGTAATGATGACTAGACAACTGGTACTGGTGAATAGAGTTGAGCGAAACGGGTCGAAAAATTTCAAAAGTCGCCGACTTTTGTCAAAGTCGGGTTTCATGAAACGAAACCCGACCCTAGGATGAGGTCGGCCACGAGGTCGGCGACTTACGCGCCAAAGTCGCGTTTCAAAAGTTTGTTTTGCGCTCTTTTCCAGCCAATCAGGATCCACGGACACTGTGGGCAACGTGATGACATAGGCAGGGGTCACCGCAATTTGGCCTGCACAACACACCAGTCACTGTGTGTGCAGTGCAAGGGGAGGCTATATTGTGGTGTATCAGTGGTGTTGGTTGTTGGGCTGCCTTTTAAGGCTTCCTGACAGGCTGGCATTGCAGTTTACCCACTGCTCCGCAAACTGCTTTTTTAAAAGCAATCCAATCTCCCTTATCCTCTAGTCACTTATGTCACAGCTGTGCCATTGAGCCTGTCACATAGCGCTCGGATATTCATTGGGCCTCACACAATCCAAAAGTGTCCAGTGTCCAAAAGTGTGTGCAGAGATTCAAAATCTCCCTTATCCTCTAGTCACTTTGGTCACAGCTGTGCCATCGAGCCTGTGACATAGCGCTCAGATATCAGTGGGCCTCACACAATCCAAAAGTGTCCAGTGTCCAAAAGTGTGTGCAGAGATTCAAAATCTCCCTTATCCTCTAGTCACTTTTGTCACAGCTGTGCCATCGAGCCTGTCACATAGCGCTCAGATATTCATTGGGCCTCACACAATCCAAAAGTGTCCAGTGTCCAAAAGTGTGTGCAGAGATTCAAAATCTCCCTTATCCTCTAGTCACTTTGGTCACAGCTGTGCCATCGAGCCTGTGACATAGCGCTCAGATATCAGTGGGCCTCACACAATCCAAAAGTGTCCAGTGTCCAAAAGTGTGTGCAGAGATTCAAAATCTCCCTTATCCTCTAGTCACTTTGGTCACAGCAGCTGTGCCATCGAGCCTGTCACATAGCGCTCAGATATTCATTGGGCCTCACACAATCCAAAAGTGTCCAGTGTCCAAAAGTGTGTGCAGAGATTCAAAATCTCCCTTATCCTCTAGTCACTTTGGTCACAGCTGTGCCATCGAGCCTGTCACATAGCGCTCAGATATCAGTGGGCCTCACACAATCCAAAAGTGTCCAGTGTCCAAAAGTGTGTGCAGAGATTCAAAATCTCCCTTATCCTCTAGTCACTTTGGTCACAGCAGCTGTGCCATCGAGCCTGTCACATAGCGCTCAGATATTCATTGGGCCTCACACAATCCAAAAGTGTCCAGTGTCCAAAAGTGTGTGCAGAGATTCAAAATCTCCCTTATCCTCTAGTCACTTTGGTCACAGCTGTGCCATCGAGCCTGTCACATATCGCTCAGATATCAGTGGGCCTCACACAATCCAAAAGTGTCCAGTGTCCAAAAGTGTGTGCAGGGATTCAAAATCTCCCTTATCCTCTAGTCACTTTGGTCACAGCAGTGCCATCGAGCCTGTCACATAGCGCTCAGATATTCATTGGGCCTCACACAATCACACAATCCAAAAGTGTCCAGTGTCCAAAAGTGTGTGCAGAGATTCAAAATCTCCCTTATCCTCTAGTCACTTTGGTCACAGCTGTGCCATCGAGCCTGTCACATAGCGCTCAGATATTCATTGGGCCTCACACAATCCAAAAGTGTCCAGTTTCCAAAAGTGTGTGCAGAGATTCAAAATCTCCCTTATCCGCTAGTCACTTTGGTCACAGCTGTGCCATCGAGCCTGTGACATAGCGCTCAGATATCAGTGGGCCTCACACAATCCAAAAGTGTCCAGTGTCCAAAAGTGTGTGCAGAGATTCAAAATCTCCCTTATCCTCTAGTCACTTTGGTCACAGCAGCTGTGCCATCGAGCCTGTCACATAGCGCTCAGATATTCATTGGGCCTCACACAATCCAAAAGTGTCCAGTGTCCAAAAGTGTGTGCAGAGATTCAAAATCTCCCTTATCCTCTAGTCACTTTGGTCACAGCTGTGCCATCAAGCCTGTCACATAGCGATCAGATATCAGTGGGCCTCACACAATCCAAAAGTGTCCAGTGTCCAAAAGTGTGTGTAGAGATTCAAAATCTCCCTTATCCTCTAGTCACTTTGGTCACAGCAGCTGTGCCATCGAGCCTGTCACATAGCGCTCAGATATTCATTGGGCCTCACACAATCCAAAAGTGTCCAGTGTCCAAAAGTGTGTGCAGAGATTCAAAATCTCCCTTATCCTCTAGTCACTTTGGTCACATCTGTGCCATCGAGCCTGTGACATAGCGCTCAGATATCAGTGGACCTCACACAATCGAAAAGTGTCCAGTGTCCAAAAGTGTGTGCAGAGATTCAAAATCTCCCTTATCCTCTAGTCACTTTGGTCACAGCTGTGCCATCGAGCCTGTCACATAGCGCTCAGATATTCATTGGGCCTCACACAATCCAAAAGTGTCCAGTGTCCAAAAGTGTGTGCAGAGATTCAAAATCTCCCTTATCCTCTAGTCACTTTGGTCACAGCTGTGCCATCGAGCCTGTCACATAGCGCTCAGATATCAGTGGGCCACACACAATCCAAAAGTGTCCAGTGTCCAAAAGTGTGTGCAGAGATTCAAAATCTCCCTTATCCTCTAGTCACTTTGGTCACAGCAGCTGTGCCATCGAGCCTGTCACATAGCGCTCAGATATTCATTGGGCCTCACACAATCCAAAAGTGTCCAGTGTCCAAAAGTGTGTGCAGAGATTCAAAATCTCCCTTATCCTCTAGTCACTTTGGTCACAGCTGTGCCATCGAGCCTGTGACATAGCGCTGAGATATCAGTGGGCCTCACACAATCCAAAAGTGTCCAGTGTCCAAAAGTGTGTGCAGAGATTCAAAATCTCCCTTATCCTCTAGTCACTTTGGTCACAGCTGTGCCATCGAGCCTGTCACATAGCGCTCAGATATTCATTGGGCCTCACACAATCCAAAAGTGTGTGCAGAGATTCAAAATCTCCCTTATCCTCTAGTCACTTTGGTCTCAGCTGTGCCATCGAGCCTGTCACATAGCGCTCAGATATCAGTGGGCCTCACACAATCCAAAAGTGTCCAGTGTCCAAAAGTGTGTGCAGAGATTCAAAATATCCCTTATCCTCTAGTCACTTTGGTCACAGCTGTGCCATCGAGCCTGTCACATAGCGCTCAGATATTCATTGGGCCTCACACAATCCAAAAGTGTCCAGTGTCTAAAAGTGTGTGCAGAGATTCAAAATCTCCCTTATCCTCTAGTCACTTTGGTCACAGCTGTGCCATCAAGCCTGTGACATAGCACTCAGATATCAGTGGGCCTCACACAATCCAAAAGCGTCCAGTGTCCAAAAAGTGTGTGCAGAGATTCAAAATCTCCCTTATCCTCTAGTCACTTTGGTCACAGCTGTGCCATCAAGCCTGTCACATAGCGCTCAGATATCAGTGGGCCTCACACAATCCAAAAGTGTCCAGTGTCCAAAAGTGTGTGCAGAGATTCAAAATCTCCCTTATCCTCTAGTCACTTTGGTCACAGCAGCTGTGCCATCGAGCCTGTCACATAGCGCTCAGATATTCATTGGGCCTCACACAATCCAAAAGTGTCCAGTGTCCAAAAGTGTGTGCAGAGATCCAAAATCTCCCTTATCCTCTAGTCACTTTGGTCACATCTGTGCCATCGAGCCTGTGACATAGCGCTCAGATATCAGTGGGCCTCACACAATCGAAAAGTGTCCAGTGTCCAAAAGTGTGTGCAGAGATTCAAAATCTCCCTTATCCTCTAGTCACTTTGGTCACAGCTGTGCCATCGAGCCTGTCACATAGCGCTCAGATATTCATTGGGCCTCACACAATCCAAAAGTGTCCAGTGTCCAAAAGTGTGTGCAGAGATTCAAAATCTCCCTTATCCTCTAGTCACTTTGGTCACAGCTGTGCCATCGAGCCTGTCACATAGCGCTCAGATATCAGTGGGCCACACACAATCCAAAAGTGTCCAGTGTCCAAAAGTGTGTGCAGAGATTCAAAATCTCCCTTATCCTCTAGTCACTTTGGTCACAGCAGCTGTGCCATCGAGCCTGTCACATAGCGCTCAGATATTCAGTGGGCCTCACACAATCCAAAAGTGTCCAGTGTCCAAAAGTGTGTGCAGAGATTCAAAATCTCCCTTATCCTCTAGTCACTTTGGTCACAGCTGTGCCATCGAGCCTGTGACATAGCGCTCAGATATCAGTGGGCCTCACACAATCCAAAAGTGTCCAGTGTCCAAAAGTGTGTGCAGAGATTCAAAATCTCCCTTATCCTCTAGTCACTTTGGTCACAGCTGTGCCATCGAGCCTGTCACATAGCGATCAGATATTCATTGGGCCTCACACAATCCAAAAGTGTGTGCAGAGATTCAAAATCTCCCTTATCCTCTAGTCACTTTGGTCACAGCTGTGCCATCGAGCCTGTCACATAGCGCTCAGATATCAGTGGGCCTCACACAATCCAAAAGTGTCCAGTGTCCAAAAGTGTGTGCAGAGATTCAAAATCTCCCTTATCCTCTAGTCACTTTGGTCACAGCTGTGCCATCGAGCCTGTCACATAGCGCTCAGATATTCATTGGGCCTCACACAATCCAAAAGTGTCCAGTGTCTAAAAGTGTGTGCAGAGATTCAAAATCTCCCTTATCCTCTAGTCACTTTGGTCACAGCTGTGCCATCGAGCCTGTCACATAGCGCTCAGATATCAGTGGGCCTCACACAATCCAAAAGTGTCCAGTGTCCAAAAGTGTGTGCAGAGATTCAAAATCTCCCTTATCCTCTAGTCACTTTGGTCACAGCAGTGCCATCGAGCCTGTCACATAGCGCTCAGATATCAGTGGGCCTCACACAATCCAAAAGTGTCCAGTGTCCAAAAGTGTGTGCAGAGATTCAAAATCTCCCTTATCCTCTAGTCACTTTTGTCACAGCTGTGCCATCGAGCCTGTCACATAGCGCTCAGATATTCATTGGGCCTCACACAATCCAAAAGTGTCCAGTGTCCAAAAGTGTGTGCAGAGATTCAAAATCTCCCTTATCCTCTAGTCACTTTTGTCACAGCTGTGCCATCGAGCCTGTCACATAGCGCTCAGATATTCATTGGGCCTCACACAATCCAAAAGTGTCCAGTGTCCAAAAGTGTGTGCAGAGATTCAAAATCTCCCTTATCCTCTAGTCACTTTGGTCACAGCTGTGCCATCGAGCCTGTGACATAGCGCTCAGATATCAGTGGGCCTCACACAATCCAAAAGTGTCCAGTGTCCAAAAGTGTGTGCAGAGATTCAAAATCTCCCTTATCCTCTAGTCACTTTGGTCACAGCAGCTGTGCCACCGAGCCTGTCACATAGCGCTCAGATATTCATTGGGCCTCACACAATCCAAAAGTGTCCAGTGTCCAAAAGTGTGTGCAGAGATTCAAAATCTCCCTTATCCTCTAGTCACTTTGGTCACAGCTGTGCCATCGAGCCTGTGACATAGCGCTCAGATATCAGTGGGCCTCACACAATCCAAAAGTGTCCAGTGTCCAAAAGTGTGTGCAGAGATTCAAAATCTCCCTTATCCTCTAGTCACTTTGGTCACAGCAGCTGTGCCATCGAGCCTGTCACATAGCGCTCAGATATTCATTGGGCCTCACACAATCCAAAAGTGTCCAGTGTCCAAAAGTGTGTGCAGAGATTCAAAATCTCCCTTATCCTCTAGTCACTTTGGTCACAGCTGTGCCATCGAGCCTGTCACATAGCGCTCAGATATCAGTGGGCCTCACACAATCCAAAAGTGTCCAGTGTCCAAAAGTGTGTGCAGAGATTCAAAATCTCCCTTATCCTCTAGTCACTTTGGTCACAGCAGCTGTGCCATCGAGCCTGTCACATAGCGCTCAGATATTCATTGGGCCTCACACAATCCAAAAGTGTCCAGTGTCCAAAAGTGTGTGCAGAGATTCAAAATCTCCCTTATCCTCTAGTCACTTTGGTCACAGCTGTGCCATCGAGCCTGTCACATATCGCTCAGATATCAGTGGGCCTCACACAATCCAAAAGTGTCCAGTGTCCAAAAGTGTGTGCAGGGATTCAAAATCTCCCTTATCCTCTAGTCACTTTGGTCACAGCAGTGCCATCGAGCCTGTCACATAGCGCTCAGATATTCATTGGGCCTCACACAATCACACAATCCAAAAGTGTCCAGTGTCCAAAAGTGTGTGCAGAGATTCAAAATCTCCCTTATCCTCTAGTCACTTTGGTCACAGCTGTGCCATCGAGCCTGTCACATAGCGCTCAGATATTCATTGGGCCTCACACAATCCAAAAGTGTCCAGTTTCCAAAAGTGTGTGCAGAGATTCAAAATCTCCCTTATCCGCTAGTCACTTTGGTCACAGCTGTGCCATCGAGCCTGTGACATAGCGCTCAGATATCAGTGGGCCTCACACAATCCAAAAGTGTCCAGTGTCCAAAAGTGTGTGCAGAGATTCAAAATCTCCCTTATCCTCTAGTCACTTTGGTCACAGCAGCTGTGCCATCGAGCCTGTCACATAGCGCTCAGATATTCATTGGGCCTCACACAATCCAAAAGTGTCCAGTGTCCAAAAGTGTGTGCAGAGATTCAAAATCTCCCTTATCCTCTAGTCACTTTGGTCACAGCTGTGCCATCAAGCCTGTCACATAGCGATCAGATATCAGTGGGCCTCACACAATCCAAAAGTGTCCAGTGTCCAAAAGTGTGTGTAGAGATTCAAAATCTCCCTTATCCTCTAGTCACTTTGGTCACAGCAGCTGTGCCATCGAGCCTGTCACATAGCGCTCAGATATTCATTGGGCCTCACACAATCCAAAAGTGTCCAGTGTCCAAAAGTGTGTGCAGAGATTCAAAATCTCCCTTATCCTCTAGTCACTTTGGTCACATCTGTGCCATCGAGCCTGTGACATAGCGCTCAGATATCAGTGGACCTCACACAATCGAAAAGTGTCCAGTGTCCAAAAGTGTGTGCAGAGATTCAAAATCTCCCTTATCCTCTAGTCACTTTGGTCACAGCTGTGCCATCGAGCCTGTCACATAGCGCTCAGATATTCATTGGGCCTCACACAATCCAAAAGTGTCCAGTGTCCAAAAGTGTGTGCAGAGATTCAAAATCTCCCTTATCCTCTAGTCACTTTGGTCACAGCAGCTGTGCCATCGAGCCTGTCACATAGCGCTCAGATATTCAGTGGGCCTCACACAATCCAAAAGTGTCCAGTGTCCAAAAGTGTGTGCAGAGATTCAAAATCTCCCTTATCCTCTAGTCACTTTGGTCACAGCTGTGCCATCGAGCCTGTGACATAGCGCTCAGATATCAGTGGGCCTCACACAATCCAAAAGTGTCCAGTGTCCAAAAGTGTGTGCAGAGATTCAAAATCTCCCTTATCCTCTAGTCACTTTGGTCACAGCTGTGCCATCGAGCCTGTCACATAGCGATCAGATATTCATTGGGCCTCACACAATCCAAAAGTGTGTGCAGAGATTCAAAATCTCCCTTATCCTCTAGTCACTTTGGTCACAGCTGTGCCATCGAGCCTGTCACATAGCGCTCAGATATCAGTGGGCCTCACACAATCCAAAAGTGTCCAGTGTCCAAAAGTGTGTGCAGAGATTCAAAATCTCCCTTATCCTCTAGTCACTTTGGTCACAGCTGTGCCATCGAGCCTGTCACATAGCGCTCAGATATTCATTGGGCCTCACACAATCCAAAAGTGTCCAGTGTCTAAAAGTGTGTGCAGAGATTCAAAATCTCCCTTATCCTCTAGTCACTTTGGTCACAGCTGTGCCATCGAGCCTGTCACATAGCGCTCAGATATCAGTGGGCCTCACACAATCCAAAAGTGTCCAGTGTCCAAAAGTGTGTGCAGAGATTCAAAATCTCCCTTATCCTCTAGTCACTTTGGTCACAGCAGTGCCATCGAGCCTGTCACATAGCGCTCAGATATCAGTGGGCCTCACACAATCCAAAAGTGTCCAGTGTCCAAAAGTGTGTGCAGAGATTCAAAATCTCCCTTATCCTCTAGTCACTTTTGTCACAGCTGTGCCATCGAGCCTGTCACATAGCGCTCAGATATTCATTGGGCCTCACACAATCCAAAAGTGTCCAGTGTCCAAAAGTGTGTGCAGAGATTCAAAATCTCCCTTATCCTCTAGTCACTTTTGTCACAGCTGTGCCATCGAGCCTGTCACATAGCGCTCAGATATTCATTGGGCCTCACACAATCCAAAAGTGTCCAGTGTCCAAAAGTGTGTGCAGAGATTCAAAATCTCCCTTATCCTCTAGTCACTTTGGTCACAGCTGTGCCATCGAGCCTGTGACATAGCGCTCAGATATCAGTGGGCCTCACACAATCCAAAAGTGTCCAGTGTCCAAAAGTGTGTGCAGAGATTCAAAATCTCCCTTATCCTCTAGTCACTTTGGTCACAGCAGCTGTGCCACCGAGCCTGTCACATAGCGCTCAGATATTCATTGGGCCTCACACAATCCAAAAGTGTCCAGTGTCCAAAAGTGTGTGCAGAGATTCAAAATCTCCCTTATCCTCTAGTCACTTTGGTCACAGCTGTGCCATCGAGCCTGTCACATAGCGCTCAGATATCAGTGGGCCTCACACAATCCAAAAGTGTCCAGTGTCCAAAAGTGTGTGCAGAGATTCAAAATCTCCCTTATCCTCTAGTCACTTTGGTCACAGCAGCTGTGCCATCGAGCCTGTCACATAGCGCTCAGATATCAGTGGGCCTCACACAATCCAAAAGTGTCCAGTGTCCAAAAGTGTGTGCAGAGATTCAAAATCTCCCTTATCCTCTAGTCACTTTGGTCACAGCTGTGCCATCGAGCCTGTCACATAGCGCTCAGATATTCATTGGGCCTCACACAATCACACAATCCAAAAGTGTCCAGTGTCCAAAAGTGTGTGCAGAGATTCAAAATCTCCCTTCTCCTCTAGTCACTTTGGTCACAGCTGTGCCATCGAGCCTGTCACATAGCGCTCAGATATTCATTGGGCCTCACACAATCCAAAAGTGTCCAGTTTCCAAAAGTGTGTGCAGAGATTCAAAATCTCCCTTATCCGCTAGTCACTTTGGTCACAGCTGTGCCATCGAGCCTGTCACATAGCGCTCAGATATTCATTGGGCCTCACACAATCCAAAAGTGTCCAGTGTCCAAAAGTGTGTGCAGAGATTCAAAATCTCCCTTATCCTCTAGTCACTTTGGTCACAGCTGTGCCATCAAGCCTGTCACATAGCGCTCAGATATCATTGGGCCTCACACAATCCAAAAGTGTCCAGTGTCCAAAAGTGTGTGCAGAGATTCAAAATCTCCCTTATCCTCTAGTCACTTTGGTCACAGCAGCTGTGCCATCGAGCCTGTCACATAGCGCTCAGATATTCATTGGGCCTCACACAATCCAAAAGTGTCCAGTGTCCAAAAGTGTGTGCAGAGATTCAAAATCTCCCTTATCCTCTAGTCACTTTGGTCACATCTGTGCCATCGAGCCTGTGACATAGCGCTCAGATATCAGTGGGCCTCACACAATCGAAAAGTGTCCAGTGTCCAAAAGTGTGTGCAGAGATTCAAAATCTCCCTTATCCTCTAGTCACTTTGGTCACAGCTGTGCCATCGAGCCTGTCACATAGCGCTCAGATATCAGTGGGCCACACACAATCCAAAAGTGTCCAGTGTCCAAAAGTGTGTGCAGAGATTCAAAATCTCCCTTATCCTCTAGTCACTTTGGTCACAGCAGCTGTGCCATCGAGCCTGTCACATAGCGCTCAGATATTCATTGGGCCTCACACAATCCAAAAGTGTCCAGTGTCCAAAATTGTGTGCAGAGATTCAAAATCTCCCTTATCCTCTAGTCACTTTGGTCACAGCTGTGCCATCGAGCCTGTGACATAGCGCTGAGATATCAGTGGGCCTCACACAATCCAAAAGTGTCCAGTGTCCAAAAGTGTGTGCAGAGATTCAAAATCTCCCTTATCCTCTAGTCACTTTGGTCACAGCTGTGCCATCGAGCCTGTCACATAGCGCTCAGATATTCATTGGGCCTCACACAATCCAAAAGTGTGTGCAGAGATTCAAAATCTCCCTTATCCTCTAGTCACTTTGGTCACAGCTGTGCCATCGAGCCTGTGACATAGCGCTCAGATATCAGTGGGCCTCACACAATCCAAAAGTGTCCAGTGTCCAAAAGTGTGTGCAGAGATTCAAAATCTCCCTTATCCTCTAGTCACTTTGGTCACAGCTGTGCCATCGAGCCTGTCACATAGCGCTCAGATATTCATTGGGCCTCACACAATCACACAATCCAAAAGTGTCCAGTGTCCAAAAGTGTGTGCAGAGATTCAAAATCTCCCTTATCCTCTAGTCACTTTGGTCACAGCTGTGCCATCGAGCCTGTCACATAGCGCTCAGATATTCATTGGGCCTCACACAATCCAAAAGTGTCCAGTTTCCAAAAGTGTGTGCAGAGACTCAAAATCTCCCTTATCCTCTAGTCACTTTGGTCACAGCTGTGCCATCGAGCCTGTGACATAGCGCTCAGATATCAGTGGGCCTCACACAATCCAAAAGTGTCCAGTGTCCAAAAGTGTGTGCAGAGATTCAAAATCTCCCTTATCCTCTAGTCACTTTGGTCACAGCAGCTGTGCCATCGAGCCTGTCACATAGCGCTCAGATATTCATTTGGCCTCACACAATCCAAAAGTGTCCAGTGTCCAAAAGTGTGTGCAGAGATTCAAAATCTCCCTTATCCTCTAGTCACTTTGGTCACAGCTGTGCCATCGAGCCTGTCACATAGCGCTCAGATATCAGTGGGCCACACACAATCCAAAAGTGTCCAGTGTCCAAAAGTGTGTGCAGAGATTCAAAATCTCCCTTATCCTCTAGTCACTTTGGTCACAGCAGCTGTGCCATCGAGCCTGTCACATAGCGCTCAGATATTCATTGGGCCTCACACAATCCAAAAGTGTCCAGTGTCCAAAATTGTGTGCAGAGATTCAAAATCTCCCTTATCCTCTAGTCACTTTGGTCACAGCTGTGCTATCGAGCCTGTGACATAGCGCTCAGATATCAGTAGGCCTCACACTATCCAAAAGTGTCCAGTGTCCAAAAGTGTGTGCAGAGATTCAAAATCTCCCTTATCCTCTAGTCACTTTGGTCACAGCTGTGCCATCGAGCCTGTCACATAGCGCTCAGATTTTCATTGGGCCTCACACAATCCAAAAGTGTGTGCAGAGATTCAAAATCTCCCTTATCCTCTAGTCACTTTGGTCACAGCTGTGCCATCGAGCCTGTCACATAGCGCTCAGATATCAGTGGGCCTCACACAATCCAAAAGTGTCCAGTGTCCAAAAGTGTGTGCAGAGATTCAAAATCTCCCTTATCCTCTAGTCACTTTGGTCACAGCTGTGCCATCGAGCCTGTCACATAGCGCTCAGATATTCATTGGGCCTCACACAATCCAAAAGTGTCCAGTGTCTAAAAGTGTGTGCAGAGATTCAAAATCTCCCTTATCCTCTAGTCACTTTGGTCACAGCTGTGCCATCGAGCCTGTGACATAGCGCTCAGATATCAGTGGGCCTCACACAATCCAAAAGTGTCCAGTGTCCAAAAGTGTGTGCAGAGATTCAAAATCTCCCTTATCCTCTAGTCACTTTGGTCACAGCTGTGCCATCGAGCCTGTCACATAGCGCTCAGATATCAGTGGGCCTCACACAATCCAAAAGTGTCCAGTGTCCACAAGTGTCTGCAGAAATTCTAAATCTGCCCTGTCCTATAGACACCTTGTACCTTGTTTTACATTACTATATAGTTTGTTGGATTTTGTCTACATTTCTACCAAAAATGAGGAAGTCTGGTGGAAGAGGCTGTGGAATTGGGCGGGGGTTGGCAGCTGGTAATGATGGTGTTGGTGGTGGATCTGATGGTAGTGGCAAGAGCAAAATAGGACCGAATGCAGGAGGTGTTGAGCCTGCGTCATCGTCTGGCTACATAAGGCCTCGAACGCTTAGTTTTCTAGGAGTTGGCAAACCGCTTTTAAAGCCAGAGCATCAGGAAAAAGTTTTTTCTTACATTGCTGACTCAGCCTCCAGCTCTATCGCCTCCTCTTCTTCAGTTGTAAAAAGTAAAAGCACTGAGTCGTCATTGGAGGCTCATGTTCATGAACCACACCTTTCCTTGTGTCCTTCACCCCAACCAAGATTGAAGGATGACGCAGGCCATACTACTGATTACTCCATGGAGCTGTTTTCACATACCATGCCTGGATTATCAAGTGAAATGGTGAATTACCCAGGCCAAGATGAATCTGACATGGAGTGCACTGATGCACAGCCGCTGATGGATGATTCTGCTGGTACATTCACTCAGAGCACTACATTGCCCTCGCAGTGTACAGAGCCAGATTCTGACCCTGATGAGACTTAGTTGCCCCTTCCCGCACACTATACCACCATACACGGTGACACAGAGGAAGGTGCACATGACATAGAAGAGGAGGTGATGGATGACCCAGTTGTTGACCCAGATTGGCATCCATTGGGGGAAGAGGGTGCTGCTTCCAATAGCTCAGATGAGGAGCATCCACAGCAGACATCGACATCGCAACAGCTGTTATCTGGCAGGCCTGGAGCACTCCAAAGACAGGTTCCAAACATCAAAAGAGTTGCTGGACAGCCTGTCCAGAGGGTCAAAAGATCACAGCGTGCTAGGCCGCAAAATGTCTGCCAAAGTAGGAAGAGTGCAGTGTGGCACTTTTTTGAACAAAATCCTCATGATCAGGCCAAGGTTATCTGTAAGAAGTGCGCAAAGACCTTTAGCCGAGGGAAAAATCTGAAAAATTTGAATACCAGTTGCATGCTTAGACATTTAACCAGCATGCACTTGCAAGCGTGGACACAACACCAAACCTCAAGTGCCACATGTGCAACTGATCACAACGAAGGTAGTCAGCAACGCTACATTGTTTCCCCCACTGTAAGCCCACCGGTTAGCACAGCAGCAAATGTTGAGGTGTCGTTGCAAGGCCACAGCAGTCAGGGAATCCCACTGTTATATCAACGAAAGACTGATTCTAGGCCATCAGAAAGAACACCAACTCCATCACCATCATCAACCCTCTCTCAGTCCGCCCTGTCCACCGCTACTTCCACCATATGCAGCTCTCAAGTCCAGCTCACCCTCCCAGACACTATGAGTAGGTCAAGAAAGTACTCAGTCTCTCATCCGCGTACACTGGGTTTGAACGCCCACATTGCCAAACTAATCTCGTTTGAGATGATGCCCTTTCGGTTGGTGGAAAGCACAGCTTTCCGCGAACTCATGGCCTATGCAGTACCACGCTATGACCTACCCAGTCGCTACTTCTTCTCTCGCAAAGCCATCCCAGCCCTCCACCATCATGTGAAAGACCGCATTGTCCATGCACTCAAGCAGTCAGTGAGCGGAAAGGTGCACCTCACAACTGATGCATGGTCCAGTCGGCATGGCCAGGGCCGTTACGTGTCCATCACTGTGCACTGGGTTAATGTGGTGGATGCAGGGTCCACAGGGGACAGCGGTGGTGGGACAGTGCTGCCTAGCCCACGGTATAGGAAACAGTTGGCTGTAGGCGTTCGACCCTCCTACTTCTCCTCCTCCTACATCTCCAGAGGCGAAAGCTCCTCCAGAGAGCGCAATCGTACGAGTACTCCATCTGCAGCTGCCATTGTTGCACACGATGTGTCCCCCTATCGAGCAGCTAGTGGAAAGCGTCAGCAGGCTGTGTTGCAGATAATAATAAATAATCTTTATTTTTGTTTAGCGCTAACATATTCCGCAGCGCTTTACAGTTTTGCACACACATCATCACACATCATCACTGTCCCCGATGGGGCTCACAATCTAAATTCCCTATCAGTATGTCTTTTAGAATGTGGGAGGAAACCGGAGTACCCGGAGGAAACCCACGCAAACACGGGGAGAACATACAAACTCCTTGCAGATGTTGTCTTTGGTGGGACTCGAACCAACCACTGAGCCACCGTGCCGCCCTATGATGTGTTTGGGCAACAGACACACCGCCGAGGTGCTGGCCGAGTACTTGAAGCGACAAACTGAGTCATGGCTGGGCAGTGTACATCTTGAGGCAGGCAAGGTAGTTAGTGATAACGGCCGTAATTTTGTGGCAGCCATAGCCCTTTCAAAACTCAGCCACATACCTTGCTTGGCTCACACCTTGAACCTGGTGGTGCAGTGCTTCCTCAAAAATTATCCGGAGTTAACAGCCCTGCTCCAGAAGGTGCGAAGACTGTGCGCGCACATCCGCCGGTCGCCTGTACACTCCGTTCGTATGCAGAAGCTGCAGCGATTGCTCCACCTTCCCAACCACCGCCTCATTATCGACATTGCAACAAGGTGGAACTCCACCCTGCACATGGTGGAGCGGCTGTGCGAGCAGAGGCAGGCCATAATGCATTTGTGGGAGGATACACGGCCAGGCACTTTGAGAGCAGACATGGAGTTGACAGGTGTGCAGTGGTCGAAGCTGAAAGACCTCTGTAAAGTCCTTCAGTGTTTTGAGGAATGCACACGGCTGGTAAGCGCAGACGACGCCATCCTAAGCATGAGCATCCCACTTATGCGTCTGCTCATGCAAACTTTGACGCACCTTAAGGAGCAGGCGTCTGCAGCCAATGTTGATGAGGAGGAAGAGGAGGAGGGAATCCTTGATGACATTCAGCCATTGTCTGCTCAGGGACCTCTCCTGGACGAGGTGGAGGAAGAAGAGGAGGAGGAGGATGATGATGGGGATGATTACTTAGGGGAGGAGGATGCATCTCGTGGGGCAAGTGAAAATGTTGGCGTGGCAAGGTCTAGTACAGGGTTTGTGCGTGACTGGAGGGATGTGGATTTGCCAGAAAGTGCTCCTCCACCCAGCACTCGCAGTGCATCATTGACACCGGGAACATTGGCCCACATGTCAGATTATGTCTTGCAGATCCTAAAAAGGGACCCCCGCATTGCCAAAATGATGAACGATGACGACTACTGGTTGGCCAGCATCCTGGATCCACGCTATAAAGGCAAATTACAAAACATCATGCCACAGGAGAACCTTGACCTAATATTGGCTAATAAACAAGCAACTCTGGTAAATCGGTTGCTTGAGGCATTCCCAGCACACAGCAGCGGTGATAGTTCTCACACGAGCCGTACGGGCCGGGGGCAGCTTGGCAGAGGTGTTCGTGGTGCACACAGCAGAAGTGGCGTTGGAGACAGGGGTTTCATGACAATGTTGTGGACTGATTTTTCAAATACCGCTCACACAACTGGTAATACTGCATCGATGGAAAGTGAAAGGAGACAGCAGTTGTCAACTATGGTTACAAACTACTTTTCCTCCCATATCGATGTTCTCCCACACAGGTCATTCCCCTTTGACTATTGGGCCGCTAAACTGGACACCTGGCCTGAATTGGCCCAATATGCCTTACAGGAGCTCGCTTGCCCAGCTGCAAGTGTGCTATCGGAAAGAGTCTTCAGTGCAGCTGGATCAATCCTGACAGAAAAAAGGACCCGTCTGTCAACCCAAAATGTGGATGATCTAACCTTCATTAAAATGAACCATGCATGGGTTTCCAAGGATTTTGTCCCACCTTCCCCTGATGACACATAGGGTGACAGAAAAATGGCTTGCTTTGGTCCACCTCTTCCTGGGACTTCACCTATTTCGCCTTTTGCATCAGCTGAATGTCCAACATCAACATATGCCACTTCCTAAAACTCCCTAACTGTGCTGCCTCCCCCCCATGGCCGAGGTCACCACCTAGCGCACGACACCGTGCGAGTGCCGTTGCCCTGGACAGGTGGGAAGGCCGACTCTTGGGCGCGGGCACTGGCACAGGGTCCCTCATAGTGCAATCAAGTGTCTCTGACGGTGGTGGTGCACACCCGCCGTCAGACACACAGCTGTACTATGAGGGGCCCAGTGCCAGTACCGACACCCACGAGTGGGCCCCCCTTGCTTGGGCAGGGCCCCAGCATTTGCAATCTTTAACTCTCCCTGCTCCTCCGCTGTGTAATCTGGGCCGTCAAATCCATACTGTGCCTGACACCGTCTGAGCCTGCCTCCTGATGTATAGACATATATTTTGAATGTGTACGTTATCCATACATGTTATCCGGGGAAACGGTACCCTTTCTAACCTTTGTGCAATCACGTGCAATCCATACTGGGCCTAACACCGTCTGAGCCTGCCTCCTGATACATATATTTTGAATGTGTACGCTATCCATACATGTTATCTGGGGATACGGTACCCTTTCTAACTTTGTGCAATCACGTGCAATCCATACTGGGCCTAATACCGTCTGAGCCTGCCTCCTGAGACATATATTTTGAATGTGTACGCTATCCATACATGTTATCCGGGGAAAGAGTACCCTTTCTAACCTTTGTGCAATCACGTGCAAACCATACTGGGCCTAACACCGTCTGAGCCTGCCTACTGAGACACATATTTTGAATGTGTACGCTATCCATACATGTTATCTGGGGATACGGTACCCTTTCTAACCTTTGTGCAATCACGTGCAATCCATACTGGGCCTAACACCGTCTGGGCCTGCCTCCTGAGACATATATTTTGAATGTGTACGCTATCCATACATGTTATCCGGGGAAACGGTACCCTTTCTAACCTTTGTGCAATCACGTGCAATCCATACTGGGCCTAACACCGTCTGAGCCTGCCTCCTGAGACATATATTTTGAATATGTACGCTATCCATACATGTTATCCGGGGAAACGGTACCCTTTCTAACCTTTGTGCAATCACGTGCAATCCATACTGGGCCTAACACCATCTGAGCCTGCCTCCTGAGACATATATTTTGAATGTGTACGCTATCCATACATGTTATCTGGGGATACGGTACCCTTTCTAACCTTTGTGCAATCACGTGCAATCCATACTGGGAGTAACACCGTCTGAGCTTGCCTCCTGAGACATATATTTTGAATGTGTATGCTATCCATACATGTTATCTGGGGATACGGTACCCTTTCTAACCTTTGTGCAATCACGTGCAATCCATACTGGGCCTAACACCGTCTGAGCCTGCCTCCTGAGACATATATTTTGAATGTGTACTCTATCCATACATGTTATCAGGGGAAACGGTACCCTTTCTAACCTTTGTGCAATCACGTGCAATCCATACTGGGCCTAACACCGTCTGAGCCTGCCTCCTGAGACATATATTTTGAATGTGTACGCTATCCATACATGTTATCTGGGGATACGGTACCCTTTCTAACCTTTGTGCAATCACGTGCAATCCATACTGGGCCTAACACCGTCTGAGCTTGCCTCCTGAGACATATATTTTGAATGTGTACGCTATCCATACATGTTATCTGGGGATACGGTACCCTTTCTAACCTTTGTGCAATCACGTGCAATCCATACTGGGCCTAACACCGTCTGAGCCTGCCTCCTGAGACATATATTTTGAATGTGTACGCTATCCATACATGTTATCCGGGGAAACGGTACCCTTTCTAACCTTTGTGCAATCACGTGCAATCCATACTGGGCCTAACACCGTCTGAGCCTGCCTCCTGAGACATATATTTTGAATGTGTACGCTATCCATACATGTTATCTGGGGATACGGTACCCTTTCTAACCTTTGTGCAATCACATGCAATCCATACTGGGCCTAACACCGTCTGAGCCTGCCTACTGATGTATAGACATATATTTTGAATGTGTACGCTATCCATACATGTTATCCGGGGAAACGGTACCCTTTCTAACCTTTGTGCAATCACGTGCAATCCATACTGGGCCTAACACCGTCTGAGCCTGCCTCCTGAGACATATATTTTGAATGTGTACGCTATCCATACATGTTATCTGGGGATAGGGTACCCTTTCTAACCTTTGTGCAATCACGTGCAATCCATACTGGGCCTAGCACCGTCTGAGCCTGCCTCCTGATGTATAGACATATATTTTGAATGTGTACGCTATCCATACATGTTATCCAGGGAAACGGTACCCTTTCTAACCTTTGTGCAATCACGTGCAATCCATACTGGGCCTAACACCGTCTGAGCCTTCCTCCTGAGACATATATTTTGAATGTGTACGCTATCCATACATGATATCCGGGGAAACGGTACCCTTTCTAACCTTTGTGCAATCACGTGCAATCCATACTGGGCTTAACACCGTCTGAACCTGCCTCCTGATGTATAGACATATATTTTGAATGTGTACGCTATCCATACATGTTATCCGGGGAAACGGTACCCTTTCTAACCTTTGTGCAATCACGTGCAATCCATACTGGGCCTAACACCGTCTGAGCCTGCCTCCTGAGACATATATTTTGAATGTGTACGCTATCCATACATGTTATCTGGGAATACGGTACCCTTTCTAACCTTTGTGCAATCACGTGCAATCCATACTGGGCCTAACACCGTCTGAGCCTGCCTCCTGAGACATATATTTTGAATGTGTAACCTATCCATACATGTTATCCGGGGAAACGGTACCCTTTCTAACCTTTGTGCAATCACGTGCAATCCATACTGGGCCTAACACCGTCTGAGCCTACCTCCTGAGACATATATTTTGAATGTGTACGCTATCCATACATGTTATCTGGGGATACGGTACCCTTTCTAACCTTTGTGCAATCACGTGCAATCCATACAGGGCCTAACACCGTCTGAGCCTGCCTCCTGATTTATAGACATATATTTTGAATGTATACGCTATCCATACATGTTACCCGGGGAAACGGTACCCTTTCTAACCTTTGTGCAATCACGTGCAATCCACACTGGGCCTAACACCGTCTGAGCCTGCCTCCTGAGACATATATTTTGAATGTGTACGCTATCCATACATGTTATCCGGGGAAACGGTACCCTTTCTAACCTTTGTGCAATCACGTGCAATCCATACTGGGCCTAAAACCGTCTGAGCCTGCCTCCTGAGACATATATTTTGAATGTGTAACCTATCCATACATGTTATCCGGGGAAACGGTACCCTTTCTAACCTTTGTGCAATCACGTGCAATCCATACTGGGCCTAACACCGTCTGAGCCTACCTCCTGAGACATATATTTTGAATGTGTACGCTATCCATACATGTTATCTGGGGATACGGTACCCTTTCTAACCTTTGTGCAATCACGTGCAATCCATACAGGGCCTAACACCGTCTGAGCCTGCCTCCTGATGTATAGACATATATTTTGAATGTGTACGCTATCCATACATGTTACCCGGGGAAACGGTACCCTTTCTAACCTTTGTGCAATCACGTGCAATCCATACTGGGCCTAACACCGTCTGAGCCTGCCTCCTGAGACATATATTTTGAATGTGTACGCTATCCATACATGTTATCCGGGGAAACGGTACCCTTTCTAACCTTTGTGCAATCACGTGCAATCCATACTGGGCCTAACACCGTCTGAACCTGCCTCCTGAGACATATATTTTGATTGTGTACGCTATCCATACATGTTATCTGGGGATACGGTACCCTTTCTAACCTTTGTGCAATCACGTGCAATCCATACTGGGCCAAACACCGTCTGAGCCTGCCTCCTGAGACATATATTTTGAATGTGTACGCTATCCATACATGTTATCCGGGGAAAAAGTACCCTTTCTAACCTTTGTGCAATCACGTCCAATCCATACTGGGCCTAACACCGTCTGAGCCTGACTCCTGAGTCATATATTTTGAATGTGTACGCTATCCATACATGTTATCTGGGGATACGGTACCCTTTCTAACCTTTGTGCAATCACGTGCAATCCATACTGGGCCTAACACCGTCTGAGCCTGCCTCCTGATGTATAGACATATATTTTGAATGTGTACGCTATCCATACATGTTATCCGGGGAAACGGTACCCTTTCTAACCTTTGTGCAATCACGTGCAATCCATACTGGGCCTAACACCGTCTGAGCCTGCCTCCTGAGACATATATTTTGAATGTGTACGCTATCCATACATGTTATCCGGGGAAACGGTACCCTTTCTAACCTTTGTGCAATCACGTGCAATCCATACTGGGCCTAACACCGTCTGAGCCTGCCTCCTGAGACATATATTTTGAATGTGTACGCTATCCATACATGTTATCCGGGGAAACGGTACCCTTTCTAACCTTTGTGCAATCACGTGCAATCCATACTGGGCCTAACACCGTCTGAGCCTGCCTCCTGAGACATATATTTTGAATGTGTACGCTATCCATACATGTTATCTGGGGATACGGTACCCTTTCTAACCTTTGTGCAATCACGTGCAATCCATACTGGGCCTAACACCGTCTGAGCCTGCCTCCTGATGTATAGACATATATTTTGAATGTGTACGCTATCCATACATGTTATCCGGGGAAACGGTACCCTTTCTAACCTTTGTGCAATCACGTGCAATCCATACTGGGCCTAACGCCGTCTGAGCCTGCCTCCTGAGACATATATTTTGAATGTGTACGCTATCCATACATGTTATCTGGGGATACGGTACCCTTTCTAACCTTTGTGCAATCACGTGCAATCCATACTGGGCCTAACACCGTCTGAGCCTGCCTCCTGATGTATAGACATATATTTTGAATGTGTACGCTATCCATACATGTTATCTGGGGAAACGGTACCCTTTCTAACCTTTGTGCAATCACGTGCAATCCATACTGGGCCTAACACCGTCTGAGCCTGCCTCCTGAGACATATATTTTGAATGTGCACGCTATCCATACATGTTATCTGGGGATACGGTACCCTTTCTAACCTTTGTGCAATCACGTGCAATCCATACTGGGCCTAACACCGTCTGAGCCTGCCTCCTGAGACATATATTTTGAATGTGTACGCTATCCATATATGTTATCCGGGGAAACGGTACCCTTTCTAACCTTTGTGCAATCACGTGCAATCCATACTGGGCCTAACACCGTCGGAGCCTGCCTCCTGAGACATATATTTTGAATGTGTACGCTATCCATACATGTTATCTGGGGATACGGTACCCTTTCTAACCTTTGTGCAATCACGTGCAATCCATACTGGGCCTAACACCGTCTGAGCCTGCCTCCTGAAGTATAGACATATATTTTGAATGTGTACGCTATCCATACATGTTATCCGGGGAAACGGTACCCTTTCTAACCTTTGTGCAATCACGTGCAATCCATACTGGGCCTAACACCGTCTGAGCCTGCCTCCTGAAGTATAGAAATATATTTTGAATGTGTACGCTATCCATACATGTTATCCGAGGAAACGGTACCCTTTCTAACCTTTGTGCAATCACGTGCAATCCATACTGGGCCTAACACCGTCTGAGCCTGCCTCCTGAGACATATATTTTGAATGTGTACGCTATCCATACATGTTATCTGGGGATACGGTACCCTTTCTAACCTTTGTGCAATCACGTGCAATCCATACTGGGCCTAACACCGTCTGAGCCTGCCTCCTGAGACATATATTTTGAATGTGTACGCTATCCATACATGTTATCCGGGGAAACGGTACCCTTTCTAACCTTTGTGCAATCACGTGCAATCCATACTGGGCCTAACACCGTATGAGCCTGCCTCCTGAGACATATATTTTGAATGTGTACGCTATCCATACATGTTATCTGGGGATACGGTACCCTTTCTAACCTTTGTGCAATCACGTGCAATCCATACTGGACCTAACACCATCTGAGCCTGCCTCCTGATGTATAGACATATATTTTGAATGTGTACGCTATCCATACATGTTATCCGGGGAAACGGTACCCTTTCTAACCTTTGTGCAATCACGTGCAATCCATACTGGGCCTAACACCGTCTGAGCCTTCCTCCTGAGACATATATTTTCAATGTGTACGCTATCCATACATGTTATCTGGGGATACGGTACCCTTTCTAACCTTTGTGCAATCATGTGCAATCCATACTGGGCCTAACACCGTCTGAGCCTGCCTCCTGATGTATAGACATATATTTTGAATGTGTACGCTATCCATACATGTTATCCGGGGAAACGGTACCCTTTCTAACCTTTGTGCAATCACGTGCAATCCATACTGGGCCTAACACCGTCTGAGCCTGCCTCCTGAGACATATATTTTGAATGTGTACGCTATCCATACATGTTATCTGGGGATACGGTACCCTTTCTAACCTTTGTGCAATCACGTGCAATCCATACTGGGCCTAACACCGTCTGAGCCTGCCTCCTGATGTATAGACATATATTTTGAATGTGTACGCTATCCATACATGTTATCCGGGGAAACGGTACCCTTTCTAACCTTTGTGCAATCACGTGCAATCCATACTGGGCCTAACACCGTCTGAGCCTGCCTCCTGAGACATATATTTTGAATGTGTACGCTATCCATACATGTTATCCGGGGAAACGGTACCCTTTCTAACCTTTGTGCAATCACGTGCAATCCATACTGGGCCTAACACCGTCTGAGCCTGCCTCCTGAGACATATATTTTGAATGTGTACGCTATCCATACATGTTATCCTGGGATACGGTACTCTTTCTAACCTTTGTGCAATCACGTGCAATCCATACTGGGCCTAACACCGTCTGAGCCTGCCTCCTGAGACATATATTTTGAATGTGTACGCTATCCATACATGTTATCTGGGGATACGGTACCCTTTCTAACCTTTGTGCAATCACATGCAATCCATACTGGGCCTAACACCGTCTGAGCCTGCCTCCTGATGTATAGACATATATTTTGAATGTGTACGCTATCCATACATGTTATCCGGGGAAACGGTAGCCTTTCTAACCTTTGTGCAATCACGTGCAATACATACTGGGCCTAACACCGTCTGAGCCTGCCTCCTGAGACATATATTTTGAATGTGTACGCTATCTATACATGTTATCCGGGGAAACGGTACCCTTTCTAACCTTTGTGCAATCACGTGCAATCCATACTGGGCCTAACACCGTCTGAGCCTGCCTCCTGAAGTATAGAAATATATTTTGAATGTGTACGCTATCCATACATGTTATCCGAGGAAACGGTACCCTTTCTAACCTTTGTGCAATCACGTGCAATCCATACTGGGCCTAACACCGTCTGAGCCTGCCTCCTGAGACATATATTTTGAATGTGTACGCTATCCATACATGTTATCTGGGGATACGGTACCCTTTCTAACCTTTGTGCAATCACGTGCAATCCATACTGGGCCTAACACCGTCTGAGCCTGCCTCCTGAGACATATATTTTGAATGTGTACGCTATCCATACATGTTATCCGGGGAAACGGTACCCTTTCTAACCTTTGTGCAATCACGTGCAATCCATACTGGGCCTAACACCGTATGAGCCTGCCTCCTGAGACATATATTTTGAATGTGTACGCTATCCATACATGTTATCTGGGGATACGGTACCCTTTCTAACCTTTGTGCAATCACGTGCAATCCATACTGGACCTAACACCATCTGAGCCTGCCTCCTGATGTATAGACATATATTTTGAATGTGTACGCTATCCATACATGTTATCCGGGGAAACGGTACCCTTTCTAACCTTTGTGCAATCACGTGCAATCCATACTGGGCCTAACACCGTCTGAGCCTTCCTCCTGAGACATATATTTTCAATGTGTACGCTATCCATACATGTTATCTGGGGATACGGTACCCTTTCTAACCTTTGTGCAATCATGTGCAATCCATACTGGGCCTAACACCGTCTGAGCCTGCCTCCTGATGTATAGACATATATTTTGAATGTGTACGCTATCCATACATGTTATCCGGGGAAACGGTACCCTTTCTAACCTTTGTGCAATCACGTGCAATCCATACTGGGCCTAACACCGTCTGAGCCTGCCTCCTGAGACATATATTTTGAATGTGTACGCTATCCATACATGTTATCTGGGGATACGGTACCCTTTCTAACCTTTGTGCAATCACGTGCAATCCATACTGGGCCTAACACCGTCTGAGCCTGCCTCCTGATGTATAGACATATATTTTGAATGTGTACGCTATCCATACATGTTATCCGGGGAAACGGTACCCTTTCTAACCTTTGTGCAATCACGTGCAATCCATACTGGGCCTAACACCGTCTGAGCCTGCCTCCTGAGACATATATTTTGAATGTGTACGCTATCCATACATGTTATCCGGGGAAACGGTACCCTTTCTAACCTTTGTGCAATCACGTGCAATCCATACTGGGCCTAACACCGTCTGAGCCTGCCTCCTGAGACATATATTTTGAATGTGTACGCTATCCATACATGTTATCCTGGGATACGGTACTCTTTCTAACCTTTGTGCAATCACGTGCAATCCATACTGGGCCTAACACCGTCTGAGCCTGCCTCCTGAGACATATATTTTGAATGTGTACACTATCCATACATGTTATCTGGGGATACGGTACCCTTTCTAACCTTTGTGCAATCACATGCAATCCATACTGGGCCTAACACCGTCTGAGCCTGCCTCCTGATGTATAGACATATATTTTGAATGTGTACGCTATCCATACATGTTATCCGGGGAAACGGTAGCCTTTCTAACCTTTGTGCAATCACGTGCAATACATACTGGGCCTAACACCGTCTGAGCCTGCCTCCTGAGACATATATTTTGAATGTGTACGCTATCTATACATGTTATCCGGGGAAACGGTACCCTTTCTAACCTTTGTGCAATCACGTGCAATCCATACTGGGCCTAACACCATCTGAGTCTGCCTCCTGAGACATATATTTTGAATGTGTACGCTATCCATACATGTTATCTGGGGATACGGTACCCTTTCTAACCTTTGTGCAATCACGTGCAATCCATACTGGGCCTAACACCGTCTGAGCCTGCCTCCTGAAGTATAGACATATATTTTGAATGTGTACGCTATCCATACATGTTATCCGGGGAAACGGTACCCTTTCTAACCTTTGTGCAATCACGTGCAATCCATACTGGGCCTAACACCGTCTGAGCCTGCCTCCTGAGACATATATTTTGAATGTGTACGCTATCCATACATGTTATCTGGGGATACGGTACCCTTTCTAACCTTTGTGCAATCACGTGCAATCCATACTGGGCCTAACACCGTCTGAGCCTGCCTCCTGAGACATATATTTTGAATGTGTACACTATCCATACATGTTATCCGGGGAAACGGCACCCTTTCTAACCTTTGTGCAATCACGTGCAATCCATCCTGGGCCTAACACCGTCTGAGCCTGCCTCCTGAGACATATATTTTGAATGTGTACGCTATGCATACATGTTATCTGGGGATTCGGTACCCTTTCTAACCTTTGTGCAATCACGTGCAATCCATACTGGACCTAACACCATCTGAGCCTGCCTCCTGATGTATAGACATATATTTTGAATGTGTACGCTATCCATACATGTTATCCGGGGAAACGGTACGCTTTCTAACCTTTGTGCAATCACGTGCAATCCATACTGGGCCTAACACCGTCTGAGCCTGCCTCCTGAAGTATAGACATATATTTTGAATGTGTACGCTATCCATACATGTTATCCGGGATAACGGTAAACTTTCTAACCTTTGTGCAATCACGTGCAATCCATACTGGGCCTAACACCGTCTGAGCCTGCCTCCTGAGACATATATTTTGAATGTGTACGCTATCCATACATGTTATCTGGGGATACGGTACCCTTTCTAACCTTTGTGCAATCACGTGCAATACATACTGGACCTAACACCATCTGAGCCTGCCTCCTGATGTATAGATAAATATTTTGAATGTGTACGCTATCCATACATGTTATCCGGGGAAACGGTACCCTTTCTAACCTTTGTGCAATCACGTGCAATCCATACTGGGCCTAACACCGTCTGAGCCTGCCTCCTGAGACATATATTTTGAATGTGTACGCTATCCATACATGTTATCCGAGGAAACGGTACCCTTTCTAACCTTTGTGCAATCACGTGCAATCCATACTGGGCCTAACACCGTCTGAGCCTGCCTCCTGAGACATATATTTTGAATGTGTACGCTATCCATACATGTTATCCGGGGATACGGTACCCTTTCTAACCTTTGTGCAATCACGTGCAATCCATACTGGGCCTAACACCGTCTGAGCCTGCCTCCTGAGACATATATTTTGAATGTGTACGCTATCCATACATGTTATCTGGGGAAACGGTACCCTTTCTAACCTTTGTGCAATCACGTGCAATCCATACTGGGCCTAACACCGTCTGAGCCTGCCTCCTGAGACATATATTTTGAATGTGTACGCTATCCATACATGTTATCTGGGGATACGGTACCCTTTCTAACCTTTGTGCAATCACGTGCAATCCATACTGGGCCTAACACCGTCTGAGCCTGCCTCCTGATGTATAGACATATATTTTGAATGTGTACGCTATCCATACATGTTATCCGGGGAAACGGTACCCTTTCTAACCTTTGTGCAATCACGTGCAATCCATACTGGGCCTAACACCGTCTGAGCCTGCCTCCTGAGACATATATTTTGAATGTGTACGCTATCCATACATGTTATCCGGGGAAACGGTACCCTTTCTAACCTTTGTGCAATCACGTGCAATACATACTGGGCCTAACACCGTCTGAGCCTGCCTCCTGAGACATATATTTTGAATGTGTACGCTATCCATACATGTTATCCGGGGAAACGGTACCCTTTCTAACCTTTGTGCAATCACGTGCAATCCATACTGGGCCTAACACCGTCTGAGCCTGCCTCCTGAGACATATATTTTGAATGTGTACGCTATCCATACATGTTATCTGGGAATACGGTACCCTTTCTAACCTTTGTGCAATCACGTGCAATCCATACTGGACCTAACACCATCTGAGCCTGCCTCCTGATGTATAGACAAATATTTTGAATGTGTACGCTATCCATACATGTTATCCGGGGAAACGGTACCCTTTCTAACCTTTGTGCAATCACGTGCAATCCATACTGGGCCTAACACCGTCTGAGCCTGCCTCCTGAGACATATATTTTGAATGTGTACGCTATCCATACATGTTATCTGGGGATACGGTACCCTTTCTAACCTTTGTGCAATCACGTGCAATCCATACTGGGCGTAACACCGTCTGAGCCTGCCTCCTGAGACATATATTTTGAATGTTTACGCTATCCATACATGTTATCCGGGGAAACGGTACCCTTTCTAACCTTTGTGCAATCACGTGCAATCCATACTGGGCCTAACATCGTCTGAGCCTGCCTCCTGAGACATATATTTTGAATGTGTACGCTATCCATACATGTTATCTGGGGATACGGTACCCTTTCTAACCTTTTTTCAATCACGTGCAATCCATACTGGGCCTAACACCGTCTGAGCCTGCCTCCTGAGACATATATTTTGAATGTGTACGCTATCCATACATGTTATCCGGGGAAACGGTACCCTTTCTAACCTTTGTGCAATCACGTGCAATCCATACTGGGCCTAACACCGTCTGAGCCTGCCTCCTGAGACATATATTTTGAATGTGTACGCTATCCATACATGTTATCTGGGGATACGGTACCCTTTCTAACCTTTTTTCAATCACGTGCAATCCATACTGGGCCTAACACCGTCTGAGCCTGCCTCCTGAGACATATATTTTGAATGTGTACGCTATCCATACATGTTATCCGGGGAAACGGTACCCTTTCTAACCTTTGTGCAATCACGTGCAATCCATACTGGGCCTAACACCGTCTGAGCCTGCCTCCTGATGTATAGACATATATTTTGAATGTGTGCGCTATCCATACATGTTATCCGGGGAAACGGTACCCTTTCTAACCTTTGTGCAATCACGTGCAATCCATACTGGGCCTAAGACCATCTGAGCCTGGCTCCTGAGACATATATTTTGAATGTGTACGCTATCCATACATGTTATCCAGGGAAACGGTACCCTTTCTAACCTTTGTGCAATCACGTGCAATCCATACTGGGCCTAACACCGTCTGAGCCTGCCTCCTGAGACATATATTTTGAATGTGTACGCTATCCATACATGTTATCTGGGGAAACGGTACCCTTTCTAACCTTTGTGCAATCACGTGCAATCCATACTGGGCCTAACACCGTCTGAGCCTGCCTCCTGAGACATATATTTTGAATGTGTACCCCATCCATACATGTTATTTGGGGATACGGTACCCTTTCTCACCTTTGTGCAATCACGTGTAATCCATACTGGGCGTGAGAACGGCTGGCGAGCTGTTAAGCAAGCTACAGCACCTGTGGTTTGCACACGTAAGTTTTTCATTTTTTCAGGAATGACGGTTAGGCCTAATTCCGGAACTGCGGTTGACCTGCACTTACTGGGAAATCATTGTTCGCGGGTAATAATTGTAATCAGTGATCCCCATCACTAATGTTGTTCAGCGGGTTATCTGCACCTGTAAGCGACAAACGCTGGCCTTTTCAGTGTAGCGCACATGCAGCCACGGACATGTAAGGGCATGACACACCAGTTATTGGCCAATCTCATGTGCCAGAGCCTCACGTGTCCCTCTAGTAAGCCGGACTCGGACCGCGGGGCATGACGGAGTCTCGTTCGTTAACGGAATTAAGCTTGCAATGTGTGCATCTGTTCTGTAGCTGGCATGGTTGAGGATTCCCAGGTGGAGTCGAATTTAACCGTAGGCTCCACTCCTGGTGGTGCCCTTCTGGACATTCCTTTAAGGTTCAGCTTTGCAACCATACTGCCCACGTAAAACAAACACTTTGCCTTCATGAACTCTGTTTGGAGGGTCATGACTCGTGGGAATAACGCCGCCCAATCAGTTAACCTGCAAGAGAGATCCTTCGTTGCTCCCAAGCATGACATCACACTCCCTAGGAAGAAGGTAATGCCACTGTGGCGACCGTACTCCTGGGGGCGACACAAGTGCACTGATGCCCAGCCACTGCTCGATGAATCTGCTGGTACATTGACCCAGACCACTACATTCCCCTCGCACGCTACACGACCTGAATCTGACCCTGATGAAACTCAGGTTACCCTTCCCATATACAGTTCCATCTTACACGGTGACAAAGAGGAAGCTGCAGATGAAAGTGCAGGTTCGGCCCACCCGCCATCAGACACACCACCGTACTATCAGGGGCCCTGTCCCAGTGCCGTCGCCAACGAGTGGGCCCCCCCTGCTTGCCCAGGATCACAGCACTTGCAAAGTTGAAATACTGTGCAGTGAGATGGAAGATGGGGACGACGAGGAGTCCAGACAAGTACAGGGATTCCCTAGCGAGGAGACTTATTTGATTGTTTTCAATGTTGGGACAGCAATTTTTGGGGAGCACTATACTCTGGAGAATGATAGATGGGGCCCACCATACACTGGAACATTCCAAAGGTGGACATCAGACACTGGAGCAGCATTTACAGGGCCCATTATACACTAGAGCATTAGAAATGGGGCCCATTATGTTTGGAGCATTATTTGGGCCCATAAGACAGTGGAGCTTCATCCATGGGGACCAACATATACTGTAGCATTATGTGGAGCTCATCATATACTGTTTCAAACATTATATGGGACCAATGATTCTGTATGGAGAAATAGATGGGCCTCGTCATGAGATGTAAAAAGTGAGGTATTTTTCATTGTACTATACCGCTATTTCTCTGCCGTATCGGAGCATGATGAGTTGTGGTATGTGTTAAAGGGGCGCTCTTTCGCCCAGGGCACATGAAAACCTGCAGCCAGCCCTCCCCCCCCACAACTTTAGCCAAATAACCCCCATTTTTCAGTGCGTAACTTGTATTATGAAGTTAATTAAGGTTGACAAGCTTAAGTAAGAAGAATTGATGCTTTTGGCATTCAAATGGGCACTGTAGGTGTGTTTCCTGTCCTCCTCTCACTGCCGACTTTTATTCCCCATTGACTTACATTGGGTTTCGTGTTTCGGGACGACCCCGACTTTTCCCTATAATCGGACGATCTTGCTCGACCCGACTTTTGGAAAAGTCGGGTTTCACGAAACGAAACGCGACCCTAAAAAAACAAAAGTCGCTCAACTCTACAGGTGAACTGCGATGCCCATCAGCTTTCAGAAAATCATCAGTTTCCACCAAGCAGAAAGAGGGCATTTCCATGGCTAACAGATTGGAGATGGTGGAGTTCAAGCTCTTAGCTTTGATAAGTGTAGGAGGAAACATTCTTTTACGTGACCACAACTCTGGGACCGAAGGATGGCTGCTGTGCTGCAAGAGACTATTGTGGTTTGAGAAAGATGTGGTGTGCTCAGTGAAACAAAAACAGCAGACATCTCCACTTCTGTAACAGCTGATGGGCTCTCACTTACTCCGACTGTAAGGGGTAAACAAGTGGAAGATCTGCAGGCGGAAACCTGTGTGACAACTCTTGCAATAGTGACGGCAGAGGCAAAAGCAGCAAATGCAGTTGATGGGATGGCCAGTGGTTGGCAAGGCCTGCTAGGCCGCATTTTTGTGCAGTGAGATACCCACACCAGACGCATGTTGAACGTGCATGCGCTGGTTCATGAATGTAGCAGTTAAACTGTTGCAATTTTTGCCTCTGCTGAGTCGTTTTTTGCAAAGATGGCAGATAAAGTGAGGTGGGTCATTCTTTGCGATCTCAAAAAAGGCCCAGGCTAGGCAACCCTTGCCACGTCTGCAAACGCACACTCATGACCACTGCTGGTCACAGCCAGAGTTGTGGTTCAGCATGAAGTGCATGTCATGGTTGCATCAGCCTGAGCCTGTGCTGCAAGCCACAATGTAATCTCATCATCTTCCTCCACCTCCTCTGCCTCAGCTGCATGCCTCTGGGTTCACACCAAGTGGGATCTACAACCTCATCGTCATCCTCTCTGTTTTCCCACTACTTGCCCTGAGAGTCTTCCTCCTCCTCTTCCTGCTCTGACAGCACAATGCAGTCCACGTGCGCCTCAGACATCTGAGTCTCATCAGGATCATCTGCACCCATGGGGTTTAATGTCAAGTGATGAGGGTCTGTATTCTGCTTGGACCCTACTTTGTCAGGTTCTGGATCCAACAGGAACAATTTGTGGCATCCGTGCAGATGCTTTCCTCCTCTGGATTCTGTGATTCTTTGGAGCAGACCGCTGATGCCCAAGCATTAGAATGTGTGAACAGCTCTGCAGACTCACCCATTTGTGGTTCCCCACAGTCAGTTGCTGGATGTAGTTGCCCCCTGATGAAGAAATGACGAAACGTGCGTTGGGGAGAGGAAAAGACGCCACCAACACTCTGCACTTATTATTTTTTGGCCTTGGTAATTAAAATATGGTTATCTCTCTCATTTATGCTTAGTAGAGAAACTTTTGAACTTATTGATGTGCATTAGTACTTACACTCTGTTACCTATAGAAGGTTATTGTATACACTCTCTGCAATAGCGCTTACAGTCTGTTCCTCACAGAGATTCATTGTATACACTCTGTGCAATAACGCTCACATTCTGTTCCCCATAGAGACCCATTATATACACTCTGTGCAATAGCGCTTATATTCTGTTGTTTATAGAGATTTATTTTATACACTTTGTGCAATAGCGCTTATATTTTATTCCTCATAGAGATTCATTATATACAGTCTGTGTAATAGCGCTCACACTTTGTTTCCCTGGATTAAGAACACATGTGACATGCACAAATGTGAACAAGTCTGTTGGACAATGTTCACACCACCCACTGACCGAAACACAAACAAAAAGCACAGAATGACAAATGTGCAGAAATACTTTGCAGTAAAGGGCATGTCACACTAAGAGATATCGCTAGCAATATCGCTATAACTAGTGACGTTATAGCGATATTGCTAGCGATATCGCTATGTCTGATACTTATCTACGACCCGCTCCCCCGCTGGTTATCGCTGATGGCGCGAGAACAGGCTGGACTGTTTCTCGTCGTCAGCTTCCTGCGGTGCTTCCTGCTGTGTGGAGCCAGGCGGGAGGACGCAGAATCGCCTGGTGTGACAGGTAAGTAGCGACCCCCGTCCCCAGCGATGTCGCTTGTGAGATCTGCCTGTGTGGCAGCTCACTAGCGACCACTTAGCGATGCACCAGCGATCCTGACCGCGTCATATCGCTGATCGGGATCGCTGGTACATCGCTAAGTGTGACAGTACCCTAAGACATATGACAGTAGTCAGCAAGTGCTGATAAAAGGTAACAACAAATACAGGGTATATAGTTGATTCATTATATACACTTTGTGTAATAGCGCTCACACTCTGTTCCCCATAGAGATCCATTGTATACACACTGTGCAATAGCGCTCACACTCTGCTCCCCGTAGAGATCCATTGTATACACTCTGTGCAATAGCGCTCACACTCTGTTCCCCATAGAGATCTATTATATACACTCTGTGCAATAGCGCTCACACTCTGTTCCCCATAGAGATCCATTATATACACTCTGTGCAATAGCGCTTATACTCTGTTCCCCATAGAGATCCATTGTATACACTCTGTGCAATAGCGTTCACAATCTGTTCCCACAGAGATCCATTGTATACACTCTGTGCAATAGCGTTCACAATCTGTTCCCACAGAGATCCATTGTATACACTCTGTGCAATAGCGTTCACACTCTGTTCCCCATAGAGATCCATTATATACACTCTGTGCAATAGCGCTTATACTCTGTTCCCCATAGAGATCCATTGTATACACTCTGTGCAATAGCGTTCACAATCTGTTCCCACAGAGATCCATTGTATACACTCTGTGCAATAGCGTTCACACTCTGTTCCCCATAAAGATCTATTATATACACTCTGTGCAATAGCGTTCACACTCTGTTCCTCATAGAGATCCATTGTATACACTCTGAGCATTAGCGTTCAAACTCTGTTCCCCATAGAGATCCATTGCATACACTCTGTGCAATAGCGCTTATACTCTGTTCCCCATAGAGATCCATTGTATACACGCTGTGCATTAGCGCTCACACTTTGTTCCCCATAGAGATCCAATATATACACACATATACACAATATATACACACTCTGATGTTTATAGAGATTTATGTTATACACTCTGTGCAATAGCGCATATACTCTGTACCTCATAGAGATTCATTATATACACTTTGTTTAATAGCGTTCACACTCTGTTCCCCATAGAGATCCATTGTATACACGCTGTGCAATAGCGCTTTTACTCTGCTGCTTTTACTCTGCTCCCCGGAGAGATCCAATATATACACTCTGTAAAATAGCGCTTATACTCTGCTCCCCATAGAGATCCATTGCATACACTCTGTGCAATAGTGTTCACACTCTGTTCCCCATAGAGATCCAATGTATACACTCTGTACAGTAGCGCTCACACTCTGTTCCCCATAGAGATCTATTATATACACTCTGTGCAATAGCGCTTATACTCTGTTCCCCATAGAGATCCATTGTATACACTCTGTGCAATAGCGTTCACACTCTGTTCCCCATAGAGATCCATTGTATACACTCTGTGCAATAGCGCATATACTCTGCTCCCCATAGAGATCCATTGTATACACTCTGTGCAATAGGGCTCACACTCTGTTCCCCATAGAGATCTATTATATACACTCTGTGCAATAGCGCTTATACTCTGTTGCCCATAGAGTTCCATTGTATACACCCTGTGCAATAGCGTTCACACACTGATCCTCATAGAGATCCATTGCATACACTCTGTGCAATAGCGCTTACACTCTGTTCCTCATAGAGATCTATTATATACACTCTGTGCAATAGCGCTTATACTCTGTTGCCCATAGAGATCCATTGTATACACTCTGTGCAATAGGGCTCACACTCTGTTCCCCATAGAGATCTATTATATACACTCTGTGCAATAGCGCTTATACTCTGTTCCCCATGTCCCCATAGAGATCCATTGTATACACCCTGTGCAATAGCGTTCACACTCTGTTCCCCATAGAGATCCATTGTATACACTCTGTGCAATAGCGTTCACACTCTGTTCCGCATAGAGATCCATTGTATACACTCTGTTCAATAGTGCTCACACTTTGTTCCTCATAGAGATCCATTGTATACACTCTGTGCAATAGCGCTTATACTCTGTTCCCCATAGAGATCCATTATATACACTCTGTGCAATAGCGCTCACTATATTCCTCATAGAGATCTATTATATACACTTTGTGCAATAGCGCTCACACTTTGTTTCCCATAGAGATCCATTGTATACACTCTGTGCAACAGCGCTCATACTCTGTTCCCCATAGAGATCCATTATATACAACCTGTGTAATAACGCTCACACTCTGTTCCTCATAGAGATCCATTGTATACACTCTGTACATTAGCGTTCAAACTCTGTTCCCCATAGAGATCCATTGCATATAATCTGTGCAATAGCACTTATACTCTGTTCCCCATAGAGATCCATTGCATACACTCTGTGCAATAGCGCTTATACTCTGCTCCCCATAGAGATCCATTTTATACACTCTGTGCAGTAGCGCTTATACTCTTCTCCCCATAGAGATCCAATATATACACTCTGTGCAATAGCGCTAACACTTTGTTCCTCATAGAGATCCATTGTATACACGCTGTGCATTAGCGCTTATACTCTGCTCCCCATAGAGATCCATTTTATACACTCTGTGCAGTAGCGCTCACACTTTGTTCCCCATAGAGATCCATTTTATACACTCTGTGCAGAAGCGCTCACACTTTGTTCCCCATAGAGATTCAATATATACACTAAGTGTAATAGCACTTAAACTCTGATGCTTATTGAGATTTATTTTATACACACTGTGCAATAGCACATATACTCTGTACCTCATAGATATTTATTATATACACTTTGTGCAATAGCGTTCACACTCTGCTCCCCGTAGAGATCCAATATATACACTCTCTGCAATAGTGTTCACACTCTGTTCCCCATAGAGATCCAATGTATACACTCTGTGCAATAGCGTTCACACTCTGTTCCCCATAGAGATCCATTGTAAACACTCTGTGCAATAGCGTTCACACTCTGTTCCCCATAGAGATCCATTGTATACACTCTGTGCAATAGCGATCACACTCTATTCCCCATAGAGATCTATTATATACACTCTGTGCAATAGTGCTCACATTTTGCTCCCCATAGAGATCCATTGTATACATTCTGTGCAATAGCGCTTACACTCTGTTCCCCATAGAGATGCATTGTATACACTCTGTGCAATAGCGCTCACACTCTGTTCCCCATTGAGATCCATTGTATACACTCTGTGCAATAGCGGTTATACTCTGTTCCGCATAGAGATCCATTGTATACACTCTGTGCAATAGCGCTCACACTCTGTTCCACATAGAGATCTATTATATACACTCTGTGCAATAGCGCTCACACTTTGTTTCCCATAGAGATCCATTGTATACACTCTGTGCAATAGCGTTCACACTTTGTTCCCCATAGAGATCCATTGTATACACTCTGTGCAATAGCGTTCACACTCTGTTCCCCATAGAGATCCATTGTATACACGCTGTGCAATAGCGCTTTTACTCTGCTCCCCGTAGAGATCCAATATATACACTCTGTGCAATAGTGTTCACACTCTGTTCCCCATAGAGATCCAATGTATACACTCTGTGCAATAGCGTTCACACTTTGTTCCCCATAGAGATCCATTGTATACACTCTGTGCAATAGCGTTCACACTCTGTTCCCCATAGAGATCCATTGTATACACTGTGCAATAGCGCTCACACTCTGTTCCCCATAGAGATCTATTATATACACTCTGTGCAATAGCGCTCACACTCTGTTCCCCATAGAGATCCATTGTATACACTCTGTGCAATAGCGTTCACACTCTGTTCCCCAAAGAGATCCATTGTATACACTCTGTGCAATAGCGTTCACACTCTGTTCCCCATAGAGATCCATTGTATACACTCTGTGCAATAGCGCTTATACTCTGCTCCCCATAGAGATCCATTGTATACTCTCTGTGCAATAGCGCTCACACTCTGTTCCCAATAGAGATCTATTATATACACTCTGTGCAATAGTGCTTACACTCTGTTACCCATAGAGTTCCATTGTATACACCCTGTGCAATAGCGATCACACTCTGTGCCCCATAGAGATCCATTGTATACACTCTGTGTAATAGCGCTCACACTCTGTTCCTCATAGAGATCCATTGTATACACTCTGTGCAATAGCGCTTATACTTTGTTAATCATAGAGATCCATTGTATAAACTCTGTGCAATAGCGCACAAACTCTGTTCCCCATAGAGATCCATTGTATACACTCTGTGCAATAGCGCTTACACTCTGTTCCTCATAGAGATCCATTGTATACATTCTGTGCAATAGCTCTCATACTCTGTTCCCCATAGAGATCCATTGTATACACCCTGTGCAATAGCGCTTACACTCTGTTCCCCATAGAGATCCATTGTATACACCCTGTGTAATAGCGCTTATACTCTGTTCCCCCTATAGATCCATTGTATACACTCTGTGTAATAGCGCTTATACTCTGTTCCCCATAGAGATCCATTGTATACACTCTGTGCAATAGCGCTTATACTCTGTTCCTCATAGAGATCCATTGTATAAACTCTGTGCAATAGCGCTTATACTCTGTTCCCCATATCCCTATAGAGATCTATCATATACACTCTGTGCAATAGCGGTTATACTCTGTTTTTTATAGGAATTTATTTTATACACTCTGTGCTATAGCGCTCACACTCTGTTACTCATAGAGATCCATTATATACACTCTGTGCAGTAGCGCTTATACTCTGTTCCCCATAGAGATTCATTGTATACATTCTCTGCAATAGCGCTTATACTCTATTCCGCATAGAGATCCATTGTATACACTCTGTGTAATAGCGCTCACACTCTGTTCCTCATAGAGATCCATTGTATACACTCTGTGCAATAGCGCTTATACTTTGTTAATCATAGAGATCCATTGTATAAACTCTGTGCAATAGCGCACAAACTCTGTTCCCCATAGAGATCCATTGTATACACTCTGTGCAATAGCGCTTACACTCTGTTCCTCATAGAGATCCATTGTATACATTCTGTGCAATAGCTCTCATACTCTGTTCCCCATAGAGATCCATTGTATACACCCTGTGCAATAGCGCTTACACTCTGTTCCCCATAGAGATCCATTGTATACACCCTGTGTAATAGCGCTTATACTCTGTTCCCCCTATAGATCCATTGTATGCACTCTGTGTAATAGCGCTTATACTCTGTTCCCCATAGAGATCCATTGTATACACTCTGTGCAATAGCGCTTATACTCTGTTCCTCATAGAGATCCATTGTATAAACTCTGTGCAATAGCGCTTATACTCTGTTCCCCATATCCCTATAGAGATCTATCATATACACTCTGTGCAATAGCGGTTATACTCTGTTTTTTATAGGAATTTATTTTATACACTCTGTGCTATAGCGCTCACACTCTGTTACTCATAGAGATCCATTATATACACTCTGTGCAGTAGCGCTTATACTCTGTTCCCCATAGAGATTCATTGTATACATTCTCTGCAATAGCGCTTATACTCTATTCCGCATAGAGATCCATTGTATACACTCTTTGCAATAGCGCTCACACTTTGTTTCCCATAGAGATCCATTGTATACACTCTGTGCAATAGCTCTCATACTCTGTTCCCCATAGAGATCTATTATATACACTCTGTGCAATAGTGCTTATACTCTGTTCCCCATAGAGATCCATTATATACACTCTGTGCAATAGCGTTCACACTCTGTTCCCTTCAGAGATCCATTGTATACACTCTGTGCAATAGCGCTCACACTCTGTTCCCCATAGAGATCCATTGTATTCCCTCTGTGCAATAGCGCTTATACTCTGTTCCCAATAGAGATCCATTGTATACACTCTGAGCAATAGCGCACACACTCTGTTCCCCATAGAGATCTATTATATACACTCTGCAATAGCACTTTTACTCTGTTTTTTATAGAGATCTATTATATACACTCTGTGCAATAGCGCTCACACTTTGTTTCCCATAGAGATCCATTGTATACACGCTGTGCAATAGTGCTTATACTCTGTTCCCCATAGAGATTCATTGTATACCTTCTCTGTAATAGCGCTTATACTCTGTTTTTTATAAATATTTATTTTATACACTCTGTGTAATAGCGCTTACACTCTATTCCTCATAGAGATCCATTGTATACACTCTGTGCAATAGCGCTCACTTTGTTTCCCATAGAGATCCAATGTATACACTCTGTGCAATAGCGCTTACACTCTGTTCCCCATATAGATCCATTGTATAAACTATGTGCAAGAGCGTTCAAACTCTGTTCCCCATAGAGATCCATTGTATACACTCTGTGCAATAGCGCTTATACTTTGTTCCTCATAGAGATCCATTGTATACACTCTGCAATAGCGCTTATACTTTGTTCCTCATAGAGATCCATTGTATACACTCTGTGCAATAGCGCTTATATTCTGTTCCTCATAGAGATTCATTGTATACACTCTGTGCAATTGCGCTTATACTTTGTTCCTCATAGAGATCCATTGTATATACTCTGTGCAATAGCGCTTATACTTTGTTCCGCATAGAGATCCATTGTATACACTCTGTGCAATAGCGCTTATACTCTGTTCCCATAGAGAACTATTATATACACTCTGTGCAATAGCGCTTATACTCTGTTCCCATAGAGATTTATTATATACACTCTGTGCAATAGCGCTCACACTCTGTTCCCCATAGAGATCTATTATATACACTCTGTGCAATAGCGCTTATACTCTGTTCCCCATAGAGATCCATTGTATACACTCTGTGCAATAGCGTTCACAATCTGTTCCCCACAGAGATCCATTGTATACACTCTGTGCAATAGCGCTCACACTCTGTTCCACATATAGATCCATTGTATACACTCTATGCAATAGCGTTCACACTCTTTTCCGCATAGAGATCCATTGTATACACTCTGTGCAATAGTGCTCACACTTTGTTCCTCATAGAGATCCATTGCATACACTCTGTGCAATAGCACTTATACTCTGTTCCCCATAGAGATCCATTATATACACTCTGTGCAATAGCGCTCACACTCTATTCCCCATAGAGATCTATTATATACACTCTGTGCAATAGCGCTCACACTTTGCTTCCCATAGAGATCCATTGTATACACTCTGTGCAACAGCGCTCATACTCTGTTCCCCATAGAGATCCATTATATACAACCTGTGTAATAGCGCTCACACTCTGTTCCCCATAGAGATCTATTATATACACTCTGTGCAATAGCGCTTATACTCTGTTCCCCATAGAGATTCATTGTATACATTCTCTGCAATAGCGCTTATACTCTATTCCTCATAGAGATCCATTGTATACACTCTTTGTAATAGCGCTCACACTTTGTTTCCCATAGAGATCCATTGTATACACTCTGTGCAATAGCTCTCATACTCTGTTCCCCATAGAGATCTATTATATACACTCTGTGCAATAGTGCTTATACTCTGTTCCCCATAGAGATCCATTATATACACTCTGTGCAATAGCGTTCACACTCTGTTCCCTTCAGAGATCCATTGTATACACTCTGTGCAATAGTGCTCACACTCTGTTCCCCATAGAGATCCATTGTATGCACTCTGTGCAATAGCGCTTATACTCTGTTCCCAATAGAGATCCATTGTATACACTCTGAGCAATAGCGCACACACTCTGTTCCCCATAGAGATCTATTATATACACTCTGCAATAGCGCTTTTACTCTGTTTTTTATAGAGATCTATTATATACACTCTGTGCAATAGCGCTCACACTTTGTTTCCCATAGAGATCCATTGTATACACGCTGTGCAATAGTGCTTATACTCTGTTCCCCATAGAGATTCATTGTATACCTTCTCTGTAATAGCGCTTATACTCTGTTTTTTATAAAGATTTATTTTATACACTCTGTGTAATAGCGCTTACACTCTATTACTCATAGAGATCCATTGTATACACTCTGTGCAATAGCGCTCACTTTGTTTCCCATAGAGATCCAATGTATACACTCTGTGCAATAGCGCTTACACTCTGTTCCCCATATAGATCCATTGTATAAACTATGTGCAAGAGCGTTCACACTCTGTTCCCCATAGAGATCCATTGTATAAACTATGTGCAATAGCGCTTATACTTTGTTCCCCATAGAGATCCATTGTATACACTCCGTGCAATAGCGCTTATATTCTGTTTCTCATAGAGATCCATTGTATACACTCTGTGCAATTGCGCTTATACTTTGTTCCTCATAGAGATTCATTGTATACACTCTGTGCAATTGCGCTTATACTTTGTTCCTCATAGAGATCCATTGTATATACTCTGTGCAATAGCGCTTATACTTTGTTCCTCATAGAGATTCATTGTATATACTCTGTGCAATAGCGCTTATACTCTGTTCCCATAGAGGTCCATTGTATACACTCTGTGCAATAGCGCTTATACTCTGTTCCCATAGAGATCTATTATATACACTCTGTGCAATAGCGCTCACACTCTGTTCCCCATAGAGATCTATTATATACACTCTGTGCAATAGCGCTTATACTCTGTTCCCCATAGAGATCCATTGTATACACTCTGTGCAATAGCGTTCACAATCTGTTCCCCACAGAGATCCATTGTATACACTCTGTGCAATAGCGCTCACACTCTGTTCCACATAAAGATCCATTGTATACACTATGTGCAATAGCGTTCACACTCTGTTCCCCATAGAGATCCATTGTATACACTCTGTGCAATAGTGCTCATACTTTGTTCCTCATAGAGATCCATTGCATACACTCTGTGCAATAGCACTTATACTCTGTTCCCCATAGAGATGCATTATATACACTCTGTGCAATAGCGCTCACACTCTATTCCCCATAGAAATCTATTATATACACTCTGTGCAATAGCGCTCACACTTTGCTTCCCATAGAGATCCATTGTATACACTCTGTGCAACAGCGCTCATACTCTGTTCCCCATAGAGATCCATTATATACAACCTGTGTAATAGCGCTCACACTCTGTTCCCCATAGAGATCTATTATATACACTCTGTGCAATAGCGCTTATACTCTGTTCCCCATAGAGATCCATTATATACACTCTGTGCAATAACGCTTAAACTCGGTTCCTCATAGAGATCCACTGTATACACTCTATGCAATAGCACTTATACTCTGTTCCCCATAGAGATGCATTATATACACTCTGTGCAATAGCGCTCACACTCTATTCCCCATAGAGATCTATTATATACACTCTGTGCAATAGCGCTCACACTTTGTTTCCCATAGAGATCCATTATATACAACCTGTGTAATAGCGCTCACACTCTGTTCCCCATAGAGATCTATTATATACACTCTGTGCAATAGCGCTTATACTCTGTTCCCCATAGAGATCCATTGTATACACTCTGTGCAATAGCGCTCACACTATGTTTCCCATAGAGATCTATTATATACACTCTGTGCAATAGCGCTTATACTCTGTTCCCCATAGAAATCCATTGTTTACACTCTGTGCAATAGCGTTCACACTCTGTTCCCCATAGAGATCCAATGTATACACTCTGTGCAATAGCGCTCACACTCTAATCCCCATAGAGATCTATTATATACACTCTGTGCAATAGCGCTTATACTTTGTTCCCCATAGAGATCCATTGTATACACTCTGTGCAATAGCGCTCACACTCTGTTCCCCATAGAGATCTATTATATACACTCTGTGCAATAGCGCTCACACTCTGTTCCCCATATACATCAATTATATACACTCTGTGCAATAGCGCTTATACTCTGTTCCCCATAGAGATCCATTGTTTACACTCTGTGCAATAGCGTTCACAATCTGTTCCCCACAGAGATCCATTGTATACACTCTGTGCAATAGCGCTAACACTCTGTTCCCCATAAAGATCTATTATATACACTCTGTGCAATAGCGCTTATACTCTGTTGCCCATAGAGATCCATTGTATACACTCTGTGCAATAGTGTTCACACTTTGCTCCTCATAGACATCCATTGCATACACTCTGTGCAATAGCGCTTATACTCTGTTCCCCATAGAGATCCATTATATACACTCTGTGTAATAGCGCTCACACTCTATTCCCCATAGAGATCTATTATATACACTCTGTGCAATAGCGCTCACACTTTGTTTCCCATAGAGATCCATTGTATACACTCTGTGCATTAGCGTTCAAACTCTGTTCCCCATAGAGATCCATTATATTCAACCTGTGTAATAGCGCTCACACTCTGTTCCTCATAGAGATCCATTTTATACACTCTGTGCATTAGCGTTTACACTCTATTCCTCATAGAGATCCATTGTATACACTCTGTGTAATAGCGCTCACATTTTGTTTCCCATAGAGATCCATTGCATACACTCTGTGCAATAGCGCTTATACTCTGTTCCCCATAGAGATCCATTATATACACTCTGTGCAATAGCGCTCACACTCTATTCCCCATAGAGATTTATTTTATACACTCTGTGCAATAGCGTTTATACTCTGTTCCCCATAGAGATCCATTGTATACACTCTGTGCATTAGCGTTCAAACTCTGTTCCCCATAGAGATCCATTATATACAACCTGTGTAATAGCGCTCACACTCTGTTCCTCATAGAGATCCATTTTATACACTCTGCATTAGCGTTTACACTCTATTCCTCATAGAGATCCATTGTATACACTCTGTGTAATAGCGCTCACACTTTGTTTCCCATAGAGATCCTTTGTATACACTCTGTGCAATAGCGCTTATACTCTGTTTTTTATAGAGATTTATTTTACACACTCTGTGCAATAATGCTCACACTCTGTTACTCATAGAGATCCATTATATACACTCTGTGCAGTAGCGCTCACACTCTGTTCCCCATAGAGATTCATTGTATACACTCTCTGCAATAGCGCTTATACTCTGTTTTTTATAAAGATTTATTTTATACACTCTGTGCAACAGCGTTCACACTCTGTTCCCTATAGAGATCCATTGTATGCACTCTGTGCAACAGTGCTCACAATTTGTTCTCCATAGAGATCAATTGTATACATTCTGTGCAATAGCGCTTATACACTGTTCCCCATAGAGATCCATTGTATACATTCTGTGCAATAGCGGTTATACTCTGTTCCGCATAGAGATCTATTATATACACTCTGTGCAATAGTGCTCACATTTTGCTCCCCATAGAGATCCATTGTATACATTCTGTGCAATAGCGCTTACACTCTGTTCCCCATAGAGATGCATTGTATACACTCTGTGCAATAGCGCTCACACTTTGTTTCCCATAGAGATCCATTGTATACACTCTGTGCAATAGCGTTCACACTCTGTTCCCTATAGAGATCCATTGTATGCACTCTGTGCAACAGTGCTCACAATTTGTTCTCCATAGAGATCAATTGTATACATTCTGTGCAATAGCGCTTATACACTGTTCCCCATAGAGATCCATTGTATACATTCTGTGCAATAGCGGTTATACTCTGTTCCCCATAGAGATCTATTATATACACTCTGTGCAATAGTGCTCACATTTTGCTCCCCATAGAGATCCATTGTATACATTCTGTGCAATAGCGCTTACACTCTGTTCCCCATAGAGATGCATTGTATACACTCTGTGCAATAGCGCTCACACTTTGTTTCCCATAGAGATCCATTGTATACACTCTGTGCAATAGCGCTCACACTCTGTTCCCCATTGAGATCCATTGTATACACTCTGTGCAATAGCGGTTATACTCTGTTCCGCATAGAGATCCATTGTATACACTCTGTGCAATAGCGCTCACACTCTGTTCCACATAGAGATCTATTATATACACTCTGTGCAATAGCGCTCACACTTTGTTTCCCATAGAGATCCATTGTATACACTCTGTGCAATAGCGTTCACACTTTGTTCCCCATAGAGATCCATTGTATACACTCTGTGCAATAGCGTTCACACTCTGTTCCCCATAGAGATCCATTGTATACACGCTGTGCAATAGCGCTTTTACTCTGCTCCCCGTAGAGATCCAATATATACACTCTGTGCAATAGTGTTCACACTCTGTTCCCCATAGAGATCCAATGTATACACTCTGTGCAATAGCGTTCACACTTTGTTCCCCATAGAGATCCATTGTATACACTCTGTGCAATAGCGTTCACACTCTGTTCCCCATAGAGATCCATTGTATACACTGTGCAATAGCGCTCACACTCTGTTCCCCATAGAGATCTATTATATACACTCTGTGCAATAGCGCTCACACTCTGTTCCCCATAGAGATCCATTGTATACACTCTGTGCAATAGCGTTCACACTCTGTTCCCCAAAGAGATCCATTGTATACACTCTGTGCAATAGCGTTCACACTCTGTTCCCCATAGAGATCCATTGTATACACTCTGTGCAATAGCGCTTATACTCTGCTCCCCATAGAGATCCATTGTATACTCTCTGTGCAATAGCGCTCACACTCTGTTCCCAATAGAGATCTATTATATACACTCTGTGCAATAGTGCTTACACTCTGTTACCCATAGAGTTCCATTGTATACACCCTGTGCAATAGCGATCACACTCTGTGCCCCATAGAGATCCATTGTATACACTCTGTGTAATAGCGCTCACACTCTGTTCCTCATAGAGATCCATTGTATACACTCTGTGCAATAGCGCTTATACTTTGTTAATCATAGAGATCCATTGTATAAACTCTGTGCAATAGCGCACAAACTCTGTTCCCCATAGAGATCCATTGTATACACTCTGTGCAATAGCGCTTACACTCTGTTCCTCATAGAGATCCATTGTATACATTCTGTGCAATAGCTCTCATACTCTGTTCCCCATAGAGATCCATTGTATACACCCTGTGCAATAGCGCTTACACTCTGTTCCCCATAGAGATCCATTGTATACACCCTGTGTAATAGCGCTTATACTCTGTTCCCCCTATAGATCCATTGTATACACTCTGTGTAATAGCGCTTATACTCTGTTCCCCATAGAGATCCATTGTATACACTCTGTGCAATAGCGCTTATACTCTGTTCCTCATAGAGATCCATTGTATAAACTCTGTGCAATAGCGCTTATACTCTGTTCCCCATATCCCTATAGAGATCTATCATATACACTCTGTGCAATAGCGGTTATACTCTGTTTTTTATAGGAATTTATTTTATACACTCTGTGCTATAGCGCTCACACTCTGTTACTCATAGAGATCCATTATATACACTCTGTGCAGTAGCGCTTATACTCTGTTCCCCATAGAGATTCATTGTATACATTCTCTGCAATAGCGCTTATACTCTATTCCGCATAGAGATCCATTGTATACACTCTGTGTAATAGCGCTCACACTCTGTTCCTCATAGAGATCCATTGTATACACTCTGTGCAATAGCGCTTATACTTTGTTAATCATAGAGATCCATTGTATAAACTCTGTGCAATAGCGCACAAACTCTGTTCCCCATAGAGATCCATTGTATACACTCTGTGCAATAGCGCTTACACTCTGTTCCTCATAGAGATCCATTGTATACATTCTGTGCAATAGCTCTCATACTCTGTTCCCCATAGAGATCCATTGTATACACCCTGTGCAATAGCGCTTACACTCTGTTCCCCATAGAGATCCATTGTATACACCCTGTGTAATAGCGCTTATACTCTGTTCCCCCTATAGATCCATTGTATGCACTCTGTGTAATAGCGCTTATACTCTGTTCCCCATAGAGATCCATTGTATACACTCTGTGCAATAGCGCTTATACTCTGTTCCTCATAGAGATCCATTGTATAAACTCTGTGCAATAGCGCTTATACTCTGTTCCCCATATCCCTATAGAGATCTATCATATACACTCTGTGCAATAGCGGTTATACTCTGTTTTTTATAGGAATTTATTTTATACACTCTGTGCTATAGCGCTCACACTCTGTTACTCATAGAGATCCATTATATACACTCTGTGCAGTAGCGCTTATACTCTGTTCCCCATAGAGATTCATTGTATACATTCTCTGCAATAGCGCTTATACTCTATTCCGCATAGAGATCCATTGTATACACTCTTTGCAATAGCGCTCACACTTTGTTTCCCATAGAGATCCATTGTATACACTCTGTGCAATAGCTCTCATACTCTGTTCCCCATAGAGATCTATTATATACACTCTGTGCAATAGTGCTTATACTCTGTTCCCCATAGAGATCCATTATATACACTCTGTGCAATAGCGTTCACACTCTGTTCCCTTCAGAGATCCATTGTATACACTCTGTGCAATAGCGCTCACACTCTGTTCCCCATAGAGATCCATTGTATTCCCTCTGTGCAATAGCGCTTATACTCTGTTCCCAATAGAGATCCATTGTATACACTCTGAGCAATAGCGCACACACTCTGTTCCCCATAGAGATCTATTATATACACTCTGCAATAGCACTTTTACTCTGTTTTTTATAGAGATCTATTATATACACTCTGTGCAATAGCGCTCACACTTTGTTTCCCATAGAGATCCATTGTATACACGCTGTGCAATAGTGCTTATACTCTGTTCCCCATAGAGATTCATTGTATACCTTCTCTGTAATAGCGCTTATACTCTGTTTTTTATAAATATTTATTTTATACACTCTGTGTAATAGCGCTTACACTCTATTCCTCATAGAGATCCATTGTATACACTCTGTGCAATAGCGCTCACTTTGTTTCCCATAGAGATCCAATGTATACACTCTGTGCAATAGCGCTTACACTCTGTTCCCCATATAGATCCATTGTATAAACTATGTGCAAGAGCGTTCAAACTCTGTTCCCCATAGAGATCCATTGTATACACTCTGTGCAATAGCGCTTATACTTTGTTCCTCATAGAGATCCATTGTATACACTCTGCAATAGCGCTTATACTTTGTTCCTCATAGAGATCCATTGTATACACTCTGTGCAATAGCGCTTATATTCTGTTCCTCATAGAGATTCATTGTATACACTCTGTGCAATTGCGCTTATACTTTGTTCCTCATAGAGATCCATTGTATATACTCTGTGCAATAGCGCTTATACTTTGTTCCGCATAGAGATCCATTGTATACACTCTGTGCAATAGCGCTTATACTCTGTTCCCATAGAGAACTATTATATACACTCTGTGCAATAGCGCTTATACTCTGTTCCCATAGAGATTTATTATATACACTCTGTGCAATAGCGCTCACACTCTGTTCCCCATAGAGATCTATTATATACACTCTGTGCAATAGCGCTTATACTCTGTTCCCCATAGAGATCCATTGTATACACTCTGTGCAATAGCGTTCACAATCTGTTCCCCACAGAGATCCATTGTATACACTCTGTGCAATAGCGCTCACACTCTGTTCCACATATAGATCCATTGTATACACTCTATGCAATAGCGTTCACACTCTTTTCCGCATAGAGATCCATTGTATACACTCTGTGCAATAGTGCTCACACTTTGTTCCTCATAGAGATCCATTGCATACACTCTGTGCAATAGCACTTATACTCTGTTCCCCATAGAGATCCATTATATACACTCTGTGCAATAGCGCTCACACTCTATTCCCCATAGAGATCTATTATATACACTCTGTGCAATAGCGCTCACACTTTGCTTCCCATAGAGATCCATTGTATACACTCTGTGCAACAGCGCTCATACTCTGTTCCCCATAGAGATCCATTATATACAACCTGTGTAATAGCGCTCACACTCTGTTCCCCATAGAGATCTATTATATACACTCTGTGCAATAGCGCTTATACTCTGTTCCCCATAGAGATTCATTGTATACATTCTCTGCAATAGCGCTTATACTCTATTCCTCATAGAGATCCATTGTATACACTCTTTGTAATAGCGCTCACACTTTGTTTCCCATAGAGATCCATTGTATACACTCTGTGCAATAGCTCTCATACTCTGTTCCCCATAGAGATCTATTATATACACTCTGTGCAATAGTGCTTATACTCTGTTCCCCATAGAGATCCATTATATACACTCTGTGCAATAGCGTTCACACTCTGTTCCCTTCAGAGATCCATTGTATACACTCTGTGCAATAGTGCTCACACTCTGTTCCCCATAGAGATCCATTGTATGCACTCTGTGCAATAGCGCTTATACTCTGTTCCCAATAGAGATCCATTGTATACACTCTGAGCAATAGCGCACACACTCTGTTCCCCATAGAGATCTATTATATACACTCTGCAATAGCGCTTTTACTCTGTTTTTTATAGAGATCTATTATATACACTCTGTGCAATAGCGCTCACACTTTGTTTCCCATAGAGATCCATTGTATACACGCTGTGCAATAGTGCTTATACTCTGTTCCCCATAGAGATTCATTGTATACCTTCTCTGTAATAGCGCTTATACTCTGTTTTTTATAAAGATTTATTTTATACACTCTGTGTAATAGCGCTTACACTCTATTACTCATAGAGATCCATTGTATACACTCTGTGCAATAGCGCTCACTTTGTTTCCCATAGAGATCCAATGTATACACTCTGTGCAATAGCGCTTACACTCTGTTCCCCATATAGATCCATTGTATAAACTATGTGCAAGAGCGTTCACACTCTGTTCCCCATAGAGATCCATTGTATAAACTATGTGCAATAGCGCTTATACTTTGTTCCCCATAGAGATCCATTGTATACACTCCGTGCAATAGCGCTTATATTCTGTTTCTCATAGAGATCCATTGTATACACTCTGTGCAATTGCGCTTATACTTTGTTCCTCATAGAGATTCATTGTATACACTCTGTGCAATTGCGCTTATACTTTGTTCCTCATAGAGATCCATTGTATATACTCTGTGCAATAGCGCTTATACTTTGTTCCTCATAGAGATTCATTGTATATACTCTGTGCAATAGCGCTTATACTCTGTTCCCATAGAGGTCCATTGTATACACTCTGTGCAATAGCGCTTATACTCTGTTCCCATAGAGATCTATTATATACACTCTGTGCAATAGCGCTCACACTCTGTTCCCCATAGAGATCTATTATATACACTCTGTGCAATAGCGCTTATACTCTGTTCCCCATAGAGATCCATTGTATACACTCTGTGCAATAGCGTTCACAATCTGTTCCCCACAGAGATCCATTGTATACACTCTGTGCAATAGCGCTCACACTCTGTTCCACATAAAGATCCATTGTATACACTATGTGCAATAGCGTTCACACTCTGTTCCCCATAGAGATCCATTGTATACACTCTGTGCAATAGTGCTCATACTTTGTTCCTCATAGAGATCCATTGCATACACTCTGTGCAATAGCACTTATACTCTGTTCCCCATAGAGATGCATTATATACACTCTGTGCAATAGCGCTCACACTCTATTCCCCATAGAAATCTATTATATACACTCTGTGCAATAGCGCTCACACTTTGCTTCCCATAGAGATCCATTGTATACACTCTGTGCAACAGCGCTCATACTCTGTTCCCCATAGAGATCCATTATATACAACCTGTGTAATAGCGCTCACACTCTGTTCCCCATAGAGATCTATTATATACACTCTGTGCAATAGCGCTTATACTCTGTTCCCCATAGAGATCCATTATATACACTCTGTGCAATAACGCTTAAACTCGGTTCCTCATAGAGATCCACTGTATACACTCTATGCAATAGCACTTATACTCTGTTCCCCATAGAGATGCATTATATACACTCTGTGCAATAGCGCTCACACTCTATTCCCCATAGAGATCTATTATATACACTCTGTGCAATAGCGCTCACACTTTGTTTCCCATAGAGATCCATTATATACAACCTGTGTAATAGCGCTCACACTCTGTTCCCCATAGAGATCTATTATATACACTCTGTGCAATAGCGCTTATACTCTGTTCCCCATAGAGATCCATTGTATACACTCTGTGCAATAGCGCTCACACTATGTTTCCCATAGAGATCTATTATATACACTCTGTGCAATAGCGCTTATACTCTGTTCCCCATAGAAATCCATTGTTTACACTCTGTGCAATAGCGTTCACACTCTGTTCCCCATAGAGATCCAATGTATACACTCTGTGCAATAGCGCTCACACTCTAATCCCCATAGAGATCTATTATATACACTCTGTGCAATAGCGCTTATACTTTGTTCCCCATAGAGATCCATTGTATACACTCTGTGCAATAGCGCTCACACTCTGTTCCCCATAGAGATCTATTATATACACTCTGTGCAATAGCGCTCACACTCTGTTCCCCATATACATCAATTATATACACTCTGTGCAATAGCGCTTATACTCTGTTCCCCATAGAGATCCATTGTTTACACTCTGTGCAATAGCGTTCACAATCTGTTCCCCACAGAGATCCATTGTATACACTCTGTGCAATAGCGCTAACACTCTGTTCCCCATAAAGATCTATTATATACACTCTGTGCAATAGCGCTTATACTCTGTTGCCCATAGAGATCCATTGTATACACTCTGTGCAATAGTGTTCACACTTTGCTCCTCATAGACATCCATTGCATACACTCTGTGCAATAGCGCTTATACTCTGTTCCCCATAGAGATCCATTATATACACTCTGTGTAATAGCGCTCACACTCTATTCCCCATAGAGATCTATTATATACACTCTGTGCAATAGCGCTCACACTTTGTTTCCCATAGAGATCCATTGTATACACTCTGTGCATTAGCGTTCAAACTCTGTTCCCCATAGAGATCCATTATATTCAACCTGTGTAATAGCGCTCACACTCTGTTCCTCATAGAGATCCATTTTATACACTCTGTGCATTAGCGTTTACACTCTATTCCTCATAGAGATCCATTGTATACACTCTGTGTAATAGCGCTCACATTTTGTTTCCCATAGAGATCCATTGCATACACTCTGTGCAATAGCGCTTATACTCTGTTCCCCATAGAGATCCATTATATACACTCTGTGCAATAGCGCTCACACTCTATTCCCCATAGAGATTTATTTTATACACTCTGTGCAATAGCGTTTATACTCTGTTCCCCATAGAGATCCATTGTATACACTCTGTGCATTAGCGTTCAAACTCTGTTCCCCATAGAGATCCATTATATACAACCTGTGTAATAGCGCTCACACTCTGTTCCTCATAGAGATCCATTTTATACACTCTGCATTAGCGTTTACACTCTATTCCTCATAGAGATCCATTGTATACACTCTGTGTAATAGCGCTCACACTTTGTTTCCCATAGAGATCCTTTGTATACACTCTGTGCAATAGCGCTTATACTCTGTTTTTTATAGAGATTTATTTTACACACTCTGTGCAATAATGCTCACACTCTGTTACTCATAGAGATCCATTATATACACTCTGTGCAGTAGCGCTCACACTCTGTTCCCCATAGAGATTCATTGTATACACTCTCTGCAATAGCGCTTATACTCTGTTTTTTATAAAGATTTATTTTATACACTCTGTGCAACAGCGTTCACACTCTGTTCCCTATAGAGATCCATTGTATGCACTCTGTGCAACAGTGCTCACAATTTGTTCTCCATAGAGATCAATTGTATACATTCTGTGCAATAGCGCTTATACACTGTTCCCCATAGAGATCCATTGTATACATTCTGTGCAATAGCGGTCACACTCTGTTCCCCATAGAGATCTATTATACACACTCTGTGCAATAGCGCTCACACTTTGTTTTCCATAGAGATCCATTGTATACACTCTGTGCAATAGCGCTCACACTCTAATCCCCATAGAGATCTATTATATACACTCTGTGCAATGGCGCTTATACTCTGTTCCCCATAGAGATCCATTGTATACACTCTGTGCAATAGCGCTCACACTCTGTTCCCCATAGAGATCTATTATATACACTCTGTGCAATAGCGCTCACACTCTGTTCCCCATAGAGATCTATTATATACACTCTGTGCAATAGCGCTTACACTCTGTTCCCCATAGAGATCCATTGTATACACTCTGTTCAATAGCGTTCACAATCTGTTCCCCACAGAGATCCATTGTATACACTCTGTGCAATAGCGCTTATACTCTGTTGCCCATAGAGATCCATTGTATACACTCTGTGCAACAGTGTTCAAACTCTGTTCACCATAAAGATCTATTATATACACTCTGTGCAATAGCGCTTATACTCTGTTGCCCATAGAGATCCATTGTATACACTCTGTGCAATAGCGCTCACACTCTGTTCCCCATAAAGATCTATTATATACACTCTGTGCAATAGTGCTTATACTCTGTTGCCCATAGAGATCCATTGTATACACTCTGTGCAACAGTGTTCAAACTCTGTTCCCCATAAAGATCTATTATATACACTCTGTGCAATAGCTCTTATACTCTGTTGCCCATAGAGATCCATTGTATTCACTCTGTGCAATAGCGTTCACACTCTGTTCCGCATAGAGATCCATTGTATACACTCTGTGCAATAGCGCTCACACTTTGTTCCTCATAGAGATCCATTGCATACACTCTGTGCAATAGCGCTTATACTCTGTTCCCCATAGACATCCATTATATACACTCTATGCAATAGCGCTCACACTCTATTCCCCATAGAGATCTATTATATACACTCTGTGCAATAGCGCTCACACTTTGTTTCCCATAGAGATCCATTGTATACACTCTGTGCAACAGCGCTCATACTCTGTTCCCCATAGAGATCCATTATATACAACCTGTGTAATAGCGCTCACACTCTGTTCCTCATAGATATCCATTGTATACACTCTGTGCATTAGCGTTCAAACTCTGTTCCTCATAGAGATCCATTGCATACTATCTGTGCAATAGCACTTATACTCTATTTTTTATAGAGATTTATTTTATACACTCTGTGCAATAGCACTTATACTCTGTTCCCCATAGAGATCCATTGCATACACTCTGTGCAATAGCGCTTATACTCTATTTTTTTTAGAGATTTATTTTATACACTCTGTGCAATAGCGCTTATACTCTGTTCCCCATAGAGATCCACTCAGTGCATTAGCGTTCAAACTCTGTTCCCCATAGAGATCCATTATATACAACCTGTGTAATAGCGCTCACACTCTGTTCCTCATAGAGATCCATTGTATACACTCTGTGTAATAGCGCTCACACTTTGTTTCCCATAGAGATCCTATGTATACACTTTGTGCAATAGCGCTTATACTCTGTTTTTTATAAAGATTTATTTTATACACTCTGTGTAATAGCGTTTACACTCTATTCCTCATAGAGATCCATTGTATACACTCTGTGCAATAGCGCTTATATTCTGTTTCTCATAGAGATTCATTGTATACACTATGTGCAATAGCGCTTATATTCTGTTTCTCATAGAGATTCATTGTATACACTCTGTGCAATTGCGCTTATACTTTGTTCCTCATAGAGATCCATTGTATACACTCTGTGCAGTAGCGAGTATACTCTGTTCCCCATAGAGATCCATTGTATACACTCTGTGCAATAGCGTTTACACTCTATTCCTTATAGAGATCCATTGTATACACTCTGTGCAATAGCGCTCACACTTTGTTTCCCATAGAGATCCATTGTATACACTATGTGCAATAGAGCTTATATTCTGTTTCTCATGGAGATTCAATGTACACACTCTGTGCAATTGCGCTTATACTTTGTTCCCCATAGAGATCCATTGTATACACTCTGTGCAATAGTGCACACATTCTGTTCCCCATAGAGATCTATTATTTGCACTCAGTGTAATAGCACTTAAACTCTGATGCTTATAGAGATTTATTTTATACACTCTGTGCAATAGCCCCTATACTCTGTACCTCATAGATATTCATTATATACACTTTGTGCAATAGCGTTCACACTCTGTTCCCCATAGAGATCCATTGTATGCACGCTGTGCAATAGCGCTTTTACTCTGCTCCCCGTAGAGATCCAATATATACACTCTGTGCAATAGTGTTCACACTCTGTTCCCCAAAGAGATCCATTGTATACACTCTGTGCAATAGCGTTCACACTCTGTTCCCCATAGAGATCCATTGTATACACTCTGTGCAATAGCGTTCACATGTTCCCCATAGAGATCCATTGTATACACTCTGTGCAATAGCGCTCACACTCTGTTCCCCATAGAGATCTACTATATACACTCTGTGCAATAGCGCTCACACTCTGTTCACCATAGAGTTCTATTATATACACTCTGTGCAATAGCGCTTATACTCTGTGCCCCATAGAGATCCATTGTATACACTCTGTGCAATAGCGTTCACACTCTGTTCCCCATAGATATCCATTGTATACACTCTGCAATAGCGCTTATACTCTGCTCCCCATAGAGATCCATTGTATACACTCTGTGCAATAGCGCTCACACTCTGTTCCCAATAGAGATCTATTATATACACTCTGTGCAATAGTGCTTATACTCTGTTGCCCATAGAGTTCCATTGTATACACCCTGTGCAATAGCGTTCACACTCTGATCCCCATAGAGATTCATTGTATACACTCTGTGCAATAGCGCTTACACTCTGTTCCTCATAGAGATCCATTGTATACACTCTGTACAATAGCGCTCACACTTTGTTTCCTATAGAGATCCATTGTATACACTCTGTGCAATAGCGCTCATACTCTGTTCCCCATAGAGATCCATTATATACACTCTGTGCATTAGCGTTCAAACTCTGTTCCCCATAGAGATCCATTGTATACACTCTGTGCAATAGCGCTTATACTTTGTTCCTCATAGAGATCCATTGTATAAACTCTGTGCAATAGCGCTTATACTCTGTTCCCCATATGGATCCATTGTGTACACTCTGTGCAATAGCGCTTATACTCTGTTTTTTATAGAGATTTATTTTATATACTCTGTGCAATAGCGCTTATACTCTGTTCCCCATAGAGATCCATTGTATACACTCTGTGCAATAGCGCTTATACTCTGTTCCCCATAGAGATCCATTGTATACACTCTGTGCAATAGCGCTTATACTCTGTTCCCCATAGAGATCCATTGTATAAACTCTGTGCAATAGCGCTTATACTCTGTTCCCCATATGGATCCATTGTGTACACTCTGTGCAATAGCGCTTATACTCTGTTTTTTATAGAGATTTATTTTATATACTCTGTGCAATAGCGCTTATACTCTGTTCCCCATAGAGATCCATTGTATACACTCTGTGCAATAGCGCTTATACTCTGTTCCCCATAGAGATCCATTGTATACACTCTGTGCAATAGCGCTCACATTCTGTTCCCCATAGAGATCTATTATATGCACTCTGTGCAATAGCGCTTACACTCTATTCCTCATAGAGATCCATTGTATACACTCTGTGTAATAGCGCTCACACTTTGTTTCCCATAGAGATCCTTTGTATACACTCTGTGCAATAGCGCTTATACTCTGTTACTCATAGAGATCCATTATATACACTCTGTGCAATAGCGCTCATACTCTGTTCCCCATAGAGCTTCATTGTATACACTCTCTGCAATAGCGCTTATACTCTGTTTTTATAGAGATTTATTTTATACACTCTGTGCAATAGCGCTTATACTCTGGTTTTTATAAAGATTTATTTTATACACTCTGTGTAATAGCGTTTACACTCTATTCCTCATAGAGATCCATTGTATACACTCTGTGCAATAGCGCTCACACTTTGTTTCCCATAGAGATCCATTGTATACTCTATGTGCAATAGCGCTTATATTCTGTTTCTCATAGAGATTCATTGTATACACTCTGTGCAATTGCGCTTATACTTTGTTCCTCATAGAGATACATTGTATATACTCTGTGCAATAGCTCTTATACTTTGTTCCCCATAGAGATCCATTGTGTACACTCTGTGCAATAGCTCTTATACTTTGTTCCCCATAGAGATCCATTGTATACACTCTGTGCAATAGCTCTTATACTTTGTTCCCCATAGAGATCCATTGTATACACTCTGTGCAATAGCGCTCACATTCTGTTCCCAATAGAGATCTATTATATACACTTTGTGCAATAGTGCTTATACTCTGTTGCCCTTAGAGTTCCATTGTATACACCCTGTGCAATAGCGTTCACACTCTGCTCCCCATAGAGATCCATTGTATACACTCTGTGCAATAGCGCTCACACTCTGTTCCCAATAGAGATCTATTATATACACTCTGTGCAATAGCCCCTATACTCTGTACCTCATAGATATTCATTATATACACTTTGTGCAATAGCATTCACACTCTGTTCCCCATAGAGATCCATTGTATACACGCTGTGCAATAGCGCTTTTACTCTGCTCCCCGTAGAGATCCAATATATACAGTCTGTGCAATAGTGTTCACACTGTGTTCCCCATAGAGTTCTATTATATACACTCTGTGCAATAGCGCTTATAGTCTGTTCCCCATAGAGATCCATTGTATACACTCTGTGCAATAGCGTTCACACTCTGTTCCCCATAGAGATCCATTGTATTCACTCTGTGCAATAGCGTTCACACTCTGTTCCCCATTGAGATCCATTGTATACACTCTGTGCAATAGCGTTCACACTCTGTTCCCCATAGAGATCCATTGTATACACTCTGCAATAGCGCTTATACTCTGCTCTCCATAGAGATCCATTGTATACACTCTGTGCAATAGCGCTCACACTCTGTTCCCAATAGAGATCTATTATATACACTCTGTGCAATAGTGCTTATACTCTGTTGCCAATAGAGTTCCATTGTATACACCCTGTGCAATAGCGTTCACACTCTGCTCCCCATAGAGATCCATTGTATACACTCTGTGCAATAGCGCTCACACTCTGTTCCCAATAGAGATCTATTATATACACTCTGTGCAATAGTGCTTATACTCTGTTGCCAATAGAGTTCCATTGTATACACCCTGTGCAATAGCGTTCACACTCTGATCCCCATAGAGATCCATTGTATACACTCTGTGCAATAGCGCTTATACTCTGATCCTCATAGAGATCCATTGTATACACTCTGTGCAATAGCGCTCACACTTTGTTTCCTATAGAGATCCATTGTATACACTCTGTGCAATAGCGCTCATACTCTGTTCCCCATAGAGATCCATTATATACACTCTGTGCAATAGCGCTCATACTCTGTTCCCCATAGAGATCCATTGTATACACTCTGTGCAGTAGCTCTTATACTTTGTTCCCCATAGAGATCCATTGTATACACTCTGTGCAATAGCGCTCACATTCTGTTCCCAATAGAGATCTATTATATACACTCTGTGCAATAGTGCTTATACTCTGTTGCCCTTAGAGTTCCATTGTATACACCCTGTGCAATAGCGTTCACACTCTGCTCCCCATAGAGATCCATTGTATACACTCTGTGCAATAGCGCTCACACTCTGTTCCCAATAGAGATCTATTATATACACTCTGTGCAATAGCCCCTATACTCTGTACCTCATAGATATTCATTATATACACTTTGTGCAATAGCATTCACACTCTGTTCCCCATAGAGATCCATTGTATACACGCTGTGCAATAGCGCTTTTACTCTGCTCCCCGTAGAGATCCAATATATACAGTCTGTGCAATAGTGTTCACACTCTGTTCCCCATAGAGATCTATTATATACACTCTGTGCAATAGCGCTTATAGTCTGTTCCCCATAGAGATCCATTGTATACACTCTGTGCAATAGCTTTCACACTCTGTTCCCCATAGAGATCTATTGTATACACTCTGTGCAATAGCGTTCACACTCTGTTCCCCATAGAGATCCATTGTATTCACTCTGTGCAATAGCGTTCACACTCTGTTCCCCATTGAGATCCATTGTATACACTCTGTGCAATAGCGCTCACACTCTGTTCCCCATAGAGATCTACTATATACACTCTGTGCAATAGCGCTCACACTCTGTTCACCATAGAGTTCTATTATATACACTCTGTGCAATAGCGCTTATACTCTGTTCCCCATAGAGATCCATTGTATGCAATCTGTGCAATAGCGCTCACACTCTGTTCCCCATAGAGATCCATTGTATACACTCTGCAATAGCGCTTATACTCTGCTCCCCATAGAGATCCATTGTATACACTCTGTGCAATAGCGCTCACACTCTGTTCCCAATAGAGATCTATTATATACACTCTGTGCAATAGTGATTATACTCTGTTGCCCTTAGAGTTCCATTGTATACACCCTGTGCAATAGCGTTCACACTCTGCTCCCCAAAGAGATCCATTGTATACACTCTGTGCAATAGCGCTCACACTCTGTTCCCAATAGAGATCTATTATATACACTCTGTGCAATAGTGCTTATACTCTGTTGCCAATAGAGTTCCATTGTATACACCCTGTGCAATAGCGTTCACACTCTGATCCCCATAGAGATCCATTGTATACACTCTGTGCAATAGCGCTTATACTCTGATCCTCATAGAGATCCATTGTATACACTCTGTGCAATAGCGCTCACACTTTGTTTCCTATAGAGATCCATTGTATACACTCTGTGCAATAGCGCTCATACTCTGTTCCCCATAGAGATCCATTATATACACTCTGTGCAATAGCGCTCATACTCTGTTCCCCATAGAGATCCATTGTATACACTCTGTGCAATAGCTCTTATACTTTGTTCCCCATAGAGATCCTTTGTATACACTCTGTGCAATAGCGCTCACATTCTGTTCCCAATAGATATCTATTATATACACTCTGTGCAATAGTGCTTATACTCTGTTGCCCTTAGAGTTCCATTGTATACACCCTGTGCAATAGCGTTCACACTCTGCTCCCCATAGAGATCCATTGTATACACTCTGTGCAATAGCGCTCCCACTCTGTTCCCAATAGAGATCTATTATATACACTCTGTGCAATAGCCCCTATACTCTGTACCTCATAGATATTCATTATATACACTTTGTGCAATAGCATTCACACTCTGTTCCCCATAGAGATCCATTGTATACACGCTGTGCAATAGCGCTTTTACTCTGCTCCCCGTAGAGATCCAATATATACACTCTGTGCAATAGTGCTTATACTCTGTTGCCAATAGAGTTCCATTGTATACACCCTGTGCAATAGCGTTCACACTCTGATCCCCATAGAGATCCATTGTATACACTCTGTGCAATAGCGCTTATACTCTGATCCTCATAGAGATCCATTGTATACACTCTGTGCAATAGCGCTCACACTTTGTTTCCTATATAGATCCATTGTATACACTCTGTGCAATAGCGCTCATACTCTGTTCCCCATAGAGATCCATTATATACACTCTGTGCAATAGCGCTCATACTCTGTTCCCCATAGAGATCCATTGTATACACTCTGTGCAATAGCTCTTATACTTTGTTCCCCATAGAGATCCATTGTATACACTCTGTGCAATAGCGCTCAAATTCTGTTCCCAATAGAGATCTATTATATACACTCTGTGCAATAGTGCTTATACTCTGTTGCCCTTAGAGTTCCATTGTATACACCCTGTGCAATAGCGTTCACACTCTGCTCCCCATAGAGATCCATTGTATACACTCTGTGCAATAGCGCTCACACTCTGATCCCCATAGAGATCCATTGTATACACTCTGTGCAATAGCGCTCACACTTTGTTTCCTATAGAGATCCATTGTATACACTCTGTGCAATAGCGCTCATACTCTGTTTCCCATAGAGATCCATTATATACACTCTGTGCAATAGCGCTCATACTCTGTTCCCCATAGAGATCCATTGTATACACTCTGTGCAATAGCTCTTATACTTTGTTCCCCATAGAGGTCCATTGTATACACTCTGTGCAATAGCGCTCACATTCTGTTCCCAATAGAGATCTATTATATACACTCTGTGCAATAGTGCTTATACTCTGTTGCCCTTAGAGTTCCATTGTATACACCCTGTGCAATAGCGTTCACACTCTGCTCCCCATAGAGATCCATTGTATACACTCTGTGCAATAGCGCTCACACTCTGTTCCCAATAGAGATCTATTATATACACTCTGTGCAATAGCCCCTATACTCTGTACCTCATAGATATTCATTATATACACTTTGTGCAATAGCATTCACACTCTGTTCCCCATAGAGATCCATTGTATACACCCTGTGCAATAGCGTTCACACTCTGCTCCCCATAGAGATCCATTGTATACACTCTGTGCAATAGCGCTCACACTCTGTTCCCAATAGAGATCTATTATATACACTCTGTGCAATAGCCCCTATACTCTGTACCTCATAGATATTCATTATATACACTTTGTGCAATAGCATTCACACTCTGTTCCCCATAGAGATCCATTGTATACACCCTGTGCAATAGCGCTTTTACTCTGCTCCCCGTAGAGATCCAATATATACAGTCTGTGCAATAGTGTTCACACTCTGTTCCCCATAGAGATCTATTATATACACTCTGTGCAATAGCGCTTATAGTCTGTTCCCCATAGAGATCCATTGTATACACTCTGTGCAATAGCTTTCACACTCTGTTCCCCATAGAGATCTATTGTATATACTCTGTGCAATAGCGTTCACACTCTGTTCCCCATAGAGATCCATTGTATTCACTCTGTGCAATAGCGTTCACACTCTGTTCCCCATTGAGATCCATTGTATACACTCTGTGCAATAGCGCTCACACTCTGTTCCCCATAGAGATCTACTATATACACTCTGTGCAATAGCGCTCACACTCTGTTCACCATAGAGTTCTATTATATACACTCTGTGCAATAGCGCTTATACTCTGTTCCCCATAGAGATCCATTGTATGCACTCTGTGCAATAGCGTTCACACTCTGTTCCCCATAGAGATCCATTGTATACACTCTGCAATAGCGCTTATACTCTGCTCCCCATAGAGATCCATTATATACACCCTGTGCAATAGCGCTCACACTCTGTTCCCAATAGAGATCTATTATATACACTCTGTGCAATAGTGCTTATACTCTGTTGCCCTTAGAGTTCCATTGTATACACCCTGTGCAATAGCGTTCACACTCTGCTCCCCATAGAGATCCATTGTATACACTCTGTGCAATAGCGCTCACACTCTGTTCCCAATAGAGATCTATTATATACACTCTGTGCAATAGCCCCTATACTCTGTACCTCATAGATATTCATTATATACACTTTGTGCAATAGCATTCACACTCTGTTCCCCATAGAGATCCATTGTATACACCCTGTGCAATAGCGCTTTTACTCTGCTCCCCGTAGAGATCCAATATATACAGTCTGTGCAATAGTGTTCACACTCTGTTCCCCATAGAGATCTATTATATACACTCTGTGCAATAGCGCTTATAGTCTGTTCCCCATAGAGATCCATTGTATACACTCTGTGCAATAGCTTTCACACTCTGTTCCCCATAGAGATCTATTGTATATACTCTGTGCAATAGCGTTCACACTCTGTTCCCCATAGAGATCCATTGTATTCACTCTGTGCAATAGCGTTCACACTCTGTTCCCCATTGAGATCCATTGTATACACTCTGTGCAATAGCGCTCACACTCTGTTCCCCATAGAGATCTACTATATACACTCTGTGCAATAGCGCTCACACTCTGTTCACCATAGAGTTCTATTATATACACTCTGTGCAATAGCGCTTATACTCTGTTCCCCATAGAGATCCATTGTATGCACTCTGTGCAATAGCGTTCACACTCTGTTCCCCATAGAGATCCATTGTATACACTCTGCAATAGCGCTTATACTCTGCTCCCCATAGAGATCCATTATATACACCCTGTGCAATAGCGCTCACACTCTGTTCCCAATAGAGATCTATTATATACACTCTGTGCAATAGTGCTTATACTCTGTTGCCCTTAGAGTTCCATTGTATACACCCTGTGCAATAGCGTTCACACTCTGCTCCCCATAGAGATCCATTGTATACACTCTGTGCAATAGCGCTCACACTCTGTTCCCAATAGAGATCTATTGTATACACTCTGTGCAATAGTGCTTATACTCTGTTGCCAATAGAGTTCCATTGTATACACCCTGTGCAATAGCGTTCACACTCTGATCCCCATAGAGATCCATTGTATACACTCTGTGCAATAGCGCTTATACTCTGATCCTCATAGAGATCCATTGTATACACTCTGTGCAATAGCGCTCACACTTTGTTTCCTATAGAGATCCATTGTATGCACTCTGTGCAATAGCGCTCATACTCTGTTCCCCATAGAGATCCATTATATACACTCTGTGCAATAGCGCTCATACTCTGTTCCCCATAGAGATCCTTTGTATACACCCTGTGTAATAGCGCTCACACTCTGTTCCTCATAGAGATCCATTGTATACACTCTGTGCATTAGCGTTCAAACTCTGTTCCCCATAGAGATCCATTGTATACACTCTGTGCAATAGCGCTTATACTTTGTTCCTCATAGAGATCCATTGTATAAACGCTCTGCAATAGCGCTTATACTCTGTTTTTGTAGAGATTTATTTTATACACTCTGTGCAATAGCGCTTATACTCTGTTTTTTATAAAGATTTATTTTATACACTCTGTGTAATAGCGTTTACACTCTACTCCTCATAGAGATCCATTGTATACACTCTGTGCAATAGCGCTTATACTCTGTTCCCCATAGAGATCCATTGTATACACTCTGTGCAATAGCGCACACATTCTGTTCCCCATAGAGATCTATTATATGCACTCTGTGCAATAGCGCTTACACTCTATTACTCATAGAGATCCATTGTATACACTCTGTGTAATAGCGCTCACACTTTTTTTCCCATAGAGACCCATTGTATACACTATGTGCAATAGCGCTTATATTCTGTTTCTCATAGAGATTCATTGTATACACTCTGTGCAATAGCGCTTATACTCTGTTCCCCATATGGATCCATTGTATACACTCTGTGCAATAGCTCTTATACTTTGTTCCCTATAGAGATCCACTTTATACACTCTGTGCAATAGCTCTTATACTTTGTTCCCCATAGAGATCCATTGTATACACTCTGTGCAATAGCTCTTATACTTTGTTCCCCATAGAGATCCATTGTATACACTCTGTGGAATAGCTCTTATACTTTGTTCCCCATAGAGATCCATTGTATACACTCTGTGCAATAGCTCTTATACTTTGTTCCCCATAGAGATCCATTGTATACACTCTGTGTAATAGCTCTCACACTCTGTTTCCCATAGAGATCCATTGTATACACTGTGCAATAGCGCTTATACTCTGTTCCCCATAGAGAGTCATTGTATCCACTTTCCATTTACATTCATTTTGATACGGATAATTTGTGTATAATCTCTTTTACAATTGTTAATAGGGGATTTTATGTAACGGCGCTTATATTTGGCTTATTAGATATCTCTATAATGACCTTATATTCTTTTCCTACTTTTTCCTTCCTAACAGGTAAAACTTTATCTTTAGGGATTTTGTGCACATATTTCTTTTATAGTAGATGTTCTTGAGTGATAATTCTTAGCACAAAAAGACAATTTATATGTACTTTGCACATTGATTTGTGATTTCATCTATACATAGGCCTTTGAAAGGTATCCAATATGAAGATAAATTATTAATTTATTTACTTTTTTCAACTATAGTCCAAAAAGGTTTTTTTCTATGTAATCTATATTGGATAGTCTATTCATATCTTTATATGTATACATTGCATGGTGGTTCTGTTTCCTTTAAATTTGGAGGCACCTGATATATGACTTTTTGCTGCTAAATTGGTTCATTAACTTGTAATATTAATTAATAAAAATTATTTTAAACGTAACCAATTGCTTTCATAGTTCATGTTTTGAGCTCTGGATGGTGGTGATTGTCTGGATTCACATTGTTGATTTGATGTTCTGTTTAGAACCATATAATATTGTAAGGACTTTCTTATATTGATTTCTTTACTTTTTTGCTTTGAAGAAATTAAATAAATTAACTTTTTGATTATATTGTAATTTTGTAAGAAGCACCTGTAGATCGTGATATGAAAAATAGCAAAAATTGTAAAAAAAATAAAAAATAAAAAAATAAACGTAACACAAAAATCAGATTTTAACAATAGGTCATTTTCTTATATAACACGTTCCCTTTAAAGTTGCTTTGGAAAAAAAGTGATCTTCCATTTCTGTCCTCGAATTGCAGGGTTTTCCACTAAAAAGTCATCTGAAAGCTAAACATTCAATGAAATTTTGACGTTCAGAAGCATTTCACAAGTATCATTCAAGCCATGTATAAAATTCCCATCACAGGAGGACGGCTATGTATTTATTCAGCCTTCTACGGCTTAAATTATTACACACTCTGAAAAATTATACTGCCACATCAATGCTGTAAAACCTCTTCATCCTATAAAAAACATTATAGAAAACCAAAATTATACTTTAACTATTGCACTTTTTTACTATCTCGTAAAAGAAAGGGATAAATAGAAATAGCATTCTAGGATGGATAATGCCGGTCCCGGCTGTGCCATTAGGCTAGGAGCTAGCAATTTACTCTTTTTACCTAAAATAAAATATTAGGTTTCAGATTTTTCACATGCGGCCAAAATGGCAGACTCAGTTTTGAAAATACTACTTTTTCCATATTGTGGATGCTTATGGAACCGTTATATTGATCTACACTGTCATGTTGTGCACTTGAGTAAAGTATCACATCCAAACATAGAGGATTACAGATTTTATTGTATTTTTTAGATACTTATACATTGATAGCTTCTTTTTGGAATTTTACAGAAAAGAAGTAGGATATAAAAATAAGTATAAAAAGAAATCTATACCCAGCAAGTGAAAAGAGATCAACTTGCATCCAATTCCACATATACCCCAGCCTCCTCCTTTTTAGGACCCTTCAAAATTTGCATGAGGTATCTCATTGGCTAATGTCAGGCAACTAATTGTTTTACCCCAAATTTTTCTGGGCACCTCCTAATCTAATTGTATAAAGAAGTCTTTATATTGGTACACAGACTTGATTTGGATCCCTCCCACCACAGGATAGGACGAGACTACACTGGAATTCATACAGCTGGAAGATGAAAACAGGAGGTACAGGAAAAGAACATTTTGCATATATTAATTTGGCAAAAATGGCAGCCAATTTATGACATTGGCAGTGTCTGGAAAATGTCTTACTACCGGATGGACTGGGGTGCGGAATCTAATGGATAACTTGGTCTTCACCATTTCCTCCTGCAAGTATGGTTGGACTTGGCTGGAAGAGTGCTCCCAGTTTAGTCCCAGTATAATTGCTGACTAGTAGAGGAATACAGGTGGAGCACACTTGTAGCTGGGTAGAGTAATGGTGCAACCAACTGGAGTAGCACTAGAGGTGCCAGGGGTAGTATCCAGATGTCAAGGCAATTCGTCGTCAGGAACTGCCAGAAGTCAAGACCAGGACTAGAATGTCAAGTGTCAGATATGGCATCCAAAGGTCAGAACATGAGTATTAGCCAGGAGTTAGAACTAGGAGAAGTAGAGCAAGCAAGGCAATAATTCACCCAAAATGCAAAACTAAAGCATAGCCTGGAAAAAAAAATAGTCAGAACAGGACAGGCAGGGTAGGCAAAGAAGCAGCAACCAAGCTGGGTCCAAAACACTAATAACTAACTTTAGGGTCTGTGAATAGTGGAGCCAAATAAACAGGAGAGTGCACTCACCGGAGGAGAAGTTATGTTCTCTAATCAGTTGGAAGGCCTGGTGGTCTGTGCACATATTGCCAGATGTTCCACCAATGGTGCTAACAGGCATGGAAAACCGCATACTTGTCAGCATCTTGATACACAAAATAGGGACATTTGGGTCTCACATTCAGGATTATCTAGAAAGACCCCAAACTAAACTGAGGTGCCTAGTTTTTTGCTTGATTTACGTAAAACCTCTGAAACCTTTCTGAAAATTTTGATTAGGCTAGGTGAGTTTTTGAGCTTTTATAGGCACATGCTGCATGGTTAATTTTTCCCATCCTATTAGACATGTTAGACAGTTTTAATTTCCTTATGCTAGCTTAGTGTCAGAGACACCGCATGTCAGTATCTAGTCCTGGAATCTGTTTCTCTTGCCCTTAGACTTGCCCTTAGTTAACATGGATCTTGATGTTTCCACGTCGGCCATCTTGCTTCCTGCCAAAGCTGTATATAAAGCCAGCACCTGCTCTGATTCATTGCTTGTGTATTATGTATTGGACTTTGTGCCTCTGCAGTTCCAAGCCTGGACTTACTATCCCTGTTGGTCCTCTCTTAACGGCGGAGTCCTCTGCCAACCTGCACGTCTGGATCCCTGCCTGCTGACCGAGTGATTGCTGAACACTTGTCTTCAGGAACCTCTGCCTGACTACACCTGCGGTGAAGTAAGAACTCCAGCCAGCTAGTGTGTTCCTCCGCTCTGCAAGAGTCTGTGTCTTGTGACCGCATTGCTCAGTGACTTTGCATGCTGTGTCGCAGAGTATCAGCTCTGCTATCATATTGACTGAACATTTATCTGGACTTATATGCTATATTGCATTTAGATCATTAATACAATATTGCTTGCGCAACCCACTGTGTCTGTAGTCTCTTTGACCTAGCCACTGGTGTCCAGTTGTATCCACTAGTATCGTGACAGGATACACAAGCCTTAAAAATGGATGCCGCTGGGTCAGAGACTTTAGAAGTGCGTGTTAAGAAGCTAAATAATATCACTGCCACAGTACACGCTGAAGTGCAGACATGGAAGAGCAGAATAGAAGGCCTAGAGGGGCAGACTAAATATGATATACAAGTACTCAGTCAGACCCTTCAGGAATTGCGTGGCCGAGTTGCGGCTCTGGAGGCACAATCTCAGGCTTCTGTTCCTACCATCCCCAAACTACCGCCATTTAGGTTTGGTGGCGACCGAGACAAGTACCGTGGGTTTCTGAACCAGTGTCGTTTATACTTTGCTGCACATGTCACACAGTTTCCTACAGACCGATCCAAAGTATTGACTATCATCATGTTGCTGACTAATAAGGCCCTTGCCTGGGCAAACCCTCTGATAGAATCACAGGATGCATGTCTGAATGACTTCAATATGTTTATCGCCGCCATGGGGCAGATGTTTAACGATCCGAACCGTGGCCTTACAGCTGAGACGGCCCTGCTGAATTTGCGTCAAGGTAAACGCCCAGTGACTGAGTATGCTATGGATTTTAGAAGGTGGGCTCAGGACACCACCTGGAATAGTGCAGCGAAGTACTCTATATTTAAGAAGGGGTTGTCCAGTTCCATCAAGGACGAGCTCGCACGTGCGGAGGCTCCCACTGCTCTAGGTGATTTCATCAATCACTGTATTCGCCTAGACGCTCGCATCTCCGAACGAAAACTAGAAAGGTGGTCTGAGATGAACCGCAGCAATAAATCGCTTCTTCCTTTCCTTCCTAAGGAGATTCCGGACCCAAGTCCTCAGGAGTCCACACCTGAGCCGATGCAGGTAAATTCCCTACGAAGTCGAGTAAGTGACGAACGGAAGGAATTTCGCTTCAAGGAGAATTTATGTTTTTACTGTGGGAAGTCAGGACATTTTATTATCAACTGCCCCAATCGTTCTCGCAGAACAACCGCAGCCGTGATAGAACGCGACTTCTCTGAATCATACTCCATGACTTCCGAATCAGGGCCACCCGAAATTGCAGCAACCGCTCCTGATTATGACTTTTCAGATATGAACTCTGTTACATCCGAAACGATACTACCCATTAATGCTGTTATTCTATCTTCTGCAGTTTCATACCCTTGCAATAAGAAAAAAGATTCACATTGTTACCTTCCTATCAAGATCTGGATTGACTCCCGTTGGGTGAACAGTTCCGCCATGATAGACTCTGGGGCTAGCGGTAACTTCATGGACACTTCTTTTGCTAGGGAATATGGAATCCGATCACAGAGAAGAGTGTCTTCAATTCTGATGGAGACTGTGGATGGGTCCCCTTTGACCTCGGGGCCCGTAGACCAGCAGACTGAACCACTGAAGGTCCTCATGGGAGATGATCACCAGGAGAAATTGCCCTTCCTTCTGATTTCCTCTCCACATTTCCCTATTATCTTGGGTTTACCCTGGTTGCAGGCTCAAAATCCCATCATTGACTGGGAGACTAAGAGATTGCGCTTCCCAGCTAAAGAGGTAACTTCTGAGAAATCGACTGATCCATCTCCGGCCAACCCATCATCGGACCTAGAGTTACCGGCAGCTTATAAAGAATTTTCGGACGTGTGCGATAAAAAGAATGCAGATAAATTACCACCACACCGCTCTTATGACTGCCCAATCGAGCTTCTGCCTGCTGCTACCATTCCTTTTGGTAATATTTATCCATTGTCCGGTCCTGAGCTCAAGACTCTCAAAGAATATATCGACGAGAACCTGTCTAAGGGGTTTATACGCCCCTCATCCTCTCCAGCCGGTGCACCCATCTTTTTCGTTAAAAAGAAGGATGGATCCCTCAGACCCTGTGTTGATTACCAGGAAATTAACAAGGTAACCATCAAGAACCGCTACCCCCTGCCATTAATTCCGGAGCTTCTCGAGAGAGTTCGTCAGGCCAAGGTCTTTTCAAAATTGGACCTACGCGGGGCATACAATCTAGTCCGTATAAGACCTGGAGATGAATGGAAAACAGCATTTAGGTCTCGATATGGACACTTTGAGTATTTGGTCATGCCATTTGGACTTTGCAATGCCCCAGCAACGTTCCAACATCTCGTAAATGATATTTTCAGAGACATTCTTGATATTTTTGTCGTAATCTATTTGGATGACATTCTGATTTTTTCTAGCTCCATGGAGGAACATCAGCAACATGTTCAAGACTGTCTTGCAGCGGTTGAGGGAACACCAGCTGTACATCAAGCTGGGGAAATGCGAATTTCACAAGTCGGAGATTCAATTCTTAGGTTATGTAATTTCTCCACAGGGTCTGAGTATGGATAACAGCAAGATCAAGGCAATTCAGGAGTGGCCAATCCCCAAGAACGTCAAGGAGGTCCAACGTTTCATCGGGTTTGCTAACTTCTACAGACGTTTCATCAAGAACTTCTCTGACATCGTCTCGCCCATCACCCGGTTGACACAGAAGAAGACAGCATTTATTTGGTCCCTTCAAGCCCAAGAAGCATTCTCTCGGCTCAAGACCAAGTTCACGTCAGCACCAGTACTGATCCACCCTGACCCGGAACTCGCCTTCATTATTGAAGTGGATGCCTCAAACTGTGCCACCGGGGCTATACTGTCCCAAAGAACAGGTGAGAAGAATTTACTTCATCCTTGTGCTTTTCTTTCCAAGCGACTGTCTCCTGCCGAAAAGAACTACGATGTAGGAAATAAAGAATTACTGGCTATCATCGCCGCCTTCAAGGAGTGGAGACATCTTCTGCAAGGAGCCTCACAGCCGATCGTGGTCCTCACGGATCACCGCAACCTTGAGTTCATCAGGTCAGCAAGATGCCTGACCCCACGGCAGGCCCGCTGGAGTCTTTTCCTTAATCAATTCAATTTTACAATCTCTTATAGACCAGGTTCTCGCAATGGAAAAGCAGATGCTCTATCCCGGATGTTCTCCACTGACGCTGTTCCAGATGCTCCACCTAAGACCATACTTTCTGATTGCAATTTTGTAGGAGTCATTCAGAATCAAGATTTGCTGCAGGTCATCAAAGAAGCTTACAACTCTGATCTTTTCCTGTCTCAGCCATCTGATGAGGTAAGCCTTCTTTTTAGGAATGGAGTTTGGACCCGGGAACGGCGCCTCTACATTCCTGAAGCCGTGAGGTTAAGAGTGTTGAGATTGGTTCATGATTCCAAGGTTGCAGGGCACAGAGGAATTCAGAAGACTCAAGAATTCTTATCTCGCTTCTTCTGGTGGCCAGGTTTTCGGAAGGATGTCCAGAAGTACGTTTCATCTTGTGAGGTATGTGCCAAATTCAAGGTTCCACGTGCCTCCCCTACTGATCTGTTACAGCCTTTGCCGGTGCCGTCTCGCCCGTGGGGATCCATTTCTATGGACTTTATTGTAGAACTGCCCCTTTCTGAGGGAAAGAGTACGATTTTGGTGGTGGTCGATCGCCTGACCAAGGCGGCCCATTTCATCCCTTGTTCCGGTTTACCCTCTGCGAAGGACACTGCTGACCTAATTATCCAGAACATCTTTCGCCTGCACGGGGATCCGGATGAAGTTGTTTCTGACCGTGGAGTTCAATTTACTTCAAAGTTTTGGCGAAGCTTTTGTTCAGCATTAGGCATAGAAGTTAACTTATCTTCTGCTTTCCACCCACAGTCCAACGGGCAGACAGAACGTACCAACCAAACACTAGAGCAATACCTTCGCTGCTGTGTTTGCCATTTGCAAGATGATTGGGTAAGGCTACTCCCCTTGGCCGAATTCTCTTATAACAACTCCCAGAGTGCCTCCACCAAACAGTCTCCATTCTACGCTAACCTGGGATATCACCCTAGCATTCTTCCCAGATTACCGGTAGATACATCTTTACCTGCAGTTGCCGACAGGATCTCTTCACTTCAACAGAACCTTGAACTTCTGAAAGAGACTTTGGGTTCCGCACAAGAGAGGTACAAGAATGCAGCTGACAGATTTCGCAAACCAACACCAACATTTAAGGTAGGAGATTTAGTCTGGTTATCTACGAAGAATTTAAAGATGAAGATCCCTTCCCCTAAGTTGGGACAGAAGTACATTGGTCCTTATAGGATCAGTGGTCTGGTAGGTGCTGTTGCATGTCGCTTAAAACTCCCAAGAACACTGAAGATACATCCTGTCTTTCATACTTCCCTACTAAAGACTGTAGTACCAAATCCTTTTCCAGGACGTTCATCTCCTCCTCCCGATCCCGTTCTTGTGGATGGTCAAGAGCAGTTCATCGTTGAGAGGATTCTGGATTCAAGAATCTACAGAAATCGACTGCAGTATTTGATTAAATGGCAAGGCTATTCCTCAGAGGAGAATTCCTGGGAACCCGTGGATAATATTAATGCCTCCCGACTGATTGAGCAGTTCCATCAAAGGTACCCTGGCAAGCCTGGTTTAGGGTCGTCCGGAGGCCGTTCTTGAGGTGGGAGTAATGTCAGTATCTAGTCCTGGAATCTGTTTCTCTTGCCCTTAGACTTGCCCTTAGTTAACATGGATCTTGATGTTTCCACGTCGGCCATCTTGCTTCCTGCCAAAGCTGTATATAAAGCCAGCACCTGCTCTGATTCATTGCTTGTGTATTATGTATTGGACTTTGTGCCTCTGCAGTCCCAAGCCTGGACTTACTATCCCTGTTGGTCCTCTCTTAACGGCGGAGTCCTCTGCCAACCTGCACGTCTGGATCCCTGCCTGCTGACCGAGTGATTGCTGAACACTTGACTTCAGGAACCTCTGCCTGACTACACCTGCGGTGAAGTAAGAACTCCAGCCAGCTAGTGTGTTCCTCCGCTCTGCAAGAGTCTGTGTCTTGTGACCGCATTGCTCAGTGACTTTGCATGCTGTGTCGCAGAGTATCAGCTCTGCTATCATATTGACTGAACATTTATCTGGACTTATATGCTATATTGCATTCAGATCATTAATACAATATTGCTTGCGCAACCCACTGTGTCTGTAGTCTCTTTGACCTAGCCACTGGTGTCCAGTTGTATCCACTAGTATCGTGACACCGCACTACACTTGCTCATAGAGCCAGTGCGTGTGTCCTGAGTAAAGAAGCAGTGCTAAAAGTTACCTGGGGAGCAGGGCAGCAGAGGTGACCAGGCATGCTTCAACTAATAGTGTCAGGGTCCAGTCAGCGCTGGGACCTGCGGACACTGAAAATGAACAAGCTTGCACAAGACCTATGGTCATGTGACTGCAAGGGGGCGGGGCTTAGCGTCAGAGAAGCCAGAGAACTCAGATTATGGCAAAGCAGAAGTCATGTACAGTACAGTCAAACGAGGTACAGGAGGGATAAACAGACGGGAGGTCAGACAAAGCCAAAGGTCATACACAAGATATCAGTACAGTACCAGGGAGGAGACAGAGCGGATAATCAGGGCCAAGCAGAGATCAAAACCAAACAGACATAGGAGGTACCAGGCAGAATCCAAAGCAATATCCAGAGAACAGACCGAGTCATACACAGAGAATCAAGTAACCAGAACACAGCACTAACATACTCAGGGGTCACCACACAATGCCAAGGGCAAGAGTATAACTGACAGGGATGGGAGCGTCCTGAGGCTATAAGAAGCCTCCCCCAGAACCAGGGAGAGGCCACAATCATAGCCCCAGGTGTGCAGGTAAGCCTGCATCGGGATCACAACCTTTAACCCCAGAAATGGCAGTCATCAGCACTGGTTCCATACATTAACCCCACGTGTGCGAGTCAAACCCGCACTGAGATCATGACAGTACCCCCCTCTCAACGGGGGGCCTCTGGACCCCCAGGCTTGCCCGGGTACTTAGCATGGAAAGCCCGCACCAGGCGATCAGCATGCATCAACCGGGCCGGTACCCAGGACCTGTCCTCCGGTCCATACCCCTTCCAATGAACCAGGTACTGTACCGACCGCCGTACCAACCTGGAATCTACGATATGACCAATCTCGTACTCCACCTGCCCCTCGACCAAAACAGGAGGAGCAGCAGACTCGGAGTCTCCCCGGACTGCTTCAAAAGGTTTCAGTAGAGATTTGTGGAAGATGTTAGGGATCTTGAAAGAGGGTGGAAGGCACAGCCTATACGCCACTGGATTTATTTTTTCCACAATCTTGTACGGGCCAATGAATTTGGGTCCCAACTTGGCTGACGGAATCTTTAACTTAATGTTTCGCGTGGAGAGCCAAACTTTCTCTCCCACCCGAAACATGGGACCAGGTGTTCGTTTCCTGTCCGCGAAAAACTTATACCTGCCTTGAGACCTAGATATACGCCGCTGGACTTCTGCCCATGTATCTTTTAACCGCTGAACAGAGTCCTCAGCCCCAGAACACCCCGAATCCAGACGAGAAAACTCACCAAAATGAGGACTGAATCCATAGTTAATCAAGAAAGGGGACCTACCAGTGGATTGACTCACCCAACTATTGAAGGCAAATTTAGCCAACGGCAGAGCATCGCACCAGTCATTCTGTCTACAAGAGGTTAGACACCTGAGGATCTGTTCCAGGGACTGGTTAGTGCGCTCCGTCTGCCCATTGCTCTCAGGATGGTATGCAGACGAAAAGGACAGAGACATACCTAATTTTTTGCAGAAAGCATGCCAAAACTTAGCCACAAACTGCACACCACGATCAGACACCACATTCAGGGGTACCCTATGCAACCGGATCACATGCTGCACAAACAACCTGGACAACGTCTCAGCTGACGGTAGTGCGGACAGGGGTACGAAATGAGCCTGCTTAGAAAACCTGTCCACCACTACCCATACCACTGTATTACCCTTAGATGGAGGGAGATTGGTAACAAAATCCATGGATAAGTGAGTCCATGGCCTTTCGGGCACTGCCAAGGGTATCAGCTCCCCTGCCGGCCGGCTATGAGAGCTTTTAGAACGAGCGCAGACCCCACAACCAGCAATGAATTTTTTTATGTCCGAACCAAGGGTAGGCCACCAAAAGATCCTAGCCACCGCCAGACGTGTGGCTGAAATACCAGGGTGAGCACTCAGCTTGGATTCATGGAACTCCTGCAAGAGTTTCAGGCGAAGTTGCTCTGGGACAAACAACTTCCCCTCCGGCTTGGCCGCCGAGGCCTGCGACTGGGCCCCCAGAATCTCCCGTTCCAATTCAGATGAGACCTCTGCTATCACAACCCCAGGGTGAAGAATGGAGGATGGTGGCTCAGGGGGCGACACCGGCTGAAAACTGCGTGATAAGGCGTCAGCCTTGACATTCTTAGACCCTGGACGAAATGTAATCATAAACTGAAAACGGGAAAAAAAAAGTGACCAACGGGTCTGTCTGGGCGTTAGTCTTTTAGCAGACTCAATGTACGACAAATTTTTGTGATCCGTGATCACCGTAACCGGGTGACTGGCCCCCTCCAAAAAGTGCCTCCATTCTTCAAACGCCAATTTGACCGCAAGAAGCTCTCTATTGCCTACGTCGTAATTTCTTTCTGCAGCAGAGAACTTCTTGGAAAAGAAAGCACATGGCCTGAGGTTGGTTAGAGTGGCAGGCCCTTGGGACAACACTGCCCCCACCCCCACCTCAGAGGCATCCACTTCCACGACGAATGGTTTGAACGGATCTGGCTGCACTAACACAGGAGCAGACATGAAACATTTTTTCAGCGTTGCAAAGGCCTCTTTTGCGAGCGAGGACCAATTTCTCACATCCTCACCTTTGCATGTTAGATCCGTGAGAGGTTTGACCACTTGCAAAAACCCCCGGATAAATTTGCGGTAATAATTGGCGAACCCCAAGAAGCGCTGAAGACCCTTAAGATCTCGGGGTTGCACCCAATCCGCAATGGCCTGCACCTTCTTGGGGTCCATGCGAAAACCCTCACCGGATACAATCAACCCCAAAAAGGACAACTCTTGTACACAGAATACACATTTCTCAAATTTGGCATACAAATGATTTTCTCTAAGCCTTTGGAGCACAGTTCGTACATGTTCCAAATGAGAATACTTGTCGGGGGAATATATCAAAATGTCATCTAAGTAGATAGCGACAAAACGACCAATGAGATCCGAGAATACCACGTTGATGAAATTCTGAAATATGGCAGGGGCGTTGGTAAGACCAAACGGCATGACTAAATTTTCAAATAGTCCCTCGGTCGTGAGGAACGCGGTTTTCCATTCATCCCCCTCTCGGACCCTTATCAAGTTATATGCCCCCCGAAGGTCCAGTTTAGAAAATCACTTTGCCCCTGATAGTTGGTTACATAAATCGGGAATCAACGGAAGGGGGTTCGTATTCCGTACAGTAATTTCATTAAGCTCCCGGAAGTCGAGACAGGGACGTAACCCGCCATCTTTTTTCTTTACAAAAAAGAAACCTGCCGCCACAGGTGAGACTGAAGGGCGTATGTGTCCTTTGCGCAGACTTTCAGTAATGTACTCCTTCATAGCCAAGCGCTCAGGACCGGACAAATTAAACAGACGGGCTTTGGGTAATTTAGCCCCCGGGACCAGCTCAATAGCGCAGTCAAAGGGTCTATGTGGCAGTAACGTCTCGGCCTCGCTTTCGGAGAATACATCTTCGAAGTCCTTCAGGCATTCCGGAATACCTTCCAGCTCGACAGATGATACAGACACAGATTTAACTGGTTCAACCAGCAGTGCGGATTTATCACATAATTCAAAATCATTAAACCCCCATTGAACAATCTCCCCCATTTTCCAGTTAATAACTGGGTTATGGTGTTGTAACCAGGGCATGCCCAACACCAACCCTGCAGGTAGATTGTCCAGCAAAAAACAACTTAAGTTTTCCACATGAATAGCGCCCACTCTGAGCGAAAACACATCAGACATAAAGCGAATTCCCTCCTTAGTGAGGGAAGATGAGTCAATGGCCATCACCTTGATCGGAACCTTGAGCCTAACTGTCCCTATCTTGCAGTGTGTGACCAATTGGGAGTCAATGAGGTTAATAGATGATCCGCAGTCCACGAAGGCTGTAGAGGAAAAAGAACTACCGTCCACAAACAGTTCCACAGGCAGTAATACTTTAGAAAAGGAGGAAAATGGTACCTGAGGGTCTGAGCAGCCTCCCCGTTGACTACCCAGACCTAGTCGTTTCCCGCCGACCGGGTTTCAAGACGGGCAATTCGGGCACTCCCTTTTCCAATGTCCCATTTTACCGCAGTAAAAGCATAACTGCTTGTCCTTCCGGCGTTTCCTCTCCGTATCCTTCAGGGAGAGGGCGCCTACATCCATGGGCTCAGGGGCAGTCTCTTTTCCACTGGGGAATAATGGAGTATCCACCTGCATCACCCGTCTGGCCCGCAGCCTGCGGTCCATCCGGACGGCCTGGGTCATGGCGTCCTCGAGAGAGTTGGGTGGGGGATGTAACGCCAAGGCATCCTGCAGCCGCTCGGACAAGCCTCTGCGAAAGAGTCCTCGGAGTGCGGCGTCGCTCCAAGAGACCTCTGCCGCCCAGTGGCGGAACTCAGAACAAAACCACTCAGCTGAGTGTTCCCCCTGACAGACACTCATCAACATGTCCTCTGCCAATCGCACTCGGTCAGGTTCATCATAAATGTGCCCGAGGGCCTCAAAGAATGCGTTCACTGACATACGTTCAGGAGCAGAGGAAGACAGAGAGAAAGCCCATGCTTGCGGAGCCCCCCGAAGTAGGGAAATAATGATCCCCACCCTCTGGAACTCATCCCCGGAGGAGCGGGGCCTTAGAGAAAAAAAAGCTTGCATCCTTCTCTGAAAGACCTGAACTCCTTTTTATCCCCTGAGAAAAGGTCTGGTAATTTGACTGGAGATTCGGGGGACGCTAATGACACATCCCTACCCCCAGAACCAGAAGCCCCTGCATCGACAGCCCCCTGCACAGTAACCACCAACTGTTGCTGGGTCTGGGCCATCGTGCGTCATTCCACATTGAGCTTATGGAACATTTGGGTCAGGTGCTTGACCTGATCAGCCAAGGCTTGTATGGGATCCATGAGGATAACACACACCCTTTTTTTTTTTTTTTTTTTTCTCTTCAGGAAAAAAAAAAAAAAACTGAAATGGTCAGTTATAATGTCAGAGACACCGCACTACATTTGCTCATAGAGCCAGTGCACGTGTCCTGAGTACAGAAGCAGTGCTAAGAGTTATCTGGGGAGCAGGGCAGCAGAGGTGACCAGGCATGCTTCAACTAATAGTGTCAGGGTCCAGTCAGCGCTGGGACCTGCGGACACTGAAAATGAACAAGCTTGCACAAGACCTATGGTCATGTGACTGCAAGGGGGCGGGGCTTAGCGTCAGAGAAGCCAGAGAACTCAGATTATGGCAAAGCAGAAGTCATGTACAGTACAGTCAAACGAGGTACAGGAGGGATAAACAGACGGGAGGTCAGACAAAGCCAAAGGTCATACACAGGATCACAGTACAGTACCAGGGAGGAGACAGAGCGGATAATCAGGGCCAAGCAGAGATCAAAACCAAACAGACATAGGAGGTACCAGGCAGAATCCAAAGCAATATCCAGAGAACAGACCGAGTCATACACAGAGAATCAAGCAACCAGAACACAGCAAAAACACACTCAGGGGTCAACACACTCTGCCAAGGGCAAGAGTATAACTGACAGGGATGGGAGCGTCCTGAGGCTATAAGAAGCCTCCCCCAGAACCAGGGAGAGGCCACAATCATAGCCCCAGGTGTGCAGGTAAGCCTGCACCGGGATCACAACCTTTAACCCCAGAAATGCCAGTCATCAGCACTGGTTCCATACATTAAACCCACGTGTGCAAGTCAAACCCGCACTGAGATCATGACACTTAGGACACATTTACACCAACCGACTTGCCGATCGGCTACATGTATGCCAATCGGCAGTCGTTTAACAGCCTGTTTAGATCATCCGACCTCCCATCTCATGTGCAAATGAATGCTCGGTACTTATTTGTTCTGTGTGCATAGACCGTCTTTGTTCTTAGCAGTCCTGTTTATATGTAGTAATGTGCTTCTAAGAGTGGTGATTTTTAAGACATCTTAAAAATTATTTCACCCAGTGAACAAGCCACTTGCTTGTTGGATGATTGTCAGTCTGCTTATACTGGCCGATTATCGGGGATCGTCCCTTCCTAGGAACGCTCCTCGCTCATGGTAATCGGTCAGTGTGTATACCCTCACCTTATTTTACGACTTCTCTTTGCCACTCCCTCTTTTCTAGACATTTTCATTACTACCTAGTGAGGCATAAAAAGTATCTAAAACAAATCATAACTTTGGCACAGAGCGCGTATTCCACATTTGGGAAAAATATAGCTCCAAGATTCCTGCATATTTTGTTTGACAATTCTCCCCAATTGTGTAACAAGTTGAAAAAGTCTCTCATAACAGCAAGTAATGAAGAATGTCTTCTCATTTACATAGGCAAAAGTTTAATGTATGTAAAGTCTGCCATACACATTAGATGGTTGTCAGCCAAAAGATGGTTTGGTCGATCATTCAGCCGGTAGCAATGTCAGATGTCTATACACAGGATCGCTCAATCGGCCGATTACGTCTGTGCTCCATGAGAGTGCCCCACTTATTCTGGCTTTTCTCCAAAATAGAAAAAGGATTAGAAGTCTGAAATTGGACAGGTCAGGTCCTTAACCCTCTGACAATAAAATATCCAGGTCCGCCATACATATTAGACCATCAGCAGAACCCATCGATATTAGAAGGTTCAGTCAACATTGGTCTAATGTGTATAGGAGGTTTAAGAGATGGTCCAATTTGAAAACTATGCTTGTTGGAAGGGTCCCCTGATAAGATTATTTTAATGTCAAGTGGGATTGCCAGTGATCAGTTTTAATCAATGCAGGAACCGGCCTGTAAGTGTTCAATTTCCTTGTAGTGCCTTCGCAGGTGAAATGGGGTATTGCACAACTTTTATTAAGCTGTCCATGTTGTGCACAAACATAACAGATCTCTCTATCTGGGCAGAGTAATGGAAGATGGTCATGAATTAGGTATTTATGCCCTGATTTGGACAAAACATTTGGAAATATGATTGAGGTCTTCAAGTTTTTTGACCCTTCTCCAGTTACTAAGCTATTGTCTGCATTGTTTATCATGACACATGTTCGGCAATGTCATGACAGCGGAGGAGCAATGAGTCCTCTCCATTCATTTTCTTTTTCTTATGTCCAGGGGTATGTGCAATTTCTTTCCTCATAAGCTCTTGACACTTAGAAGTCTTTTCTTCCCATTTATAATTTGCCTGGAGCAAGGCTTTTATCTAGACTTTTAGCCAAAAGGCATCTACTGAAAAATGCATTGGCAGAAACTGTGCCATGGGTGGTTTTCCCCATTTGTCCAGTTACATGTCATTAAAATAAGGTCGAGCCGAGCAAAAAATAGATTTCGACGGGGAAGTGTGGCTTTCTTGGAAAAAAAGAAAAAAAAACTTTTCGTAATGGGCAATTAACCCTTTTTCATTTGTAGACATTTACATACGGAATATTACAGAATTCTCTTTCCTATGGACCTTAGCATTGTTCCACAAGAGAATCAAATTATTATCTAGGGTGATAGAAGATGATCTAAAAAGGTCTGAAGGGGGTTTTATATGAAGACAAGAAGACCTAGAGCAAGAGAATGAGCCTTTTGAAGCATTACTGTGCATTCATTTTTTATATCATAGAATAAGAATATTCAGTGCTTCTAATGTAAAACGAGCCTTTCAATGCCTGCCTCTCTGATACATAGAAGATTCTGGCTTTTCAACATTCAAAAGACGGGGACAATATCCATTCAATAAGACGCGGTGTATTATCAATGCAAATCTATCTATTATCTTTGCAAGAGAGCCGGCTACGAAAATTATCTAACTGCATCTCCAGGTAAGGAATCCGTCAAACAATCTCCGACGTTTGTTCAATTCCATCTAATGGAAAAAGTGGCAAAAAGTTTTTTATTCAAAAACATAAATGGGTTTTTCCTAATTTGAACTACAATACCTCTTGGATCTCCACTTGAGCATTGCCTTTCAACACAAGGTGCTGGCCATTACGACTGATGAAGTAATTAGTCAAGAAGCTTTTAGTGCATGGGCAAAGCAGACTTTGGGAAAGGATACCTTCTTGGAAACCTATAGTAGCCCAGAGAAGAGCGACAGTCTCTTTGGTGCAGCCCATCTGGTTGGGAAGTCAAAAGGAGATCAAAATCAGTTTCTTTGGTTTAAAGGAGCACCATATATGGTCAGTAAAAAAAAATATAACAACTTCTGAGGATGGGAAGTAAACTATTGCTGTCCATTTACTAAATGGATGACCATCTTGGCCAACAGTTCTTGGGGACTGGAGCTCAAAGGAGAACCCTACCCAAAAAAGGACAGTTTTGGTCTCCATATTTCCTGGAGATGAACCCAAGGCTGGAGTCATACTAGCATATGGCATCAGACGCTATATAATAATGACCCTTGGCTCCTGTTTTGCTGCGAGCGGGAACCAAGTGTCATTCTACTGTGCTCTGAACCTCTTGCACAGAGAGGATCAGAGCATAGCAGTGGAGGAGACGGAGAAAGTAATTTCTCCATCTCATCTGCTGCCGGCATATATTGCACTGAACTTGGGTGCTGTGCGTTGTGTCACTCGCACCCATAGACTTATATGGGTGTGAGTGATGAGTCTCGCTGCAAATCGCAGTATGTAGCAATTGTCCTCTCATGCCAAATCAACACGACAAAGTAATCACAGATCTGCGCTGCCCCACTGGGGCAAGTGCTACGTAATGTTTTATCTCATAGCACTCGGCCGTGTTATACGGTAGTGTGACGCTGGCCTAAAAGTCTACATTTTGTGTATTAGAATATTGAACGCCAGCCATTCATCCTAAGTCTGATTAGCCCTAGCTTCCCTCTGCTATATCTGTACAATTTTTCATTTTTATCTCACAAACAGGATATATTTTCAATACGGTTGAATTTGGGAAAGTGATTGGAGCTATCATTAGAGTTGAATTCAGGAAAATGATTTGAGTAATCAAAAGTGTTGAGCTGAAGAAAGTAATTGAATATATCAATAGGGTTGAATTTGAGAAAGTAATTGGAGCCATCTATAGGGTTGAATATGGGAAAGTTATTGGAGCCATGAATAGGGTTGAATTTGGGAAAGTGATACAAGCTATTTATAGGGTTGAGTTTGGGAAAGAGAAGGAGCCATCTATAGGGTTGAATTTGGGAAAGTGATTGGCGCAAAATTGTGTTGTCTTATACTGGACCTTTGGAGCCCATTATTGTCATAGAGCCCGCAACCATCAGAAGATATTCTAGAGGACCAGTCCCACCCTGCTCATTGTGTTGTCAGAGTCTGGGCCCACCACCTAAACCTCCTTTCCACTTGTCATACATTCCAACCATGGTCATGGAAGCCTAATGCCCACAATTCAGAGATACAGTCAATCTTTAAAAAATTTCAGCAAAAAAAAATCACCCCTCTGCCCAATTTATTCCCTTAAAACTTCCCGTCTGTCTTTTCCACAGTTGATCTACGGCGATGTGTTTTTGCAATAATTCTGAGTCACTTCTGTCTGACATTAAATGAATTCCTCTCCATTAAGCTGGCATTGCTGTCGATGATGAGATTTTTTTGTGTTGGCACCTATTCCTCATTCTCTGTCGCAGCTCCTGACTGCATGACATTCCAGATGACATTAACAACCCTCGTTTTAGATACCAGTTCTAAAAATGCAGGAACAGAAGGGGACGGCTGGTAGAACCGGTCGTGTTGCTTTTTTTTTTTTTTTTACATACGCCTTCTTTTCTTCTTTTTTTTTTTTAAAGGAGATATGGAGGAAGTGTCCTCTTTTCTTTAAAACCTTACATTGGAAATTGCTGTCAGTGGCTTGAGATGGTGACATTGCCGTGGTATTTTAACCTGCTTTGCATACTGTGAATTCTTACAAGATCTGCATCATTCCTGACAGGGTCTAATTAGTGTTTCCACCCTACTTTTATATTGACTAGAAGTGCAAGGAACAGATTGGAAATTTAACTAAACTCCGTTTAACCCCTCGGTGCCTGAAGGACCTGTAATATCAGAGGCCACGGCATACTGTGCATGTTTTTCCATTAATCTATATCTAATAAAAAAGGAATTCATCTGTATTTTGGCACAGTGCGTGACATGTATTCTGTATGGTAATTAGGTAACAGTGATACCAGTTCTTTTGGAAAAATATATTCCTCTCGCTTTCTCTTGTCAGACTTCTACTTTTATAATAGAAATGTTGAAGTTAAAGTGTAACTGCCATTTCAGAACTTACAGCGGAATGGCTGTGTCTGCCTTTAGCTCCTCCTTCTGTAAGGGCTCATACCCATATGTGAGAGAAAAAATGGTCCGCAATCTGGACCAAAAAACGTATGAGTGTCATGGGAGTGCAATGCGATTTTTACACCTAGTATCCGATTTACATCTGATTGCAATGCGATTTTAACAAGAGCTTTTACATACAGCCGTTCTCTGTCGCTTACACATCGTTTTTCAAAGGAAATAGTCCTCAAAACACACACACACACATATATATATATACTAGCTGAAGAGCCCGGCGTTGACTGGAGTGGACATAATAACCAACTGTGGTTAGTTATAGCAAATTATAATGATTATATTGCACATAAAAACATTTCACATCATATATTCAGCACTACAGATTTGCAACACAAATTAACTAAACGATTACCCAAGTATCCTCTCCTGTGCGATACTTTCTGCTGAGCTGTGTATCTAATCCTATCCTGTGTGTTACTGACTGCTGAACCATGTATCTAATCCTATTCTGTGTGATACTCTCTGCTGAGCCGTGTATCTAATCCTATCCTGTGTGATACTGACTGCTGAGCTGTGTATCTAATCCTATCCTTTGTTATACTGACTGCTGAGCTGTGTATCTAATCCTATCCTGTGTGATACTGACTGCTGAACCATGTGTCTTATCCTATTCTGTGTGATACTCCCTGCTGAGCCGTGTATCTAATACTATTCTGTGTGATACTGTCTGCTGAGCCGTGTATCTATTCCTATCCTGTGTGATACTGACTGCTGAGCTGTGTATCTAATCCTATCCTGTGTGATACTGACTGCTGAGCCGTGTATCTATTCCTATCCTGTGTGATACTGACTGCTCAGCTGTGAATCTAATCCTATCCTGCGTGATAGTCTGCTGAACCATGATTCTAATCCTATCCTGTGTGATACTGCCTGCTCAGCCATGTATCTAATCCTATCCTGTGTGATACTGACTGCTGAACCATGTATCTAATCCTATCCTGTGTGATACTGATGCTGAGTCGTGTATCTAATCCTATCCTGTGTGATACTGACTGCTGAGCTGTGTATCTAATCCTATCCTGTGTGATACTGACTGCTGAACCATGTATCTTATCCTATTCTGTGTGATACTCTCTGCTGAGCCGTGTATCTAATACTATTCTGTGTGATACTGTCTGCTGAGCCGTGTATCTATTCCTATCCTGTGTGATACTGACTGCTGAGCTGTGTATCTAATCCTATCCTGTGTGATACAGTCTGCTCAGCTGTGTATCTTATCCTATCCTGCGTGATAGTCTGCTGAACCATGTATCTAATTCTATCCTGTGATACTGCCTGCTCAGCCATGTGTCTAATCCTCTCCTGTGTGTTACTGACTGCTGAGCCGTGTATCTAATCCTATCCTGTGTGATACTGACTGCTGAGCTGTGTATCTAATCCTATTGTGTGATATTGACTGCTGAGCCGTGTATCTAATCCTATCCTGTGTGATACTGGGCTCCCCCTGTAGTCTGTGTCAGAGGGTGGTCTGTGTTGGCACGGTAATAAATTGTGTTATTTCCAGCTTTACAGAAGGACGATAACACCATAGATATGATAAGAATAATAGGCCTCAGTTACCACAACTGTCTACAAAGAAAACTGTTGCTGATAGCAACCAATCACAGCTCATTTTTCATCTTTTAAACAGCTCTGGGACAGCGTGGCGAGTTTTGAGTGGCGACTTTTGTGTTTCGACTTTTATGTGGCGAAGTTGGTGTATGTGTGGTGAAATGTGTGCTGAGGGTGGTATATGTGTGGAAGCACGTGGTAGTGTGTGGCGCATTTTGTGCTTGTGCACATATCCCCGTGTTTTGTGAGTATCCCATGTCAGGGCCCCACCTTAGCAACTGTACGGTATATACTCTTTGGCGCCATCGCTCTCATTCTTTAAGTCCCCCTTGTTCACATCTCGCAGCTGTCAATTTGCCTCCAACACTTTTCCTTTCACTTTTTCCCCATTATGTAGATAGGGGCAAAATTGTTTGGTGAACTGGAACGCGCGGGGGTTAAAATTTTGCCTCACAACATAGCCTATGACGCTCTCGGTGTCCAGACGTGTGACTGTGTAAAATTTTGTGGCTGTAGCTACAACGGTGCAGATGCCAATACATACATACACTTTTTCCTCATTATGTAGATAGGGGCAAAATTGTTTGGTGAATTGGAACGTGTGGGGTTAAAATTTCGCCTCACAACATAGCCTATGATGGTCTCGGGGTCCAGATGTGACTGTGCCAAATTTTGTGGCTGTAGCTGCGACGGTGCGGATGCCAATCCCGGACATACACACGTACATACATACATACATGCATACATACATACACACACTTGAGCTTTATATATTAGATATCTACTATATAATTGTCTAATTCTGTCTGTCTGTATGTCTGTAATGGAAATCCCACCTCGCTGATTGGTCGTGGCAGTTAGGCAGCGACCAATCAGCGACAGTTGCTTAGTTGTCGTGGCAACACGGCTGCATTGCTTATTGTACAGGCACATTACAGTCGTTAAAGGCATCACTGCTGCGTTGCTCATTACACAGGCACAGTCCTGTACATATTCTGGAGTACAATACATTAGGTAATTAGGTAACAGTAGAACAGTGACTGCAGCTCTGGGTGTAACTTGCGTACAATACATTAGGTGACAGCAGAAAAGTGAATGCAGCTCTGGGTGTAACTGGAGTACAATACATTAGGTAAGATCTGAACAGTGACTGCAGCTCTGGGTGTAACAGGAGTATAATACATTTGGTAAGAGCAGAACGGTGACTGCAGCTCTGGGTGTAACTGGACTACAATACATTAGGTAAAAGCAGAACAGTGACTGCAGATCTGAGTGTAACTGAAGTACACTACATTAGGTAACAGCAGAACAGTGACTGCAGCTCTGGGAGTAACTGGAGTACAATACATTAGATAACAGCAGAACAGTGACTACAGATCTGGGTGTAACAGGAGTACATTAGGTAACAGGAGAACAGTGACTGCAGCTCTGGGTGTAACTGGACTACAATACATTAGGTAAAAGCAGAACAGTGACTGCAGCTCTGGGATTAACTGGAGTACAATACATTAGGTAAAAGCAGAACAGTGACTGCAGCTCTGGGTGTAACTGGAGTACAATACATTAGATAACAGCAGAACAGTGACTGCAGCTCTGGGTGTAACTGGAGTACAATACATTAGATAACAGCAGAACAGTGACAGCAGCTCTGGGTGTAACAGGAGTATAATACACTAGATGGTGGCCCAATTCTATTGCATTGGGTATTCTAGAGTCTCTGTTAAAATAAAAAATAGTTATATACTCACCTTCCAACTCTGTCCCTCCTCTGTCCCTCCTCTCACCACGCTCCCGGCATCTTCCGGTCCCAGTAATGCTTAGCGAGAAGGGCCGGAGATCAGCGGTGTTTCGCGCTAAGCATTACTGGGACTGGAAGATGCCGGGAGCGTGGTGAGAGGAGAGAAAGAGTCCGGGGGCCGTCGGGAGGTGAGTATATCACTATTTTTTATTTTAACAGAGACTCTAGAATACCGATGCGAAAGAATCGGGCCACCATCTAGTGTATGTATGTATATATATATATATATATATATATATATACAGCTCTGAAAAAAATTAAGAGATCACCACATTGAAACCTTGTCATGGGCAGCCCATTCTCCGGACCTGAACCCCATTGAAAACCTCTGGAATGTAATCAAGAGGATGATGGATAGTCACAAGCCAGCAAACAAAGAACTGCTTAAATTTTGGCACCAGAAGCAGTGTGAAAGACTGGAGGAAAGCATGCCAAGACGCATAAAAGCTGTTTTTAAAAATCATGGTTAGGCCTGTTTCATACATCCGTTTGTCACCATCAGTCAAGATCCGCCGATTTGAAAAAAACGGATCCGCCATTTTTGTTGGCAGATCCGTTTTTTTTCCCCTTAGCCTTTCATTATCAGTGGATCTTGATGGATGGTGATCCGTTGGCTCCGGTGTTGTGCGGATCCGCCAAATCAAATTTTTGGCGTACGCCGACAGCAGTGAACGGACCCTGCAATGTTTTTTTCTTGATCGGATCTGCATGTTCACTTTCTCTGGCCATTTAGCCCTATATCCCGGCACCTCTGAGTCAGTCTCCCTCTCCCTGCTGCTCCCGTGATCTCACAGCTGATCCCGCCGTGCCCGCGAAATCACCTCTGCTCCCGCGACCTCACAGCTGATCCCGCCATGCCCACGATCTCCCGCGCCATCCCAATGACAGGTCCCACGTCAGCATGCCCGCTCCCGGAGAACGCTACATCACCGGTATTATTTATTCACAGGCGCGGTTCCTTTAAATTTTCACCTTCGCCGGATCCGTACATCCGCCGATCCGGTCACACCCGTTCCTGTCAGTCCTGCGGATCCGTTTTCCGCTATTTTGGCGGATTTAGACTGACCAGGAAAACGGTTGTGTGAAACAGGCCTTATTCCACAAAATATTGATTTCTGAACTCTTCCTGAGTTAAAATATTAGTATTGTTGTTTCAAAATTATTAAGAACTTGCTTTCTTTGCATTATTTGAGGTCTGAAAGCACTAGGTTTTTTTTTAATTTTAACCATTTCTCTTTGTCAGAAAAAAATACAAAATTTATTGCTTGGAAATTCGGAGACATGTTGTCAGAAGTTTATAGACTAAAAGAACAATTTACATTGTCAGTCACCCCAGAAAAGGGGCCAATTCTGGCACTTAGCCTCCACTCTTCCCACTTGCCCTGTAGCAGTGGCAAGTGGGATAATAGTTGTGGGGATTGATGTCACCTTTGTGACATCAAGCCCCAAGGTTAGTAATGGAGAAGCGTCAACAAGACGCCCCTATTACTAACCCCATAGTCAAATTGTAAAGAAAACACAGAAACCCAGTAAAAAATCTTTTAATTGAAATAAAGACACAGAAGACTCCTTTAATATTCTTAATTAAACCATACTTACAACCAAGTCTAATTCCTGCAGAGCCCTCGATCTCCTGTTATAAAAGTAAAATAACAAACCAATAATATACCATACCTGTCCATCATTCTGTCCCACGCAGTAATCCATATCTGGGGTGTGTACAGTTTTCAACCTGGACAGTGCCAAGATGCGACCGCCCCGGCTGAAAACATACTTACCAATACTTGTCACTTTGATCCCCGAAGCCAGTGTCATCTATGAAAAAATATGAAAATACCAAACAAACAATATACTCCCTGATCTGCAGAAATCCACGCGTGTCCCACGCCGATCTCCTGTGGAGAACAGCAGCATCAGCTGATGCGGCCGCTCTCTAGGGGGCTCCAGGAATCCAATGACGGGAAGTAGGTATCCTTCCGCACTGTATTCCTCCGCCACTGTAAAAAAATAGTCCCTGGTCTCACTTTATGGCAAAAGCTGCGTGGGAACTTTCTCACATAGCAATGCCAAAAGTGAGATTAGGGACTATTTTTTTTTTTTTTACAGTGGCGGAGGAATACAGTGCGGAAGGATACCTACCTCCTGTCATTGGTTTCCTGGCGCCCCGTAGAGAGCAGTCGCATCAGCTGATGCTGCTGTTCTCCACGGGAGATCGGCGTGGGACACGCGTGGATTTCTGCGGATCAGGGAGTATATTGTTTTTTTGTTATTTTCATATTTTTCCACAGATGACACTGGCTTTGGGGATCAAAGTGACAAGTATTCGTGAGTATGTACTCTGCTATATGTACTGTATGTCTATATGTATGTATGTATTGTATGAATGTATTGTATGAATGTATGTTTGTTGTATGTCTGTAGCATGTTGTATGTATGTAGTATGTATGTATGTTGAATGAATGTAGTTTGTATGTATGTATGTAGTATGTATGTTGTATGAATGTAGTATGTATGTAGTATGTATGTATGCTTTATATATGTAGTATGTATGTAATATGAATGTAGTATATATGTAGTATGTATATATTATGTATGTATGCTGTATGTATGTAGTATGTATGTTGTATGAATGTAGTATGTATGTAGTATGTATGTATGCTGTATATATGTAGTATGTATGTAATATGAATGTAGTATATATGTAGTATGTATATATTATGTATGTATGCTGTATGAATGTAGTATATACTGTATGTAGTATGTATGTAGTATGTATGTATGCTGTATGAATGTAGTATATATGTAGTATATATGTAAGCTGTATGAATGTAGTATGTATGTTGTATGAATGTAGTATATATGAAGTATGTATGTAGAATGTATGTATGTTGTATGAATGTAGTATATATGTAGTATGTAGTATGTATGTTGTATGAATGTAGTATATATGTAGTATGAATGTTGTATATATGTAGTAAGTATGTTTTTTTGTTTTCTTTTACATTCAACACATTAGCCGGATGATGGGACTACTACTGTCCCATCATTGGCTAATGTGTCAATCACTGTCATTGAAGCAGGCATCGCCCGATGGGACTTGTAGTCCCATCAGACGATGCCTGCACACACACACAAGACCCCCAGAAGGCCGGCACAGACCCCCGGCAGCCGGCACAAGCCCCCGGCAGGCCCGTACAGACCCCCGGCAGCCGGCACAAGCCCCGGCAGGCCTGTACAGACCCCCGTCAGCCGGCACAAGCCCCCGGCAGGCCCGTACAGACCCCCGTCAGCCGGCACAAGACCCGGCAGGCCCGTACAGACCCCCGGCAGCCGGCACAAGCCTCCGCAAGGCCCGTAAAGACCCTCGGCAGCCGGCACAAGCCCCCGGCAGGCCCGTCCAGACCCCCGGGCGGCCCGCACAGACACGCACAGTGTCCGCCCACGCTCCGCCCACACTCTTCCCCCCCACCTCCCGAACTGGATGTGCAAGTAAAGAAAGGTTTTTTTTAATTCCGATATTTCTGTCCCATTGACTTGAATGGGACTAACGATATCGGAATCGGCGATACCGATACTTTTTGGGTATCGGGCTGATCCAATCCGATCCGATATTTCTCAATATCGGATGGTATCGCTCAACACTAGCAGGCAGTCACAATTTCATCAATAAACCCTTTCTCCATCCAATAATATAAAGTTTGCAATTAAAAGACTCCATCTTTGATTTATTCCCATCTTTTAACTCTTGCACTGCTGAAACTTGGAGTCTTCAGATTAAGCATGGCAATATATGTTCTGTTGATGGGATCATTTTTACATCTATTAACTGTGGCTTCTACTAATCCTCTCCTGGACGTCTGCAGTAGCGACAAGTGTCCAAACACAAAGTTTTCTAAAAATTGTCATGTCTAGAGATGAGCGACTTTGCCTTTTTTATGGTCGAGTCGGGTTTCATGAAACCCGACTTTCTCAAAAGTCGGGTCAAACGAAATCGACAGACTATAGGGAAAAGTCGGAGGCCGACTGAAACACGAAACTCAATGCAAGTCAATGGGGAAGCAAAGTCGGCAGGGAGTGGAGGACAGTAAACACACCTACAGTGCCCATTTCAATGCCAAAAACATCAATTCTTATTACTGAAGCTTGTCAACCTTAATTTACTTCATAATAATAGTTACGCATTGAAAACTGGGGGTTATTTGGCTAAAGTAGTGGGGGGTAGGGCAGGCTCCAGGTTTTCATGTGCCATGGGCCAAAGAGTGTCAGTGTGCCCCTTTAACACATACCACAACTCATGATGCTCCTATACGGCACAGAAATATAGGTATAGTACAATGACAAATACTTCACTACTTACATGACATGACTGATCTATTTTAAATTGTACAATAGCTCAAAAAAAGAACAGTATATTACTCCATACAGTATTATGGCCACCAAATTGTGCGCCATACAGAATAATGAGCCCCATATATTTCTCCATACAGAAAAATTTGCCACATATAATGTTCCATACAGTATATGATGAGCTCCACATAATGCTACAGTATATGATGGTCCCCATGGACGATGCTCCAGTGTGTTATTGGCCCAAATAATGCTCCACATATAATGGGCTACGTTTCTAATGCTCCAGTGTATAATGGGCCCCGTAAATGCTGCTCCAGTGTCTGATGTCCCCAATCTGGAATACTCCAGTATATGATGGGCCTCATGGATGATTCTCCAGTGTCTTTTGGGCCCTAATAATGCTCCATATATAATGGGCCCCATTTCTAATGCTCCAGTGTATAAAGGGCCCCGTAAATGCTGCTCCAGTGTCTGATCTGCCCCATTTGGAATGCTCCAGTATATGATGGGCCTCATGGATGATTCTCCAGTGTCTTTTGGGCCCTAATAATGCTCCATATATAATGGGCCCCATTTCTAATGCTCCAGTGTATAAAGGGCCCCGTAAATGCTGCTCCAGTGTCTGATCTGCCCCATTTGGAATGCTCCAGTATATGATGGGCCTCATGGATGATGCTCCAGTGTCAGATGTCCCCCATTTTGAATGCTCCAGTATAAGATGGGCCCCATTTTTAATTAACCCAGGCATGGTATGTGAAAAGAGATCCACGGAGTAATCTGAAGTGTGTGCTGCCGCATCCTTCACTTTTGGTGTGGGTGAAGGACACAAGGAAAGTGGTTGCTCCTGACCAGAAGCCCGCACTTAGTGCTTGCATTTTTTTAAATTTCAGAAGAGGAGGTGATAGAGCTGGAGGCTGTTTCAGCAATGTAAGCCAAAAACAGCTCCTGATGCTCCGGATTTAAAAGCAGTATACCTACTCCCAGAAAACGGAGCCTTACAGGCCTTCCAGAGCTACACCATGATGCAGGCTCAACACCTCCTGCCTTAGCTGTTTTTGTGTTTTTGGCACTACCAGCAGATGCACCACCACCACCATCAGTACCAGGTGGCCCCCCCACCTCCGTGTCCTCTTCCACCATACTTCCTCATGTTTTGTAACACCTGCTGCACGGTGGACCCCGAGCGGCGAACGCACTTTATTATTATTTTTATTTAGTGCGTTCCGCCGTTCCTAACACAAGGTATATATAGTATAGTGTAAACATTCTGAATCTCCGTATACATTTCAGGAGGCAGACACAAACGCTCTCAGGCCCAATATGGATTACACAAGATTAAGGAAAGCTGTAAATGGGTAATGTAACACAAGCATACAGCTGTATACAGTGTTGCCCAAACTTGAAATCTCGGTATATATTTCCGGAGTCACCCTCAGATGCTCACTCAGTCTGGGTTTGACCATAAAAAAAAAATGTTGTAAAAAAGGTACTGGATAACAAGATAGCAAGTATATATATTATAGGGTACAATTGAAATCTCCGTATACATAGTCCCACAGTCAGTCTCAGACGCTTACTCAGTATGGATTTGACCGTAATACTAAATGTCGAACAAAGGTACTGTATAACAAGATACAAGCAGTATTGAGTATAGGGTAAAAATTGATATCTCTGATTCACCGTATATATAATGAATGCGTAAACCACACACGCTCACTCACAATGGATGATACCGTAATACAAAATTTTTAACAAAGGCACTGTATCAGCACATACCAGGTGTATCCAGTCTAGGGGTAATTTTAAATTTCTGTCTATACTTCCGGAGTCAGACACAGACACTCACAGGCTCAGTATGTATTACACCAGAATTTAACAAGTAGAAAAAGGGAAAGGTAGTGAAAGCGTACAACAGTTTACAGTTTTGTGGTACTTTTAAATCTTCATAAATATTTCAATCTCAGTAAGCCAGTCCAGACTCTCCGCTACTGGAAATTACATGGATACAAGTACAGACGGAAAGTCGAGTGTTGGCAGAATATGGGAATTACTCATCACGGAAAAAACCTCCTGGTACATGTTGCAGAGGCGATGCAGACCCTCAATTACTGTGTCTGTGGAGACAGCGAAAACGGTTCTTTGTGAATAAAGGATTGCTTTATCGCAGTAAGGTGGATCACATCATCGTTACTCGTTTCCATCAAACTGTGATCACAGGGAGAGATGTATACATGGTCCTCACTGCCTATCATGATGTGTCTGGTCATTTTCGAGTGCAAAAGAGAGAAGCCACAGACCGTAGGCGATTCTATTGGATTGGCATGAGAGGAGACATTGAAAAATGGTGGCAGGAATGTCACACGTCTGTGACTATCACAACTGTGAAAGGTGATCATAAAGCACCACTGCATCCGCTTGTAAGTTGACGTCCATTACAAATGGAAGCCATTGATCATCTAAAGCTAGAGACCAGCAGGAAAGGCCATAGCTACATCTTACCCATCATCGATCAATAAACCAAATTTCTAGTGGCCGTTCCTGTGAAGGATTTAACTGCCCAGACTACACAGCGGTGAAGCAGGGAGAGGTAAGTATTGCAACTTGCAAGTACTGTGGCCATGACCAAGCAGGGGGGGGCACAATCGTGGTTGACGGTACTAGCACAGGGCCCCTCATAGTACGCTGGTGTGTCTGACGTCAGAGACACTGTATTGTACTATGAGAGAGGGAGAGGTAAGTATTGCAACTTGCAAGTACTGTGGCCATGACCAAGCAGGGGGGCACTCTCATGGTCGACGGTACTGGCACAGGACCCCTCATAGTATGCTGGTGTGTCTGATGGCGAGTGGGCCCCCCACCATCAGAGACAATGTATTGTACTATGAGGGGCCCTGTGCCAGTGCCGTCGGCCATCTGTGGGCCCATCCACCTGTTCAGAGCAATGGCATTTGCCCGGGTGCTCCAGGTGTTGACCACAGCCATTGGGGGGGTGGGCAGCCCACTTAGGGAGGTTTAAAAAATGGCATATGTTGATGTGTTGGCTGGACATTCAGCTGCTGCAAAGGGCGGAATTGGGCAAGTCCAAGGAAGAGGAGGACAAAAGCGAGGCAGTTTTCTGGCAATCTAGGTGTCATCAGGGGAAGTTGGGACAAAATCCTTTGAAACCCATGCATAGTTCATTTTAATGTTAGATCATCAACATTTTGGGTAGACAGATGGGTCCTTTTTTCTGTCAGGATTGATCCAGCAGCACTGAAGACTCTTTCAGATAACACACTAGCAGCAGGGCAAGCGAGCTCCTGTAAGGCATATTGTGCCAATTCAGGCCAGACGTCCAGTTTAGAGGCCCAATAGTCAAAGGGGAATGACCTGTGAGGGAAAACATCGATATGGGAGAAGTAGTTTGTAACCATAGTTGACAACTGCTGTCTCCTGTCACTTTTAATCGATGCAGTATTAGAAGTCGTGTGAGTGGTACTTGAGAAATCATTCCACAACATGGTCATTAAACCCCTGTCTCCAACGCCACTTCGGCTGTGTGCAACACGAACACCTCTTCCATTGTGCCCAATACAGCTCGTGGGAGAACCAGCACCGCTGCTGTGTGCTGGGAAAGCCTCAAACAAACGGTTTACCAGAGTTGCTTGTTTGTTAGCCAATATTATCTCTAGGTTCTCTTGTGGCATGATGTTGTGTAATTAGCCTTTGTAGCGTGGATCGAGGATGCTGGCCAGCCAGTAGTCGTCATCCCTCATCATTTTGGCAATGCGGGGGTCCCTTTTTAGGATCCGCAAGGCATAGTCACACATGTGGGCCAATGTTCTAGGTGTCAATTATGCACTTCCAGTGGTGGGTGGAGGAGCACTTTCTGGCAAAGCCACATCCCTACAGTCACGCACAAACACTGCACCTGACCATGGAACGCCAACATTTTCTCTTGCCCCCTGAGAAGCATCCTCCTGCCCAAAATAATCATCCCCCTCATCCTCCACCTCCTCCTCTTCCTCCTCCACCTCGTCCAGGACAGTTCCCTGACCAGACAATGGCTGACTGTCATCAAGGCTTCCCTCCTCCTCCTCCGCTGCAGACGCCTGATCCTTAATGTACGTCAAACTTTGCATAAGCAGACACATAAGTGGGATGCTCATGCTTATGATGGCGCTTACCAGCCGTGTGCATTCCTCAAAACACTGAAGGACTTTACAGAGGTCTTTCAGCTTTGACCACTGCACACCCAGCAATTCCATGTCTTCCCTCAAACTGCCTACTCGTGTATCCTCCCACAAATGCATTACAGCCTGCCTCTGTTCGCACATCCTCTCAACCATGTGCAGGGTGGAGTTCCCCCTTGTTGCAACGTCTATGATTAGGCGGTGCTTGGGGAGGTGGAGCAATCGCTGCAGCTTCTGCATACGAGTGGAGTGGACGTTTGAGCGACGGATGTGCGAGCACAGTCATTGCACCTTATGAAGCAGGGATGTTAACTCCGGATAATTATTAAGGAAGCACTGCACCACCAGGTTCAAAGTGTGAGCCATGCAAGGTATGTGTGTGAGTTTTGCACGGGCTATGGCTGCCACAAAATTACGGCCGTTATCACTGTCTACCTTGCCTGCCTCAAGATGTAGACTGCCCAGCCATGACTCAGTTTGTCGCTGCAAGTAGTCGGCCAGTACCTCCGCGGTGTTTCTGTTGTCGCCCAAAGACATCATCTTTAACACAGCCTGCTGATGCTTACCACTAGCTGTTCGATAGTGGGACACCTCGTGTGCAACACTGTTAGCTGCGGATGGAGTGCTCGCGTGACTGCGCTCTGTGGATGAGCTTTCGCTGATAGAAGAGGAGGAGGATCAAAAGCCTACAGCCAACTATTTCCTATACCGTGGGCTAGGCAGCACTGTTCCTTCGCCGCTGTCCCCAGTGAAGCCTGCATCCATCACATTAACCCAGTGCGCAGTGATGTACATGTAACGGCCCTGGCCATGCCTACTGGTCCATGCATCTGTTGTGAGGTGCACCATTCCACTCACTGTTTTAGTGCATGGACAATGCATGGTTTTTCGAGAAAAGTGCCGACTGGGTAGGTCATAGCATGGGACTGCGTAGGCCATGAGCTCGCGGAAAGCTTCGCTTTCAACCAAATGGTAGGGAATCATCTCTAATGAGATTAGTTTGGCAATGTAGGCGTTCAAACAAAGTGTACATGGATGAGAGGAAGAGTACTTTCTTGTCCTACTCAGAGAGTCTGGTAGGGTGAGCTGGACTGGAGAGCTGCATATGGGGGAAGTAGCGGTGGACCGGACGGACTGAGAGGGGGTTGGTGATGGTATTGGTGGTGATGGCCTAGATTCAGTGTTGTGTTGCAAAACCATTGTGATTCTCTGAGTGCTTTGGCCTTGAGACGACTCCTCCACATTTAGTGCTGGTGGTGTGCTTAACGGTCGCGGTGGTCTTACAGTGGGGGAAGCGATGGAGCGTTGCAGGCTACCTTGAGTCGGAGCAGGTGCACATGTGCTACCTGAGGTTTTGCAGTCTGTCCACGCTTGCAAGTGCATGTTGATTAAATGTCTAAGCATGCAACTGGTATTCAAATTTCTGAGTTGTTTACCTCGGCTAAAGGTCCTTCCGCACTTCTTACAGGTAACCTTTGCCTCTTGAGTAGGATTTTGGACAAAGAAGTGCCACACTGCACTCTTCCTATTATGGTATACATTTTCTGGCCTTGCACGCTGTGCTAAGTTGACCTGCTAAGTTGACCATCTGGCCAAGCTGTCCTGCAACTCTTTTAGTTTTTGTTCCACGTTTTTTGACAGCTACGGGCTTGGCAGATAACCGCTGCTGCGATGTCAATGCCTGCTGCAGATCCATCTCCTTATCTGAACTATTGCCAGCGCCACCCTCCTCCCCCAATGAATGCCAATCCGGGTCAAGAACTGGGTCATCCATCACCTCCTCTTCAAAGTCATCTGCACCTTCCTCTTTACCTTCCTCTGTGTCACCGTGTTAGGTGTTATAGTATGCGGGAAGGGGCATCTGAGTTTCATCAGGGTCAGATTCTGGCTCAATAGACTGCGAGGGCAAAGTAGTGCTCTGGGTCGATGTACCAGCAGAATCATCTAGCAGTGACTGTGCATCAGTGCACTCCATGTCAGATTCATCTTGGACGGGGGAATTCTGGATTTGACTGGATAACCCAGGCATGGTATGTGAAAAGAGCTCGATAGAGTAATCTGAAGTGTGGGCTGCCGCATCCTTAACTTTTGGTGGGGGTGAAGGACACAAGGAAAGGTGTTTTTCCTGACCAGAACCCTGCACTGACGACTCCATGCTTGCAGGTTTTGAACGTTCAGAAGAGGAGGCAATAGAGCTGGTGGCTGTTTCGGCAATGTATGCCAAAATCTGTTCCTGATGCTCCGGCTTTAAAAGTGGTTTTCCTACTCCAAGAAAAGGCAACCTTACATGCCTTCTTGGGCCAGACGATGATGCAGGCTCAACACCTCCTGCCTTATCTGCTATTGTGCTTTTGCCAGAACCAGCCGATGCACCACCACCATCAGTACCAGCTGCGCCCTCCTTCCCACGTCCGCGGACTCTTCCACCATACGTCCTCATGTTTGGGAAAATGTACCAAAAATACCAACAGAGAGATGGTACTGTATGAGGAGCATCCAACTTTGTAAGGTGTATTAAAAAAATTAAATATACGTATATATTTTGTTAGTCACAGATGCTCTCACAGTGTTAGGCGTCGGATTACTGCGTTTACTCCGCAGGGATCCAGACCCTCACATTCTGCAGTCTTCTGCTGTTTACCTACTGCAGAGGAGATTGCAGAGGAGATTGCCTTGCAGCAAATCTCTCCTGAATCTAAGGGTACTGTTACACTTAGCGATGCACCAGCGATCCCGACAACGATATGGATCGCTGGTGCATCGCTAAGTGGTCGCTAGTGAGCTGCCACACAGGCAGATCTCACCAGTGACATAGCAGGGGTCGGGGGTCGTTACTTACCTGTCAGACGCGGCGATCCTGACGTCCTCCCGCCCGTGTCCACCCGTCGCTCGTCCGCGCCACAGGAAGCGCCCAACGAGAAATGATCCAGGACATTCTCGCGCAACCAGCGATGAGCAGCAGGGGAGCCGGTCGGAGGTAAGTATCAGATATAATGATTTCGCTAGCAATATCGCTGCTACGTCACAAAATCGGTGACGTTACAGCGATATTGCTAGCGATATCGCTATGTGTGATGGGGGCTTAAGTCCTTCTGCCCTCCTACTGAGCATGCTCATGGGACGATCTCCCATTGGAGATCGGGAGTCATGTGCTCAGGTCCTGCTCCAGATCTCATTGGTCCATCTCAGAGATCTGGAGGCTTGCAGAAGGTCCTGGCTGCTATAAAAGGCGCCCATGGCTGTTCCGCCATGCGCTAGTATAGACTTACTTGCTGCTGTGTGTATGAGGACGGATGTATGATTCTGGTGAATGACTCATTATAAAACCCCTTCCCTCTGATATTACGTATGTGGTTAGGGACTGAGTTAGAATCAGCGCCAGCGCTCCTCTGCTGCAACATCCACAGCTGCTAGCATCCGACATTGCGCTTGCTTCATAGCTTTGTCGTTTAGCGACAGTGTCCATGCCGTGCTGCAGTAGCAGCTCTCCTTAGTGTCTGCAGCTGCGACGCTGCACACACGGTAGGTCTAGACGGACGTAGTACCGCCTTGGGCTACTCCTGTGACCTGATACCATGTGTGTATTTATACTGAGTACTGTGACCTCAACAGGCTCAGTCTGTGTATTTATGTTTTTTGGGATATCTGTGACTTAACAGAGATTGCTCTGCGCACCTGGGTGACATTTAACCCTGTGCGCATTACCGCCATATTGCTCCTGCCACCACTTAGCAGCGGCTATATCACCTACTGCACGGTGCACCCCGAGCGGCGAACGCACTTTATTATTATTTTTATTTAGTGCGTTCCGCCATTCCTAACACACAGTATGTATTGGACCGTAATCCAACAAACAGATATACGGAACTGTATCAGAAGTGTACAGCTGTGTAAGTTTTTTGTGTAACTAACAATCTCCGTATATGTATTTACGGAGTGTCACACACACGCTGACTCTGTATAGATGTGACTGTAATGCGAACGGCAGATATACAATACTGTTTGAGAATCGGACAGCTCTATACGGTGTCTGTATGGAAAATTGTCAGTCTCCGTCTATTTGTATACGGACTGACACACGCTGTCTCTGTCTAGTTTTGACCGTGATCAAACAGCAGATATACGAAACTGTTTGAAAAGCGGACAGCACTCTAAGGTGTAGGTCTGGAAAAACAGAAAAACTCCTCGGTTTTTTCTTCCAGAGTCACACCCAGATAGCTTCTATTTGTCTGTGATACCAGCCGGTACATGGTAGTGTGTGAGGAGCGTACACCGCTATATGGTGTCTGTATGGAAAATTGTCAATCTCCGTCTATTTGTATAGGGACTGACACACGCTGTCTCTGTCTAGTTTTGATCATAATCAAACAGCAGATATACAAAACTGTTTGAAAAGCGGACAGCACTCTAAGGTGTAGGTCTGGAAAAACGGAAAAACTTCCAGAGTCACACCCAGATAGCTTCTATTTGTCTGTGATACCAGCCGGTACACGGTAGTGTGTGAGGAGCGTACACCGCTATACGGTGTGTGAAAAAATGAATGCTCAGTAACTCACCAGGACAAAATAATAAAAGTTGGAGTGCTTTGAAAAGAGCAGTTTGAACAGCAGTGTGCACACAGCAATGCAGCTAGCAGGTAGCCTTAAAAGGCAGCCTAATCACCACCAGCGCTGCTGCACACAACAAAAATTCTCCTCTTTCACTGCACACTAACTGTACAGTGGAAAGCGCTAACAGCAGAAGCAGTTTTTTTTTCTTCTTCCCTGCCTAACGTTCTCCCTGTTCAGAATCAGCAGCAGCACATCTCCATATTCTAAGATCGGCAGAAGTAAGGTGGCGGTCGGCGGTCACAGCCTTTTATACCCACTGTGACGCCACACAAAGCCAGCCAATTGCTTCAATGCCCTTCTCTAAGATGGTGGTGGCCGCTACCCATGTCATCGCATTGCCCACAGTGTGCGTCCACCTTCATTGGTTGAGAAAAGGCGCTGGAAGCATTATTTGAAACGCGACTTTGGCGCTCTTATCGGCGACCTCATGGCCGACCTCACGCTATGGTCGGGTTTCGATCGGCAAAACTCGACTTTAGCTAAAGTCGGCTATTTTTGAATTTGACCGACCCGTTTCGCTCAACGCTAGTCAAGTCTGATGCCCAGGAGCTGATACAAACAGAAAAGTGCCTCTATGCAAGAACAATACATGGGCCATTTTGAGTCTAATATCTCATCATAATGCACAAGTCAACCTGCTTTGGAAGGAAGTGGTGGTGGGCAAGCTTAATATTTGGACCTCTGTGTGGCTGTACAGGTTGCACCAATGGTATGTCCACTCCTGCTTATGCCACTTCTGCACCAAGCCAAGTAGACTGCTTAGTGCTGGATAGAGAAGTTGCCCAAGCTGAGCTCTGATTGGCTGCTTTGGGCAACTTACAAACCACATAAGGAGAAACAGGGGGCTCTTCTTCTGAGAAGACCCTGTATGCCATATGTTATTTAAATGCAGTAGATATACTATTATAAAAATACAATCAATACAGCAGCTGAAACAATAGGTATCCATTATAGACCATTTTAAGATCACAAGAATACTTATATTAACGTTCTAAATATATGAATACACCTCACTTTGGCCTTCATGGAGTCTCACCTTGTCTTCCATTCCAAAAGTCTGTCTTTTTAATATAAGTTATGATCAGAAAACACATCCTGCATCTCTTGGGTGTCATCCAAGGCTTGGCCAAACTCTAGCACATCACAGAATTTCCATTTTTATTGGATGACCTTCCATTTGAATGTCTGTCAAAGCACATTAATGTAGCAGAAACCGTGTCCCGTGAAGGACTACTGGCATCCGCCCTATATGGTTCAGCTTCTACAATTATAGGCACATCAAATGTATAATGTGGGCTCAAATTACCATAGAAGGGTTAGAAGCAATCAACAAAGCACAATATTTACATTTTTTGAGAGTTTTCTTAAATGGATAATTCTAAAATGGACAATTCTAAGTGTAATATTATTTAGTAATTTCCTTAATTAGTCTAGTAATGAGATCCTAATTTCTCTGTAAGCTTTTATAATTTTTACATTGGACACAAAAAGCCTTTGTCCAGGGATGACCATGCACGAAATGGCAAGTCTGAATGTTAAATGGTGGCAAGAAATGGTGCAATAATCTCCATTCACAGAGGCACCAAAGGTGCCAGGGAGCTTATATTTCTAGCCTTGAGCATCACAATGAATATGACATAATGCATTAATAATGCGATAGTCACAGATCTAAATCTTTTGTAATTTCAGTCTATAGAAAATCATCAGGATCTTGAACAAGAATTATTTCCAATGAAAAATCTTGAATCATATGTTATGTTGTGACTTATATTTCCTTCCTTCCGTCCTTCCTTCCTTCCACTAGTCTTCCTTTCAGTTATTTACCATTATTTTTCTCCCTCTCTCTTCTTTCTTTCCTTTTCCCCCTTCTCTTTTCATTCCTCCCTCCATTCCTTCTTTACTCTTTCAATCCATCCTTCTGCTTTCTTTTCTTCCATCACTTACGGTAATTTCGTCATTCTTCTTGCCATCTTTCCTTAGTGATTCCCACCCTTTTGTTTAATTGCTACCTATCCTTCTGTCCTTTCACATATCTTTCCTATACACCATCCTTCTTTCCTACCTCTCATTTATTCCACCTCTTCTTTAAGTTTCTGATATCATCCCATTTCCCCACCTTTCTTTCTCACTTCTTTCTCCTCCACCCTTCTCTTCCTAACATATTTTATTCCTCTTTTTTCTTTCCTTTTTTCCTTAGCTCCTTCCTGCCTATCATCCATCCTTTCAGCCTCAGCTGTGTTCCATTCCATACTTCTCAGAACTTTTTCCTTCCTACCTTACAGCATTACACTCTCTCTTTTTACTTTCCTCCCCTCCCTCATTTTCCTCCCTTCTCTCTTCCTTCCTTTTTCTTTCTTCTATCTTTCTTCCTTCCTCCATTTCCTGCTTCCCTCATTCCTTCTTTCTTTTCTTCCCACCCTCCTTCTTTCCACCTTTTAATTATTCCTTCCCTCCTTTCCACCATTACATTCTTCCTTCCTTTCTCTCGTCCATTCTTCCCTCCTACCTTCTCTTCCACCTTCTCTACATTTTTATTCTTCTTTCCCCTTCTCTCTTCCTTCCTTTTCTATTTTCTTCTATCTTCCTTCCTTCCTCCATTCCTTTCTTCACTTGTTCTTCCTTCTCTCCCTCCTGTTATCCCTCCTTTTTTCCACCCTTCCATTCTTCTTTTCTCTCATTCTTTTGTCCCTCTTTCTTGCCTTCCCCTTCTTTCTATACCCTTTTTCTTCCATTCTTTCCTTTCTTTACTCATTTAAGCTCCATTCTCCTATCTCATCTTATTTTCATCTTCCACTCATTTTCCTTCCTTCTGTCTTCCCTTCTCTTTTCCTTTCTTCAATATTTCTTTCTTCCTCCATTTCCTGCTTCCCTCCTTTTAATTCTTCCTTCCCTACTTTCCACATTTTAATTCTTTCTTCCCTCCTTTCCACCCTTCATTCTTCCTTTCTCTTTTCCTTCCTTCCCTCCTTTCCAACCATACATTCTTCCTTCCTTCTCTCCTTTCTTTTATTCTTTCCTTTTTTCCATTTTGCTTTTATAATCGAAATCCTGTAAATACCCCAAAGTTTTCAGGTTTTCCTTATAAACGTGGACTCCGATGATTACTTGTCCTTGCAGTTGTTTGGGCTTACACAAGTTAGTTTATTGAAGGTGAACCCTGTTCTGTCTGCATTCCAGGACTGAAGAGAAGAAAAGATTGGGATTAGCGCCAGAAAGAGATGAACTGATGCAGTCTGTCAACAAACCCTGAGGTAACAGTGTCATAATTTATAAATCCGACCAACAATAGGACAGTAATTAAGGATACGAGCTTCTCTTCCCACCATGGAGCCTGTTTAAGTAAACCAAGATCTCCTAAGCCCAAGAAGTGGCTCCTCGCTTCAAAACAAAGACTTAAATGATACCGGAAAGTGCACAGGAAGTCGTGTCCCCAAGAACTGAGGCTGTTGGGACTTGCAGATCTGGCTCAATGGTTTTACTAGGACAGCGTGCCGCCAGGACACTAGACAAGATATTAGACGCTTAAGGCCCAGACTTGTATTCCTGAAAGGACATGCAAGGAACGACTATGTTCTTAGCAGACAAAAGTCAGTCTGTTCTGCCTCACGGAAGAAGAAGAATATAGTGGTGTCACTTATGTGCATGTTACTGTATATAAGAACCTAGATGTTACAAATTAGGTAAAATTGCAATTGCTTATAAAACCCAGGAACCTTGTAATTTACTTATTCATAGTAAATATCAGCTCCTTTGTCAATGACAGAGGGATTTTTGTTTGATTTGCTTTTTGCAAATTTCTTACATTATCGCCACTTCTGCAGTCTAGCAGAAGTGGCAATTTCCACCTAGGCAAGGAGGAGCACAGTAGTTGCAATCTCTTTGATTTAGAGCTTGGAAGCGCTGCTCTGAAGCTTTCCAAATCACCAACTTTAGTGTCTCTCTTCTCTAGTGCCAAAGAGACAAAGCTGTCTCTCCTAGCAGCACATAGTTTGGGCCACGGTGGAATGATGACCTTTATTCTGAAAGAGGTCACCACCCCCTTTGTAAGCATGAAGCTGAGAGATGCCCTTTTTGAAGAATATGAGAATAAACTTTATAGGGGTTATTTTTCATAAATTTTTTCCTTCATTTTATTTTTTAAAACATCGACACTCTAGTCCATGCTTAATTCTTGGTAGTGCAGTCAAATGAATAACTCTGAGCTACAAACTGTTGAGGAGAAATTTCAATAGAATTGTGGAGAAATATGAGTTTTGGGAGAGGGAAGGGCAAGATCTCTCGGAGTCCAAGCCAGGGGTTTTGGAAAGTCACCCACAAATCACAAGTCCCTAAAGTTAAGCATGATAGCTGTCGGATTTATTTAATGCATCCTATTGCACCTAAAGAAATGACACTGGCAGCATCATCGGCAACCAACACTACATCCAATTAGATGTACAAAGTAAAGTATTGTTTTAATTTTTGTAGCCAAAACATTGGGCTTAGAGATGGGTAAATTCATTTCTAACTAATTCAATTTATTACAAATTTTGCAAAATTTTGGATGGTAGCAAATTCAAAATGTTCTGTATTTCGTTCTCACAAAATCTAGCAAAAAAAAAAGTCAGCTTGATTCTTTTGCGCTCTGGAAAGAGTTGAAAATACAAAACATGTTATACTCCCCTGTCCTAAGTTTTCATAGTCTCTGTCCTGCAATATTGTAGCTCTCAGTTCCTCAGCGCAGGTCTCTGAGGTCAATGACATGCACTGTTCCTTCCATGTAACATTGTGTGGAGGAACCGAAGACACTGGCAAAGAGAGCTATGGTGGCAGTAGAGCTGGTATAAGGAGTCAGCTGAGATCCTAGGACAGGGGAGTATACATTTTTTAACCATTTCTTTTTGTTTATTATATCTTTGAGGTCTTCAAAAATGTCAGCGCATAATAAATACATTTTCAAGGAAATTGTACCACTTGCAATTTGGACCAAATTTATTCAAACCAAATCAAATATGTCGGCCAAGTTGTGGGAATCTGACAATTTGAGAAGTTTTGCTCATCTCTTCTTGCATGTCCACTCTTCATAACTGAGTTCTAGACAGTTTTTAGTTTGCTTACCCTGCATGAGACTTCCCTCTATGTGCAAGGATGGAGAGCCACTCTAATAAGTCCATGCCCTTGTATTTCATGGAAGACTACATTGATTTAAAAGGCTAGCCCATAGTGCCAAATATTCTGCTTCAGACCCTAGCCATCTTGATAACAGCTTATTAGAGGGGTGTGAGAATTCAAACCCATCGTATTCTTTTTCAAAGGTTTTGTTAGGCTGTGAGGGAATGCTGGAATTTTTGGAAAAGTTGGAGATTGTTTTTGTCTTTAAATAGAATAGAATGCTTGGGATATTCTCATCCTGTACATTCATGGAATAATCATCTAATATACTTGCCATACTTGTCAATTCACAGAACTCCCATTGAAATGATTGAAGAGATCCACAGTGCACTCCCACCACCTCTTCACTGACAGCAGCACACAACGGGCCCTTCATCTTGAAATAGAAGTGGGTTTCAACACTGGGACAACCCATTTCATAATGAAAAAGTTTACCATACTACTAAAAAAAACTATAATATCTAAAGGGTAATCAAATTTATGTACATTTTTTAGGAATGTGCAGAACACTTTTCGATTTGCTTTGCACAATTCGCCTAAAATAGTCACAACCATATTACATATTGCAGACAATTACATCACCCGAAGAAGGATGACATGACCTTGGGCTTCCCCATAATGCTTCTACATGGTATAGCACAGCTAATAAGAAAGAACTATCACAGCCTGTACAAAAGCAGAAGTAGGAAATGGAGCAGACATTTTGTGGTGAATCTGGACAGTGAGAGCACATCATAGCTCACAGCTCAGCAATAAAAAATAGGGAGCGAAACTCATAAAACTTTGAACAAAATGTAGAAATAGTGTGTGACAGGACTGCAGTGATGAATGTTTACCATCCGTTTACCCACATCCAGATATGGTGAAATCACTGTGACATTACTAAGGATGCCTTTTTCACTAAATTGCTTGTAAAAGGGTTGGGTACAGTTGTAGTAAACCTCAGAGTGTTACACAGTTCTTTTCTGGGCAAAAGGAGGTTTTGCAGTAATGCAATTTGCCACAAAAGCATTTTTTTAGAAAAATTTGTGGAAGCTAACAAATTCGAATTTCAAAAGATTTGCTCATCTTTGCAGAGGAATGGAACATTCTGAAGGAGTTCACTTGACATAATGCAGCTCAAAATCTACAGCTGATTTGTAGAATTCCTTATTCCGGAGCTGTAGGAGCAGAGCCTCTCAGTAATATTTTACATTGTGTGATTCATGAAAAAGATTGCAGAAAGCTGCAGAAGAACAGACAAGGAACAAATAAAATATATTTCTTTCCTGGAGAGAATCACGCACAGTAGAAGGGTCATTCACCGAGGAGATGTCAGATGTAATTATTTGTCGGTTCAGCTCAGCTGGGGTTATCCAGAGCTTGACTAACTAGGCAGGGAATAAACGTCATCTCCCGACCCTCATCTCTCAAATAATAAAGCCTGCATATATACATCATGAGGATGGCTGGGGACCTTTGAGAAGATCAGAATGATTGTCCCTGTAGGGAAAAGGTGTGAGCTGTACAGTAGCCACAAACAATTACATTAGTTAATGAACTCTTATTAGGTAGGAAGAAGTTGACCAACAGTCCAATTTTTTCTTAAGGGACTAAGTGTGAAGATTTTGCCCCCAGCAAATTTTATATCCTTTGGGGGGATTGTCAGAGGACTTTAAAATGTAAGACATTTGCAACTTTTTAAAAAAGACTACATTAAACCTCTCATGGTTATAATGCACTCACAACGCCTGGTCCTCACGTGACTCTACTGACCGGGGATCACCATTGGATCACACAGTCATCCATGTCAGTAGAGTCAAGTGAAGTGAAAAAGTATAGGGTTGTAAAAGCATCATGACAGTCACTATTGATGAACTTCTGACAAGGTTACAAGGTTCCTTCAGTCTCAAAATAATGGACTGATCAATACATAAGATAATACAGATTTCGGTATCCATTCAAGACCAGTCAGGTGTTCCTATAGTCTATTCAGGGGTTCGATAACATAGATGTCTCCATATAAACCACCATGGACAGGTGTCTGTTCTTCCACAATACAATGCGTCCAGGGAATCATCCTGCAGGATTACTTCTATACGTCAATAAGCAGTGCCCTGGACAAAGCTGGAAGGGTGAAACCATGGGTCAGGCAAGTTCCATAATTCGTGCTGCTTTATGAACAATTTTAAATTATCTTCAAAAGTTATTTTATCTATCCATTTATCTATCTGGGTAAAATACATTGGACTTAACAAATCATTGCTTATTGTTTTACTCTAGGGTCTGATTGCCTTACAGAAATTGCCTTGCCATCCATAAATTTCAATGGCCATGCCAAGTCATTCAATCTCTTCTATGGCTACCAGAGAAGCCAATTTCCTACCTGATGGAGTCCTTCAGGCAGCAATACTAGATTGTCTATAAACTGCTTAACAGAGATGATCAGAAAGATTTACAGGAACCTGACCCAAGGGTCACATCGGTGGTCCACAACTGCTAACCAAAGCCCTCTGAAATTCCTTCTGATTCTTTGGCACAGCACAATGTCAATATTTGACGCAATGTAAGAATGAGGTCATCCTGGATCTACTGATTAGAAGAGGCATCGGGGATACTGACAGAAAGGCATCCAGGATGGCTTACCTCCCTTGAGATTAAAAATATAAAAAATTGTAATCCTTCTCTATCCAACACCCTCTTTTGGAGACAAGTCAAGAAGCCACCAAGAGGTGACCATAAAGTTTATGATTACTTTAACGCTTCTCGACCCAAATTTTCAACCTGTTCATTATTTTGGAAAGCCTGGTATCGATACCTTGTGGCCATAATTAGCCATCAACAGAGATGATCTCGTCTCAGGGCTGAAGTGTAGTTAGTGATCCTTGTGCGTGATGGAAGAAGTAGGGTATTATTCATTGCTGAGAAACAAGAAAAAAAGAGTTAAGACCAAAATGATAAAAAGCCTTTAAGATTCCTTTAAGAACCGGAGAATCATGTTTCCCTGCTCTTCCGTCTAGTCTTCTGAATAATAAGCCAGAAGTAAAACATTCTGTTGTCTTTAATGCAAATCAATACGACGCCTTTTTAGTCTGCTGTTCTACTCTCTGGACAGTATAAACATGTCACATAAATGTCACATAAATAAAGGTGCAAAGTGCTAGATTGTGTCAGCATCGATGCTGGGTACTTTTAATTGCCTTAAATACATGTTGGACACAGATCTATAAGATTTTTTTCTTGATTTTTTTTTTTCTACCATAAGGCACTGAACTTTAGATGGAACTCCGGTCAGAGGGTCACTTTTTTTTCTGAATGACCACAGAGTTGCTAGACTAAAGATGCCCATATGGCTTACATATGATTTCCAAAAGATCATTCTGCTGATATCTCTCCCAACTTCTTCACACACATGAATCCTTCATAGAGGACCTAATGGTTCCTCTTATGGGGAGAGTGGAGTAAGCCACTGCCGAACTCGTCTAGCAGCAGCTTATCCACTAGTGGAGCAAATCAAGGGTTTGGATTAAAACTGACCTAATTCAAATTATCCGGTCAAGCGTTCCAAAAAATAAAATCCTATTAGGCACACTATATTCTCATGTGTGTGAGAACTTTAACATTCTCATATCACTGAATCCAAAATGCAATACTGTCCTCCCCCATCCATTGGCGGAGTACTCAATCTATGGGACAACCAGTTCACATGGGCAGGTAGACATATAAAAAGTATTAAAACAACAATACATGGAGGGTACTTCATTAAATGGTCACCTTGGAGTTACGGTGACCTTCCGGTAAATTTGCTGAACAATCTACCCACGTAAGTGATGTGTGTTGAGACCATCTCTTTTGTTGCATAAACCCTACAAACTATTAACCATATACATTTTTTGCATTTAATATCCGTTCAGAGATATGTTTCTCCAAATAGGTTATCTTCTGGCAGACTTTTGGGGCGTACTATCGTATTAGTGTCTAAGGTTGTATTAATACTGGCCAATAATTGGGAATTATTCCCAATTGTCATCCTATCTAAACAGGCTGCTAGTCACCTGACGAACAAGCAATTTATTGGCTCCATTCTCCTGTGTTAAAAAAAAGACATGTGCCACAGAGAACAATGACAGTCTAAGTGCCCGTAATAATTTTCCAGAACAAAGAAAGTAACCTGCACTTACTGGAAATATGATATGATATAAAGTGTTGGTTTATTGTCAACGCATTTTAGAATCACACCAACTACATCTTCAGGTCAACCACATGTATGTGCACATAATGATCTATTACCAATCAAAAGGGCAGTCGACCTGTCTAAATAAGGCTGGTTTCACATTTGCATATCTGTGCGCAGCGTTTGATCCTCATAGATCCGCATGTGTCATGCGTACATATCTTTAACATGGTGTACGCAGGGACATGCGTTTGCATGCGGATGCATCCGCATGCATCGTTTAGCGGTGTGCGGCGGGGCACGGGGAACACAACATGCTGCACTTTTTGAGGCGCCAAAAATCCGTCAAATATGCGCAGGCATGCGCATGCAGATGAGTGCGTCAAAAAACGCATTACTGTCTGTGGGAACACATTGGACGCAAGGACATGCATACACATGTGTTCGATATGCATGTGTACTTCAGACTGAACAATCCTCCAATTGACTGCCACTTCCCCTGTAACAACTTCCCCAACCACTCATAGCCTATAATCACAGCCCAACACCCCCCCAGATCCCAAAAGTAAAGCCCTTTTTTAAAAAAAAAAATTATTATTTATTTGCCAAATTTCCTCTTGTTGTTATATTTGTTAATAAAAATTCTTTTGATTCACAATACCTGTTTCTTTATCTCTTTATTTAAACATGTGTGTATTGTTGAGCGAAGTATTAACAGGTGTTATAGCAAAGATGTTTATTATTAAAGTTACAGTCAAGGAGCTAGTATTAAAGTCAGCAAATATTACCGGTACATAACATTACAGGTACATAACATTACAGGTCCATTTAACTTAGCAGCTTAAACCACTTCGTTTTGCCATGCCACACGTCCAATATCCAAAACAAAGTAGGCAGCAAATTTATCCCTGATTTGGGCAACTTCCACTGTAGTCCTCAGAGGGTGATCTTGGTAATCCTGCAATGTGGTATGAATAGGTTCGGCAAGTTCTAATTGTTGTCGCTCTTTCACCAGGATGTAATTGTGCAGAACAGCACACGCTTTCGCAACCTCAACAATTGTCTCAGTTTTTAGATTGATGGCTGTTCCCAAAATGTGCCATTTATATACCAGCAATCCAAAGGCACACTGCACAGCTCTTTGTGCCCTTGTCAGTCGGTAGTTGTAAATCAGGGTCACCAACAGACATTCCTCCGCAGGAACGATGTAGTTGTGTGTCCTGCCTGGTGATGGATCCTTGGACACATTGCAGCAAATCATCGACGCTCTGTTCCGACATTCTCGTGTACTCAAAAAGCGTCTCCAGGTTTTCACGCATCTCAGTGTACAAGGAGTGGTAGGCTCCACGACTCTCTCGGACTTCTAAAATGGGGTGTTGCCAATAGCAACGACGACGTCTTCTCTGTCTTTCTCTTCTTCTTTCTTCTTCACAAGCCACAGCAAAGGCAACAGCCAATATCAATTGCAAATCAAGATTAATAAGGAAGCTCTCCATGCCAAGATCCATCTTGCAGCTGGATACATCAGCAAAAGACGAAGATTTCATCTGTGCAGTGTGTCTATATATAGAAATCCCATGAAACACGCACATTGATTGTCTGGTGTCAAGGAAACTCTACTGGAAAAGCATTGGAAATATCGAACGCATGCGCAGAAGCAATGCAAACGCATGCAAAAACTCATACAAGCGCATGCACACCCAGCGTTTTTTTTGCCGTCATGCGTAAGATGATGCAGATAAAAAACGCTGCGTAAGCATGCGTTTTGCATGCGGATGATACGCTGCAGACTCAAATGCTAATGTGAACCTAGCCTAAGGCTTGTGTAGAGCTATTCAGTGGTCATTTAATAGCCATCATCTCATCGGCAAGTGTAAATGCTCCTTCAGCCCATTGGTGGGTCTTCTGTCCAACCCTAATTCCAGGTCTATGAAAATAAAAAGAGTTTTTATAATATTATAACAGTCAAGATTTCCATTTTTCAAGGTAATTATCCAGGCAATTTATGGCTTAGACCTCCTCGCCAAAATCACGCATATGCACATCAGGTTCTCCTCCTTTCCATGCCTCTCTGTTCTCCCACCTACCTGGATAAAGAAATGTTGTAATATGTTTGGTGCAACAACTCCATTCATGTTTATGAGTGTTTAATTGCTAGATGTGTATGCTGTTTATAAAGTTAGAACAAAAAAAACTCCCAGAGGCTCACACAGGGAGAGCATGTGACTGTATTTCCTGTTTTCCCTGTGTCTGTGTAAGAGAGAACCAGCCTGCTGTAGATGCTGCACAGATAGAGACACACAAATTATTTATTCCTGATCTATTAAGCTTATCAGATATTATTCCTGTTTGTTTCTGAATAAAGAAGCTCTGTTGTCACACGCTTGGAGAGTATCCTAAATAAGCCACTGCCAACAAGAAATCTTTTGGAATTACTGGTTTCCAGAAAGTTTTGGACAGGTTAGAATTGATGACTCTTCAGGGATTCTAGGAGGTTTCTCCTTAATCCGATTTTCTGGGAGACTTGTCAAGTACGCTTATGGTCCTTATAGTGATGGTCACCCTGCCCTTCTTAGCCATTAGTGAGCTCTTTAAATAGGTGAATAGTACAGTAGAAGAGTATTTTAGATATTTTCCTTTTTAATCTCCCCTAACTTTTCTTTTTTTGGAGGGGGAAGGGAATAATTACTCTTTCAGGATTTTCTTTCTATACATTATTTTCTAGACAACAATAAAGACCAGTCCAATACCCCAAGTTGAGAGAACATTTACTATAAACACACCTGACTCCCTGTCGAGCTGAAAGTGATTCTGAACCGCTCTCCACTGCGAAATGCGTAGTGCTCTCATGGATTATAGCATTCACCAACTCAATTTATGAAATAAATAGCTATTTAGAATATGTATACTGTATATATACTGTATATATTAGGGCTTCTATGGGTGTTTTTTGGGGATTTTGATGTCTTTATGTTCTGATTTAAAGGAGAAAAAATCTTTTTCTTCCTCTTTTATTTGTTGCTAAAAAAGTTACACGCGGTTATCGAAATCTACAAGCTGATTACCTGGGAATGGAGGGGGGCTCACACTGAGAAGACAGCTAACGCTTATTTTACTTTGAATATTCCAAAATCTTTTCTTGTTAGCATTTAAAGAAAGGGAGAAATCGAGCATCATGCTGGCGACTATTATTATAACAATGTTCTGTCATTATCCTCCCTTCTAGGGGGCATATTGCCTGTGCTGTCTACTTAGCTGTGCAGAAATACATATTTTTTGTCCTAATATCAAGGTAACACTGAAAAAGCAGTCGGATGGCACCGTCACATTAAAAGAAGGCCCTGTTTCTCTATGAAAAATATTTAATAAAAAATGTAAAAAAAGACAAAATATTCACTAATCGATTCAATGGATAAATTATGTTCTACTAATTTTTTTTTAAAAATGCTTTTCTTACCTTTTTTTAACTTGTCATTTTTTTCCTTTGTTTTATCATATATTTTTTCAGAGTGAAAAGAATATTATTATTTTTTTGCTTTGCTAGTTTTAGTTGTTCTTCTCTTATTTTTAAAAGTTACAGCTAGAAATTGTCAGCAGAGATGAGAAAATCGATTGGTTAAAAAAATCCAGCTCAATGGAGGCCATCCAGCCACCATTTAGGTGATTTCTTTATAGGGTTCACAAGGCATTAAAAATATTAATGATTTTATTCACCTGTCCTGAGTCCACTTCTTACCTGTTCTGCTTCTGAAGTGTTTTACCCGGTCCTCCACTCGCTTCGGGGCTTCTGCTTTCTCGTCTTTGGTCTTCTTGTCTTTGGTCTTCCATTCTTCTCATCTTTGTTCTTTCATCATAGTCATGTGGGACAGGACGTAGAAAATGATGCACGTAGCACCCCACATGACCATGCAGTAAGCTTTACTCAGCATTTGAAGATTTAGGGACAGTAGATTGCAGACAATAAGAGTGGAAGGTCTAACATGAGTTGAATGAAGAAGAGAAGACAGAAGACCTGAAGAAAATGTCAAACTGTGTTTGCCAAGCTACAAGCTATGGCAGCAGGATAGGTGAGGGTCAGGCCTAGGACAGGTAAGTATAAATGTTGTATTATTTTTTAACCCCTTCCTGGCTCTCCGTTTATTTTACTTTGAACTCTGGAGAGGTCTTAAAGCACAAGAAATGCCCTTTTGATGCAGATTTAACTCTGATCAAATTTTAATCAACCAAATTGAATTTGCTGGTAAATTTGCTCTAATATTTACCAAAAACTAATTTTGTGACGCTGTGTGTGGTCCAGAGATGATCGGGAGACAGAAATAGTTGAAATGTGGCTTATTAGTCCACGTGTTTTGAAGTAAGTACATTCTTCATCAGTCAGTGGGGGACTGGAAGAGAAGAAGGGAGGACAAGGAGGGAGGAAATGAGCCAGTGAGCCAACAGTGGACAGAAAGGGAGGAAGGGAACCGGCATAGGACAGGGAAGGAGGAAATGAGCCAGCGAACCAATGGAGAACCGAAAAGGAGGAAGGGGGCTAGCGGAGGACAAGGAGGGAGGAAATGAGCCAGTGAGCCAATGGTGGACTGGAAGGGAGGAAGGGAGCCTGCGGAGGATAGAGAAGGAGCAAATGAGACAGCGAGCCAACGGAGAACCGGAAAGGAGAAAGGGAGCTAGCTGAGGACAGCAAGGGAGGAAATAAGCCAGTGAGCCAATGGAGGACTGGAAGGGAGGAACTGAGCCAGGAGTTGAATCAACGGAGGACTGGAAGGGAGGAAGCAAGAATTTGAAAGCAAATTCAATTTGCTTCGAATTGATTGCCTCAGCTCTACGTGTGAACTCTATAATTAAACAATCAACTAGTGAAATATCAAAAATCTGAATTTTCCAAATTGTTTCTTGCGGACAAAGAATATAAAAAATTACAAGTCAAGTTGCCACTTCAATGCACCAGGCACAGCTCCAACAAAGTTGTAACCCAATCTAATATAATGCAGAATCTGAGAATTCATTGTCCCCTATGTACATTGCAATCTGATTCTTTACCAAAATAAATTTGTCACAAACTTTGTCTTATCTTCCCGATAGCAAAGCCAGATAAATCACGGCTCGGCTGCTTTCTTGTGGGATCCTCAAGAATATACAGACACTGTATTGCGACAGTTTGCAAACTTATCATCCTACATCTGATTGCTCCTCTCCCTGGAAGGAAGCAGAAATTATTAAATATATTCATTACACTGCGGCTCCGATATATTTTCTTTCTCAGACACTCTGCCTACTCATAAGTTATACATTTATAAAAAAAATATCTCTCTGATACTTAATGGCAGTAAATCTGGGAATATTAGCAACACTGTATTTCAAACATCAAGAATATACAGATATGCAGATCCAGGCAGTTTATATTAGGATGGGGCTAGATTTTTGCAAGCGATGATATAAATTGGTATAAGGGCTAGTTTACATTACCATATGGCAATCGCATTTTCTTGTCTATATTATGAATGCAAGCCCCAACCGGAGGTCTTGTGACTCAAAACTATCAGCCATATGCATATGAGACTGATCTCAAGGTCAAACTAGAATTTTTGGTTGTATCTCCTACTCTGGACCTCTGTTTCAGGCACTGGTGAGCCATAGCAGAGTAACCTTGTATTAAACGGGCTTGTATTTTCAAAGGATGACATGTAATGCTCAATTTTGCCCACATTTGAATTTTTTTCTTGCTGGACCCAGAAGGTCTCCATTTAGAAAAGTGTTTAATGCTTATCACATAGAAGTAGCTAGGGGTTTTGGTCTGGGGGAGGTGGGGGGCAAAACTTCTGAATGAGCACCTAACCATGTAACACTGATTACAAATATGGTGGTGCACCCTTATAGTGGATGTAGGAGAACCTCAGCAGATGACCACGCTGTTAAGAATAACATAGTGACCATATAGCTGGAGATACAAATCCTACAGAACATGCAAGAAATCACAGCACAGTTATAGACGGTGACTTACCACTGACATTCTTTTTTATGGAGTCATTCACCTTTCTCATCTCTTCCATCTGGCCCAGACTTCTTCCAGCCAGGACTCGGATGCAGAGATTACAACAAAGACACATGATTTCTCACATTTTAGGCATGGTCCCCATCTATTCCAAACCTGCAAAAACTCCTTATCCTGTGATACCCCAATGCTGAGCAGCTGCTGCAGTATGTGTCCGTATTACTACACCTACTGTGTGACTTCTAATTTTCCTCCTACTGGAGTCCTAGATTCCCGTTTGATTAAACTCAAAAGTGCCCCACAATAGTAAAATATTCCATAGTGAATTCCTCCAGTCCTCCATACAGCATACTGCACTCCTCATAGTTCTCCATATAGCATACTGCAGTCCCCATTGTCCTCCATACAGCATACTGCACTCCTCATAATCCTCTATTCGGTATAATGCACTGTCCATAGTCTTCCATATGGTATAATGCACTCTCCATGGTCCTCCATATGGTATAATGCACTTCCCATAGTCCTCCATGTGGTACAATGCACTCCCCATAATCCTCCATACAGTTTAATGCACTCCCTTTAGTCTTCCATGTGGAACAATGCACTCCCCATAATCCTTCATACAGTATAATGCACTCCCCATAGTTCTCCACACAATATATTGCACTCCCCATAGTCCTCCATATAGTATAATGTAGTCCCCACAGTCTTCCATATAGTATATTGCAGTCCCCATAGTCCTCCATATAGTATAATGCACTCCATAGACCTCCATATGGCATAATGCACTCCCCATAGCCCTCCATACAGTATAGTGCACTTCCCATAGTCCTCCATATAACATAATGCACTCCCCATAGTGCACCACATATGATAATGCACTCCCAATAGTCTTCTGTACAGTATAATGCAGACACCATAGTCCTCCACACAGTATATTTCATTCTCATAGTCCTCCATACAGTATTCTGGCCACCACAATATTATCACATTTTTTTAAAATACAATACTGGCCTCTCTCCCTTGCTCCCCCACTGCTCCAGTCTCTGCAGCCAGCATTCTAAACCACCTATACATCTCAACACAGCTGGAACCATGTAGTGATGGCATCGCGCCCGCACCGTGGATGAATGATGGGGGAGGAAGTATCAGCTGACTCTCCCTCTTTCATTATTGTTTTCATCTTTACTGCCATCCAGGATTTGAGATGAGCGAACTTGTTTGGAAAACGTTTGTCAATCTCAAATTCAGCACGAACATAGCACATTCAGATTCGTGTTCGCTTTCACAAGCATTTTTACTCAAAGTTTCCACTAATGCTTTTTTTATTACTTTGGCTATGATAGTGGTGCTGCATGATAAGAGGGAAGATGGGGGGATGGGTTTGTTGAGGGGAGAGGGTGTAGAGAGGTTAGAGGAGAGGCGCACGCTTTTCTTTTTTTTACTTTATGTGTTGATTCCCTCAGCCAATCAGGGCTCAAAAACCAACCACAACATCATGACACAAAGTCTTCTGTGATTGGCTGCCAAAATCACATGTCCCTGGCCATATAAAAGAGGACATCTTGTTTGCTGGTGCCATTGTCTCAATGTTGCAGTGCAGAGAGGTCGCTCTAGTGCTGGTGCTGAAAGTAAACTTGTCAGTTGAATAGATAGGATCTTGTTCTGTGCGAATTTGATCTGCCAGCTTCAAAGTACATTGTGCAAAAACTGTGTGGCAATTCCTGGAAGCCACATTTGCTACTCCCAATCATTTGTGGTAAAACTGTATTTCAGAGACAAATCAGAAGGCCAGATTTCCACTTAAAAATCGTTAGTCCTAATATTGGGGTGCAGCCTGGAGACCAATTACCTAATCCAAATTGTTTGTCATAATACTGTGCTTCAGTGACAAATCAGAAGGCCAGATTTCCACTTAAAAATCGTTAGTCCTAATATTGGGGTGCAGCCTGAAGACCAATTACCTAATCCAAATTGTTTGTCATAATATTGTGCTTCAGTGACAAATCTGAAGGCTAGATTTCCACTTAAAAATCGTTAGGCTTACCAGTGTTGTTCAGGCACACTAAAAAAATAAATAGCGATTGCTCATTTAGTGACAGGTGACTGACAGCTGTGGGCCTAAAGGGGCCTTTACACATAGCGATATCACTAGCGATATCGCTAAAGTGTCACCGGTTTTGTGACGCAGCAGCGATATCGCTAGCGATATCGCTATGTGTGACACTTACCTCCGACTGGCTCCCCCGCTGTCTGTCGCTGATCGCGCGAGATCCTGCAGCTCCATTTCTCGTCGGGCGTTTCCTGCTGGGCTTCCTGCTGGCACTGATGAGCGACGCGTGGACGCGGGCGGGAGGACGTCAGGATCGCCGCGACTAAAAGGTAAGTAACGACCGCTGCTGCGTCGCTACATCGCTTTGAGATCTGCCCATGTGGCAGCTCACTAGCGACCATTTAGCGATGCACCAGCGATCCTGACCGGGTCGTATCGTTGTCGGGATCGCTGGTGCATCGCTAAATGTTAAGGGGCCTTAAGGTTGTGAAACAGCAGGGTACCAGAGGGGAAGACTACTTACAACATGAGTGGGAAAAAGCAAGGTCGTGGTGGAAGAGGAAATAGGCTTGGTATTCAACATGTACGTGTGTTAATGTTAATGAAACTGAGCAACGACTATCTTGTCCTATCCGAAGACCACTGACAACATCTGTTAGTGGACGGACTATTCGAATCCTTTCTATTGGCAGCTGCACAGTGGTAGACCTTGTTGATGAGGCTTAGAAAGATCATGTGCTACAGTGGATGGCAAACTCTGCATCAAGTGGACTCTTCTCCTCTTCCTCCAACTTATCATCACACACAGTACAATTATCAAGGGTGGCACCTCCTCTCACCCTTGTTGCCCCCACGTAAAAAAATTTACAAACACCCAACTGACTATGGGGAACCAGACATGGGCCATTCTGCAGAGCTATTCACACATTCTATTCCATGGGCATCAGAGGTCTGCTCCGAAGAATCACAAAATCCAGAGGAAAGCATCTGCACCAATGCCTAAAATTTTTTCATGTCAGATTTGGGGCAGGACAAAGTAGGGTCTGAGCAGAATCCAGACCCTCATCAGAATCACCTGCTGATGAGACTCAGATACCATAGGCGCACACAGACTATACTGTGGTGCCAGGGCAGGACGAGGAAGGGAAGGGTGACTCTCAGGGTGAAGAGTATGAGAACAGAGGGGATGACAATGAGGTTGTAGTTCCCACTTGGTGTGAACCCAGAGGTATGCAGCTGAGCAGCTCAGCAGATGAGGTGGAGAAGGAGGAAAATGAGGAGGCTACAATGCAGCTTCCCACACAGACACGAAGTGATGCATCCATGCCAACTGCATCCTCAGCCCCAACTCTGGCTGTGGAAGCACTGGTCGCAAGTGTGCAAATTGCAAGGGCAGTAATAACCCAACACACATCTGTCAAATTTGCCAAAAAAATGAGTAGAGGCCAAAATTGCAGCAATTTAAAAACTACAAGCATGAAACGCACATGAGAGATCAGCATGATTTAGTATGGGAATCTCACTGCGCTAAAATATGCACTAGCGGACCTCACCAACCACCGGCTGTCCCATCAACTCCATCTGCTGCTTCTTCCTCCTCTGTTACCATGCCAAGTCCTCTCACACAGATCTCCGGCCACAGAAAATACACTTGTTTACCCCGTAGAGTCGGGGTGACTGAGAGCCCATCAGCTGTTAGGAAGTAGACATGACTGTTGCTTTTGTGTCAACTAGCACAACACATCTTTTTCAATTCACCATAACATGTCTGCCTGCACCTCACTGACCGGCCAGCAGTTTGTCTTGTTCTCTGTAAGCCCTTGGTTCTGCAGTTGTGGTCACATAAAAGAATGTTTCCTCCTACACATGCCAAAGCTAAGTGCTTATGGGTCGCCCCCGCGGGCTTCACCCAGGGTAGCGGGGCACTCGGTACCGGACCGGTGTCAGGGGGATGAGGTGTCACAGCAGCGGTGACCTGGTCCGTGGCCCTGGGCGCCCAATATCAATGGCGGTGGTGTTAATGGTGTTAAAGTTTATATGAATAGTTTGTGACGCCACACGTGGTGTTTGGCAAGTAAGATGGTAAGCCAACGCTGCATGCAGATCTGCTGGGACTGATGGTGTGGTGCAGCAGAGATGGTATAGCTCCACACAGGTAGAGCTGTAGTCCCAGGGCAGTGTAGGTGCAATGGATGAGGAGAGGCACAGAATGGTATGGAGGCTGGTATTCAGGTGTAGTGGTGTGGGAATAACTGGAGGACACCAGAGTATGCGGTTCCAAAGCTTTACTCACTGTTTGCAGTTCACACAACTGCCTGCCTCCGTACTGTGTTCTCCAGGTCAGGGCTCCAGCCAACCTCCAGGCAGGATAGGGTTCTCCCTTCCACACTCCGCCAACTTTTACCTTACTGAACGACTCCTCCAATGTGCCTTTAGGTGTGAAGCACTCCAGTACTTAGTTACCCTGGAATGCCTCTCTCTAGGTGTTCCTAGTCTTTACTTGTATGACAGACTGCTATAGCCTGCTTCGGGGACTCCACACTGCGTCCCGGCTCTCTATTCAGTTGCTGTTGTGTCCCAAGTCAATGATGGGAGCAAGGCGTTAGCGGCTCACTACTCCTCCGGTTTCTGTTGCCGGACATAAAGATCCAATCAACCTCGGGGACCGGGCCCCGGCCTTTGCGCTCTCTGGACTGGAAGGGTTCTCTCTCTTTCTCAAACTGCTTCCCATCGTCCTTCTATTCTCCTTCGTTCCGATCTGTTCTATATCTCTCTTATGGAATCTGTGGTCTTCAGTCTACATCTCTTTCTCCTTCTCTTCCTTCTCTAGGGAGCTTGTTCCACTAAGACCAGTCCTCAGCCTCTCCTGACTGACTGCCTTCCTCCGCCTTGAGCTCCTCTCAGGCTGACCTGCTGTCAGCCTGCTCTCTCTCTGGGACTCACCCCAGACTGACCTTCTGTCAGACTTACTTGAAATCCTACACCTTCCCTCTCTTTTCTATCTAACTCCACCCGCCTCCCCAGCACCTCTCGTGTTACGAAGCCAGGGACCACAAAAGGCACCCTATGACCTTTACAGCATAAAGCATGGATGGGTCCCTGCTGAACTATCTTGTGTGGGGTGCAGGTGTTGGAATGTGGAAAGGAGCTCCCAGCCTACCTGGATCGTGGGAAACTACACCTTAGGAGAAGGTGCAGTACCTCTGTGGCGACTGGAGCCTCAGGGGCGCCACATACACTCCCGTTAAACACAGCACCTCCGCGGGCTGTAAGACAACAAAAGGTACAATACGGAACACACAAAAATTTTTAAATGCTATTTAACAATACTTATCTAATCTTCCTAATGTAGGAGGCACATTTCTTAAACGTTACAAACAGATTAACTTCCTATCTTAATATCAAAAATTTACTTAAGTGCAATTCCTAGTTCAAAGTGCTATACTCAACACATTTTCTTTATTACATTTTCTATCAATTATTCTCTTTTTCTTTCTTTCTTCTCTTCTACTGGACGCAAGACACTGACCATCTACTCTTGGCCTGTCACCTGTCACTTTCAATTCTGTAATCTTTATTCAATTCTCACATTCTATCTCAAAACTTTTCTAATTCTCTGTATCAAATATTCTATAAAAGACATTTACTTTTCATAAGACATAACATTATCAAATACGTTATCATAAAACATTCAGAATTCTTGTAAGGTCCTGAACACTGCTCCCAGCCGGGCTTTCTTGCAGTGTCCCTTGAGGTAGACATCATTCTTCGAAAAGTGTCCATGCAAAAACATTATCTTCGCAAAGTGTCTCTTTATATGTAAAACCAAGAGAGATCACCCAAAGGGGTTCGAACTATTTACAATAAAAGTTTTTGGATCAATCAGCGTCTATGATCTCCACAGTTCCATTTGTTGAAGCAGGCAACAAAAGTGCTACCGGAAAAACATGATAGCAAACAAGGCACAACTGGTGCAAACAAACCCTCCTGGGTAACGAGATTTAGTAAATTATTTCAATTGTGGTCCCCTCCTGGGGTTCTGGAAGCTGAACTGAAATTGTTCCCATCCTGATTCTGGTTCCTTGCTATGGGGTCTTGTCGGGTACGAGGTCTAGCTCCTAAGGCTTCTGCAGTGTGTTGGTGCTGATGAGCAACTGCCTGGGGATTTGGCAGTGAAGGGATCCAAAGCTCACCGTCCCAAAATGATCCAGACCCCCCTCTGGCCTGTAGATGTCGGATCGGGCATGCCAGCTCCAACCGTACTCCCACCAGCATGGTCCTCCTCCTCATCAACCCATTAGGAAGGCAGGGGTAAATACCTGGGAGTTCCCGACGGTGCGGTCTCTGTTCCGGTGCAGGTGGTGTGGCAGCGGATGCTGCCCGGTGAGACATCGGGGATAGCGGTGGAGCCAATAGCAGCGTCAGCAGCTCCGGTTCTGCGGGGCGGCTGGCGGGACCTGCGCAGCCGCGCCAGGCCCGAGCAGGAGATCCTCTTCCTCCGCTTCAGCTCCCTGGGCTGTGTACAACTCCTCCGGTATCAGCGGCAAAGAAGGAACAGAGTACGCTGCTGGTGGCATGGCAGCAGCTCCAAGCTCCGTGGGGTCTGCCAGGAAAAGATCCGGTGCAGCAGCGGCGGGTACCAGTGTCGCAGGTACCGCAGGTGTGGGCCCTTCCTGGGTGGCTGCAGGTCTAATGTCCATAGCGCTTCTCGCCTCAGTCGCAGGTGGCGTGACAGCTGGATAATCTCGTCCTCCAGCTGTTGGGGATTCATCCTTGAGATCGGGTCGGAGCCTTCAGCCATGGCGCCAGGGAGATTCAGTTCCCCGCACTCCGCAGGCCTCCTTCCCTCACTCTCCAAGATGGCGTTCTGGCGTTCTTCTTCTTGCTCCGCCCTTCTACTCGCCACTGGCTTCCTCTGCCCCTCCTTCCGGGGACGGCATCTTCTTCCCGCGCCTCCATACCAAGCCAGTATACGAACCCCTCGGGGGGTGGGCCATACATCGGTCACATAGTAATTCAGCAGGGACGGCCCAAGACTCTTCGCGGTCTTTTCTTAGGACTTCCCATCTCTTCACCCCTTCTTCTCCACGCCAGCGGCCATTTCTAATGTCCATTTTACAGTCTATTAAATTTGGTCTTTTGCACATTTTCAAAAGTTGTAAATCTAAGGCACACAGAACCCGATGGCATCGGGTCTCGTCATCCTGTTCGTGACGCCAAAATTGGGTCGCCCCGCGGGCTTCACCCAGGGCAGCGGGGCATTCGGTACCGGGCCGGTGTCAGGGGGATGAGGTGTCACAGCAGCGGTGACCCGGTCCGTGGCCCTGGGTGCCCAATATCAATGGCGGTGGTGTTAATGGTGTTAATATTTATATGAATAGTTTGTGACGCTACCCGTGGTGTTTGGCAAGTAATATGGAAAGCCAACACTGCATGCAGATCCGCTGGGACTGATGGTGTGGTGCAGCAGAGATGGTATAGCTCCCCACATGTGGAGTTGTAGTCCCAGGGCAGTGTAGGCGCAATGGATGAGGAGAGGCGCAGAATGGTATGGAGGCTGGTACCCAGGTGTAGTGGTGTGGGAATAACTGGAGGACACCAGAGTATGCGGTTCCAAAGCTTTACTCACTGTTTGCAGTTCACACAACTGCCTGCCTCCGTACTGTGTTCTCCAGGTCAGGGCTCCAGCCAACCTCCAGGCAGAATAGGGTTCTCCCTTCCACACTCCGCCAACATGTACCTTCCTGATCCACTCCTCCAATGCGCCTTTAGGTGCGAAGCACTCCAGTACTTAGTTACCCTGGAATGCCTCTCTCTAAGTGTTCCTAGTCTTTACTTGTATGACAGACAGCTATAGCCTGCTTCGGGGACTCCACACTGCGTCCCGGCTCTCTATTCAGTTGCTGTTGTGTCCCAAGTCTATGATGGGAGCAAGGCGTTAGCGTCTCACTACTCCTCCGGTGTCTGTTGCTGGACATAAAGATCCAATCAACCTCGGGGACCGGGCCCCGGCCTTTGCGCTCTCTGGACTGGAAGGGTTCTCTCTCTTTCTCAAACTGCTTCCCACCGTTCCTATTCTCCTTCATTCCGATCTGATCTATCTCTCTCTTATGGAATCTGTAGTCTTCAGTCTACGTCTCGTTCTCCTTCTCTTCCTTCTCTAGGGAGCTCGTTCCACTAAGACCAGTCCTCAGCCTCTCCTGACTGACTGCCTTCCTCCACCTTGAGCTCCTCTCAGGCTGACCTGCTGTCAGCCTGCTCTCATTCTCTCTGGGACTCACCCCAGACTGACCTTCTGTCAGACTGACTTGAAATCCTACACCTTCCCTCTCTTTTATATCTAACTCCACCCACCTCCCCAGCACCTCTCATGTTACGAAGCCAGGGACCACAAAAGGCACCCTATGACCTTTCCAGCATAAAGCATGGATGGGTCCCTGCTGAACTATCCTGTGTGTGGGGTGCAGGTGTTGGAATGCGGAAAGGAGCTCCCAGCCTACCTGGATGGTGGGGCACTACACCTTAGGAGAAGGTGCAGTACCTCTGTGGCGACTGAAACCTCAGGGGCGCCACACTTAAACTCCACCATCTCCAATCTGTTGACCACAGAAATGCTGCCTTCTCGCTTGGTGGATACAGACGGTTTCAGACAGTTGATGGCCATCGCAGTCCCCCAGTACCAGTTGCCCAGTCGCCGCTATTTCTCTAAGAATGCTGACCCAGCACTACATCAGCATGTTGTGGACAACATCACCCGTTCCATGAAAAGATCTATTTCTGCCAGGGTGCATTTCACCACTGACACCTGGACGAGCAAACATGGGCAGGGGTGTTAAATCTCACTAACTGGGCACTCAATGACTATGGTGGCTATGGGGTCAGGCAGTCAAGGGGCTGCTTCCCAAGTCTTTGCGGGACAAGTCTCTGAATCTATTCTTATGGAAATAATTTATGGACTTCCATGCGCTGCTTGACAAAATACAGGATTCCAATTATGGTGAAAGATTAACCATTCATTACTAAGGAATAAATGGTTAATCTTTCACCATAATTGGAATCCTGTATTTTGTCAAGCAGCGCATGGAAGTCCATAAATTATTTCCATAAGAATTGATATATCAGCGGTCACTTGTTTGACCTTTGGACGTGCAGTAGCTGACTACTAATCGTATATGCCTGATCTCTCCTAGAATAGGTGAGTGGATCTCTTATATATTTTATTACCCGGATAAGACCCTATTTGCACTTTTTTGTGTCTATAGTGTATTGTATTGAAGTCTCTGAACCTAACACTTCCTCCACTGCTTGTGGCTCCTCCACCTCCTCTAGGGCTTTCACCTGTGCCTTCAACCTTTACCTTAATCCAACACGCATTTCAACAGTGCAGCTATAATCCCCTCACCTCCTTACTGCACAGCCATGTCTCACCGCAATCAGGCAGTGTTCAAATCAATATGCCTTAGGGATCGCAGTCACACAGCTCGGACAGCTATCAAAGCCAAATTAGAGCAATGGCTGTCTTCATTGAACCTGAAGCAAGGGAAGGACGTGTATGATAATGGTACAAACCTAGTGTTTACCCTATGCCGAGACAACCTCACACACAGGCCTTGCATGGCTCATGACTTCTCTGCCACAATCCCGTCCTGGATAAGCTGCTACAAAAAACACGGTCGCCGTGTGATCACTTCCGATGATCACACCCCGCAGGTCATCGACTTTCATCACTACAGAGGTCTTTTGGCCTACTGGTTAACTGTTTAACTTTCAATGTTCTGACTCGGTTGAATTTCACTCTGCACATGTTGCAGCAACTGTGGCAGCAACAACAAGCCCTGATGCAGTATTTCCTTTTGCATACCCTGGGCCAACGCAGTTTGGACGTGGTGCAAATCATGCATGCTGAGTGAGCACAGATGAAGGATCTCTGCATCCTTCTGCACAGTTTTGAAATGGTTACTAAGATGGAAAGCACTGATGACGCTGTCATTAGCGTCACTATTCCGGTCATCCATATGCTGGAGCACACTTTGAATAGTCTGTATGAGGAGGTGATGGCCCCAGAGGAAGAGGTGGAAGCAGAGGATGTGAAAGGAATAACAGTATGTCAAATTTCCAAACTGTCGTCACACAGGCAGGTGCCATGGTAGGGTGTCTTACAGCAAACAAGGAGGGCTCATGGTACCAGACAAACCGTTAGTGAAGGTGCAGCAGCCAAGGAACAAATGGAGGAGGATGAGGTGATGGCCGTGCCTCAGTCAGGGGATGAAGAAGATAATGATCTGCTCTCTGTTGTCCGTGGTTGGAGAAAGCAACCTTGAGTGTTACCCTGCCACCAACACACCATGGACTTGGAAATCATGAAAGCGGCCGACAATTAGTGCAGCACCTTCTTGCTGCATTAACTTCAACATGATGTCCGTATTCATAGGGTTAGAAATTGTGCTGACTACTACGTTGGCATCCTGTTAGATCCATGTTACAAGAGTAAATTTAGCCAGATGTTTCCCCCTTGGAAAGGGATGTGCTCATGCTGAAGTATCAAAACATGCTTGTAGACAATCTTGTGAGTCGTTTCCCCAAGAGACCAGTGAGGCACACAGTGTGCATCCCAGTTCTAGATGTCCAACCCCGGGAACATCAAGGAGTCATCGCAAAAATTAGCAGCAGCAGTAGAAGCTGTTTAAATGGCATAAGAAATTTGTGAGTCGCTTCACACATGTTTTAGACCAGCCTGTGCACCAGCAGAACAGAGTACAAGTCTGACACATTGTGCATGACTGGAGAGGATGGTGCAGTAGTATCTGGAGTTCAATATCAATGTAATCAGAGGGGGTTTAGACAATTTTGCCCTTTGGTCTTCTAAAATGGAAGAGTGGCCTGAGCTCACCTTTCACACCTTAATAATCTTTACTAATAATCTTTATTTTTATATAGCGCTAACATTCTGCAGTGCTTTACAGTTTGCACACATTGTCATCGCTGTCCCCATTGGGGCTCACAATCTAAATTCCCTATCAGTATGTCTTTGGAATGTGGGAGGAAACTGGAGTACCCGGAGGAAACCCATGCAAACACAGGGAGAATATACAAACTCCTTGCAGATGTTGTCCTTGGTGGGATTTGAAGCCAGGACCCAAGCGCTGCAAGGCTGCAGTGCTATCCACTGAGCCACTGTGCTGCCCCACCTTGGAAGTTTTGTCATGCCCAGCATCCAACGTACTCTCAGAGCGTGTCTTCAGCGCCGCTGGTGGTGGCCTGATGGATAAGAGCATCCAGCTGTCCCCTGAAAGTGTAGACCGCCTAACTTTCATCAAAATGAACAAGTCATGGATATCTGATAACTCTTGCACCTCAGTCACTTTTACTGTCATGCATTGATCTCACATTATTGCAGTCTGTGCCATCTTTGTGGTGTCTTCTGTGCCTGCTGTTGCTGTTGCAAACAATTTTGTGAAATGTGGAGACCTCAAGTTGTGCCTATATCTGATGGGTTGCCTGTCGTTGAAGGTGTGTCAGAGGCCTATTATACTGTTTCTACTCTGTGGAAATTGATGCCACTTTAGTGCTGTGTCACAATTATTTTTTGAAATGTGGAAAATTCAAAATTGGGTCTCCATCTGGTGGGTTGCCCTTGTAAGCTGTATGGCTGAGAAATGTAACCCTACAAAATTTTTAAAAGCTTTTTCTCAGTTTTAGAGAGCACAGAAATTTACCCAGACCACAAAACACTGTATGGCGAAGAAATGTAACCCTACAAAAAATTTTAAAACATTTTCTCAGTTTTAAAGATCATAGAGATGTACCCAAACCATGTAATACTGTATGGAAGAGAAATGTAATCTTACAAAAAAAAAATTAAATGCTTTTTATCTGTTTTATAGATCACAAAAATGTACCCAGACCATGTAATACTGTATGGCTGAGAAATGTAATCTTTTGAGATATATTCAGAAGTGGTTGATGGTTGAACATCATTGTACCTGCTCCCACCCAATACACCAACACATCCTAATGGTTCTTAAAAACAAGCAATATCATCAGAAGTGGTTGATGATCGACCCTGCTCCTACTTCATGGATCAACACATCCTGGTGGTCATTAAGAACAAGCAACATCATCGCACATGGTCAATTATTGATCCTGCTCCTTCCTGATGGACAGACATATCCTGGTGGATCTCAGAAACAAACCTAGCACAAAGAGGTTAAAAGACGAAATACCATGCAGCCCATGGGTCACACTGTATGAAAGGTCATAGCTCCTCTAATATATCTTCTTTTCAGATATCATCAAAAGTGGTTGATGATTGACCGCTGTTCCTGCTTCCACCAGATAGGCCAACAAATCCAGGTGATTTTTAAAAAACAATCTAGTACAAAATGGTTGACATCCCAAATACCAAGCTGTTCACAGATCACATTCATGTGAAAAGTTATAACTCCACAAATAAATCTTATTTTGAGATATCATAATAGGTGGCTGACGGTTGACTATCGTCATTGTCCCTGCTCCCATTTGATGGAGCAACACATCTTGGTGGTCCTTAAAAAGAAGCTAAGGGTTAGCACCCTATGCACAAGCCCTTCAAATATATCATGAAGTGTATACTATGGTTTGTTGACAATAGAGTATTTTTTGTAAATAATAATAATTATTATTATAATGGATCATTTTTGTGTTGAGTATCTCATTTCAGATAAGCTGAACTTTTTATGATTCTTTGACTAATTCAAAACTAATTCTCGGGAGAAATGATGCCAACTGGAAGTCCTCCAGTATCGCATTATTAATTAACAGTAGATAAAAAGTAATCATATATTACATCAGTGGTGTTTTATGATGTTTAATTACAGGGCTTGATGAATAGGTTCCACACCTGTCCAGATAAGGTTCCATTTAGAATAATTTGATGCTTTTTGTATTTTTTTTCTCTTTCGAAAGAGACTAATGAGAAGAAATTCAGTTACATTAAGGACTTTTGTCTGAAGTCAGCTTTCCTCGTTTACCTCCAGAGTAGACCGCAGGTGCAGAATTCTCAAAAAATAGTGGTATAAACGGCCCGGAGCTCTCCATAGAAGGTGATTAAATGCTTCCTATGGAATGTTGGCTTGGCACTCAGGACGATGGACGTGATTGGATTTGCTCGCGCACCACCGTACAAATGAAATGTTTTTGACCGCGTTCCTGACACAAACACCATTGTTCTCTACTCTTTAATTAACAGAGTTTGCTATTCTTTCCCCTAACACCAATATATATATAAAGCCACCCTCACAAATCGTCCTTGACTCACAGGTGGTCCGTCTCAGCCAGGTGTCTTGTAGTTTATTCAGAAAAGTTGACTTTTGTCAAGGGCAACAATAGTTTTATGATTACATTTTATTTGAAGGGACTTAATAGGATTAGAAATCTGGTTTTTTGTTGTTGTTTGTTTTCAGAAACAGCCCCATCCTTGTTTATTGGCTGACCTGGGAATTGCAGAGTCACATAATTTAGTTGATAAAAGATATATACATTGATGATATCTTTTTTCTTTCCTTTCCATCTAACACTTTTCATTTAACACACACTGATTTGAATGGTGTGGACGGACAGACAGGCAGACACCAACAGGAGGCGTCAGCAGCTAATCCTGCCCATGCCATTCAATTAAACTGAGGAAAGAAAGAAAGAAAGAAAGAAAGAAAGAAAGAAAGAAAGAAAGAAAGAAAGAAAGAAAGAAAAGGAAGAGAAAAAAAGGGAAGAAAGGAAGGAATGAAGGAAAGAAGGAAGGAAGAACATATGGAAAGAGAGATAGATTGCTAGATATATAGATGATAGATAATAGATAGCTGGATATATAGATATATAATAGATAGATAATAAAGAAATAGATAGATAATAGATAATAGGCTAGATAGATAGATAAATAGATAGATAGATAGATAGATAGATAGACAATGGATAGATAGATGGATAGATAATAGATAAATAGATTGAGAGAGAATACATAGATAAATAAATAGATATATATGATAGATAGAAAGATCTATAGAGAGATAGATAATAGAGAGATAGATAATAAACAATAGATAGATAATAGAGAGATAATAGATATATAAATAGAGAGAAAAAATTGAGAGATAGATAATAGATAGATAATGCTGAGATAATAGCTAGATAGATGTTAGATAGATAATAGATAGATAATAAATAGATAGATAGACAGATAGATAGATATATAGATAGATAAATAATAGATAAATAGACCCCCTGATCCTCTCTGTGACTTGTGCACAGATCGTTTCTAGGACCCTTTATTCTATTTTCTACAATCTCATTCAGAGTTTCTGACCTTCAAACAAAATGGAAAAAACGGAAACCCCTATTTTTAATCTGGGAGACGCTGGCATGTTTTATATGGGTGAGACATCTATAATTTACTATTATCAATCTGAACTCTTGTCTGAATGGGATTCTTACTCAACCTCTACGCTGCGGTTGAAGTGGAAGATTTAAAACTCTCAATAAACTTGCAGCAAACAGCAGACTTTATTATGACTTGTTTGTCCAAGAAGTCCATTTGAGCTCAGTATTTCACGCCATCCATTGCCCGAGCAGAGTTATTATTAACTTGTTCGGAAAGTGAAGTGCTTTTAACACTGATTTAATGCTTGTTGTTTCGTGACATCTTGTGCTCAGAATCTCGCTTTTAGATTTGTGTCAATCGGTTCATATAAAGCCGCGTCCTTACATGTGCATTTTATACATTCATGTCATGGGTTTACAAAAAGAAGCATAAACCTGTTTAAGAAATAGAAAAAAATTGCATAAAGCAAAAAAAAAAGAACCAAACTAATGGAAAAAATGGGAAAACAAATAGGAAAAAAAATATACAAAGAAAAAAGCTAAAAATAATAAAGAAAAAAGAAAAAGAAAAATTGGGAAAAAAATTGCAGAAGATATTTTATGACAGGGAAATAAAATGCTCGCCGTATTGCATTGTGTGGCTGAGCAATATGTTTGGGCCAGGGGGCAGGCAGTGAAGCTTAGCAGGTGATACAGTATAAAAGGAACTAAGATGATATAGTGTCGCGGATTGGGTGGAGAGTAAGTCAGGAAGCGCTAAATACAGATATATGGCAGACATTAAAACAAGGCATTCACAAAGTGCCCGGTGCATCAATGTGCATCGTATCATTCTGGAAAGAACAGACTGTTTGAGCTCCTGGTGCAATGAGGCTTTAATCCAAGGCAATCTATTTATCAGGTTTCTCAGATTCACACCTGAAGGCAACTTTTTTTTTTAATTTTGCAATCCAAGAAAAAAGAAAGAAAGAAAAGTTACTATAATATATGAGATTAAAGGGAGATGTTTATTTTTACAACAGATTTTTTGTTATTGTTCTGTGCATCTAATATTCTAGTATAATAATGGAGTGGCTTTGCATATCGAAACAATCCATAATGAATCAAATTAACTACAAGTTTCTACCATAATGTCTAATTATGGCAAAACCAACATTTTTTGGGATCCAAACTGCTGTAAATGTTTTCTTTTCTTACTGGATTCTCTTGAGAGCTGGCAAGGGCTTCATATACAATAAACAATAAGAGGGTGTAAGAGGGTCAGGGCCTAGCCCTTTAAATGTTGATGCTACAATTTACATGTACATAATTGCCATATTTGCATGTGTCTTGTGTACGTATCTTTGTATTATGTGTAAGCTCTCTCTCTCTCTCTCTATATATATATATGTTTATTGCTATATTTAAGCTAGGGACAGTGCAGTTAGGGAAAAGGGCACTGGATGGGGTCACTGAGTACACTGCATAGGAAGGTTTAGTTGTAGGACACTTAGAGGTTAATTGTAGGAGTGGTAGCTAGGGAATAAGCTAGACAGATTTCCTGGTTATAGTCAGATGGGGGTAGACCACCTGGTGTGCTCAGGTGGCCTTGGGTCCTGAGCTGCTTAGCTATTACACAACGTTCCCAAGCAGAGAAGCCCAGCCATCCATAGAAAGGAGTGGAAGTAATAGGGAAAAAGAGAAGAGTGTCGTGCATGGTATCCGCAACAACGTAGTGAAGAAGCTACAGAAGATGTATGAAGAAGTAGTAGTAGTAGAGCGGGCCACCAGCGAGTGCACGGGCAGGATGACCAAAAGGGGGTGGATGACATAGTTGATGAATATTTCCGTGTCTGGGCTGAAGTCAGTTCCAGGGAGATAAGTTGAAGTGCTGTTTTCACTGGGTTCCTCGTCCCGTTGCAACTTTGTGGCCTATTCCAGTGAAGTAGAAGAAGTTAGGGAAAGATGAAGAAAAATGAATTGCTGGTACTGTGACAAGTGTGCTGGAAATGTTATGGATGTGCTGTGTCCTGAAGAGAAAAAATCCGTTATATTTAAAAGTTGCTTTGGATTCTGCCTCCTGTCCTTTAAGAGAACGGAAGAACGGGGAACACAGCAGGGAAGAAGCAGCTGACAGCACAGTGAGTATGGATTGTGCTGACCTGATTGCAACCCAGCCATATTATTACATCTTTCTATGAGAGAAGCAGCATGCTGTAGATGCTGCACAGATAGAGACACACAAATGATTTATTCCTGTTCTATTAAGCTTATCATATATTGTTCCTGTTTGTTCCTGAATAAAGAAGCTCTGTTGTCACACGCTTGGAGAGTATCCTGAATAATCTACTGACAACAGGTTTTGGGCCCAGAGTAGCACAGCAACAGAAGCCCAGAGCAAAATCAGCACAGAGCAACAGAGAATATGTCCACTAGCAGCAATCCTGTCAAGTTCTTAGTGCCAAGCCTCACTAACCCGGACTACCAGTCCTGGAAATTCAAGGTAAAGATGCTGCTCATAAGAGAAGGTACGTGGAAATATACTCAGGAACAAGTGTCTCATCCATTACCAGATGATTGGTTAGAGAAGGATCAGAAAGCACAAAGCATCTATTCTGATCTATTCCTGTTTGTTCCTGAATAAAGAAGCTCTGTTGTCACACGCTTGGAGAGTATCCTGAATAATCTGCTGCCAACAATAAAAAATATACAATAAATAACATTACAATAATAATATAATTAATAATAAATATTATAATGGGCTGTCCTAGGACCTCACCTGACTCTTTATGCTGTCTTCGCTGCCACAGCAGATCCCCAATCCTCTGTAAGGATTTTTGGTTCCTCCAATCACTTTACTCAGAGGTGACGTGCCCCACATGACGAGGTTTGCCCCCTATGTGACTGAGTGAGGCCACTCACTGACCTCAGCACTGGAAAAATGGAAAAACGTACCTAGAGGCGGCATAAAGAGAGAAACTTTTTTAGGACAAATAAGGCACTTTTGATTTGGACTGAATTAAATAAGCCAAACAAATCTCTTGAATCTGCCCAAAATGAATTTGTGGAACTTTGCTCATCTCTGTTTTGTGTATTCAGCACTTATGCAGAACTATGTGTCTCCAGTAGTGATCAGCAATCATGCTTGTCACTACTTGTTACTCACTCAAGTATCACTGTGCTCGAGATGCTCGATACTCAGCAAATTTTTTTTATTGTTCGAGCGGGACCTCGAATCCCAACCCTGCATATTTGGAGCTTTATAGATAGCCAATGAACATTAGGGGATTGCCTGCCAGTCACTGTAATGCCGTAGCCATCTTGTTTGTGGCATTATAGTCATTGGCTGGCCACATAGCTTCATTAGGTCTATATAAGAGCTGTGACACCATGCTTGGCACACCCTGGACACAGGCAGCATAGGGAGAGGTGCTGATGAGAGAGGCACATAATTGTAGCTGCATGTTAGCCAGTGATTCAGCCACATTTATATTTCTGTTTAGTACAACAACCGTCCTTCTTAGAGCTAATGATAATTGTAATACTGCTGTTAGTAGCACTTAGGGTGAGATTGTGCTGAAGGGATCGTGTAGGAGATGATAGGGCACGTCCTTTATGCTGCAGTCTGCAACTGATATCAAAACCCCTTCTCATGGCTAATAATATTTTTTTTTCTCTTAATTTTGCAAATTGTTCTGAGCATGGAAATATTACACACAATTTATACTGTGGCAGTTGTGTGTCAAAAGCATACAGCTAGACTTGGTTGGTTATCAATAGCAATGTTATATTGCTACTGCAGTGTAACCAGTCCATCTGAGGTGGGCACGTTTTCCAACTATAGTAATACTACAACATTTTCTTCAGCAGTAAAATATTATACAGCATTTATAGTGCACCACTTGTACATCAAAAGCATGTAGCCAAACTAGGTTTGATCTCAGTAGCATTGCTATATTGGTCCGGCACTGTAACAAGTCCTTGTGAGGTGGGCAAATTTGTGTGTTCTAGTATTCATGCCAATTTTTTTAAGCAGACAAATATTATACACCATTTATACTGCACCAGTTCTGCATCAAAATAAAAAAGCCAGAGTTGGTTGGTTAGAAATAGCATCTCTATATTTGATACAGCAGCTTAAGAAGTCCATTTGAGGTGGGCAAAATTTCCTGCAATAGTAAAACTGAAAAGTTTTCTCAACAGGAACATATCATATGTGATTTAAAATGGGAAAGGTGCGTAGTAAGAGACAAGGAAGTGGACATGATGCTGATGGTGAGCACAGAGGCCAAGGCCCTGGGCAACGTGAAATTGTGACTGCTGCGGCAGCACAACAAACACACACATAATTTAGACCTAGATTCCTGTCCCACTTTGTAGGGGGCGTGGAACATCACTCTTGAAGCCATACCAGTGTGAAAAGGTTGTTGGAAGGACAGTAGATAATGCTTCCAATTTCTTTGCCAGCACCACACTGTCTTCCACACAGTGCAGTTGTGCTTCTGGACCACATTATCCTCACCCTGTCTTTCTTCCTCCCACCATGCCCAGTGCCTGGAGACAAGTGATCCCACACTTGCCCAATCCAAAGAGCTTTTCATATTTCCATTTATAGATTATTGCCTCTTGTTCTGCCCATTTCAATGGGGACATGAGGAGATCGCATGTAGTGATGCCCAAATATTTGAGCAGCTACAAGATTGCAACAGTGGGAAAATACAATTACTGTCTCAAGAGGTGGATGATGATGAGACATTTGCCAACAAGTAATGTTATGTCAGCAATGCTAGGGGGAGGAATAGGGTGCTGATGTGGCAGACGAAGTGGTGGACAATGAAGTCACTGACCCAACATGTGAAGGTGACATGCAGAGCAAGGACAGCAGCGCACAGGGGGAGGTGTTGTGAGTTCATTTTCTGGTCTACCAGTTGTGAGTTCTCCTTCCAGGCTCCCTCTGGTAGTAACAGGAGGTAGTGTGGCTGATTTAATCAGTAGAGATCTGCCACCTGATAATGAGGATGACGATTGGACCTCAGGAATCTCAGATTTGATTTAAGACAGCCGACGCCCTACTCTGGTGCTGGTGATTCCTTCTGCTTGTCAGGTCTTGGTTCTCAGCTCTGTTCCAGTCAGCTCAAACTAAGTTTTTATGCTAATGTTCACACTTGATTTTGTTGTTCTATTCAGTTTTTTGTGTGGTCAGCCAGCCCCGGCTGGGGCTGTGCTGAATTTCCATTCTTATTTATCTGTATTTGCCAATTTGCTTTTTGACCCTTATTAGATTGGCCTCTTTTTGCTTTGTCTCAGAATACTTCAGAGTGCTGATATAGTGGGAGAAGTCTAGTGACTTCAGGGTTAATTTTGTTATCAGAAGTGTTGGACATTATTTTGTAGGGTTTTGGGAAGATTGCAGACAGTGTCTTTCCTTTCCTCTCCTTCCTAGTTAGTTTGGGCCCCGTCGTTTGCTCTGCCTATTTTCCTGCCTTTGTTTGTGTTTTCATCTTGTTTCACTGTCAATACATGTGTGGGGGCTGTCTATTCCTTTGGGGTCTGCTCTGGGGCAGTTAGTTTTCCCCTTTTCTTGCTTTAGGCTTATTTAGTCCTCCGGCCATGACGAGGCGTCTAGGTTCATCGTAGGTACGCTCCACGGCTGCTGCTAGTTGTGTGGCTAGGATCAGGGATCTGCAATCTGCATAGTTACCAACCTCTCTGGTTTTTCTGGGCTTAGCTTTTAGTTTTTTTCCTCCTCGGTGACCCATTCATAACAGGGAGGGATCTGCAGCAACACAACAGGCAGGAAGAGGCAGTGGGGTGACCAGAGATACAAGGCTGGCAACTGTTCCCTAGAGCACCAACACAGGTGAACGTTTTCAAGCCAAGGTTTAGGTGTTCTCGAGTGTGGAGCATTTTCAAAGACAGTCTAGTTAGCTCAAAAAATTCCATTTGCAACTTTCGCCATGCCAGCATCAGCACAACTACCAGCATGACCACCACCAGCATGACTCCTTGGGTCAAATGCCAGGGTCCAGAAATAGTGTCTGTGGGTGACACACAACTGCCTCTTCCCCTGTTTTACCTGCATGACAACTACCTGTCCATTATGTAGGCAAATATGTCCCCCATGTTGCATCTGTCATTGCACACTTCCAACCACCGTCAGTAACCACGTCCATGTCCTGGTCCCAGCGCAGCGTTCAGTTCCCTACCCCAGTTCTTGGAATGCAAGCATAAATATGCAGCCATCCACAGGTCACAATACTAAACTGCCACATTTCCAGACTACTTGCCCTGAAAACGTTACCGTTTGGGATTGTGGAGATCGATACTTTATGCAACCTCATGGTGTTGGACATCCCTCAGTACTTGGTCCCCAGCTGCCACTATTTCTCCCGGTGTGCCATCCCTGCCTTACACAAGCACGTATCCCATAACATCAGTTGTGCCCTGACCAATTCTGTTACTGGGAAGGTCCACTTAACCATGGACACCTGGATAAGTGCTTGTGGCCAGGGACGCTACATTTTCCTGATGGCACACTGGTGAACATTGTGGAAGTCGGGACTCAGTCAGACCCTGGGACGGAACACGTGCTACTGACACCTTTTGTGCTTTACCAAAAAATCTATCTTGATCTCATCAGTCCACAAGATGCCTGCTAGCCCTTTAAAAATAGTGGGGGATGCCTGATGATCCTTTGTAAATTGTGAGGGCCGGCTGATGTCCCTCCAAGTTTCAAACTTTACCGTATTAATATGAAAAAGAAAATTTGCCCACCTCAGATGAATAATTTATACAGCAGTAGCAATATAAGGCTATGCAAAGTATAGCCGGCTGCTGGCCTTCCAAAAAGGCTTAGGGAGGGCTGGCTGCTGGCCCTCTAAAATTAGAGTGAGGGCTGAATGATGACCCTCGGACAATAGCAAGGGCCACCTGCTGGCTCTCTAACAATAGTGCGGGCTGACTGCTGGCCCTCTAATAATAGTAAGGGTCGCCTGATGACCCTCTACAAATAGATAGGGCCACCTGATGACAGTGACAAAAACATTTGTGATTTTCAGAGTCCCTCCTACATAAATTAAACAGGATGTGTCTGATCATGTCTCACTCACCACATAGCCAGATAAAATATTAATATGATAAAATAGCAATTCCTGGCAATTCAAACGTGCAAAAAGGCAGCAAAAACACTATGTGTTAACACAGCCCAAGGTGTGGAGGTGAATTTGCAATAAATGTGAAGGTGCTGAGTATGTCACCACAGGACAGATACAGACCAAAAGTTAAAGGGTTTATTTACAGGGGTCAAAATCTCCTTGCAGGGAGATAACAGTGGGGTTTAAACTGGCAATGTAATATTGGTTTAATGGCTTGTGTAAACTAGACAAAGTTATCAAACAGTCAAGCAGGACAATGGTAATTAACGGGTATTCATGCAACTTATCAGTCTGAAGAAATCTTGCTTGCTTGAAGGGCACTTGTAGTCTCTGTAGTCTCTGTAAAGGCCCCGTCACACTAAGCGACTTACCAGCGATCCCGACACCGATATCAAGGTATCAGGATCGCTAGTAAGTCGCTATGTGATCGCTGGTGAGCTGACACACAGACAGCTTCACCAGCGATCAGCACAGCAACGCCGAGCGCCCGGCATCGCTGGCCATCCCTGTAAAAAACAGAATCAAAATAAAAAATATAGTTATTCTCACCTTCCGACGTCCCGTTCAGCCATCCTGCCTCTCTCCACGCTCCGGTCCCAGTGATCCTTTGCACGAATGACCGCGAGAATGTCACGGTCTCGAGGGATAACAAAGTCTCGCGGTCATTCGTGCAAAGGATCACTGGGACCGGAGCGTGGAGAGAGGCAGGATGGCTGAACGGGACGTCGGAAGGTGAGAATAACTCTATTTTTTATTTTTTTTATTATTTTTTACACCTGATCGCTGGTCTCCCGCTGTCACACACAGCGATGCGTGCTGGCCAGCGGGAGACCAGCGACCAAAGAAATGTCCAGAGGTTTCTTCCAGCGATCGGCGATACCGGCAGGGGGGCCGCTCGCTGATCGCTGTCACACATAGCGATCTCGCTGGTGAGATCGCTGTTACGTCACAAAAGTTGTGACTCAGCAGCGATCTCGCTACCGAGATCGCTTAGTGAGACGGGGCCTTAAGTGCTGTAGTCTCTGTTAGAGGGTAACCAGGGCCTCCGGGGTTAAGGAGGAAGGCAGTGGGGACACTGGGCCAAACTGGGTCTCCCCTGCTCTGAATCTCTGCTTTAAAACTAGCAGTCTCTCTGCCGGAACAATGCTGAGTCTTTTGTTAAGTCTCTCTGCCGGAATCAGGGGCTCTGACCTGTCACCGAGGGCACCGGTGCTGCGTGCGCAGGTCTCAGTCTCTGCACGGTCAGGAGAATGTATTCCTCTAGTCAATGGGGACTCCAGGTCCACGTACTCACAAACAGCAGTATCTTTGTCACGTCCTCCTTTCTTTTCTTTCTGACCGGAAGTTCTCTCTCCTCTCCTGCGTGTGGCTGCGACCTGCTCTCCTTCCTGCACACGCTGCTCTGACCTGCACGCGCTCTCTTTTCACGCCCTCAGCCTGCACCACTTTCTGTCCAGCACACCTTCCTCTTCCCCACTGCTACTGACAGGCCCAAGATGCAGTTGGTCCAGGTCCAAAAGTCTTCCCCCCCGGCAACCCTGCTGCCCAGCTATATGGTTCCGGACACAGAGCAGAGGAGGTAACCCCTTTCTAATTCTTCTTGTGCTTCACCCCCTTACAAATTTTTTTCTCCTAATTTTTTTTGCCTTATATACAACTCATTATCATAGAAAGAATGTTTCTTAACATTTTTTTTAAATCCATTGCATCTTTGGATTTATTATGTTTTTTTGTATGTTTTATTGTCAGTCCGTAAAAGTGGCGTAATGTAATACTCTGACAACATTTTTCCCAACAACAACCTGGGATACAGAGATGCTCCCAGTGCTCTTCCACATGCTGTTTCCATGCTATTTCCATCGATTTTGGAAATTTTTGGACCCCCTTCAGAGGGGGTGGGGTGGAAAAATGCTCGAGTTTCGATTTGCGATTTGCTCAACTTAAGTAACGAGTACCTATGCATTTTAGTGCTCACTCAACACTAGTCTCCATGCAGTGGATTTTCAAGCAACACCATGTGTATTGCGATCCTACAGTCATATGATATTTTCAGCTGCATTGTCGGCATGCTATTGATATGAAGAAGCAGAGAGCAACCGGTAAATGCAACCTCAGATGAACAACAAAAGACAAATTACACCAAACCATTATTTATTTACTAAATAAAAAGCCAAAATACAAAATCAATGGATGAAAAATTAAGTAAACCCTTACTGCTTCCAGGAATTAAGAGGGAAAATAACAGCCAAGTTTTGCTTAACAAACGGCTCATCTTCAAGTGTGACTAACTACCATATATACTCGAATATAAGTCGAGATTTTCAGCCCAAAAAATTGGGCTGAAAGTCCCCCTCTCATCTTATATTCGAGTCATATACACCGGGGGGTCGGAGGGGGAGCGGGGGTGTCAGGTCATACTTACCCGTCCTGACGCTGTGTCTTGAGCCCCCAGCTTCTCCCCGTGCTCTCTCTTCTTGCCTTCAGCGGTCACGTGGTGCCGCTCATTAAAACTCATGAATATGCGCATATTCATGAGTTTTAATGAGCGGTACCACATGATCGCTGAAGGCAGGAAGAGAGAGCGCGGAGAAGCTGGGGGCTCAAGACACAGCGTCAGGACGGGTAAGTATAGCGATACTCACCTGTCCTGCGTCCATGGCTGCTTGCTGCTGTCTGTCATCGGTCAGTGACTTCAGACAGCAGAGGGCGCGGTGACGTGGTTAGTGCGAGCCGTGCCCCCTGCAGTCTAAACGTCACTGACTGATGACGTGGCAGATAGCGGGTAGCAGCCATGGACGCAGGACAGGTGAGAATCTGACACCCAGCGACGGAGAGGTGAGTATGTCATTTTTTTATTTTTACATGCAGCAGCAGCATGGGGTCAGCATATGGGGGAATCATCTATGGAGCTTCTTATGGGGGCAGCATATGGGGGGCATAATCTAAGGAGTTTCTTATGGGGCAGCATATGGGGGGCATAATCTAAGGAGCTTCTTATGGGGGCAGCATATGGGGGAATAATCTATGGAGCTTCTTCTGGGGACACCATATGGGGGAATAATCTATGGAGCACTTCCCACCCTAGACTTATACTCGAGTCAATAAGTTCTCCCAGTTTTTTGTGGCAAAATTACGGGGGTCGACTTATACTCGGATCGACTTATACTCGAGTATATGCGGTATGTAAAAGCATAAGTTTTGGCATTTTGCTGGTCAGGAGGATTGAGGAAGAAAAACATCAGCAATGGTTTTCGTGATGCAACTGTTGCTGCCCAGCAATCTATGAAGAGTTATTAATTCATTACCAAACAATTTGAAGTCCATCATTCTAAAGTGAGAACTACTATTTGTTAGGAACGGCGGAACGCACTAAATAAAAATAATAATAAAGTGCGTTCGCCGCTCGGGGTCCACCGTGCAGTAGGTGTTACAACCGCTGCTGAGTAATGGCAGACAAGCAATATGGCAATATAATGCGCACGGGATCAATTTCAACCGAAGTGCGCAGAGCGGGCTCTGTTCACACACAGAGGCGCCACAACAAAAACATACAAAAGGCTGAGCCTGTTAGAGTCACAGGCCTCAGGTAAATGCACACACGGTAAAAGGTCGCAGGAGCAGGAACTAAGACAGAGGAGCTGTGTCCATCTAGACCTACCGTGTGTGCAGCGTCGCTACTGCGAGCGCCAAGAAGGGCTGCAACTGCAGCGCGGCGCAGGACACTGCCGCTGGATGACGCAGCTACAAAGCAGGCGCTATGTCGGACACTAGCGCAGAGGTGTGGTGTGCACAGTGGCCTAAGGCTTGCCACAGACTGGCGCTGACTGCTGAACTAATTCCCTAACCACATGCGTAATATCAGAGGGAAGGGGTTTCATAATAAGTCAGTCACCAGAATCATACATCCGTCACCATTCACACATAGCAGTATAGTCTATACTAGCGCATGGCGGAACGGCCATGCGCGCTTTTTTATAGCCGTGCGGGACCTTCCAGATCTCCGAGATGGACCAATGAGATCTGGAACAGGACCTGGGCACATGACTCCCAATCTCCAATGGGAGATCGTCTCATGAGCATGCCCACTAGGAGCACAGAGGGACTTAGTCTCTGGAGCGGTCTGCTGCAAAGCAATCTCCTCTGCAGTAGAAAGACAGCAGGAGACCACAGAATGTGACGCTCTGGATTCCTGCAGAGCAGACGCAGAAACCTGGTGCCTAACACTATTAAACACAGGTGGAAAACATTTAGGTTATACCGGGCAAAGTATACAAAAATTTGCAAAAGAACATAAGCGCTGCAGCTCAGACCCTAAAGGCATCAGTTATCACATTAAATGTTAATGTTCATGAAAGTAGAATTATAAAAAGATTTAACAAAGTATGCCCTTGTAAAAAGAACATGGTGGCATGACCTGGTCCAACATTAGGTCGGGGAAGACTAGGCATTTGACTATGGCCCCCACTCTCACCAGGGTTCTCAGCGAGTGGTGTGCCGCTAATAGCGGCAGTCCATGCTGTCGGCTCTGTGTCCTCCTCCACTCTTGACATTGCACATTCAACTCTTAGATGATGATATAGTTGAAAGCAATTATAGAGGAGGAAGTGTCAGGTGCCGCTCCCTCTCCAAACATTACCCCTCTGTGTCTGAGGCAGTGGACGCGATGACGTCATAGAGTGATAGTGAGAATTTTCCAACACTCCTTCATTCACTTCTATGGGAGTTATGAAATGTCAATCTTCTTCTGTCATATAGAAGTGAATGGCACAGCACTACTCACAGAATCTACCTCAGTGGTCAGATGCTCAGCAATCAATGATAAGGGGGTCTCGAAAGCCTCTATGGGAATAGAACAATAGTGAGAATTGTGGACCACTGCACTATTCTCTTTTATGGCTCTAATGAAATTACTATCTCCTCCAGTCATATTGAAATGAATGGAGCAGCAATTGGGCATGCGCGCTAATGAACACAGAGCCTATCCAAGTGGTGAGACCCCATTAATCCTGAGAAAGGGTGTTCGAAAGTCATGTGAATGGAGCAGTACAGAGAATTTTGACCACCACTCCGTTCTCTTCTTTGGGACTGATGGATCGGCGCTCTTCATCAGTCCCACAGAAGTGAATGGGATGGAGCTTATTGTACATAGGGAACTTCTTGGGACCTTTGTCTCAAAATTTCTGGACTTCAAACCAATTAGATCCCCAGTAATCATACCTTCATAAACACACAAGGCATACATATTGTAGGGATTCACGCTCTCAAGTAGGCATTAAGTAGCGTTCACACAGGTATTGTGGTTTGGTCCAAAGAGGTGCAGTTTTATTGCTTTTATAAAGCTACAACAGATTCAAAACCAAAAACAGCCTCTTCTGGGCACAAAGGAATAACAGAAAATAGACAGTACATTCAACAGGCACACATGTCAGTGCGGGCTCACCGAACAAATTAGTCCTTTCTCCCAGAGCAAATGTCATACACAGAAGAGCCACGATTCCGCCATTCTTGGTACCTCCTTCAGTCCAAGCTCCAACAGCTTTCAGTGCCAATCAGGTGTTCATTTCCATGCACAGTTCACTCTGAACAGGCTGCAGCTTCCACAAGTTACTCTGCAGCTCCAACACACAGACTTCTCAGCTTTCCTAGCTAACCCATGCAATCTCCATTCAGAGACAGACCCCAGGATATCTCTCTCCCAGCAATAGCTCACGTTTTGGCTGGTCACTAATCAGCAGCACACTCGACTCTTATCAGCATCCAGCAAACTGACAACACCTGGTGACCATAAGACCTAGTTCTTAGTTAATGCAAGGTAGGTGCATCTAATTAAGTCCTGCAGTGCTAGGACTTAAACCTGTCCTACTTGGCTTTGCTACAAGACATAAAAGTCTATATATACAGTACCTAGCAAAATAACCCCTTTATGTTCATGAAACTTTTTACACTAAGGCCTTCACCAGTAGTTTTGCAATAGGCTCAGTATACAATAAATACCATACATTATATCATACTAGATTTTTTTGGGCAAAAAATTAGCCTTTGTTCAAAAACGCACAAAAAAACAAAAAAAAATAACGTATTAAATAAAACAAGCTCTTTACGATATTGTCTTTCACAACTTTCTGACTTTTTTGCATTCCCATTCCCCTCCCTCCTCATCTTTACCATATAGGTGACTGATTATAGCCATACGGTTTCATATATCTTTTCAGTTAGCCCCTGCTGAGCTTATTAAGTTGGTATATCAAGTCAGCATGTCCCTTAGTTATCGTACACAAACTGTAAGCGCGTGGCATAATTCCGTCTCTGTCCCTCTACCTGTCATTTCACTCCTCTTTACTGATGTTGAAAGAAATTCCTACTGTCAGTCATATAAGCAATTCACTTTGTTCCGAGGCAGTGACATCCTTGTTTTGTTCCCCCCCTCCACCGCCACAGCCACCACAGAACCGGCTCTTCGAATTAGCATTCTCGAAATTTAGACTACCTCATTAGACTGAATAAATTTAAAAGCTGATTTTTTTTTTTAAGACACGTCCTGACTTTCCGTAGTCGTATTTTCGGCATGTTTGGGAGAAGTCGCTGAAAAGCTTGGCTCGCAGGTATCTATCTTATCTTTTTAAGGACCATGGGGTGTTTTAAGGCTTCAAAAAAAAAGAAGAAGAAGCTTTCCTAAAATAGTCTCTTAATTATGATGTTTCTATCTCGCACTATGGGCCTTTATGGTTCTTCCACACAGGAGGAGTGGAGTCTGGGAATTGCGTCAAAAGGGGTTCGGTGACAGGAAGGTTTAATTGGGGACGAGCTGAGGAGAGACGGAGGTGCGAGTGGGGGGTGAGGTAAGCAGTCACAATTTATTAGAAAATGCACATTGTATACTGATAGACAGGAGGTTTATTAGGGATGATAGCTCACTTTCTGGCATTCATTTCCCCTGGGGTAAAGTAAGTTATTTACATGTAAATAATCGTACAATACTCATAGTGGCACACATAATAACCCGATATGACCCGAAACAATAAAAACATTGCCTTTGCTGACATCATCTGGCATTGTGTAGATACTGTAGGAGACATTGCCTTTACAGACACCTCCTGACATTGTGTAGATACCATAGGAGACATTGCCTTTACAGTCTTGTATGTTACCTACACAGACACTTCCTAGTATTTTGTAGATACCATAGGGGACATTGCCTTTACAGACACTTCCTGACATTATATAGGTACTATAGAAGATATTGACTTTATAGACACCTCATGATATTGTGTAGATATCATGGGAGACATTGCCTTTACAGACACCTCCTGTCATTGTCTACATACCATATGAGGCATGGCTTTTACAAACATCTGACATTGTAAAGGCAAAGTCTTGTATGGTACTTACAGAGACCTCCTGACAAGGTGTAGATACCATACCAGACATAGCTCAAACTCAAACTCAAACAGGCTTTATTGGCAGGACCAAAATACATTTAGTGTTGCCAAAACAAGGAAAATAGATGTGATGGAGAGGGGATGGGGGATTATGGGAATGAGGTGTTGGGGGCATAATTTGGGATATAATAGTCCATTTGGGGGTTTTAAGTTCCTCTCAGCTTATGACATATGGTGACATATTGGGCGGCAATCTCCACTGTTGATTCCTCTTCCCCAGTAGGATGTAGGGTTTCCTCTCCTCGTCCATGGATGGCCTTTACAGACACCTCCTGACATTCTGTAGACACCATAAGAGGCTTTTCTTTTATAGATACCTTCTGGCATTGTGTAGATACCCTATGAGACATTGCTTTTACAGACATCTTCTGACATTGTAAATGCAAAGTCTTGTACGGTATCTACACAGACACATCCTGGCATTTTGTAGATACCATACTGTTAGGGACGGCAGAACGCACTATATATAAAATAATAGAAAGTGCGTTCGCTGCCCGGGGTCCACCGTGCAGAGGTGTTAAACTGCTGCTATATAATGACAGACGCACAATATGGCGGTATATCGCACACGGGTTGAACGTCACCCGGTGTGCACTGGGCGTACTCTGTTATATTCACAGAGTCGCCTTAAGGCATAAACATAAATGTCGAGCCTGTTGACCTCACAGGTCTCAGCGGTGTGCACGCACGGTATATGGTCACAGGACTCGGGCCCAAGACACAGGGACGGTGTCCGTCTAGACCTACCGTGCGTGCGGCGTCTCTACCGCGGACACCCACAAGTGCTGCTTCCCGCAGCGTGGCAACTTAATCAGCCGCTATACGACAATGCCCAGGAGGGGCGCACTGTCGGACGCTAGCTCTGTGGAGATGAGCACTGTGGCTTGTAGGCCCTATCCACACACGTAATATCAGAGGGAGGGGATCTTAATGAGTCATTCGCAGGTTCATGCATCCATCATCATTCACACAGTAGCAATTAGAGACTACACTAGCGCATGGCCGAGCGGCCATGCGGACCTTTTATAGCCGTGCGGGACCTTTCAGATCTCTGGGATGGACCAATCAGATCAGGAGAAGGACCTGAGCACGTGACTCCAGATCTCCAATGGGAGATCGTCTCGTGAGCATGCCCTGTAGCGTGACGATAGGACTTAGCCACTGGAGTGGCTTGCTGTAGGGCAGCCTGCGCTGCTATTGCTAACCTAGAGGTGGCAGCAACAACCAGTCTTACAGAGCTGGTCTGAGCAGAGCGCCTGCGACGCCGAGATTGCTGTGCAGGCTCCTGAGCGGTTGGAGAAGAATGGGAGACCACAGAATGCAAGGCTCTGGATTCCCGCTGTGCAGCTGCAGGAACCCGACACAATACAATGAATGGCCTTTACAGTCACCTCCTTGAGTTGTGTAGATACTATAAATTACATTGCCTTTACAGACACCGTTCCATGTAAGGCATTGCCTTTACAGACACTTCCTGACATTGTGTGGATACCATATGAGACATTGCCTTTACATACACCTCCTGACATTGTGTAGATATTAATAGAGGTAAGGCCTTTACAGACACCCCCTTGCATTTTGTAGATACCATAAAATGCATTGCCTTTACAAAGCCCTCTTGATATTGTGTACCCTTTTGCACTAGTACAGCTATGAGTCTTGGGACTGATGCAACAAGTTTTTCACACCTGGATTCTTCCTTGCAGATCCTCTACAGTTCCTTCAGGTTGGATGGTAAACGTTGGTGGACAGTCATTTTCAGGTCTCTCCAGAGATGCTCAATTGGGTTTAGGTCAGGGCTCTGGTTGGGCCAGTCAAGACTGGTCACATAGTTGTTCTGAAACTACTCCTTTCTTATTTTAGCTGTGTGCTTAGAGTCATTGTCTTGTTGGAAGGTGAACCTTTGGCAAAGTCTGAGGTCCAGAGCACTCTGGAAGAGGTTTTCATCCAGGATATCTCTGTACTTGGCCGCCTTCATGTTTCCTTCAATTGCAACCAGTTTTCCTATCCCTGCAGCTAAAAAACACCCCATGACATGATGCTGCTACCACCATGTTTCACTATTGGGAGCAGTACCTGGTTTTCTACACACATATGGCTTAGAATTATCACCAAAAAGTTCTATCTTGGTCTCATTAGATCAGAGAATCCTATTTCTCATAGTCTGGGAGTCCCTCATGTGTTTTTTAGCAAACTCTATGCAGGCTTTCATATGTCTGGCACTAAGGAGAAGCTTCCATCGGGCCACTCCTCCATAAAGGCCCGACTAATGGAGGGCTGCAGTGATAGTTGACTTTATGGAACTTTCTCCCATCTCCCTACTGCATCTGTGGATCTCAGCCACAGTGATCTTGGGGTTCTTCTTTACCTGTCTCACCAAGGCTCTTCTCCCATGATTGCTCAGTTTGGCTGGACGGCCAGGTCTAGAAAGACTTCTGGTGGTCACAAACTTCTTCCATTTAAGGATTATGGAGGCCACTCTGCTCTTAGGAACCTTGAGTACTGCATAAATTCTTTTGTAACCTTGGCCAGATCTGTGCCTTGTCACAATTCTGTCTCTGAGCTCCTTGTCCAGTTCCTTTGACCTCATGATTCTCATTTGGTCTGACATGCACTGTGAGCTGTGAGGTCTTATATAGACAGATGTGTGCCTTTACAAATGAAGTCTCAGTTTAATTAAACACAGCTGGACTCCAATGAAGGAGTAGAACCATCTCAAGGAGGATCATAAGGAAATGGGCAGGATGTGACTTAAATATGAGTGTCTGAGCAAAGGGTCTGAATACTTCTGACTATGTGATATTTCAGTTTTTCCTTTTTAATAAATTTGCAAAAAATTTCTACATTTCTGTTCTTTTCAGTCAAGATGGGGTGCAGAGTGTACATTAATGAGAAAAAAATGAACCTTTTTAAATCTACCAATGGCTGCAATGAAACGATGAGTGAAAAACTTAAAGGGGTCTGAATACTTTACATACCCACAGTATATATTCCATCCAATGAGTGTTCATCTGACAGATAGTCCTTCTAAACTGACAATACACATGCATGCTCTTGAAGGGGATGTCTATGAACAGCATTTATCACCCATCTACAAGATGATAGATGTACAGCCATTGAGTATTTGGCTGGTGAGACTTGCTCCAACCTCAAGATTTGGGTACTCATAGTTCCATGTGTGCATGGAGCGGTAATGAGCATGTGGAACCACCTGTCCTACACACGGTGGCTGTAGCAGAGATTGCACATGCTCACTATCATTCTATTCAAACACAGGATGTAGCACCCCCAAATGATGAGATCAGTGGTGGTCTTAGCAGTTGGACACTGAGTGAATGTAAGAGGGTGAACTGTGATTACACCAGGAGAGCACTAGGACCCTGTGGTGTTTGCCTGCTGCAGCTAAGAGCAGGTGCTATAAGTGCCCTGGAGTCTGGGTGCTGGGGGGGTGGGGCCTAGTGTCGGCTGTCTAGACCTGAAAGGGAAGCTTCTAGAAGAGAAGAGAGACTGCCCCGAGAGACACTGTGTGTGTGGAGCAGCTTGTGAGAAGCAAAGAGATTGAACGCTGTAAAAGATTGTGTACTGCAACTCTTCATCTTGGGAGCCTAGGACCTTGCTGTGGAACAAAGACTGAGCGTTCCTAAGAGTTGTGTGACTTTGGAGCTCTGTGGAGTCCCTGTTGTGATGAGCTGAGAAGCAATATTGGACAGACATTTTATACAGAAACAGGCGCATTGCTTCTAGGAGAATTTATGAGGACTGCAGGAGGAGAGACGGTATCTTGAGGCTACAGAAATATAAGTCCCCGGCGTTTGGGCTTGGCACCGGCCGACAAAACGAGGAACCTTGTGTTGCTGCAACTGATTGGCGCTGAAGATTTGGGACTGGCTGCAGCTTATGCAATCTAAATATATGCCTGAGAGGAGACTCACCTCAGGTTAAAGGTACCATAGTCATAGATACCCGGGTATCCCTAGTTGAGGCGTTTAAGGACCTTTATATTATATTTACTCAGTGTGCCATTCCAGGGGGTCCCTTGATATCACTACATTCAATTTACATCTGTTCTCTGAGTACCTGAATTGACCTTTCTGATAGGTAAATTTATTTCTAATCCCTGTGTAATACACTCTTCAGGAAACTTTGGGTTGGCTATCCCTTTCTGTCCCAGCTCTTGACCAAATATTTTTAGCTGCATCCACACGATCCCCTTAATTGACAGTTGGCCATTATTGACGGCGGTAAGTCGAATCACTCAGCCATCTTCTGGAACCACTAGTTGACTGAAGTATCTCTCATACACTTCTAAAGGCATTATAGTACATTCGGATCCCGTGTCAACTAAGCACCTCATCTGGGCGCGTGAGAAAACAGCTCTATTTTCACAGGTCGCATATCCCTATGGACCACCTGCCGAAAGTAATCACCCACCACCTGATGCACCACCTTCAACCGTCGTACCCATTCAGATGCAGTCCAAGGGGGATTGGAGGAGGGATCCGGCATGTTCGAATGGCTGGGTCTCCCAAACATCAACATGTGTGGTGAATTGCCAGTAGTGCTGTGTACCCTATTATTGTAGGCCCACATCAATTCAGGGACATACTCAGGCCAGCATGCCTGCTGTTGACCCTCTAATGTCCTCAACAGTCCGATTAAAATGCTCACGTGCCCCGTTACCCTGGGGGTGATAAGGTGTTGTTCTCGACTGTTCAATACCATACAGATGGTGCAGCTCCCTCATCAGCGTCCCCTGGAAGCATGCCCCTTGATCCGAGTGTATTCTTTGTGGTAACCCGAACACTTGGAAGAAATGTTGACACACAGCCTCACCCGCCGACTTTGCCGTCTGGTCTCTTGTCGGCACAGCTACAGCATACTTGATAAAGTGATCTGTCATTACCAGGCAATAGGAGTACCCTGAAGTAGAGTACCCTATCAAAATGTAGTCAATCATGAGTAGCTCTAGCAGAGCGGAAATCTTAATAGACTGCGTGAGAGCCCACTGCTCAGGGCTTTTGCTGAGCCCACAGACCTGACACTGCCGAAACGCATCTGCCACCATCCCTCCCAACTCAGTGCAATAGAGGACTCGCTGGAACCACTGATGTGTCTTTCCAAAGTGAGCCCCCTTCTCATGCACCTCGCGAGCAACCACCGGACCATCCACACAGGGATTATCAGTTGGTACTGGTGCTGCAGCTCAGATTGTAGGCACACCTTACGATACAAAAGGCCCCGTTCCACACACAGCTTATCCCATTATCGCAGTAGTTTCATTCCTTCCGTGGACAGTTGAGCCTTGTCCTCTGCACTGGGCCAGACCTCATTTTGTACCCAACGGTGCACAAGTGCAATGTCCGGGCACTCATCCTGGACCTTTGTCCAATCTGAGGGCATTTTACCCAGGACACAGGGCATCCTGGTAGCCAAACCACTTGAGTGTACCACACTTCGGAAGATAGGTATCTGCCCCAAGGCCGTAGTTTCAGCATCCTCAAGTTGGTCATCAACATCTTCCCCCAAGGACCACAGGGGTACCCTTGACAATGCATCTGCATTTCCGTTTTCTTGTTCAGAAGGGAATTTAATGCGATAATTAAACTTGGCAAGGCGGGCGACCCACCGCTGCTCCAACGCTCCCAGTTTTGCATTCTCTAAGTGAGCCAACGGGTTGTTATCTGTCATAACAAGCACCTCAGCTCCTGTTAGATACTCAGCAAAGTGTTCTGTCATTGCCCACACCAGAGCCAGCAATTCCAGCCGGAATGAGCTATAATAAGCTGGATTTCGCTCGGTGTCTCTTAAAGATCTGCTGCCATAGGCCATCACTTGCTCTCGGCCATCCTGCACCTGTGCTAATACCGCCCCCAATCCATGAAGACTACCCTCTGTGTACAACAGAAAAGGGGTGTCAAACTGGGCATATGCCAACAGCGCGGCACTTGTTAGGCCGGTTTTCACTTCATCAAACGCCTTTTCCTGCTGGAGCCCCCATTGAATGGGGTGGTTTTGAGGACCCAGCGCTGTCCCTCTTAAAAGTTTGTTTAGGGGACCCACCACTTGTGAGAATTTGGGCACAAACCGCCAATAGTATCCTGCTAGGCCCAGGAAGGCCCGCACTTCTCTCAGGTCGTGAGGAGGCGGCCACTCTTGTACCACCTTAACCTTACTGGCCACAGGTAGCACCCCATTCGGGGTCACCAGGTGCCCCAAATACTCAATCTGACTCTGGAACAGTTGCCTTTTTTTGGCTTTATTTTCAGGCCATAACTACTGAGTCGCCAGAGAACTTGATGCAGCTTTTCAAGATGATCTTCAAATGAGGTCCTGAACACCACAATGTCATCTAGATATATCAGAACTGATTCAAAATTCACATCACCTAAGCAATGTTCCATCAGACGTTGGAAGGTTCCCGGGGAGGTAGCAAGGCCGAAGGGCATCCGGTTGAACTCATAGAGCCCCATTGGCAAGACAAACGCCGTCTTAGCCTGATCTTTTTTGGCCATTGGGACCTGCCAGTAACCACTTGCCAAATCCAATGTCGAGAAATACTTGGCCCGACCCAATGCCAACCGGGATTCTTCAATATGGGGTAAAGAATATGCGTCCCGGACCGTGTGGCCATTCAATTTTTGATAGTCCACACAAAATCGAAGGGTCCCATCCTTCTTCTGGACCAAGACTACAGGAGCCGCCCAGGGACTCCGCCTCTCTTGGATCACTTGATTGTCCAGCATACTGGCCACCATGCTCTTCACCTCTTGATAGAGCAATGGAGGGATTTGATGATATCTTTCCCTAATGGGAGGAGTATCCCCCATGGGGATCTCATGCTCAATCATCCCAGCACATCCGAAGTCTTCCCCATGTCGCAAAAAGGTTTCTTGATGTTCCCACAAAACTCTCTCCAACTGCTTCAACTGCATGGAGGTCAGGTTCTCCCGATCCACTCCCATCTGTTCCATGATCACATTGCCGTTCCATTCTTCGGTAATCCAGCTTACCTCGACCGCCAATATCCAGTATGACTGTTGGTCTGGGCGCAGTTTGAATCCTGTCTTGTCAGGTATCTTCTCCGCCGGCACAAACAGTTCAGCCAGAATGGTCCCAGCAGGAATTGTAACAGCCTCATTTAAAACATTGATGCATTGGACTGGCACCCGTTCATTCATCACAATCGCCAGAGACCGGGCTACACGTACCTTGGCAAATAAGGACTTCTCTTGGACTGGCTCAAGTAGCACTTTAAGCCTATTCAATCTCTGTGCAGCTCCCACCGGCAGCATTAAGAGTTCCTCTTGTCTGGGTGCCAGCAGGATCGGGGTCAGTGATGGCACTCGATCCAGGCCCACCCGACCCCCTGGGATCGCACTTTTCAGCAAGTCGCAGCTCAGCACTAGACGGTGTAACATTCTTTGTGTGGGTCGGTGGCTTGTAGCATGGGTCCAGTATCAGGGTCCCTCACTGGCATACATCTGGTGGTTCAAATCTAGCAGCACGTTCATTCCGAGCGTCACCTCCATCCCTCTTCTCATTTATCACCTATTTACAGGGCACATATTAGTTAAATGGCAATCCCCTTTAAAGAGGACCTGTCTTTAGCCATAAATATGTAATTTTTACCTGAAGTAAATGCTGCTGTCCTTCTGAATCTGGCAAAGGATTCCTTTCCTTCATTCGCCTCTTTATTCCTTATATGCCCCATTTAGATATTTAGGCAAGTGGGTTTTATCTTCAGTTCATCTCTGTAGGTGTCTTCTTAATGATCACACCCACTTGGCTAAAAAGTTTATATTAACTGGGAAGAGCAGGTCATATCTCAGGATATTGTTAATGCTCACCCTTTAACATTTAAATCAAACAAATAAAGCAGCACTCTGTAGCGCTAAAGCAAGCAAACATGAAATATGAAAATTGAATTGCATTACTGCACTAGAGATATGAAAAATTGAGAATGCTTAGCGTATAAATTGGCCAATTCATGTGTACCTGGCAAGATCTGTGTTGATTTACTTCTAAATTTAGCTTTTTTAACATTTTCTTGTTACTAGGTTCCAAATTCCCTACAAAGACATAGAGTTGAAAGATTAAGTTCTTTCTGCATCGGGCCACCACAAGAGGGAGCTCCCTGAATTCAGTTTATACATTGACCTTAATAATAACACAGTATGCAGTAAGCTTATAAGCTCCTTCTAGTGGTGGTTGCATGTAGGCAAAATTTCCTAACACAATTCTGTCTATATAAAGGATTACAAAGGATGTTTTGGGAAAATAAAGCCCCGAAAGTTACAATGACGTAATAGGAAATTAATCTGACCAGAATATGATAATGTGTTCAAACTGAAAAGCGCTGCGTAATATGTTAGCGCTACATAAAAATAAAGATTATTATTATAATATAACAGCTAATTTAAACTCATAGATGTGTGTCTTTTTTTTTTAGTTGAAATTTACCCATCTGGGCAATTGTGGGTGTCCAGCTATCATGAAGGGCAGAAATCAAAGCCATAATGTATAACATGATCATTATTGAGTTTCCCAGAGAAGTAGGCATGCATATGACCACGTAGAGCATAAGGACACTTTACATATTGCATAGGTGGGAGTAAAACAATTTGCAGGTCCCTGGTTCAGGTCATGGTCCGGACTAGAACCCTATAAACCTCATCCTACCCATCCCTGGTGCCTCTTTTGATTTTGTCATGTGACTGACTACTAATCAGAAGAGATGTCAGTTAGGAGAAGGTTTGCCGGGCTCTAGTCTGGCAATCACGGCTACCAATGTGGCCACTGGGCCGATAACTTGAGAATCTTTCTGCTCAACTCTCATATTTTTTACCTATATTTGCCGTTAAGCTCAGACTGGCCCATTAAAGGTTCTCATTTCCCAAAATCATATTTTTCGTTAAGAACTGTGATTATTTTACCCTGCACTTGCACATATTCTTCTCTGCTACATTAAAGCCTCCCTCTACAAAACAGTTAAAGAGTGGAGGACGGTAAGCGTGCATCGAGCCGGCGTTTCATCCCTTTGTGTACAAAACATCCACATTGTTGCCGCGCTCCACATACGCGATTTGAGATTGAAGACAGTGTTAAAATCATTGTGTATCCGGCGGTGTGCAGACAAAGCTTAATGGAATGTGTGAGCATGAACGCTAGGAATAAAAAAAAAATATTCTACATGTAAAGGCGGATATACACGCGAGAGGGATAGAGGGAAAAATACACACGCATTGTTCTAAGGACGGCAGCAATGAATACGGTTGTAATTTTAATGTTTCTTGCTGAAAAAAGGTCATCATTGGCGAGGTCGGGATTTTCTTAAGGTCATTTCACATTGAGATATCTGCCTGCTTTTGACATTTCATACAGAAGAGGCACAACTATCCTGACACATGAAATGGGTTCTTTACAAACCCAATGGCTATTTCTATCAACATCTGTTATTTTTCCACAAAAGGGAAATATGCATTGATTGCAAACAAGGCTTCTGCGCTCCTAAATAGGAACACGGCGGAGATTTTTCATCCTTAAAGCTGAGCGATAGAAAAAAATAACTTTAACTGCGTCATTAGGTTGCATAGAAGAGCATCAAACTAATACTGAGGGTCAGCATTTATGAAAGGGAAAGGTATAATATAGCGATGAAAAAATTTGCCAAAATTTGAATTTGGCAGATTCGCTCAAATTTTACCAATAAATTCGATTTATTTGATGCGAAAAGAACATACATTATTGTGATCTGAGGATTCTCCAGATGATGCAGCATAATTGCCAACTTGATGGATGAACGATCTATGGGAAGATTAATCTTGTGCAAACCTAGATAGATCTACCAGGGTCTTCAACACTGTTATCATAATAGTATCAAGCCATCGTCTCCCTGGTCTTCCTTTTCACCTTGTTCCTTCTATTCTTCTGACCAAAATGTCCTTCTCCAGTGATTGCTCTATTTGTATGACCATGATGTCATTCTCCTGTGATTGCTCTCATTGTATGACTATGATGTCCTTCTGTAGTGATAGCTCTCTTCGTATGACCATGATGTCCTTCTCCAGAGATTGCTCTTTTCGTATGACCATGATGTTCTTCTCCAGTGATTACTCTCTTCTTATGATGTCTTCAGAGTAGGAAAGTCATAGCTTGGTGATCCTTGCTTCCAGTGACATGTCTGGCATGATTTGTTCCAAAATGTATTTATTTGTTCTTCTTTCCATCCATGACATTGATAACATCCTTCTCCAGCACCATATTTCGAAGGTGTTTAGTCTTCTTCTGTCTTGTTTCTTTATTGTCCAGGTTTGGTATCCATCTGTTGCTACAGAAAAAAACAAACTATGAACGAGTTGTGTCTTCATCGTCAGTGAAATGTTCCTCGATTTGAAGACCTTGTCCAGTTTTTTAATTGTTGATTTGCCCATAGCTATTCTACTATTGACTTCCAATGTCATGCTTGCATCTGAGTGATCATGATCATCGATCCGAGTAGGTTGTAGTCCTCCACAACTTCCAGTTCATCACTGTCCATCTCAAATATGTTACAATCATACCGGGCAGTAGTCAATATCTTTGTCTTCTTTGTGGTGAGTAACAATCACATGTTCAAGCTTTCTATCTTGATACTTCATAATACGTTCTTCATTCCATCTACCCTTGTTGATATCAATGTTGTATCACCTGCACTTTATTTCTTTTTCTCTCTTTCTTCCTTTCTTTTTTCCTCTCTCTATCTTTCTTTCTTTCCTTCCGTGTCTCTCTCTTTCTTTCTCTTTTTCTTTCTTTCTTTCTTTCTTTCTTTTTCCTTCTTTCTCTTTCTTTCACTATGCCATTTTTCTTTCTCTTTCATTCCTCTATTTCTTACTTTCCCTCCCTCTCTTTCCTTAATTTTCTTTCACTTTTTCTTTATTTCTTTCATTTTCTCTCAACCTCCCTTCCTCTCTCCACTTTTTTCTCCTTCCTATCTCCCCACCTTCTGTCTTTCCTTATATCTTTACTTTTCTCTCTCACTTTCTTACTTTCTTTCTTTCTTTCTCTCTTTCTTTCTTTCTTTCTTTCTTTCTCTCTTTCTTTCTTTCTGTCTTTTTCTCTCTTTCTTTCCTTCTTTCTCTTTCTGTCTCTCTTTATTTTTCTCTCTTTCTTCCTTTCTCTCTGTTGTTCTCTCTTTCCTTTTTATCTTTCCTTCTTTCACTTCTATCTATTTTACCATCCGTCCATCCATCAGATATTTTATACAGTCAGCATTGCGCAGTCTGTCATGTGTATGCACCGTGCAATTTAATAAAATTTCAATCTTCCCCGTGCTCTGGCCTCCCTCCTCGCCTGTACGTTGGTCAGGACATTTGCCCCCTGCTTCCAGTATCACATGACGACCTTTCACTAAAGCCCAGCTCTAATTTTTTGCTTCAGTGATTAAAGATCAGAATTTGTCACAAAAGGAAAAAAAAAGTTTCACATGCAAAGGAATTATGTTTGTTACTATGAAAACAATTTCTCAAAGAAAAATAATTATACTGACATGAAAAGCAATAAACAAATGGGAGATTATGAGGGGGGGCATTTAATTTGAGTTGGAGAGCACACATTTGCACTAAGAATTAAATTTCATCCTAATACATCTGTTATACAAACACCGCAGCACACGTGATACCGGACGGCAAAAGCTAAAATTAATTTGGTCAATAAGACAACAGTAATGAATGATTTCGGAATTATTCTAATATAAATGTCCAAATAAACCCGGATTTTTTTTCATTTGAAATTGCAAAAAAAAATTAAAAATTGCAATTTTCTTTCTTTCCATGTCTTTGCTCGAGCTCCAAATCAAACATTATGCTAATAAGTCATAGTATAAAATGTTAAAGAGACAGAACTTCGATTTTATTACATCTGACTTGGATACTATAAAATAACTACCAGAAACACCCAGAAAATTCTTAGTTTTTTCTTTTCTTATCATTTAACAATTTTTGTCAGTGTATATTTTATTAATAAAATAAAGAAAAAAGTAAAAAAAGAAAAAAGCCTTATAGCAGGTGCTAAAAATGAAAGCCTTTTCCTTTTGTTTGCACTGTTCCTCTGTTATTCCTCCTGGGAATGTACAAATAAATTGATTTCAGAGTGTTAACAGCTATTGGTGTCTCTGCACAGTCTAAATGCCCCGTCACACACAGCGAGATCGCCAGCGAGATCACTGATTTTGTGACGCCACAGTGATCTTGCCAGCGACATCGCTGTGTGTGACATGTATCGCTGTGTGTGACATTGCGCTCGAACGTCCTGGGTTATTTTTTGATCGTTGGTCTCCCGCTGGTCTGCACGCATTGCTACATGTGACAGCGAGAGACCAGCGATCAGCGACGCTGGGAGCTTGCTCGCTGGTCCTGATCGCTGGTGGGTCTGTCTATGTGACAGCTCACCAGCGATCAGCTAACTATGTCCCAGCTATCCCATCCACGTCGGATCATTGGTGGGATCGCTGGGATATTGATGTGTGTAACGGGGCCTTAACACTAGCCAACCAGTTCCGTCCAAATGTCTGTTTGGCATTTTAGCTATTTCCCAAATATATTCTAAATCCAGTTTATATAATCAATATAGCTTAAAGTTCTAACTCTCAGCTTTAATCTGAGGGTATTCACATCCTAATTAGAGTAAGGGTTTAGAGATTACAGTTCTCTAACATGTAGCAGATGCTTTTTAAAGCGACCAAAAGTAACTGGACAATTATCTCAAAAGCTCCTTAATTGGCTGCATGGTCTTTCCCCTTGTTAATCCATCATCAATTAAGCAGGTAAATGAGCTGATACCAGTTGTGATATTTGCATTTGGAAGCTGTTGCTGTGAACCCACAACAGCGGTCAAAGGAGATTTCAATGAAAGAAAAAGAAACAGATCATCATTAGGCAGAGAAAAAGAAGAAATCCATCAGAGATACAGCAGAAATTTTAGGAGCAGCCAAATCAATAGTTTGATACATTCTGTAAAAATAAGAGTGGTGAGCTTCGGAACTCAAAATGGTCTGGAGGTACACGGAGTACACCAGTGGTGGATGATCACAGAATCCTTTCCATGGTGAAGAAAAACCCCTTCACAGCATCCACCCAAGTGAAGAACACTCTCCAGAAAGTCGGTGTCTCAGTATTTAAGTCTACCATAAAGAGAAGGCGTCATGAGGTAAAATACAGGGGGTTCAACACAACCTGCAAACCATTAATTAGCCTTAAAAATAGAACTGACAGATTTGACTTTCCCCCCCAAAAAAACATCTAAAGAAGTTACTCAGTTCTGGAAAAGCAAAACCAAGATCAACCTGTACCTGAATGATGGGAAGAAGAAAGTCTGCAGAAGGCTTGGAGTGGCTACTGATTCTCATCACAAAGGAGGATACCCTGCGTTTGGGGACGTCCATGGCTTCCAGACGTCAGGCCGTCATTGCTGAAAGGATTCTCTACAAAGGATTACAAATGAACATTTTCTTTATGGTAAAGTTAGTTTTTCCATTTACTTTTGAACCCCTGAAATGGGGAGACTTTGCAGGAAAATGGCTGCAATTCCTAAACGTTTCACAGGATATTTCTGTTAAATCTTTTAATTAAACCTGAAAGTCTTCACTTCAATTACATCTCAGTTGTTTCATTTTAAATCCAAAAAAGTGGCCTGCATAGCTGAAATCATGAAGATTCGTTCAACTGTCCAAATGTTTCTGGACGTAACTGAATCACCGAGCTGATCACTTTAAAGTTAGTTATCTCAGAGGAATTTACATTTTTCTTAAAGGTAACCTGTCACATTGAATATGCAATCTGATCTGCCAGTATCTGGTTACAGAGCTGAAGAAGCGGAGCAGATTGATCTATAGGATTGCGGGAAAAGATCTCATATAAATTGTATTTTATTCTATACTAGCTGAAGTGCCCGGCGTTGCCCGGCCATAGTAACTAACTGTGGTTAGTTACAACAAATTATAAAAACATAAAAACATTTCACATCATATCATAGAATCATAGAATCGTAGAGTTGGAAGGGACCTCCTGGGCCATCTGGTCCAACCCCCTGCTCAAAGCAGGATTCACTAAATCATCCCATACAGATGTCTGTCCAGCCTCTGTTTGAAGACTTCTATTGAAGGAGAACTCACCACTTCTCGTGGCAGCCTGTTCCACTCATTGATCACTCTAACTGTCAAAAAGTTTTTTCTAATATCTAATCTGTGTCTCCTCCCATTCAGTTTCATCCCATTGCTTCTAGTCTTTCCTTGTGCAAATGAGAATAAAGATGATCCTTCCACAATGTGACAGCCCTTGAGATATTTGTAGACAGCTATTAAGTCTCATCTCAGTCTTTTCTTTTGCAAGCTAAACATTCCCAAATCATGCAACTTTTCCTCATAAGACAGGGTTTGCAGACCAGTCACCATTCTGGTCGCTCTTTTCTGAACTTGCTCCAGTTTGTTGATGTCTTTTTTAAAATGTGGCACCCAAAACTGGACACAGTATTCCAGATGAGGTCTGACCAAAGAGGAGTAGAGGGCAATAATGACTTCACATGATCTAGACTGTATGCTTCTGTTAATACATCCTAGAATTGCATTTGCCTTTTTTGCTGCTGCATCACACTGTTGACTCATATTCAGTCTGTGATCTGTTAGTATACCCAAGTCTTTTTCACATGTGCTGTTGCTTAGCCCTATTCCTCCCATTCTGTATATGCTTTTTTCATATTTATTACCCAGATGTAGTACTTTGCATTTTTCCCTGTTAAAAACCATTCTGTTAGTTGCTGCCCACTGCTCCAGTTTATTTATATCTTTTGAATCCTCTCTCTCTCTTCTCTAGTATTATCTATCCCTCCTACTGTAGCTTTATGTCATCAGCGATTTTAATCAGTTTACCCTCAATTCCCTCATCTAAATCGTTGATAAAGATGTTGAACAATACATGGCCCAGGACAGAGCCCTGTGGTACCCCATTTGAGACATTCTTCCAACTGGATGTGCAGCCATTTACGACCACTCTTTGGGTCCGATCACTAAGCCAATTATGAATCCACTTAACAGTTGCCTTGTCCATTCCATACCTAGTCATTTTTTCAATAAGGATTGTGTGAAATACTTTGTCAAATGCTTTGCTGAAGTCAAGATATACTATATCTAACAGCATTTCCCTGATCCACCCAATCAGTGATTCTGTCATAGAAGGAAATTAAGTTAGTCTGACATGACTTATTAGTTACAAACCCATGCTGACTCTGTTTAATCACTTTATTCTTATCCAGGTACTGACATACATGTTGTTTAATAATTTGTTCAAAGATCTTTCCTGGTATAGAAGTCAGACTCACCGGCCTATAGTTGCCTGGGTCCACCTTCTTCCCCTTTTTGAAGATAGGAACAACATTTGCTCTTCTCCAGTCTTCTGGGACTTCTCCTGTTCTTCAAGAATTTTCAAAGATTATTCAAAACTACAGATTTGCAACACAAATTAACTAAACGATAACCTAAGTATTGATAGTATTTTATTTTCAACTCATTCAAGAGCCTTTTGATAAACAACATTTTTGGTATTTCCTTTCGGTGCAAAGATGAACAGATTTTTGTCAGTTCCAACTCTTGAACAGGCCACGTAAAGTTGACCATGAGAAAAGCATGGAGATTGCAAATCGATCCCTACTACTTTCAAGGACAGTTCCTGAGCCTTGTTAATGGACATTGCAAATGATAGTCGAAGAGGAAATGAAGGCATTTAAAATCAAAATGCAAATCAGATGGAATGAGTGGAATTCTTGGAATGGAAATGTCCTCTCCTTTGTCACATCCTGTTTCTGAGCTGTGTATCTAAGCCTATCCTGTGTGATAATGTCTGCTGAGCTGTGTACCTAATCCTCTCCTGTGTGATACTTCCTGCTGAGCTATGTACCTAATCCTACTGTGTGTTACTGACAGCTCAGCCATGTATCTAATCCTATCCTGTGTGATACTGACTGCTGAGCAGTGTATCTAATCCTATACTGTGTGATACCATCTGCTGAGCCGTGTATCTAACCCTATCCTGTGTGATATTGACTGCTGAGCTGTGTATCTAATCCTATTCTGTGTGATACTGTCTACTCAGCTGTGTACCTAATCCTATCCTGTGTGATACTGTCTGCTGAGCTGTGTATTTAATCCTATCCTGTGTCATACTGACTGCTGAGCTGTGTATCTAAGGCTAAGTTCACATCAGCTTTCGGCTGCTCTGCGTAGGGCTGCGTACTTGATTCCTTAAGCTCCGCCTACTTCTGTATGTGTCCTGCATTTTCCTGTGTACCTATCTTTAACATTGGGTACGTAGGGACATGCGCTGTATACGGATGAGTCCGCATGCGTCATTTTGACGTGCCCACCGAATTCGCAAAAATCCAACATGTTACTTTCTGAGGGCTCGTCAAAACGATGCACAGGGACGCATCCACATGCAATGCATGTCCCTGCATACCCAATGTTAAAGATAGCTACGCAGGACGCATGCGGAAGTAGGCAGAGCATGGGCGGAGCTTAAGGCATCAAGTGCGCAGCTCTAAGTAGAGCAGCCGAACGCTAATGTGAACTTGGCCTAATCCTATCCTGTGTGATACTGTCTGCTGAGCCATGTATCTAATCCTATCCTGTGTGCTACAGTCTGCTGAGGCGTGTATCTAATCCTATCCTGTGTGATACAGTCTGCTGAGCTGTGTATCTACTCTAATCTTGTGTGACACTGTCTGCTGAGCTGTGTATCTAATCCTATCATGTGTGATACTGTCTGCTGAGCCGTGTATCTAATCCTATTCTGTGTGATACTGACTGCTGAGCCATCTATCTAATCCTCTACTTTGTGTTACTGTCTGCTGAGCAGTGTATCTAATCCTATCCTGTGTGATACTGTCTGCTGAGTCGTGTATGTAATCCTATCCTGTGTGATACTGACTGCTGAGCTGTATATATAATCCTATCCTGTGTGATACAGTCTGCTGAGCCGTGTATCTAATCCTATCCTGTGTGATACTATCTGCTGAGCCGTGTATCTAATTCTATCTTGTGTTAGTCTGCTGAACCGTGTATCTAATCCTCTATTGTGTGTTACTGTCTGCTGAGCAGTGTATCTAATCCTATCCTGTGTGGTACTGACTTCTGAGCCGTGCATCAAATCCTATCCTGTGTGATACAGTATGCTGAGCTGTGTATCTAATCCTATTCTGTGTGATACTGACTGCTGAGCCGTGTATCTAATCCTCTCCTGTGTGATACTGACTGCTGAGCTGTGTATCTAATCCTAAGCTGTGTGATACAGTCTGATGAGCCGTGTATGTAATCCTATCCTGTGTAATACTGACTGCAGATCCGTGTATCTAATCCTATCCTGTGTGATACTGTGTGCTGATCCGTGTATCTAATCCTATCCTGTGTGATACTGTCTGCTGAGCCGTGTATCTAATCTTATCCTGTGTGATACTGACTGCTGAGCCATGTATCTAATCCTAACCTGTGTGATACAGTCTGCTGAGCCGTGTATCTAATCCTATCATGTGTGATACTGTCTGCTGAGCTGTGTATCTAATCCTCTCCTGTGTGATACTGACTGCTGAGCCGTGTATCTAATCCTCTCCTGTCTGTTACAGTCTGCTGAGCTGTGTATCTAATCCTATCCTGTGTGATACTGTCTGCTGAGCCGTGTATCTAATCTTATCCTGTATGATACTGACTGCTGAGCCATGTATCTAATCCTAACCTGTGTGATACAGTCTGCTAAGCCGTGTATCTAATACTGTCCTGTGTGATACAGTCAGCTGAGCCGTGTATCTAATCCTCTCCTGTGTGTTATTATCCGCTGAGCCGTGTATCTAATCCTATCCTGTGTGATACTGACTGCTGACCTGTGTATCTAATCCTATCCTGTGTGATACTGATTGCTGAACCATGTACTGAATCCTATCCTGCATAATACTGTCTGTTGAGCCGTGTATCTAATCCTATCCAGTATGATATTGTCTGCTGAGCTGTGCATCTAATCCTATTCTGTGTGATACTGTCTGCTGAGCTGTGTATCTAATCCTATCCTGTGCGATACTGACTACTGAGCCGTGTATCTAATCCTATCCTGTGTAATACTATCTACTGAGCCATTTATCTAATCCTATCCTGTGTGATACTGACTGCTGAGCCATTTATCTAATCCTATCCTGTGTGATACTGACTGCTGAACTGTGTATCTAATCCTATCCTGTGTGATACAGTCTGCTGAGCCGTGTATCTAATCCTATCCTGTGTGATACTGTTTGCTGAGCCGTGTATCTAATCCTATCCTGTGTGTTATCTGCTGAGCCGTGTATCTAATCCTCTCCTGTGTGTTATTACCTGCTGAGCTGTGTATCTAATCCTATCCCTTGTGATACTAATTGCTGAACCATGTATTGAATCCTATCCTGCGTGATACTGTCTGCTGAGCCGTGTATCTAATCCTATCCTGTGTGATACTAATTGCTGAACCATGTATTGAATCCTATTCTGTGTGATACTGACTGCTGAGCTGTGTATCTAATCATATCCTGTGTGATACTGACTGCTGAGCTGTGTATCTAATCCTATCCTGTGTTACTGACTGCTGAGCCGTGTATCTATTCCTATCCTGTGTGATACTGTCTGCTGAGCCGTGTATCTAATCCTATCCTGTATGATACTGACTGCTGAGCCGTGTATCTAATCCTATCATGTGTTACTGACTGCTGAGCAGTGTATCTAATCCTATCCTGTGTGATACTGTGTGCTGAGCTGTGTACCTAATCCTATTCTGTGTGATACTGTCTGCTGAGCTGTGTATCTAATCCTAACCTGTGTGATACTGACTGCTGAGCTGTGTATCTATTCCTATCCTGTGTGATACTGACTGCTGAGCTGTGTATCTAATCCTATCCTGTGTGATACTGACTGCTGAGCCGTGTATCTATTCCTATCCTGTGTGATACTGACTGATGAGCTGTGTATCTAATCCTGTCCTGTGTGATACTGACTGCTGAGCTGTGTATCTAATCCTATCCTGTGTTACTGACTGCTGAGCTGTGTATCTAATCCTATCCTGTGTTACTGACTGCTGAGCTGTGTATCTAATCCTATCCTGTGTGATACTGACTGCTGAGCCGTGTATCTAATCCTATCATGTGTTACTGACTGCTGAGCTGTGTATCTAATCCTAACCTGTGTGATACTGACTGCTGAGCTGTGTATCTAATCCTCTCCTGTGTGATACTGACTGCTGAGCTGTGTATCTAATCCTAACCTGTGTGATACTGACTGATGAGCTGTGTATCTAATCCTCTCCTGTGTGATACTGACTGCTGAGCTGTGTATCTAATCCTATCCTGTGTTACTGACTGCTGAGCTGTGTATCTAATCCTATCCTGTGTGTTACTGACTGCTGAGCTGTGTATCTAATCCTAACCTGTGTGATACTGACTGATGAGCTGTGTATCTAATCCTCTCCTGTGTGATACTGACTGCTGAGCTGTGTATCTAATCCTATCCTGTGTTACTGACTGCTGAGCTGTGTATCTAATCCTATCCTGTGTGTTACTGACTGCTGAGCTGTGTATCTAATCCTATCCTGTATTCAGACTGGACAGATTCGTGGTGAAAAACCTGCGCTGCTGTACAAATCACGATCCAACAGTAAAGATGAAAGTGATGGTTCACTTTCTTTCTCTACACGTTTCAAAGTCTCAAGAACTTCTTCAGGTGTAAATTCTTCTTCAGATATCTTCCTGAAGAAGTCCTTGAGACTTTGAAATGCGTAGAGAAAGAAAGTGAACCATCACTTTCATCTTTACTGTTGGATTGTGATTTGCACAGCAGCGCGGGTTTTTCACCACGAATCTGTCCAGTCTGAATGCTATTGTTTGGTCATTTGCCTGGCCAATGGTCCTGCTGCAGCTGTCGGCTCTGATGAGCTATTACACACCCGAATACTTTGAAAAGAAGGTGAGTGGAATCTGATTTTATATCTTGTCTTCACCACCGGATAAGACCCCATTTGCGCTTTTATCTTTCTAGCATCTTATAATCCTATCCTGTGTGATACAGTTTGCTGAGCCGTGTATCTAATCCTATCCTGTTACTGACTGCTGAGCTGTGTATCTAATCCTATCCTGTGTGATACTGTCTGCTGAGCTGTGTATCTAACCCTATCCTGTGTGATACTGACTGCTGATCTGTGTATCTAATTCTTTCCTGTGTGATACTGGACTGTGTATCTAATCCTATCCTGTGTGATACTGGGCTGTGCATCTAATCCGATCCTGTGTGATATAGTCTGCTGAGCCATGTATCTAATCCTTTCCTGCAGTCTGTGTCAGAGGGTGGTCTGTGTCGGCACAGTAATTGTGTTATTTCCAGCTTTACAGAAGGATGATAACACCATAGAAATGATAAGATTAATAGGCCTCAGTTACCACAACTGTCTACAAGGAAAACTGTTGCTCATGGCAACCAATCACAGATCAGCTTCTTTTAAACAGCTCTAGTGAAATGAAAGATGCTTAGTGATTGGTTGCTATGTGGAGTGGGCATGGCTGTTACACACACATACACACACATACATACACTCATTTTTATATATAGATGCTTATGCTTTGGAGTCCAGTGGGTGTTCTTACCTATGTGCATACGTATAGCTGTCAATCACTATGGAGGACTACCCACTGGACTCCTAAGCACAGTAAGTGCTGTTTAAATGAATAAATTACAAGTTATATTGTATCTTTTCCCCACAAACCTATATATCAATCTGTTCAGCCTCTCCTGCTCTACTCCATGCTGCCTGCAGAAACAATTTCATGATGGGTTCCCTTTAATTAGTGTCACGTTATCAGGAGACCATATAGTTGATGTCATTAGCTTCCCGTTACCAGGACCGCTAATTGATTTACTAATTTAAATAGATGTAAGAGATGTAAACGGAAAATTCTATATAAAAAAGGAATAAAGGTATGAAACCTTGGCATTGACAACACGTATATAATGAGCTAAACGCTCTATAGGCTTCTTTAATGTAAACAGCTATTAGTATAATAAGGATGTTCCTGTTCTGCAGTTATAACTTACTATTTCGGTAATAAAACACACAGATTAATTCACTGACTCTTCGTGATCATTGTTTTGGGGTACCTCGCTTTATGTTTTCTCAATCCTCACTAATGATGATCAACAGACGATCAATTGACTCGATAATCAAAAAGTCAAAATCCATATCGAAAGATTTTATAAGCCAGGTCAGGATTGAGGCTGACTAACCATTTGTGAGTACTTTTTTAAAGTATTTTTCTCAACACAAACAGACCCTGTAATATGGCAGCCTGTTAAAATATGTTTGGTCAACTGCAACAACTCCATTCCTGTCTATGAGTGTTTAGTTGCTAGATTTGCATTCTGTTTATAAAGTTAGAATGAAAAAAAAACTCCCAGAGGCTCACAAAGGAAGAGTATGTGACTGTAGTTTCAGTTTTCCTGTGTCTGTGTATGAGAGAAGCAGCCTGCTGTAGATGATGCACAGATAGAGACACACAACAGATCAGGTGTATTCCTGATCTGTTAAGCTTATCATATATTGTTCCTGTTTGTTCCTGAATAAAGAAGCTCTGTTATCACATGCTTGGAGAGTATAATGAATAATCCGCTGCCAACACAGCCTAAGAAAACCCTTCTGTGTACCACGCCAAAAAGAGTAATGGAAACAGTATAACAAATTGCTATAATGGTGCTCTGTCTGAGGCAGCCTGGCTACTATAAATACAGCTTCAACAGATAGGCTTTGCACAAAACACTTAGTTCAGCAGATCCTAGCTGGACCCTGGCCTTCAACCCTTAATCCCTGTGCAGGGTTATGCCCTTACACATTGACCCCTGGATTAACTCTACAGATTGGCTGCGGGCAGAAAGAAGGTTCATCAAGTTGAGTTCCATCCATAGGCTCAAAGAAAGGAACCATATCAGAGGACAGGGACATGGCGAACAGGATGCTGAGATTAGTAACAAGCTTAGCAGGAACAGAGAAGCAGGAGTGAACCAGGGAAAGTATAACTTACAACTGGCAAAAAGTGACAGATTTCTTGTGTTTAAATAAGGAGGAGCCACCCAGGGGAAAACATATCATTGGTGCAACCTGTGTGGTCGCACAGGGGCCCATGATGTAAGGTGTCATATTTCTACCACCAAAGTTTGTGGGATTGTGCATTATCATGAGCTCTTGGGCCCATATATTGTTCTTGCACAGGAGCTATATTTCGTCTGTGTCCATGGCTCCCTGCAGAGAGCTAATCACATCAAGTAACTGTCTCACTGCAGCAAAACACAGGTGAACTGGAGAGGGATAACTAGTCTCGGTAACCATAAAGTTTGACTGCCACATGCGGCCATCACCCAGCGGCATCTGCAGTATTAGTGTAGTGTGGTAGAAGCAGGTTATTCAGACACAGCTCTTTGCTCTACAACACCTATAAGCCTTAAAAGACACTATGAATGAGTACACCATTAAATTTCAGGCAAAAAAAAGAAACATAAGCTATTTATGCGCCTAAAATTTAGTTACACAAATCAACTGTATTATGGCCAAGGATGTCAATTACAATCCATGAGCTATAATACCAAGGGGTCCAGATATCTTTTATTTTTAGGTATCACCATTGTATAATTATTCAGGTCATATTAGAGACATTCACTAAAAAGCCCATTGTACCCCTGTTGGCCTTCTGAGCGGCAGCAATTCATTGTGGCATTATTCCATTTGGTGTTAAAATCATTCTCCATGAACATTGCCAGAACCAACATACTCCCCAGCATTACTCCACCTACAGCAGCCTGACAGGCTTCAATTGATGCTGCTTGCCCCAAATTCTGACCTTCCCATTGCATGGTGTTGCAGAAATCTGGACTTATGTAACCTGGCGATGTTTTTCCTCTTCTCAGTTATACAACTTTTGTTCTGTTCTGCACGTTTTCTGTTTTCTTTTGCCAAGAACAACACTGGAACTTGTTATCTGCTGTTATAGTCCATTCAACCTAAGGAACTATGAGTTGTGGGTTTGGACACATTGGTTGGCACCAGCATTGTGTTTCGCTCCTTTTTTCTAGACAATTATTTAAAACATCTTCTGATCCATTACTCAGTACGATTCTAAACATCATCCACTGATCTTTTTGTCAGAACAATTTTTCAACTGATTCTAAATTGATTCCTCCCATGCTCCTCTGATTCTTGAACCATTCTTCACATCCTCATCTGATCAATTCATTCTCTGATCTTTTCATCAGAATTATTCTTCATATCTGATCCCAGAAAGATTCTTTTACATTCAGTGTGAGGAGCTTTCCTTGCTCTAAAGACTATTGGACCAATGGACGTAGAGTGCAATCCACAGCTCTGAGGGATGCAGACTTTTTCCACCTCGAGCACCAGTTACGTCAGTCTTATTGCTATGTTTTATTAGAGATTTACTTGCTCATCAGTTCAGCCTCAGAAATCAATGTTTCCATTCAATGACAGTAAGCAGAGGAAGACGTGCAGGCTGGTTCGTATGTATACATGAGGCCGGACACAAGATTGGTAATCAAGGTAAACCAGCATTCCATTATTCTTGTTAGTCTCTCAGGGGCCTCAAGGCATTGTTCTTCCAGCCACTAGTCCCATTGTGTGGATGAGCAGGGTCGCACTTGCCATTTGGCAATTCTGGCAAATGCAAGAAGGGCCTGTCTGGTCATGGGCCACCTTGTCTGCTATGTTAACAGAATCGGTGTTCTCAAGACACCCATATTGTTAAGAGTTGTGATTGAGGTATCAATAGAAATATTCATTTTGTAGTTAACCTTGCTTTCCTCCATCCAGGGTAATATATCCCATCCGGTGCTTGGGGATGGAGACCGCATGGGCCTATGTGATTTCAAATGCCAGGGCTGAATTTCAGCCCCAGTCCGTACCTGTGGATGAGGATAGTAGACCCAATGGACCCGTCACCATAGGGGGTCGCACATGCAGTCCCAGGTGATGATTTTGACCTGAGGAAAATACCTCCACTACATTTAGTTTTGGGGGAGAGGGTGTGAATGTGAACACTTCTGCCCATTCAGGAGGCTGATCCCAGGGAGGGAGATCAGTAAGCCACATGTTTTGTGAGGGAGTTGATGCTGTGATGCCAAGGGGCAAGGATCTGTTGTGAGGTCCTGGTGTCCCTGTATGGATGGCCTATGAAGATTGGAGATCGGCTGAGGGCAGGAGTTTGATACACGTTTTGCTATGGCATCTGGATGTGAGGAACTATCTTAAGGACTGTTGATGTGAGCTGAAGTGAGAGACATGTGCTGTAGTCAGATTATCTGTCACCTGGAAGAATGTGAACTGTGATTAACGACTACAGCGTGAGATACAAAATCAATGGGCCAACCAAAAGTTGTGAGACAGTGAGTATTGCCTGGTATAGGGCCAGTGGACCTACCGGCCCCAGGGAGTGGATCTTGAGGACTAGGGGCAATGTATTTTAGCCATCCACCTAGAGTTGTAAAACCATGGAAGTAAGGAATAAAAAATAGTTGCATCGTTAACCTGCCTAGGTGATTATTACAACTCATAACCTCAGATCTTCACATCCTTTATATGATCTTTTCATCAGAACAATTACTCACATCCTCATTTGATCCTTCAACAGTTCTTAACTTCCTCCTCTGATCCTTTTAACAGAATTATTCTTCACAACCGACACTGATCCTGTCCTCAGAATTAGAGTTGAGCAACTTTGGTCGGATCGAGTTTCGTGAAACCCGAATGAAACAAAATTGAGTGGGATGAAACTGGTTCGACTAGGGCAAAAAAAGTCGGAGTTTCGTCCGAAACCCGACCCCAATGCAAGTCAATGGGAAATAAAAGTCGGCATTGAGCGGATGACATTTTTTTGCCCTAGTCGGACCAGTTTCATCCGACTCAATTTTGTTTCATTCGGGTTTCACGAAACCCGATCCGACTAAAGTTGCTCAACTCTACTCAGAATTATTCTTCATATCCTCCTCTGATCATTCCTGCAGAATGATTCTTCATATCCTTTTCTGATCCTTTTATCAAAAAGATTCTTCACAATCTCCTCTGACCCTCTTCATCAGAATGATTCATCATGTCGTCATCAGATCCTTTTGTCAGAATAATTCTTCACATCCTTTTGATTCTTCTCCTTGACAATTTTTTCTGTCCACAGGATCCCTTTCGCTGGATGTTCATAGGTATTCATATAATGGGTTTTCATATGTTTTAGGGGGGCTATAAGATAGAGCATACTGTATATGCTGCAGAGTGATTTAAGCTTTAGTACAAGACGTAAGACTCTATCAGTCTGCTGCAGCGATTCCTTACAGTACAAAACGCTTTCATCTCTTTAAAATGTTGAATCCCTTGGGGTGGTATTCATTCACTGCGAAATAACTGTGATTGTGGGAGATGAAGTGGAACAAGTGTGGCCTCGCTCACAGCCATGTCCTGTCAAAGTGCCCTCTGCCTACCACATCGGGCTGTGCAGCGGGACGGAAGCGAGCGCAGGGTCCACTTCTCCCTCCCGAAAGGCTGCCTGACCAAGAAGAAGACTAGGGGCAGCAGAGCTCAGCCCTGGAACCATGCTACGTTGTCACATACAGCCATCCGTGACCCTTGCTGGCAGAATCAAAGTGGCAACATGTAACCTGTAGATGTAAAACTCTTTCTCTTCATGCTACGCAAATCCAACTAGGGTCAACTTCTTCTGTCACACTGGCTCTGTGCCTCCTCCAGGCAACATGTTAAACACATTGGATACACGTGTGTGTCTTAACTTATCGCCACTCTCTTGATAAGTCGGAGCTGAACATCTATTGTTTCCTCGAGTAGAAGGCGAACATGAAATTCTATTTTTCATCTTTGTCTTTGGTCAGAGAACAGGTTAAGTTAACTATTAACAATATCTGTCAGGCGTTAATGCTCTTTGGTTAGAGGAAACATGAACACCATCAATACGATCTAGATGTTCCAATCTGAATACTTCCCTAAAATAACATCTAAACCGTCTGCCAGTGTAAAAAGGTCATACAAACTGTCTTGTGCCCCAAACACAACACGTCCTGGTTCGAACTGTATAGTTGTATGTATATTGCTGCCTTGTAATGTTGTGAAACTGTATTTTTATTGCTTTATTTAATATGCTATTTATACATTATCAATAGGGAAAACGTGTAGTACCTTAGTTAGGCCACTAGATGGGGGCACATGACATCTTAGTATTGTAAATAGCTAACATAGGAGGAGTCTGCTGTAGGTAAGCAAGAAACATTTTCTGCTTGTAAGCAGAAGGGCCAGGGAGCCCATAGAGCCTGGATGGGCTTAGAGTCGGGGACGTTACAGCAGCTCTGCAACTTTCTAAGCAAGAAGCCCAGCCATCCAGGGCCAGGGGACCAGAAGTGCAGCAGTATAGGAAAGCAGGTCACTCTAAAATGTTGGAGCTTACTACATGGACAGATGCCTTCATGTCTGGGGTGAAACGGACAAGGGAACTCCTGAACGTAGTGAAGCTGAACCGGGAGGACGCTGCAGTACTGTTCGAAGCGAGGCAACCTGGGTACAAAACAGAGGACATAGGGAAGAACACAGGGAAAGTGAAGGATGTGAACTGTGCATAACTCTGTGTTGATGCTGTAACTGCTATGGACGTGCTGCAATTGAAAACAAGTAAAGTACTAAGTTTAAAGTTGGAATTGGACACTGTCTCTTTATGTGAAGAAGTGTCCCTGCGTCTAAGGGAGGTCTCTGAGAACCCGGCAAGTGAGACAGTGAGACTTTATATATGTGATGCGGGTGGCCAGGGTGCGCTGAAGCAGACACTTATGGGGGCCATTACTACAGCCCTGGCTGCTGCTCACACTAGGCATAGTCGGCAGGATCCCACTACCTTGCAAAACGGGGATGCCGTGAAGAATGAAGATACTGATATTCCAGTAGCGACTGATATATTGGACATGACTGAAACTTTGGATGTGACCGACCCTTTATGTGTGATCAAGATGGCATAGAATGGCGCAGAAGAGAACGACGACTGTGATCTCATCCTTTGTGGACTGTCTGACCCAGGTATGGTGCGATAATCTGTCAGGCAACATCCCCTGGTCCGCCCATGGTGGACGCACCAGAGAAGGAAAAGACCTCGTCCTCTACAACCGAATGCTGAGAAATGGGTGGAGTGGCTGGAAGCGACTCAACCCTGGAACAGGTGGGGCCCAGAAGAAAACTCTGCTTGTGTGGCGCGATGCCATTGTTGTGTGAGTTACTTGTCTTCGTGCATCTGCGGAGAGTCCTGAGCAGGAGCACTGCAGATGCAGAGAGGTCTGAATCGGAAAAAGATTGTGAACCGGAAGAAGCTGCCCCGCCGGAGCATGATCCAGAACATCATCGCATGGAGCCAGAACATCACCGTTGGGAGTTGTAGGCCGGAGAACCGGAAATAGTTACTTCCCCAGAGAAGCACGTGCAGGAAGTGGAGGCTGAATCAGAGTGCGCAGCTGCATCAGCGGAAGGATTTGACGGTCCTAGGACGGTCGCAGCCAGGATTCTGGAGCAAAAGGTGAGTGATCCTCAGCCCCTGACCCTGGAAGGCTGGACTGTGCCTTAGCCCCAGACCACTGAAAGCAGTCCCATGTGTAGCGACACCCAGGCCCTCAGCCTGTCACATTTCCAGCAAAAGACAGAGGGCCCCTTTTCATCCCCCCAGGCAGGCCGCATGGATTGCAGAGGATGATTTAGACTTGTATACGGGCCCAGAACAGGCATAGTCGGACCCCTGTTCCCTGGCCATTGAGCAGTCAAGGCCTACCCCTCTCCTGTCACTGCAGCAGGAGAACACGACACCTGCGGCTGCAGGGTCGTCTATTGGAGCATGGGCTCAGAGCCCGCTGTGGTGTGCGGCGGCACAGGACACATGCCGCTGACAAGTGGATACCGTTTAAAAGATATTACTCCTTTGCAAAACTTGTGCACCGGATTAATGAGAAAAACGGGACAGTTTCGCATCCCTGTGGGCAAAGGAGCCCTATAGCACCAAAATCGGGTGCAGTGTGGCTGATATGGGCCACGATAGAATGTTGAGCATTGTTTTTCCCCCTTTGAAATGTTTGCTTTCCTGCTGGATGGCAGGACTTTGCCTTTGCAGAGTAATGGGCTCTTGTACTGTGGAACAAACTGTGTTTGGCCATGGCAACAGACTGTGCTACAGGAACAGGTGGCACACAAGCGGTAAGAGGGCAGTGCTCTGCATAAAGGAAATGGGGAATGTACCCATGGACTAGGAAAAACGGACTGTGTGTGGCTGTTGAGCGTGCAGCACACATGTTTTTAAGAGCTGTTCCCCACACAAAGGAAGGAGGATTTCCCTCCCCTAGAACTGAGGACCAGTTGTTATATATCTGCTCGGGTCCCATGGATGAACGGGACTAGGGTGTGATGGATTCTCCTGTGGAGCAAACGGGCATTCCCTGATGACGGCAGGTGGCGCCCTTTGTCTTCTACTGAGCAAAAAGAAAAAAGGACTAGCTGCGGCGGGTGATGTCCGGCACCCTCTGCTGAGCCAGAAGACTTTGTTGTGGAAAGAGACTGCCCTTGACCACAAATGTTTTTTTCTTTTTCTCCGTTTTATTAATGGACTACCTTGTATGTATGTTTATCTCCTTTCGTGGAGTATTTTGCTGTAAATAAAAAAGGGTTTTTTTAGAGCATTATATGGTTGGGGACAACCATTATTAAAGGAAGGGAGAGTGTAAAGGGGTCATACAAACTGTCTTGTGCCCCAAACACGTCCCAGTTCGGAATGTATAATTGTATGTATATTGCTGCCTTTTAATGTTGTGAAACTGTGTATTTATTGCTGTATTTAATATGCTATTTGTACATTATCAATAGGGAAAGTGTAGTACCTTAATTAGGCCACTAGATGGGGGCACATGACACCTTAGTATTGTAAATAGTTAATATAGGAGGAGTCTGCTATAGGTAAGCTAGAAACATTTCCTGCTTGTAAGCAGTAGGGCTTAGAGCCCGGGACAGCACAGCAGCTCCGTAACGTTCTAAGCAAGAAGCCTAGCCGTCCAGAGACAGGGGGCCAGAAGTGCAGAGCATAGGAAAGCAGTAAAGTACTACGTTTAAAGTTGGAATTGGACTCTGTCTCTTAATGTGAAGAAGTGTCCCTGCGTCTAAAGGAGGTCTCTGAGAACCAGGCAAGTGAGACTTTATACATGTGATGCAGGTGGCCAGGGTGTGCTGAAGAAAACACCTATGCGGGCCATGACTACATCTCTGGCTGCTAAGCACACTTGTACAGAACAATTTTAGGTCAGGTTCACATCATGTTTGTGTCCCTGTTTTTGACTCCATCGAAATCCCGTCAAAAAACAGCATTCAGTTTTGCTCCCAATAGAGCCAATGAGTTCAATTAGGTAAACAGAGTCCAAGCAAAATATCCAAGATTGGACCGTCTTTTCCTGGGGTGACCTTCTTCTTAGCGTGACCCAATAACTTGTAGATATTGGTCTACGTTCCAGCTAAAAAGACAGAGAGGCAGATCTGGAACAGAACCTAGAATGAATCCAAAGTTTAAAACTTTGCCGATTTGCTCCCGTGGAACTCCTAAAATATAAACTACTATACTCACCTCAGGAGGAACACTTGTTGGTGAAACTTCTGTAGTTACTTTGCTGTTCTCTGAACTTCCAGTGGCTAGAACTTACGACTGTCGGCAGCGGTTCCATGCCTATAAAACATAACATTATATAGCGCTATCCTATTCAACAGTGCTATACAAACATTATCAATTGGGCTCACAATATAAATTCCCTATCACTATATCGTTGGAATGTGGGCAAAAAACAGAGGAAACTCCCGCAAATACATGGAGAACATACAAACTCCTTGCAGATGTTGCCCTTGGTGGGATTTGAACTCAGGATCCAACTGCTGCAAGGCTAACCAATGAGCCACCGTGCTGCCCAACATATCACTGGAGGCTAAGATACTGAGACCATTCTAATCACAGAAGCAGAAAAACAGACCTGTTTATTTCAGAACTGCCCACTTCTACAGATTTTGCCACGGATGTACAAGTAATCCGGAGAAAAATATCCAACAACTGGGCAATTTTTCTTTTCTCCACCCCTGCCCTCAATAGAAAAAAAAATGCAACGATTTAAAGGGGTTGTTGGGTGAATAAAAGTTTTCATCTAACCACAAGATAGGTGATAATTGGTAAATTGGTTGGAATACAACCACTTGAACTTGCACCAAATTGGCTTAAATGTGTTTAAACTTTCATTCCCATTGGAATGGATGACCATTGCTACATCCTTTCACCTTGGGGGCTGATGGAAAATGTCACTCAGCGACCAAATAGAGAATAAATTTACTGGCGGTTGGGCGTCCTACTTGCAACACCATTTTGTAAGGAGGATAAAAGTTTCCCGCTGGGTATAATAATTTGTCAGTCTTTCTGTGGCTCACAGCTTTGGGACATCCACCGATCAGCAAGTTATCACCTATCTTATGGATATTTGATGATGACCTATTTTTACAGGACAACCCCTTTAATCTTTTAGAAAATCTTTTATGCCAAGTTTTTCTGATATTTATTCAAAATCTCATCCCCTAAGTTTCTAGTGCAATTGACTGCAGATTGGAAATTCAAAGCACCTCCAGTGCTTGTGAACGTACCTAAGAAACTTAGAGTCAATATGGCACAGTCCTTTATTTGTGTCTAGTCAGAGCAGCTACAAGTGCGTCTCTCACGATTGCGACTTTTCAAAGTGTTTTACTCCAGTTCATTAACACAGTAAATAATTGGCCCCAAAGACCATTTTTGACTTTGCTGAAAAATTCAAGAAGTGGTTGAACAATTTTGATGAACTTGGCGCAAAAAGCATCAATGAATGCCACAGGATAAAAAAAAATGAAGAAAGTAACTAAAAAGAAAGAAAACGTTGCAATCGATAAATTGGACTCAATGTTCTGTAGTTTCAAAGAGAAGTATGCAATTCTTTATTCCACCTGTGTGGGCACAGCAGAGGAATTAGGCATTTGCTGTCAAAATCCTTCACTGAATACTGTTTATTACTGAGAGTCCTAGAAACAGGACTTCCTGTGATCAATCTAGTTTTGGTGGGTCCTTCCAACAAATAGACATTTTGCAAAGTCCTCCTGGTTTGTTTGTTTTTTACAAAGTTATTACTTCCTACAGCCAACTCTTAAATGTTACACATTTGACAAAATCACTGCAGAAGGTTGCATATTGGTAAATTTTGACTTAAATGGAGGTAGTCCTTCCCATGTTTTTCCACGCCAACAAGAAACACGAACATGAACCTGGTCCACACAAGGTCTTCAGATCACTTCAGGCCATATCTATGAGAATTAAACCAAAGTTGTCAAAATATCAAGAAATGGCACTTCCAACACACTTATCAATCTAGAAGACAGCTGTTAAAGCTATCACTGAACAAGAAGAGAACTAACATAATAAAATCCATAAAAATGCTACCGTGGTGGTTGTGAGCCCCTTCGCCCCCGGAAGAAGCAAGCTGGCGAAACGCGCGTCGGGGCACAAGTGCTCACACCCACCACGGTCGCACACTTCACTCTTCTCAGTCTAGTAAGTAACTTGCGGATATACTTTATATGGATTCTAGTGTGGACTGGATAACTTTATCTTAAACTATTTGCTAGCTGTCACAATGTGGGAATTGTACTGAGATTTCCTTGGAGACCATTTAAATAGGTATATATGGGTTATATGAGAAATGCCCTAGGAAATAATCTATTGGAACTTTAACCATTTCTGTATACCGCCTATTTACTCCATAGTTGATTTCTTTCTCAACATGGATATATTATGTGCACAGCAATAAATTTAGTTTTTTTATAGGTTATTTTGAGCTTCTTTGTGGTTGGTGTCCCCTATTGGGGTATGTTGACAGTGATTATGTACAAGCAGCATTTTTATGGATTTTATTATGTTTCAAAATAAAATAATTTATTTTAAATAGTACATGGTTCTCTCCATGTTCAGTGATAGCTTTAACAGCTGTCCTCTAGATTGATACATACAGTCATATGTTAAAGTTTGGGCACCCCTATTAATGTTAGCCTTTTTTCTTTATAACAATTTTGGGTTTTGCAACAGCTATTTCAGTTTCATATATCTAATAACTGATGGACTCAGTTATATTTCTGGATTCAAATGAGGTTTATTGTACTAACAGAAAATGTGCAATCTGCATGTAAACAAAATTTGACCGGTGCAAAAGTATGGGCACCCTTATCATTTTCTTGATTTGAACACTCCTAACTACTTTTTACTGACTTCCTGAAGGACTAAATTGGTTTTGTAACCTCATTGAGCTTTAAACTTCATAGCCATGTGTATCAAATCATGAGAAAATGTATTTAAGGTGGCCACTTGCAAGTAGTTCTCCTATTTGATTCTCCTATGAAGAGTGGCATCATGGGCTCCTCAAAACAACTCTCAAATGATCTGAAAACAAAGATTATTCAACATAGCTTTTCAGGGGAAGGATACAAAAAGTTGTCTCAGAGATTTAACCTGTCAGTTTCCACTGTGAGGAACATAGTAAGGAAATGGAAGAACACAGGTACAGTTCTTGTTAAGCCCAGAAGTGGCAGGCCAAGAAAAATATCAGAAAGGCAGAGAAGAAGAATGGTGAGAACAGTGAAGGACAATCCACAGACCACCTCCAAAGACCGGCAGCATCATCTTGCTGCAGATGGTGTCACTGTGCATAGGTCAACAATACAGCGCACTTTGCACAAGGAGAAGCTGTATGGGAGAGTGATGCGAAAGAAGCCGTTTCTGCAAGCACGCCACAAACAGAGTCGCCTGAGGTATGCAAAAGCACATTTGGACAAGCCAGTTACATTTTGGAAGAAGGTCCTGTGGATTGATGAAACAAAGATTGAGTTGTTTGGTCATACAAAAAGGCGTTATGCATGGAGGCTAAAAAACACAGCATTCCAAGAAAAACACTTGCTACTCACAGTAAAATTTGGTGGAGGTTCCATCATGCTTTGGGGCTGTGTGGCCAATGCCGGCACCAGGAATCTTGTTAAAGTTGAGGGTCGCAGGGATTCAACTCAGTATCAGCAGATTCTTGACAATAATGTGCAAGAATCAGTGACGAAGTTGAAGTTACGCAGGGGATGGATATTTCAGCAAGACAATGATCCAAAACACCGCTCCAAATCTACTCAGGCATTCATGCAGAGGAACAAATACAATGTTCTGGAAAGGCCATCCCAGTCCCCAGACCTGAATATCATTGAACATCTGTGGGATGATTTGAAGCGGGCTGTCCATGCTCGGCGACCATCAAGCTTAACTGAACTGGAATTGTTTTGTAAACAGGAATGGTCACAAATACATTCATCCAGGATCCAGGAAGTCATTAATAGCTACAGGAAGCGACTAGAGGCTGTTATTTTTGCAAAAGGAGGATCTACGAAATATTAATGTCACTTTTATGTTGAGGTTCCCATACTTTTGCACCGGTCAAATTTTGTTTAAATGCAGATTGCACATTTTCTGTTAGTACAATAAACCTCATTTGAATCCAGAAATATAACTGAGTCCATCAGTTATTAGATATATGAAACTGAAATAGCTGTTGCAAAAACCAAAATTGTTATAAAGAAAAAAGGTTAACATTAATAGGGGTGCCCAAACTTTAACATATGACTGTATCTATGAGAAATCCACCAAATTAATGGTGATCTCCAGTGATCGTGAGCAGTCCCCAGTGATTGTGGCAGTCTCCAGTGATCGTCAGTAGTCCCATCTGTTGGAAATTGACAACATATAACATGTTCAGAAATCCTTCGGACGTATAAAAATGCTGGGCTTTGTAGTATCATGACAGCTATAGGGTCACAAATTGGAAATAACTGACTTCGACCACATATTAATGCAGTAGTTTGCATTGTTTGTAGGTCACTACCATGAACGTCAACGAGAGCGCGAGCGACACACAGTATATTTATTTTTGGGAATGTTTCATTTAATATGTAAATGAGCATTTTCTCTGCCAAGTTAAATTCTGTAGAAGATTGCTTTGTAGATGATACGGTTAAGCAGATTTCCTCAGGTTACCTGGAATGATGCAGCCCTCAAAGCTTTTTCAACTCCCAGCCAAATGAAGTCAGTTTTCCAAATGTTACAGGAGAGCGGTGTAGGATCTTGTAGATATCTCACTAAGATGTTCGAACTAGGAAAGTAAATAATACAGAGTGGACTAACCAGGGAAGATAATTGGCATGGTAATGGAGTATTATTTCATATGAATCCCTCAAAGGTGATTCATCCAGAAAGGAAGGAGTTAAGAGGTTTGAAGATGAGAGAGATGAGCGGATCTTTAGAAATTCGAATTTGCCAACTTCACCAAATTTTCCCCCAAAATTTAATTTGTGACTAAAGCATTTGTGTGGATTTCAGTACTGAAAAGCTTGTAATTGCTCACAAAATACATAAAGTGAAGAGTTGAGAGAAAGAGAGAGAAAAGACCCTGCTGATCATAAGAGCTTACACTGTACATGAAAGAGAGCGAGGACCCTGCTGATCATAAGAGCTTAGACTTTATAGAAGAGAGAATGGTGGTCGCTGATTATAAGGCTATGTGCACACGTTGCAGATTTTATTGCGGATCCGCAGCGTTTTTGGCCGCACGGATTCGCATCACATCTGCAGAGTAGTGCACAGCCAATGTAAACCTATGGGAAATGGAGATTTGTTGTGCACATGCTGTGGAAAAATCCGAGCAGAAACGCAGCATTTTTTTTTCTGCAGCATGTCAATACTTTTTGCGGATCTGCAGAGTTTCTGCACCCATTGACTTCAATTGAGTCAGGCACATCTGCAGCAAAACCGCAGATGTAAAAAAGATCTGCGAATTTGATGTGGATGCGGGTGCTAGAAATGCTGCAGATAGGTAGGAGGGAAGTGTGTGGGCAGAGTATGGGCGGAGCTATGTGCATGTATGTGTGCAGGGGGGTCTGAGTGTATGTGTGTGTGCCGGTTTCTGCGCGAATCTGTGTCTGTGTGCAGGTGTCTGCGGGGCTTGTGTGGGTCTGCGAGGCTGTGTGTGTGGGAAGCAAAGAAGAGGACGTCACCGCTACAAGATGGGAGGCGCCGGACCAGACCACGACACCCATCGGACCAAAACTGGACCCGAACCGCCCCTGGGTGAGTATAATCTAACTAGTTTTTCTTCTCTTTCAGGTTACATCAGGGGCATACATCAGGGGCTTATCTACAGCATTACAGAATGCTGTAGATAAGCCCCTGATGGCGGTGCCGGCAGCTGATAGTCCAAAAAATGGGCAACAGATTCCCTTTAAGGAGATAGCAAAAAAAACAATAAATTCTTGTACTCGCTCTCCAGGACTGTCAAGCATCACTTGATCACATGGGGTCTCGTCAGTAGAGATGACTGCTGGAACAGGTCCAGAAGGAAAAGATGGCTGAAAAGGAGCCAATTTGAAGAGCAGGGGTGATGGAATAGGTATGAGGAAGGTATAAAAGTATTTTTTAAAACCATTCGTGGCCTTCAAAATTCAGTAAAATTTCAGTGGCTAGATGATTCATTAATTTTCATGAATAGGAATATGTATTAAATAGATTTGATTTGTTCATTTCTACCGATACCTATTGGAGACCACAGGTTGATGTTAACGTATTGGGGGAAAGAAACCAAATAAGAAGCCATTTAGTCATCTGAGATGGAGCAAGGTTTGAGGAGTGGATTCTGTTTCCATGGGTCATGCCCTTCTTTGGCTTCTTTTGGCTTGACTCTAAATTTTTCCATGAGAAGTTTGTACCTTTGACGTTCACAGGAACATTGTCACCATGAGTGGTGTGACTAGAGTCTGATACAAAATTTGAACCTGGTCCCTGACCAGATTGTTGTTCATATGCATAGTCCCTTTTAGCCTTCTAGATCCTATAAAGACATATGTGTTCATGTCACCACCCCACACAATAATGTCCCTTATCCTGCCCCCTTCCTAGTATAATGTCCCACATCCTTAGTCCCTTCCTGGCATAATGTTCTCCATCCCAGCCCTTTACTATGAAAATGATCCTCCATCCTAGAATGTTGTCCCCCATCCTGTCCCTTTACTATTATAATGTCTTGAATCCTGAGCTTTTTTCAGTAATAATAGTATAATGTCCCCCATCCTGAGCCCCCTCCAGTAAAAATGTTGCCAGTTCCATTCTAACACATTTAAAAAAAAAAAAAAGAAACTTCTTACCTTCCTCCACTCCCACGACATGCAGGAGCAGGCAGCTTTAGGCTACTTTCACACTAGCGTCGGTACGGGCCGACGTACCGACGCACATTGTGAAAGATTTGCACAACGGGGGCAGCGAATGCAGTTTTTCAACCCATCCGCTGCCCCATTGTAATGTCCAGGGAGGAGAGGGCGGAGTTTCGGCCATGCATGTGAGGTCGAAAATGGCGGACACATGTAACATTTTTTGGTGCGTCGTGGCCGCCAAAACACGACGCATCCGTCGCACGATGGATGCGACGTGTGGCCATACATCGCTAATGCAAGTCTATGGAGAAAAAACGCATCCTGCGGGCAACTTTGCAGGATGCGTTTTTTCTCCAAAACGACACATTGCGACGTACGTCACATGACGCTAGTGTGAAAGTAGCCTTAGACTTTAGCTTCCCCTACACATCTCATGATGTCACTGCCATACGTCAACCATGATGGGCATGCAAACTTCAGCTGTTGGCCTCTGGCTGGTGGGGTATATTGCAGTGCAGTGACTCGGCTGGTCTCTCTGCCACAAAACATATGCATCTTCGGATGCCCGCACAGCTGAATAAATCACTGGCGATGGCAAGCCCTCCTCCCACATGGACCCTGTTACGATTGCACTCCCTGATTAGCATCATCAAGTGAAGTCATCTGAAGCTGATGGAGCTGGACTTTCAGCCAAAGCAGCATTGTTTCTTCACCCTAGAAATATGTGGAGATTTTAGCTCAATGATACTTTAGAAGGTGAACTGCAATTAAACAGTCGTGCTCTGATTCCAGTCTGGTTTGCCAATGAGAATATTTTTAATATTTTCTGAACAACTTATCCAAAAACAACAGACAGCCAACTTCTTTTATGGACACAGTGAAAGACCATGGTAAGATTTCGGTCAAAAGATGATAATTACTATCATTGTGATCTGCTCAAATACCAACAACTTCAAAACAATCATGGTCAAAACTATTTTATTTCTGGGCATTAAAAAAATCCCTATTTGTATGGATCTATCCAATAAATTATAGACAGTTGGCAACTGTAGTACCAATGTACCTTGCAGACATTCCATTGCATCATGTCTGTAGATAGTTATTGTAACATAAGACCATGAAAGTGTCTTCTTTTATCAGGTCTCAGGAAATAATCTCTCTTCTTTGCACCTTCTGCCTTTCGTTCATGCTTCCTAATTCCATGCTCCCTTGAAAATCAACTTTAGTCTGGGAGGACGATCATAACAAAGGTCCATTGACAACAACTTGGTTTGAGGAGATCCACACCCATCCGGCAAGTCAGGACACTGGCTTGGGCTTAGCACACCTTAAAACAAATATTAAAAAGTCAGTTAATCAGTGGATCAAAGTAACATCATGACTTGGCCTCCTGACAGCAACATTAAATATTTTCACAGTGAGCCCACTGAATAATAATAACGCCAAAGAATGTGTCTACACTGCCGGGCATTAACACGGTAATTGGCTGTGAAGACTTTCTAGGTGTCTGTTTGAGGGCGGGGGAAGGGTTGTTATTCCATACAGTTGATTTAAGAAAAAAATATGATAAAAGTGCTGCCGAGAGTGACCCAATGTATGTTCTGTAGGAAGTTACTGAATGGCAAAATATGTCCATCTGCACTGGATGTGGTTGGAAGGGAAGTGTTGGGTTGAGCTACTGTAAAGACTCTCTTGGGACACTGCAAACATAATAATCCCACAAGACTTTGTTACATCAGAATTGTACAGGACGATCTGATAGTAACCTGGAAGGACCTCCAGTGGCTACCCAACTAGTGCGGTTTGCAGCTCTTCTAATAATAATAGTGCAAATGATGCCTTACGGAGGCCGACCAGCCAAAAGAGCAAGGAAATGGATTTTCCTACAGCTCTGAAGTAAAAAAAAACCCAATACAATAGAGTAGATGTGTCAGCATTATTCCTATGTGCCATGGACAATTCCTGGCATGAGCAATTTTTGGAAAGGGGCAAGCTGAATTGTGGTTGGTTATAGATTTGGGAATTTTTGTTTCTTGCAACTGATCTGTACAGATGGCTCTACACATTTAAGCCCCACACGCTTCATAATCCCAGGGGATGGTATGATGTAGCCATAGGCAAGGGTATACATGTTATTGGTGCAACCGCACAAGGGCCAAAAGATAAAGGGGCCCACTTTCACCTTCAAATTAGCAAGCAGGTCCCATTACAGACACAAAAAGAGGCCCGTAAATTGTTCTTGCACAGAGGCCCTCTTCCGTCTGTGTCCACCACTGGCCATAGGCACCTTGTGTACCAACACATGGTACCTTTGTTGGGTGCCATATTCTCCCCTACAAGCAATGCTTCTAAAATAATACCTCCACAATATTCATACTTGTCATGTACCCCCAAATGTCAGCGAGGCCCCTGTAGATTCTTGTAAGAGTCAACAATCTTTCCTGCTGAAAAGCTCCTTCAAAACAGCTATTACACAAAGATTGAATACCCCAAAATCTTGGGGAATAGGGTCCAAGGCACAGAGGGGGATCGGAAACAGGCATAGCTTGGAAAAGGACTCAGGCTATTAGAAAAAAATTCCCGCAGTGTGTTCTGCACAATGGTCAGCTACCCATCTCCCGGATATCAGCCATCCAAATATGATATATTCCATGCATTGGAACGTGACAATTGCTTTCATCTTAAAATTAAACGTTCTGAAAGCCCCCTTGCATGAGAATCCCTTTTATGGATACTAGTTTCATAAGGAGAGGGCTCAAAAATCCTAAAAAAATTCAGATGAAGAATGAAAAATAACAGTCAGACGAGCCGATTGTCCGAGCCGGCATCTGTTCCCTACTGCCATCCTCCAGGCATTATCCAGATACCGAATAGAAACACATAAAAATCCAAAACCTTGCAATCTTTGCATTTAAGGACGTCACGGTATCCTCTCTTGCTGTGGAAAACTGGGAAATAGAGCTAAGCTTTTATGAAGAGGTAAGTTCCGGACTGGACTAAGGAAATGCAGTGGACGTGGTGTACATGGACTTTTCAAAAGCTTTTGATACGGTGCCACACAAAAGGTTCATTGCAGGCTGTAGGCTTGTCGGAACAGGTGGGTCTTCAGGTTCTTCTTGAAGGTTGCCGTTGATGGTGAGAGTCTGATGTGTTGCGGCAGGGAGTTCCAGAGTATGGGGGAAGCACGGGAGAAGTCTTGTATGCGGTTGTGGGAAGAAGAGATAAAGGGGAGTAGAGAAGGAGATCCCTTATTTCATTACTGAATCACATATGATGGCAGCTGCACACTCCTCCTAATCCTCCTCCTGCAATCCACTGCCCTTCATAATAGGTCTCCATGAAACATATTGTATACAGAGATTATATCACCACAACGCCCTATAGAAGATGGTAGAACAGATACTTCATGGTAGCCATGCCGCATGATGTGCCCACTCTTACCTTGTCTCAAATTTCCTTGAGCACTCCCATCAGCATTTTTATCCTCTTAATATATTGCAGTCATCATATTATATAGCACTGTGTACTTACAATTGCTCATTTTTCCTTTCTACCCAGCTAATTCCTCTTTTTTCTCTGCTCTTTGTAGAAACATGAAGTCTCTTGTCCCTGCATTTATCATTCCCTTCCTCAGCTCCTGGCACATCCCCCTACTAGGGACTTTTGCAGTGACCAATGATTCATACAGGGAAAATTAACCTCCTGTTTCTACATAAAGCTTAGAAAAAATTTTAATCACACAATTTCACAGAACTAAGGGTAAAGTGAAGAATTAACTGGGTAGAAAGGCAAAATTAGCAACTGTAAGTACACAGTGCTATATAATATGATGACTGCAATATATTAACAGGATGAAAAAGTAGATGGGAGAAGGAGGAGTTCATCTTTAAGGACAGAATTGCTCACAGCACAAAAATAAATATATTGTTGCAACATCCTTGCAAAAACTCTTGACAGGCTGCAGTTCACATTACAACCATCGGGTGGCCACATATACACAGTAGGCATATATATCATAAACATCTCCCGACAGAGTTTCACAAATTCTATTTTATTTTTGTTTAAATTAGGTGCTGTTGCGCTAAGAGGAAAAGTACGAAAGAACATATCTGTATTCTGCATTCCAATGGCTGCCCTTCCTTCATGACATAGTACAGGTGATAACTTACTAATCGGTGGGGGTTTAATTGCTGAATGAGGAATTGTGTGCCCCAACAGTGTATTTGTATTAACCAAGATGTTCGAGTGCTGCTCCATTCATTCTCTAGGGGGCAATGCTCCGCAGCCCCATATGTAATGAATGGAGTGGCAATTGGGCGTGTGCACTGCTGTATACTAACAGTGATAAAAATATCCCCTTCTGCTGACAGGTGCAGGTGAGGGATGGACATTTCATTGGTGTAATTGTAAGGGGCAAGAGGGACCACTTTGACGTTCAAATCAATAAGCAGGTCCTGTCAAAAACCCAATGAGGAGCCCATATAATATCCTTGCACATGGGCCCTCTTCCATCTGTGACCACCACTGCTGCTGGTCCCAGAGGAGCTAATCAATGTTATCACCTATCCTGTTCTTGGGTCAGAAAACCCTTTTAAAAATTCAAATTCAAATTAGGTATTCAGTTAAGTGATGTCACTAAGGTAGGTGGCATTTGCTCTGAGAGTTGGGTGTTGGGGGAGTGGCAATAAGCCACTTTTCTTGGGTCACGCTATCTGCATGCAGAGTGAGGGTAGAACATTGAGCCTTTTGATGCAGGCAAGTGTGGTGCCCCTGAGGGTCCTGTCGCCACAGAGGTACTGCACCTCAGCCAGAGGTGAGGTACTCTGCTCTCGGGTAAGGAGGGGACACTGCCCAGAATCCTCACACTAGCACCCAACACTAGACATCTCCAGGCCAGGGAGGGACTAGGTAGAAGGTGTGGGTGGAGAAAGTGGAGAAGGGGAGTAGCTTAAGGAAGTGACAGTGAAAGGAGTGAGTTCAGTTGGTGCTGGGGACTGGAGCAGTGAGGAGCTCATCCCTAAACTAGAGAAGAATGAGAAGAGAAAGAGGAGGTTCTAGGGGCACAGGAAGTGAGGAATCAACCCGTGGCGCCCGAATCCACACCGACTTTAGTCACGTGGAGGGACCAGGTCTCAGTAGGGGACCAGCTCCAGACTAGTAGAAAAACTGAGGACTCACCTAGCAAACTGTAGGCTGTATTATCTGTATGTGCTACAGCCAAACACGCACACATTCGCTGAAAAGGCAGCCAGATAGGATCAAGGGGACCTAGAGGATGTCGCCCAACAGGATCCGAGGCTGCTGGCTTGGGACACTGTGTGTGAGGCGAAGGGCAGGAGAGGCGGGAGCCAATGCAGTGAGTCAGCCAGGAAATCAGAAAGGGGTTCTGGTACAGTGTACCCCAAATTACCAGCCAGCAGGCTGGACCACCGACCCGGAGGACACAGCACCCCGGCTGGGGATTGTAACTGAAAGAACTGGGAGCAAAAGTGTGAAGACTGCACTCCACTGTGCCCTCCAACTTATTTACAGCGTCACCTGACTTGTACTACAACCCCCACCATCACATTTAACACCATAACTGTCCTGGGGCTTAGCTCTACCCGTGGGGAGCTGTACTAACTCTGCTGCGTCACCATCTGCCTCAGTGGATCTGAACTGCAGTGTTGGCCATATTATCATTGCCGAACATCACTGGTGGAGTCACGGCTTTATCTCATATAAACTTTCCCATCTTTATTCCCTAAAATCATCTTTATTTCCATTGCACGCACAGGGCCACCGACCGAGTCACCGCTGCCGTGACATCCCTTAAAGAATTGACCGGCCCGGACCGAGTACACCACGGCCCTAACAGGTGTTGCACAAGCGTAGCTGTAGTTTTGGTTTGGAGATATTCTAATGTCTGGAACAATTACCTTCTTTGATTGACAGCACTGGCATCAATGGTCCAATCCCATGGTCATGTATATATCCCAACATTATTGGCGAGTGCACGGAACCAACACAAGGCGGACACTAAAAAATGCTGTTTTGCGCTTGCGCCAACACTGTGAGGTTGCGGGAATCCATGATATCTGGAGCAACTAACTTCTTTGATTGACAGTGCTGTCTCCATTGGCCCAAATGTGTGCGCATGCACGTATCTCAAGGTTATAGGCGCATTCACGGAACCACCAGAAAGAAGACACTACAAAAACCTGTGCATGTGCAAATACTGTGGGGTCGCGAGTATCCACAGTGTCTGGAGCAACTAACTTCTTCGATTGACAGCATTGGCTCCACTGGCCAAAATCTGTGCGCATACATATATCCCAAGATTATTGGCGAAGACCCTAAAAAACCTGTGCATGCGCCAATACTGTGGAGTCACGAGTATCCAGGATGTCTGGAGCAACTAACTTCTTCGACTGACAGCGCTGGCTCCACTAGCCCAAATCTGTGCTCATGCACATAGGCCAAGATTATTGGCGCATGGTGGAGCCAGCAGAAAGAAGACACTAAAAAAAATGTGCATGCGCTAATACTGTGAGGTTGCAGGCATGCACAAGAATTCAGATGAGAAAGCATTATCTCAAGTGACTCCAGCGCAGTCAATCATGGTGACAGGGGTTGGAGCTGTGTCCAGACCCCCACACGTGGTGCAGATTTTAATACGACCTTAAATTAGGGCAGATGTGCTAAATTTAAGGAAGATATGACCCAATATCAACATGGGTTTACAAGGGTCCGTTCCTGTCAGACTAATCTGATAAGCTTTTATGAAGAGGTAAGTTCCGGACTGGACTAAGGAAATGCAGTGGACGTGGTGTACATGGACTTTTCAAAAGCTTTTGATACAGTGCCACACAAAAGGTTGATACATAAAATGAGAACAATGGGGATAGGGGAAAATATGTGTAGGTGGGTTAAGAGCTGGCTCAGGGATAGGAAACAAAGGGTGGTTATTAATGGAGCACACTCGGACTGGGTCACGGTTAGCAGTGGGGTACCACAGGGGTCAGTTTTGGGCCCGCTTCTTTTTAACATATTTATTAATGACCTTGTAGGGGGAATAGAGAGTAGAATTTCAATACTTGCAGATGACACTAAACTCTACAGGGTAATCAATACAGAGGAGGACAATTTTATATTACAGGAGGATTTATGTAAACTAGAAGCTTGGGCTGATAAATGGCAAATGAGCTTTAATGGGGATAAATGTAAGGTCATGCACTTGAGTAGAATGAACAAGATGTATAATTATGTGCATAATTGTAAAACACTGGGCAAAACAGTCACTGAAAAAGACCTGGGTGTATGGGTGGACGACAAACTCACATTTAGTGGCCAGTGTCAGGCAGCTGCTGCAAAGGCAAATAAAATAATGGGATGCATTAAAAGAGGCATAGATGCTCATGAGGAGAACATAATTTTACCTCTATATAAGTCACTAGTGTGACCACACTTAGAATACTGTGTACAGTTCTGGTCTCCGGTGTATAAGAAAGACATAGCTGAACTGGAGGGAGTGCAGAGAAGAGCGACCAAGGTTATTAGGGAACTAGGGGGTCTGCAATACCAAGACAGGTTATTACACTTGGGGTTATTTAGTTTGGAGAATCGAAGGCTTAGGGGTGATCTTATTACAATGTATAAATATATGCGGGGACAGTACAAAGACCTCTCTAATGATCTTTTTACTCTTAAGGCCCTTTTACATTTAGCGATGCACCAGCGATCCGACCAGCGATCCGACCCGGTCAGGATCGCTGGTGCATCGCTAAATGATTGCTAGTGAGCTTCCACACAGGAAGATCTCACAGCGATGCAGCAGCGACGCAGCGCACGATACTTACCATTCACACACAGCGATCCTGACGTCCTCCCGCCCGCGTCCACGCGTCGCTCGTCGTCACAGCAGGAAATCTCAGCAGGAAGCAGACGACGAGAAATGGAGCCGGACATTCTCGCGCGATCAGCGATGGACAGCGGGGGAGCCGGTCGTTGGTAAGTATCACACATAGCGATATCGCTAGCTATATCGCTATAACGTCACAAAACCAGTGACGTTTTAGCGATATTGCTAGCGATATCGCTTAGTGTAAAACCCCCTTTAGACCTGTGACGGGGACAAGGGGGCATCCTCTACGTCTGGAGGAAATAAGGTTTAAGCATAATCATAGATGCGGATTCTTTACTGTAAGAGCAGTGAGACTATGGAACTCTCTGCCATATGATGTTGTAATGAGTGATTCCCTACTAAAATTTAAGAAGGGACTGGATGCCTTTCTTGAAAAGTATAATATTACAGGGTATATACACTAGTTTCCTTAATATTGCGTTGATCCGGGGAGCTAGTCTGATTGCCGTATGTGGAGTCGGGAAGGAATTTTTTTCCCCAATGTGAAGCTTACTGTTTGCCACATGGGTTTTTTTTTGCCTTCCTCTGGATCAACATGTTAGGGCAAGTTAGGATAGGATATGGGTGAACTAGATGGACTTAAAGTCTCCCTTCAACCTTAATAACTATGTTACTATGTTACTATGATATTTTGCCCCATAGTCACAAGTAATAATTAGCAATCACTGCACAATCTGCTATTTTTGTGTAAATATATCTATATATATCTACAGTATATATATATATATATATATATATATATATATATATGTTTTTTTGTCTTAAGACCCTGCCGCGCACATAAGACAACATGCGCCAGGGGATAAAAAAAATGTAATGCAGCTTCCTTAAAATATAAAAAGTTGAGGTTCTTTACATACAGTATTATGTGAAATGGCTTAAAACAGGAGGCAGCTGCCAAGATGCATCAGTTCTCCCTCACTCCGGAGAGACGGAGAAAGAATAAGGATGAAAAAAAAAATTCCCTCGATGGATGCCACAATAGAATGTCTTTCATTATCACCCTGTGTCAAGGCATCGCATAATGTTCATTGTGCATGCATAGTAAATTACTATTTACCTGCCAGAGCCTTTGATAAGCCGGTATCTGCCCCCTCTTTCCAGCCAGGCAGCATACTACTGTGAAGCCCCTCTGCATATAATTCTTATTAAGGTGATACCTTTTCTGAATAAGAAAGTCTATTCGTCTTCCTCTAGGGTTTTAAAGGCCATTGTTTTTCAGCGAATCACTTTTATTTTCCTCACCTGCTGGGTTTTAATGTTCAAGTGACTTCTGTGTATACAAGTCTCATATTGAAATGTCTTCTGCAGACGTATGCAATATTAAAGAGTGCTTATGAATTTTTGACATCTAATTAGTTGCTAGCCAGTTAACATGTCAAGACTCTGAGGGAAATGGGGAGCCGGTCCTTTCTGAATAAGTTAAATCCGTGGCCTGTCCTTTTCATGTTTTATTCTTTAATGTAGGTGCTGATTATTTTGCTCTGATTAATTGATGAACTTCATTGGTCTGGCAAATGTTAACGGATTTTTCGAGCTGCTCCGTTAAAGTCAGTGCTCTGCCACTCCACTCTCTCTTTTCTCGGCAATTCGATGTTCTGTGTGTCGATGACGAGATTTGCACTTGGCTAATATTTATTGGGTAATTGAATAGGATATAAAGCATGGCGGTCGTAAGGTTGATTTAGGTGGTGGTGGGGGGGTTGAGATGACGAGATGTTATAATACTATACAATCAGAAGAATGATGGGTGTAAAAAAAAACATTTTAATTACATCAGAGGAGAGGTAGAAGAGGAATGCAGGAGAAAGAGGGAGAAAGGAAACAATGGATGGAAAACAAAGGAGGCATCTGTTGTTCTGGCTTAATTGCTCTTGATTCTGATCTCCGCATGTCTTGTATAGGTTGACATCGTGTAGATGCAAAAAAAATGTAATGACACATCACAACAGTTTATGTTGGGAAGAGGAATATACGGAATTAAGTTTATTTTGATTCAAGAAGATATAGAAATAAAGGCTAATTTCTAGCAACGATGAGCTTGGGCAAGGGAAGTGGTATAGACCACTTTACTTTCCTTCTTTGTTTAGAAAGGGCTTCTAGATATAGTTATCTATGGTATGTTGATTGCAACTGACTGGTGATCATGAATATAGAAGGAAGTCTTCAGAATGTTCTTCTGTTCAGCATCAATGCAGGAAAGAACCTGCCTGCCCGTGGTCCCACACTGGTCACCACTCTCGGGTCCTGGCAGCAGTGTTGACGGAGATGGAAATGCTGATCCGTCCAGGCAACGTGACTGACATATAAGACATCATTCATAACATTTTTGAGTGGCCAACCACAAAGGTCAGATGTCATGTATAAAGGCCCCAAATCCCAAGATGCTCGCTTGGATTGCACTACCTGCCCTCTCTCCCTGTTAATAGTGCTTGATTTCTTAGACTCTGATCTATCCTTCTTGACTATGGCTTTGGTTCAGATTTTGACCTAGTCTCCATATCTGTTTATCTCACCTTACCGGAAAGGCTGAATCCGTTTAGAGTAGTGAAAGGGTGAAAAACAAGGGAACTACTAAAGCCTGAAAGTCTGTCATCGGAAACCCCCTTTGGAATTGATGGATTTCTTACAAAGATGCGGTGCTAGAACACGCCTTTTTGATTGTTCCAGTGGATGGTTTAAGTCAATCAGAAAGTATTATGTATGGGCACCTTTTACTATATTCCACCCATCCTTCACAATTTCATTTTCAACCTTTTTTGCACCCAAGCTTGACTACATTGTGTCTAACCTTGGCCTAAAGAATTACTACCCTCTAAGGCACATGAAATGTGCACACAGACTTTTGGAATTTTGAGTTTTTAAAGAGGATTTGGAAAATTTCAGCTTATTTTCTTATCTGAAAATTCCTCAGAAAAATTCTGCATGCACAGAGCCTTAGGGCATGTTCACAGGTGGTGTTTTTTCTTCATTTTTTCTCCATTTTTGTATGCCTTTTTTATCCATTCATTAGAATGGATGAAAAACGCTGCAAAAACCGCTAAAAAAGAAGCAGCTGAAAAAATACAAGGAAAATGCCCACATTAGAGTGCCAATGACCAGTGTCCGCATTTTAAATGTTCTAACATTGACATACCAAATTATCAGCCTACACAATGAAGGAAAAATATGGACAATTGCAATTGGAAAGAAAACGCTCCAAAGAAAGCGACCAATAAGTCCAAATAAAAAAGGAATAATTTATTGCACTTATTTAGGACAAATCCAGACACAAAGGGGGCAGTGGACAATAAAGTGCGGATATCCACAAACCGCATGGGTATACAAGGGGTTACTGGAAGGTCAGAACCAATAAATCATACATGTATAGAATATAATGCATAAAGTGTTTCAAAGTACATATAATATATATGACCGGGTATGGTGCTCAGCCAAATAGTAGCTTCATATCTCCATCCTCATATAAGGCAACCTAATCTTCAAACTAGCATAAGTGTACATCTCACCACGGCTAAAATACCTAGGAGACGCCTATACAGTACAGGAGTGCCAAAATGAGAGGCATGGATTAAAATATGAAAAGGAAAAATTTTAAAAAACATAATGGTCATGAATAAGAGCTAGTATAGCTCAAAATGCGTCAAACGTTACGTTTTCTAAATTTTTACTTTTCATATTTTAATCTACTAATAAATGTGATGTTTTATGATTTTTGCGGTTGCTGGATTTTCCCATTTTTTTCACCGTTCACTTACTCAGGAAACCAGCCTGAAGGCTCCGTGCCCCACACCCTTAGTCTAGGAATTTCTCAACCCGATAAGTTGATGGTTGCTCCATTGTGTTTTTCTACTAATTACTTTGCTTTTAACCAAAGCTGTATCATATCCAAAACTGAAGACATCATATTTAACCATGGGAGAATCCTCCCTAACCTTGAGCCTTCATTGTCATCTTCAACCCAACGTTTTTGTATTGTCCCCAATCTTGACAACGTAAGATCCCGGGACTATCAAGATATTTTCTAAGGCAACTTGTCTTTTCAGCTGCCTAGAACTTTGAAAGTGAGTACAGTCATATTAGTAATCGCATTTCATCAATGTATATTTTTATTTATTCTCTCGAAAGATAATTCATTAGTTGCTGTAATTACCGTATCATAGGACCAGAAACAACAGAACAGTTGAATCTACAATGATTTATTCTAATGAAACATAAAACTACTTACTCTAAGAATCAATATTCAATAATATTCAAGAGAAGAAATTTACAAAAAGACTCATCGTTATCATTTTCTCGACAAAGACGCTACAAGGACCTTGTAGATCATTATCGTGTCATCGTCATTTAGCTCATTCAATGGGAAATCGAGTCTTTTAAGTATTATTAGTTTGTCCTAAGACTAATATAATTATAATAATTACAGAAAATTGGGATGGATTCTCGGTGACCCAGTGTAGCTCTGGTTGAGTTTTCAGTCTTCTCAATGGACTCATCATGATTTCATTGGTTGTATCTTTCTATACTGATGCCAATTGTCCTCTTTCTTCCTTTCTCCTTGATTCCTCTGAGATTAACTATCTGCTGATAATATTCTCATAGGGAAAAGTAGACATTTATCATTGTGATAGTAACTGTAGTAACAAGCCAAGAGTCATCAAAACCAAATATTTAGATCTTTTCTTTTGGCTCTTAGCCTAAGAACTTTTCTTGTGTTTCCAATGAAAATTTTGTATGTGCTCAGTGTAAGAACTATTGTAGATCTGCTTTGAATTGTAGTCATTTAAGGCCACCCCATGGATAGTCCTTGTGAAGTCTTCTGACTGATGAAGATGTGTCCATTCACTCATTTTGATACAGGAAAGATATATATCTTTGTACCGTGTTAGTCAGTAGATAGAAGAATATTTAGAATTGAGAGTCCTCAGTGGTTGATACCTTTTAATGGCTAACTACCATCTTTTCAGTTAGCCATTAAAAGGCATCAACCACTGAGGACTCTCAATTCTAAATATTCTTCCATTCACTCATGAATGTTTTGTTTTTGGTAGTTCTTAATGATCTATCTCTTTCGTGACTTAATCCAACTTTAGAATTGATCATCTATTTGTGTTTTTATTGTTACTTTATGGACCTCTTTAAAGGTTTCTCTATTCTTGAATCTTTTTGGTGTCCTATGCACTGAGATGGACTGATGATTGAGCATCAATGGTATTTTCCATTTCAGTACTCGACCTACAAGTCATATAATGTCAACTTCAAAAGGGATCATAGAGCCAAAAAAACTTTTCTAGTAGTCTTAATTTGTTCAATTTTTCCTTTGTCCTTATCTTCTATTTCCATTTATATATATCCACCAAATTTCCATGGTCCCAGTTTATCAAAACCAGGCTCTAACCAGACTACCGATGAGATCTCAGGGCACCCATGATGGTTAAGCTGCATCCTAAAATCTAGCATCTCTTCATGGACTTGAGTTTAATCTTGCATGCATTACCCAACTACTAACACATCGTTGTATCAGCTATGATTAAAAAACTAGAATTTCTGATTTTATTTTTTTTTTTGTTTACCCAACACAGGCCCTTGACTGGTCTCAAAAAATCATTTTAATGGTCAAGTTATTATATAAAAAAATCACTAGAAAATATTGGCTTAAACTTCAATTACCATGACAAACATAATATGATATATTCCACCCGTTGAGTGTTGGAACCACAATAATACACTAAAAATGGAGGAGCGGAGGAAACTGAAGTTTAAATATAACATAACAAGCAATTCAATCACATTCAGCGTCTCTTTTGCCGTATATTTTAGCAGAGGAAAACACAGAAGTTTGTAGTGTTGCAGCAGCTGAAATGTAGAATTATTGTTTCCTTCTAACACAAGACTCATTTTCCATGGCCACATTTGCAGCATAATAAGCTTTTTGTTATTTTTTCAATTAGAGTCAATTGACCTAACAAAATGGTTGCCAATTAAGTGATTTTTGTAATGGTCCGGGGGTAATTTAGTCGAGCTTGTCAGCTGTGTTTCATGAAGCCGAGATGTCTTTTTTCCTCCGACTCCCTCTTCTTCTTTTTTTTCCCTCTTTCTCTCTCGAGCATAATGGTTCATAATTTTCAAATCCTTTTCCCTCTGTTTCACTCACAATAATTCGCAATTACAGGAAGTTGTTGGAGGTGAGGGTTTTCTATTTTTTTCTTTTTTTTTTTTTTTAACTTTGCCTTTGAGTTAGTAATTTTAAATAAAATGTACGTACTTGTAAAAAACGGCTATTACAGGAATCACTTTTTGTGTAAACTCAATTATTTTATGAATAGTGACACCAAAGTCTAACCACTAAAGCCTGATATATTATGTACGGGCTAAAAGGTTTAAGATATGCAGAACAGCCCTCAAATCAAACCACTATTCAGGAAAGTAAATAAAATGTAAGCGATTAACTGCTGCTTAGTAAACCCCTGATGCCTTAAAAAAAATGTTAAATGGATTCAGTAAAAACATCCCTAGGAACAATGAATAGTTCCAGTGCAATGTTTTGCACATTGTTACAAAAAATAATTGCTAGATGTTGAAAGTAGAGACTGGAAAAGGATATTTTGGGGCAATCAGATCCATATACGTGGGTCAATCCATGTCGAGAGCTTACATTGACCACTGAAAATTTATCAAAGAAACTTCAATAAGAGCCATCAACATTTTTGGGAAAACTATGATCTTAGATGGAATAAAGACTGGACAAGATGGATTTGTACTTTATTTTTGTATTTTATCTGTTGTATCATGCCAAAATTGGCAACATCATATCCAACCATATCTTCTCCATCCTTGAGTCTTCATAGTCATCTTCACCTGGAGTCATATTCAACCCAACTTTTTTTTGTATTGTCCAAATTCTTGTCTCTCTCAGTTTTATACCCAAACTTGACTACGTAAGATCCCATAACCCATGAGGGCCCTTTCTATGAAGAAGAGATACTGTAGGAGCATATAGAGTTTATACTACATGTAGATATCAAAATAAACCAGCCTTTGCCACATAGGCCTGAATGACATGATGTTAAATGCATTTTGAGGCAATCAAATCCACATACATGGGCCAAGCCATGTGACGCGCCCCAAAGGCCGTGGGATACTCGGTACCGGGCCAGTCGTCTTAAAGGGATGTGTCACAGTGGCAGTGACCCGATCCATGGCCCCAGGCGGCCATGTAAAAGGGGAGTATTGATTAGGGATAAAGTTTATGTAGTGATTCGTGACTCCAGTTGGAGTGTTTGACTGTAGTATAGCCGGCACTGCAGATGATCCCTGGGGGAGTAGATGGTGATGGCAGTGCAGATGTTTAACCCTCTCCAACCAGGGCTGACCCCAAGAGATTGTGATGGAAGTAGAAGACATGGAGTAATAAGGCAGTAGACAAGGGAAGTCACCTTATCATTTACTGTAGTTCAGGTGCAGTTCAGCGGAGATATTACAACTCTCACCAGGTTACAGTCTGCTCTGCAGAATGGGAGTTATCCTTCACTCTGCTGTGACTCGGTGCAAGCTTCCTGCTATTCTAATCCCTTCTGGGTCCAAGGCTTCCCGGAGTCCAAAACTTCCAGTATAGCCACTACTCAATGTGTATTCCTCCTCTGGCAACTTGCAGCTTGAATCCTGTGTGAAGCTCAATTTCCTTCTTGCACAATCCTTCACTGATATTAGTTTGCTGCAGTCTTCCCGTGGAAAACACTCTGCTGTTGGTTGTATAAATCCACACAGTCTCTCAGCTTACCACCCTGCTCTGAAAGCATGGATGGCCTAGGGGCTGACTCCCTGATTCTTCTTAGCTTTGCTCCTGGAAGAAGAGCATGTCATGGCTTCCAGGAGCGTTCTCCTTTCTCTCCTTCTTCACTGAAAACAACAACTCCCGACTGCTCCCCCTCCCAGTTAGGGTATGTCTGCAAAGGTCCAAGCTTCAGACAAGTAAGGGAGTGAGGCAAATTGTGTGTGTGTGTTGTGGTCTCTAGTAGAGAAAGCATAACTCCCATTGCTCACAAAACACATACAAAACAGTACATATTTGACCCATTTGTGGCGGTAAAGACGTCGGGCGCTACACATGTCCAGACCTTACAATGACTATAGGCATTGAATATTTGTTAGAGAAACCTCAATAAGTACCATGAAAATTATTTGTAAAATGACTTATTCTTGAGTGAAATAAAAATTGACCAATATGGATTTCTACTTAATTTTATAACCAAATTGGCAGCACCATATCCAAGGTTAGTACCGCAGTCTTGCAGTGCTGGGGTCCTGGGTTCAAATCCTACCAAGTACAACATCTGCAAGGAGTTTGTATGCTCTCCCCGTGTTTGCACAGGTTTCCTCCTGGTACTCTGGTTTCCTCCTACACTACAAAGACAAACTGATAGGGAACTTAGATTGTGAGCCTTATTGGGGACAGTGATGATATTGTATGATAAGATAATGCAGGCGCCGGGAAAGGTCAGAGAAGTCCGGTGACTGCGCACTGCAGTACTCTGCTCTGCCCTCAAGAGGGCAGAGCAATGCGCCTAGGCCGGAGCCGCGATGGGAAGTAAAAAAGAGGACATCATCGCTAGAAGATGGGAGGCGCCGGACCTGGACCGCGATACCCATCGGACCCGGACCGCCCCTGGGTGAGTATAATATAACTCATTTTTCTTCTCTTTCAGGTTATATCGGGGGCTTATCTACAGCATTTCAGAATGCTGTAGGTAAGCCCCTGATGGTGGTGGCCGCATCTTATATGCAAAAAAATAGGTGACAGATTCCTTTCAAGAGCTATTGTGAGGGAGTGTCAGGTAGTAGTGAGGTGTTAGCCATGTCTTGGTATAGGAGGATGAACATTAATGTTTCCCAACTAATTATGGAGGCAATATTTTTTTTTTTATTTGTGATATATATATATTAACTAAACTCAACTTTATTACCATGCACAAAGAGACACAAAAACACATGGAAAAAACACACCAAATACGCAGCAAAAACGCACCTAAACCTGCGTTTTTGTCGCAGCCTCTTTCATGCCAAGAAATCAGGTTTTGCTGCAGAAAAAAACGCAGCAAAAATGCCCTGAGTGAACATACCCTAAAATGGAACAGACCAAATCTGAAAGTCTTAACCCATGTACCTAATGACTAAGGTAGGCTACCATAGTGGACAGTGATTAAAGGGGTTGTCTGGTCCAAATCGATAGGTCTGCAGTCACTCTGTGTGATTGCAGACTTATGAATCCCTCCAGTGCATGCACTGTGAGCTGTGGGGAGTTCGCCGGTTTCTGAGCAGTGATCGGAGGGTATGAATGAGTTATAGATTCTCCAGTCAGAGCCCGTCCAATGGGCACGGCTTCGCACCATACACTTTTGCAGAGTGAGGCCACTTCCACACACACTGGACAGCTGGGGCCCTAGTTGAGGCACGGCCACACTCTATACAAAAGTATGGAGCGAGGCCATGCCCACTAGTCAGGCTGTGGTTGGGAGTATGTATAACGTATAAATACCCTCCAGACTGGCTCAGAAATTGGTAAATCCCTGCAGTGCACAGTGCGTATGCTTGGTAAATATATAGGTCTGTAGTTACACAGAGTGACTGCAGACTTATCATTTTGGATCAGACAACCCCTTTAACTGTACAGTTCCTTTAAAGGGAGTCTGTGAGTAAAGATTAAACCTCCAAATTGCATATATGTGCATGCATGACTTTGCAGTATAAATCCATAGATATCTTGATATCTTTTATCCGTTGCTGCTTTCCCAAGAAATCAGCAGAAATTTAGCTCACATGTAAATGAGGCATTAAGTGCTCTGGATGTGACATAGCACTTCCCAACCTGCTGCCTGTCAAGGTTGTTTCTTCGCTCAGCACCAGTCTCTTTAGCTTGCTTGATTGATAGCTTACTGTGTGTGTGATACCAGGTACCAAGCAAGAGTCTGTTCTAAAAGGGGAAAACAATCTTGGGAGGCAGAGGTTCGGAAAGTGCTGTTAAGGCCAGAGCACATAACACTTCATTTGCAAATTAATTAAAACACTGATTTCTCAGGCATGCAGCAACAGATACAATATATAAAAGGTGTTGATGGTTTTACATTCCAAAGTTCAGAATGCCCATATTTCTCACTTGGGAAGCTAATGTTACTCACAGATTCCCTTTAAAGGGACTTCTCAGACAATATCTGGCCACTATGGTAGCCCACTGTCAGTGAATGTCGGGGCTTTAGTGGAAAAAGAGACCGGAAAAGTATGATGCAGTTTAGGATTTAGTTTGGTCAGAGATAAGTCAAATGATTATTGCTCTTTTTTGTTAACCCATTTTGAACTTTTAACTTTCTTTAAATTTCCAGAATAGACAACTCCTTTAATCCATTGCAAGGTGAAATAAAAAAAATCCTGAAATAGCAAATTTTGCTTACCCAACTTTTTTTTTCTTAAGTTCATTCATCTTGGATCCTCACTTTTATCTTACGTCCTTTAAACTTGCTGCATTCACCAAACATTTAAATGTATGTGACCCTGTATTATGAAATTCAATTAACTAATGTATCTTGGATAACATCTGGTATGGCGATCTTTTTTTTTTTAAGGAGAAAACTGCTCATGCTGTCACTTTGAGTCAGTGTCTTTTTATTCTTTTCTGCATTATTTCAGCATTGGAATGACAAGGGAGCACAAAATAGACTCCTTGTAATGTGAATCCAGCCCGAAATAGCAAAACACAATGACAGCATGGAATTCTAGATTAGGTCTTTAACAAAACATGTAAAGATGATTTTTAGTGGTCTGTTCCAAAATTTGATGTGTTACAGTCAGACACTTATGCTAGAGACCTACTCTGAAAAATGTACGATTTCAGCCAGATTAAAAGGGAAATTTAATTTAATGCCAGAATCTGGGTGATCTTCAGATATTGCCATATAATGCTTACATATCACCAACATAGTGTGTTCCGATAACAGGTCTATGCATTTAAATACTTTAGTCCATTTTTGGGGACATCTTTTCGGGATTTAATGTATTGATGTTGGCCATTGTGGAACCAAAGTTCCCAGTACTTGTGCCTCTAGGTTGTCACCCTAAATATGGCACATGAGGGTTATACTTTGGCATAGCAAAAATTTACCAGTCTTGGAGCCATATTGGTTGGCAACCAGTATTCAACAGATATAATTCTGAACCAGCTAAATAAAAAAAATGGAAATATCCTAGTATTAGGTATTTATTGTAGAGCTACATATCCTACAAACATTATCAAACAATTATCACCACGCTAGGGCTTTCAAGCTGTTATAAATACAACTCAAGAAGGTGAGCATCTTGGAAATTGTTTTTGTTGAAGAGCCACAGTCTGGAGATGACTGCTCTATAATATTAATCTAACAACAACTGTGGATTATACTAGCACCTTAGTCTAATTTTTGTCCTTCTTCCTTTTTTCTCTTCCTCTTTTCTCTTCATCTTTTTCTTCATCTTCCTATCACTCTTCATTTTCTTCTCCTTCTTCATCTATTTTTTCCATTTCCTACTCCTCCTCTTCCTCTAGCTCTTACTTACTCACCTCCTTCCTTTTCTCGCTCTTCCTCTTCTTAATTTTCTTCTTCTGTCTCTGCTTTTTTCCTTCAACACCTGTTTTCCTTCTTTCTTTTCCTCTTCCTTTTCTTCTTCCTCCTATATTTCTTATTCTTTATTTTCTTATCCTTCCACTTCCTCTACTTATTCTTTTTTTCTCTTCCTTTATATCTTCTTCTTCTTTTTCTTACTCCTTTTCCTCTTCCTAATTTTCTTCCTCTTCTTCTGCCTCTGCATTGTAATAATAATTATTATTATTATTATTATTATTATTTATTGTTATAGCGCCATTTATTCCATGGCGCTTTACATGTGAGGGGGGTATACATAAAAACAAGTACAATAATCTTAAACAATACAAGTCATAACTGGTACAGGAGGAGAGAGGACCCTGCCCGCGAGGGCTCACAATCTTCAAGGGATGGTTGATAATACAGTAGGCGAGGGTAGGGCTGGTCGTGCAGCGGTTTGGTCGATCGGTGGTTACTGCAGGTTATAGGCTTGTCGGAAGAGGTGGGTCTTCAGGCTCTTTTTGAAGGTTTCGATGGTAGGTGAGAGTCTGATATGTTGTGGTAGAGAGTTCCAGAGTAGGGGTGATGCGCGAGAGAAATCTTGTATGCGATTGTGGGAAGAGGAGATAAGAGGGGAGTAGAGAAGGAGATCTTGTGAGGATCGGAGGTTGCGTGCAGGAAAGTACCGGGAGACGAGGTCACAGATGTATGGAGGAGACAAGTTGTGGATGGCTTTGTATGTCATGGTTAGGGTTTTGTAATGGAGTCTCTGGGCAATTGGGAGCCAGTGAAGGGATTGACAGAGGGGAGAAGCTGGGGAATAGCGGGGGGACAGGTGGATTAGTCGGGCAGCAGAGTTTAGAATAGATTGGAGGGGTGCGAGAGTGTTTGAGGGGAGGCCGCAGAGCATGAGGTTGCAGTAGTCAAGGCGAGAGATGATGAGGGCATGGACTAGGGTTTTTGCAGATTCTTGGGTGAGGAATGAACGGATGCGTGAAATATTTTTGAGTTGAAGTCGGCAGGAAGTGGAAAGGGTTTGGATATGTGGTTTGAAGGAGAGATCAGCATCAAGGATTACTCCGAGGCAGCGAGCTTGTGGGACTGGGGAGAGTGGGCAGTCATTTACTGTAATTGATAGGTTCGTAGGGGGGGTCACGTGAGATGGGGGAAAGATGATGAATTCTGTTTTGTCCATGTTGAGTTTCAGATATCTAGTGGAGAAGAAGGATGAAATAGTGGACAGACATTGAGGGATTCTGGTTAGTAGGGAGGTGATATCTGGTCCAGAGATGTAGATCTGTGTGTCATCAGCATAAAGATGATACTGAAAGCCATGAGATTCTATGAGCTGTCCCAGGCCAAAGGTGTAAATAGAGAACAGCAGGGGCCCTAGGACTGAACCTTGTGGGACTCCGACAGATAGGGGGCGAGGTGAGGAGGTGGTGTGTGAGTGGGAGACGCTGAATGTCCGGTCTGTTAGGTATGATGAGATCCAGGAGAGGGCCAAGTCTGTGATGCCGAGGGATGAGAGGGTCTGTAATAATAGGGAATGGTCCACTGTGTCAAAGGCAGCCGACAGGTCCAGGAGGAGGAGGACAGAGTAGTGTCGCTTGCTCTTGGCAGTTAAGAGGTCATTGGTGATCTTAGTAAGGGCAGTTTCAGTGGAGTGGTGTGACCGGAAGCCAGATTGTAAGCGGTCGAAGAGGGAGCAAGAAGAGAGATGGGAGGACAGTTCAAGGTAGACGTGTTGTTCCAGTAGCTTGGAGGCGTATGGGAGAAGTGATATAGGGCGATAGCTAGATGCAGAGGATGGGTCAAGAGAGGGCTTTTTGAGGATAGGTGTGATGGAGGCATGTTTAAAGCTTGAGGGGAAAACACCAGTTGTTAGTGATAGGTTGAAGAGATGGGTTAGGGTTGGGATGAAGACTGTGGTGAGGTTTGGGATGAAGTGGGATGGGATCGGGTCGAGTGCACAGGTGGTGAGATGTGATCTTGAGAGTAGCGTGGAGAGTCGATCTTCTGTAATGGTGGAGAAGTTGGTTTTGAAGGTGGAGGGCTGGGAAGTCGGGAGGAAGGGCTCTGGGGGTTGTTGACCAAAACTGTCCCTGATGTTATCAATTTTCTGCTTGAAAAATGAGGCAAAGTCTTCAGCTGAGATGAGTGGGGAGGGAGGAGGTGCTGGGGGGCGGAGGAGAGAATTGAAGGTGTTGAATAACTGTTTAGGGTTGTGAGACAGGGAGGATATGAGAGATGAGAAGTAGGTTTGTTTAGCTGTGGCGAGTGTGGTCTTGAAAGTAGTGAGGGACTGTTTGAATGCGATGAAATGCTCGTTGGAGTGGGATCTTTTCCATCTGCGCTCAGCAGCCCTGGAAGCTCGCCTCAGCTCTTTGGTCAGGCTGGTGTGCCAGGGCTGTCTGTTGATTTTGCGAGTTTTGGTATGTGTAAGTGGGGCAGCGGATTCCAAAGCTACAGCTATTGTGGTGTTATATAGAGCGGCAGCGTCATCCGCATTGTGTAAGGAACTTATATCTGTAAGAGGGAGGAGGGATTCGGAGAATGAGTGTAGGTCAAGGTGTTTAAGATTCCTGCGAGGGTGTGAAAGTTTGTGGGGTGGGGATTGTAGACATGGAGTGAAGAGGGAAGAGAATGTGAGCAGGTTGTGGTCAGAGAGAGGAAGAGGTGAGTTAGAGAGGTTAGATAGGGAGCAGAGGCGGGTGAAGATGAGGTCCAGTGTGTGGCCATCTTTGTGGGTGGCTGTAGAAGACCATTGAGTGAGGCCGAAGGAGGAAGTGAGAGATAGAAGTTTAGTGGCAGCTGAGAGGGAAGTGTCAATGGGGATGTTGAAGTCGCCCATGATGATAGTAGGGATGTCCGCGGAAAGGAAATGAAGTAACCAGGTGGTGAAGTGGTCAAAGAAGGTGGTGGCTGGCCCTGGGGGGCGGTAGATGACAGCCAGTTGGAGGTTGGAGGGGGAGTAGATGCGCACAGAGTGCACCTCAAAGGAAGGGAGGGTAACAGAGGGTGGCAGTGGGATTGGGGTGAAGGAGCAGGTATCTGACAGGAGAAAACCAACTCCTCCACCATGTTTGCTGCTGGGGCGGGGGGTGTGAGAAAGGTGGAAGCCGCCATACGAAAGTGCAGCAGGAGAGGCTGTGTCAGAAGGGGTGAGCCAGGTTTCGGTGATGGCGAGGAAGGAGAGTTTGGTAGTAACAAAAAGATCATGGATGTAGGAAAGCTTGTTGCAGACAGAGCGAGCGTTCCACAGAGCTCCTGTTAGTGGGACTGGGGAAGCGGGGGCTGGGTGAATGGGTATAAGGTTGGAGAGGTTACGGAAGGTTGTGATAGAGCGTGGATGGGAGGTAGAAATGACTGTGGGAATGTGGTGAGGAGGACCAGGATTTGGAGAGATATCACCAGCAGTGAGAAGGAGCAGAGAAAGTGTTAGCAGGTGGGAGCAGGAGAGGGCATGAGGGGGCTGTCTGTGTTTGGAGACAGAGGATTGTATGTTAAGGAACAGTTTTGAGGCGGAGGTGAGGTGGATGGGGAGGATTGAAGAAGAGATGAACAGTTCCTTACTAGGAGTAGGGATTAGGGGAATTAGCAGAAAGTGAAGGATTATTGGGGTGAAAGTGAAAACAAACAGAAACATTGTTTACAGTGACTGTGTCCAGTTACCTTCAGTTCCCTTCTGGTTCAATTCTGGTTTTAATTCTTAAATTAATCTTCACACTTCTAGCACACACTTATAGCAATCACAATGCAGACAATAATAATAACAATAATAATAAATTGTATATCTATAGCGCCGACATATTCCGCAGCACTTTACATTTCAGAGGGGACTTGTACAGACAATAGACATTACAGCATAACAATAATCACATAGATCATAACAGATACCAAGAGGAATGAGGGCCCTGCTCGCAAGCTTACAATCTATGAGGAAAAAAGGGAGACACAAAAGGTGGGTGGTAACAGTTGCCTTCATTGTTCAGACCAGCCATAGTGTTGAGTATGTAACAGTATGGATACAGAGGACTAATAGATGCATAAAGCATGTGGGAACATGATATGGGGAACCTGGTTATGGTAAGACTTTTGGCTGTACCACATAGGGATAGATTAGGTTAATGTGTTGAGGTGGTAGGCCAGTCTGAATAAATGCGTTTTCAGGGCACGCTTAAAATTGTAGGGATTGGGGACTAATCGTATTGACCTGGGTAGTGCATGCCAAAGAATTGGCGCAGCACGTGTATAGGCTTGTAGACAGGAGTGGGAGGTTCTGATTATTGATGATGCTATCCTCAGGTCATCAGTAGAACGGAGGGCATGGATAGGGTGGCAGACTGAGATGAGGGAGGAGATATAGGCTGGTGCTGTACAGTGGAGTGCTTTGTAGGTGAGGGTAATAAGTTTGTACTGGATTCTGGAGTGGATGGGTAACCAGTGTAATGACTGGCACAAGCTAGAGGCATCGGTGTAATGATTGGTGAGGAATATGATCCTGGCTGCAGCATTCAGGACAGATTGGAGAGGGGAGAGTTTGGTATTGTATTCCTTTAACTCTTCTGGTTCTTTAGTTTTCTTTTCTTCTTCCTATTTCTTATTCTTCCTTTTCAATTTTTCTTACCCTTCCTTTCCTTTTCTTCTCATTCTTCTGTTTCTTCTTACTTTTCTTTTTTTCTTCTTCTACTTCCTCTACTTATTCCTTTTTTATCTTCCTTTACATTTTCCTCATCCTACTTTTCTTCTTCCTAATTTTCTTGTTCTTTTTCTTCCCCTTCTTCCTTTTCTTCTTCCTAATTTTTTCTTCCTCTTTTTCTTCTACTTCATCTTATTCTGCTTCTTCCACTTCCTCTACTTATTCTTTATTTATTTTCCTTTACATCATCTTCTTCCTCCTTTTTCTCTTCCTAATTTTCTTCTTCCTTTTCTTTCTCTTCATCCTTTTCTGCTTCCTAATTTGTTCTTCTTTTTCATCCTCTTCTTCCTAATTTTTTTCTTCCTCTTCCGCTTCTGCCATTTCCCCTAGTTTTTAATTTCTTTCCTGTTTCTTTACATTTTCTTCCTATTCCTCCTCTTCATTTTCCTCCACCTCTTCATCTTTCTCCACCTCTTCATCTTCCACTACTTCCTCTATCTTTTCTTTTTTCACTTCCTCTACTTTTATTTTCCTATGCTTCGTCCACTTTTTCTTCTTTTTTTCCAACACTTTGGCCCAAATCTTGACAACCTTGACTGAAAAATATAATATTTAGAAGTTATCTTTACATAATTTTACATTTATTTCCTCCATTCTGGAGAACTAGCGACTGATGGAACCCTTGTTATTATAGTATTTTTTGATATTCTTGGGAATGCATAGGTGGTAGGAGAGCTGCCAAAGCGCTATGAAAAAGTAAACATTTTTGATTTATAGTGTTGGTAATTTTTTATATTCTCCATGTGCACTTGATGTCTTGCTGTGACAGAAAACCTCAAAGAAAATCATCTCGAAGTGCTCTAAAAATAATCCTCTCTGCGATGAAACATCCGAATATTAGAGTTATGACCAGACCTTTCAAGAAGTTTCATATTGGTTTTGCCAAAGGTTCCACATCTATGTTCTAAAGCTAAGACCTAAAGGGATTAGCCTAGCTTCTTGCTGCTCGCTCTGTCCCAGCTGCTTCATATGTGCATTTCGCACGGTGAATATTACTTATACCTCTGGGTGCTCACTTATTTCATTAGTGACCGCAGTCAGCAGCGTATACGACACTATACAGCCTCACCTGGCCTGCATAAATGAACTCTTCTTTTGGAGACCGATTACCAGGTCCTCATTCCTATAAAAAGAAACAATTATTCTGACCAGACAAAGTAGAGAAATCTGGACAATATCAAATTTTATTTTCTAATATTATTGGGATATAGGAGAGCTCATTATATTTGCAAAAAAAGCCAATTTTTTGCATTGTTAAAGTTACCTTACAATAAAAGGACATAGAATAACATAGACGTCCTCTAAAAATGGCAATACAAATTACACTAAAGTCATTTGACCCTGCTGGCTGACCATCTAAGGTGTGTTAGCTGTTTAGCCATTGCTCTAAGGAAAAAAGGATTCAGGTATATTTAATTTGAACATGGCCAATCTTTTGAACTCAACAAAGATAACTAGCCACCAGGGGCGTCTTCCTTCATTGTACTCCCATTGTCCCATAGAGAACACATGTACTCTCCACCAAACCGGGGGAAATGAACATGCATAACCACCTCAAATCAGCGTACCTCCAGGTCTTACATGAAGCACCCTTCACATGGAACAATCCCTGAGCTATGATCATACAATGTATAGGGTGGGCCATTTATATGGATACACCTAAATAAAATGGGATTGGTTGGTGATATCAACTTCCTATTTGTGGCACATTAGTATATGGGAGAGGGGAAACTTTTCAAGATGGGTGGTGACCATGGTGGCCATTTTGAAGTCGGCCATTTTGGTTCCAACTTTATTTTTTTCAATGGGAAGAGGGTCATATGACTCAAACTTATTGAGAATTTCACAAGAAAGAAAAAGGTGTGCTCCGTTTTAACATAACTTTATTCTTTCATAAGTTGTTTACACGTTTATGACCACTTATAAAATGCGTTCAAAGTGCTGCCTATTGTATTGGATTGTCAATGCAACCCTCTTCTCCCACTCTTGACATACTGATAGCAATACCGCAGAAGAAATGCTAGCACAGGGTTCCAGTATCTGTTGTTTCAGATGCTGCACATCTCGTATCTTCACAGCATAGACAATTGCCTTCAGATGACCCCAAAGATAAAAGTCTAAGGGGGTCAGATCGAGAAACCTTGGTGGCCATTTAATGATGACCAATCCACTTTCCAGGAAACTGTTCATGTAGGAATGCTCGAACCTGACACCCATAAGTGATGGTATGGTGTGGTATATGGAGTACAAAGATAGTGAGCCATTCTTCATCAATGGAAACCTCAATGCCACTGGATATATGAAATTGCTACATGATGATGTGTTGCCCTCTTTATGCACTGCAGATGGCACCGTCCCTGAGTTTTTCCAGCAAGATGATGCACCACCACATTATGGGTGTCAGGTCCGAGCCTTCCTACAAGGAATCTGACCCCCTTAGACAAGCATTTCTTCTGCGGTGTTGCTATCAGTGTGTCAAGAGAGGGAGAAGAGGGTTGCATTGACAATCCAACCCAATGGGCAGCAATTTGAACACATTTTATAAGTGGTCATAAACTTGTAAATAACTCTTGAAAGAATAACGTCACGTTAAAATCAAGCACTATTGTTTTTCTTGTGACATTTCCAATAAGTTTGATGTGTCACATGACCCTCTTCCCATTGGAAAAAATAAAGTTGGATCCAAAATAGCCAACTTCAAAATGGCCGCAATGGTCACCACCCATCTTGAAAAGTTTCCCCCTCCCATATACTAATGTGCCATAAGCAGGAAATTGATATCACCAATAATTCCCAATTTATTTAGGTGCGTCATCTATGTAACTGGCCCACCCTGTACTTTACTTATAAAGATCATAGCCTAAGGAAGGTGCAAGGGCACTCAACAAAAATGCACCTTGGGGGGGTCTAAGGTCCACTGATGGAAAACCAATTCGCTATTTTATGCTTTAGATTTGTTCAACTGGGAAATTCCAAAATCTTAAAGGATTTCAAAGCATAGAACTGGGTTTGGACTTAAGATTTTTACTCCAAAGTCACCTCCAATGAGGTTGTCTTCTGCTGGAATTTTGGGGTCATTGACTGAGTCAAATAATCCTCTGATGGGCACGTCCCTCCAAAGTCACCTCCAATGAGGTTGTCTTCTGCTGGAATTTTGGGGTCATTGACTGAGTCAAATAATCCTCTGATGGGCACGTCCATCTGTGGAAAGGATTGCAATCCATTAGTCACAAATAGCTTTTATAGCAATCAAAGAAGATTTTCATGAGTTTGTCTGTTCAGTTTGGAAAATACAATTTTTAGACTCTTTCTTTTATACTTAAAACCATCATGGATGACCCCAGTTAACCTCAATAATTTGTCTATGTTTATGTATTACAACCAAGGCTATGTTCCATTGGTCAAGAATCATGGTATTACAGAAGGTCAATTGTTTGGTCAAGAGATAAGTGAATATCCAAAACTTTAAGTTGGGCAGATTTTCTCTAATTTGGCCAAGAAATTGTATTTGATTGAAAAAAAAATCAGTCTAAGTTAAAACTGTCCCAATTGTCATAAGGACAGGGTAATAATAAAAGAAAAACCTTTACACTCACATGTCTTCATCTGTTCATACGTCGCCTGAGCCACATCTTCTTGTTTGTCCTCTATCTGCACCCATTTTCTGGTCTTTTGATCTTTCTCTATTTTGGCACTTGAAGTCAATCTTAAGCTTCAGACTGGCCTAACGTGGTCATGTGTGGGTCAATGTATGTCAAGGAGGGAGCTACCCTCTAACGTGAATTCACGTAGGAAATCTCATGCCTCATTTTGACGTCATGTACCGGAATGGAAGAAAAACAGAAGACCATAAGAACAGGCAGCTGGATGAACAGAAGACCAGTGCAGATCTCCAGAGAGCTGCTCCTGGAGATGACACAAGAAAAGGAGAGGAAATGGGAGTATTACTTGTTTTATTATAACCTTATTCCAGCCAAAAATCATAGACCATAAGGCCTCATTCAGACATCTGTTTTTCTCATGTATTATTTTGATCAACCTCTGATCAAAGCCTGATCAAAGTCTGATCAAACTCCGATCAGAGTTTGATAAGAGTGTGGTCAGAGTGTCATCTGTTTCTCTCATATGTGAAAAATAAAAAAAGGTTCTCCACCTTCTCCTTTGTGGCAATTTGTGAAAATTGGACCACACTCGGATGCGTTCCAAGTGCTGTCCAACTTTTTCAAGGACTCATAGCCAATGGATCAAAATTGGGCGTCTCCGTAATTTTGCATGGACCACTCAATTTGCCAAATATCATGCTCATGGGAATGGCCCCATAGACTGCAGGTATGAGTGCTATCCGTGAAAAACATGGATAGCACTTGTATGCAGAAATCAGATATCTGAATGAGGCCTAATGTTGACGAGATGCCATTTTGCTGCAAATCCCCAAAATTTCAGATTCTTCAGGATGCAAATTTTGTGGAGAAATCATTTCAAAACTGATTAGTTTAAGAACGATTCTCCCATTTGTAACATTGTCCTACTTTTATGGAGCAATTAGTCCTAAGGCCATGATGATTCAAGGTGACCACCGTATATGCGTAACCAATAGTAGACAGTCTTGGTTGTCTTCAAGGCTTGAGTATGCAGACCACAGTGCATGTGTGGGGCAACAAGACTTTCAGCTACATAATATTATGTACATTGGGCACCGCCCAATTTTACATCAACGCCAAGGACTTTCTGGTGATCTTCAGTTGTGTGCTTGAGTCTGTTGGCTCATAGTATCAGATAAAACCATCGTAAGGTTGAAATATTCTTTTTTTTCTAAATATAAGTTGCAGGATGGTTCAACAACCCTACAATAAAGTTGACACATAGTGGACAACCCAACCGAATGATTGCAAAACTGTACAGAAGAAAGACCGAAAGAGAACTTGAAGCCCGCAGTGAGAAGAGAATGAGAATTTCACAACAGCTTAATGAAGACATTATAATAACCAGCTATATTATTATGCGGTGATGGCATACATAAAGAAATACAGGCTGGGTACTGAACTGAACATATAAAACGGAATTTGTTATACGAGATACTTGAAGTGTTATATGCAAAATCATATTGTTGCTTTATGAGTTTTGTCTAATTACTTGAGGGTTAAGAAAGAGTTTCTGGCTGAGATTAATCTCACGTTGGAAATGTTCACGTTATGAAAATACAGTTATTCCGTCTCCCGAGTTTATATACTTTGCTTTCACCACTAACTGATTTTTTTATAGGGTTCCCTACTTAATTTTACTCTGTATTTTCAGCTACATAGACGGGATTTTTTATGATGTCGGCAGAGAAATCATTTGGAGCGAAATAAATATAGAAATTCAGGCGTCATTGTGGAAGGAAATGGATTTTTAAATTTATTTACCAGAATGGATATGAAACAAGATCGTGCGCGGGGTTATGTATTCAGAGCAGATTATAATTAAAAAATAAAAAAATGTAAAAAAATCTACCGTAAAAAAAAACTTGCAATGCTTATAATTTGTTTAAGGTGATCCCAAAAGTAAAAAATATAGTTGGACAAAATTGTCCTTAGTAGAGATGACGGAATTGATACGTAACAAATTGAAATCACTTTGTTAATCTGACATTTTTGGGGTTCGTTTCACCAACAGAATGGTGACGAGATGGAAGCCATATTTCTTGATTCTTAAGAGGACCTTAAAAGGTTAAAAGAAAAAACCTTTTATGCTCACCTTTCCTCATTGTCCATATGGTGTCTCCATGGCTATCCAATCCCAGTGACCACGTAGATTGGCTCCAGTGCTGGAAAGGATCAACAGAAGAAAAGCAACAGTGGCTTAATAAGCAGGACAACCCCTTCCCACCTCTAATGGGAGTTGGGGTATTTTTGATTTATCTCTAATGTGGCACCCAAGGGTCTTTTGGTCCCTACAGGTGAAAAGTATGACCAAGTCATCAGAAGTGATTGTCAGTGGTTCCCATAGTCAGACATGCAGGGATCGGCTAAACTATGGGTAGATAGTTTTTAGGATAGCTATTATATTGAAACCCTTTAATAGATTGTCAAGTTACCTCTCATCCAAACTTTAGATGATAACTAGTGTTGGTGAGAATTGATCCTCAGGACTCGGTCCAGCAGCCTCTTCCGTACTCCATGGCCATTGCACGGGAGCCTTGTGAACCGATTCCTACCAGGAAGCATCTGCAGTTCTTCTTTCCATTAGCCAGCTTGGTACGACATCACATGTGCATCACACCACAACCATAATGTTGCACAAGGCTGGTAAATTAAAAAAGGAGCTGGAGATGCTGCCAAGAAATAGGCGGTTCACTGGGCTCAAGTCCAGACACTACAGATTACCAAAGTGGCCACTGGACCAAGTGATGCAAATTGATTTCTCTAGTAATAAGTAAATTTGATAAGTAAATAAATATGAGTGGGGTCTGACCACTGCCAAGTGATTGAACACAGGACGTTTATCCCCATTATAGTGGAGCAGTAATGCACTGGCTCAATCGGCTCTCCATTCATTCCCTATGGGTGAGGCTGCATCCATTCGGGGATAAAAGCAGCCATTCTGCCCATCTGTTGTGTCCCAAATGTCTGACACTCACCAATCAATAAGTTGTTACCTATCCAGTGGATAGATGAGAGCTTGTTTTCACTGGACAACTCCTTTAACTTCAATAGTCAATATTTAAGAAGGTGGGATTTTTTTATTCTTTAGTTTACGGCTAGTTGCCAAGGCTACCAGCCACCTCTGCACTCCATCCATGGTGGGCGGTTAGCTACCAAAGGAGTGCAGCACTAACAAGTTCTTTGCATTAGAGCCTGTAAGCGCTGCTCTAAAGTAGGCGGGATCTCAGGATCAGTGCCAATGCGCTCCCCCCCCCGATATTGTAGAGGAAATGCTATCTCTGCTTGCAGCATCGGTGAACACACACATCAGACCAGCAGTGAGTGAACAGTCAGTCATCAGAAGCACACTGCCCTTCGCAGTCAGGCAACTGGAAGGCAGAGTAGCGGTGCACTTCCAAAAAAATAAGAATAGATCACACTTTTAATGCCAACATCTGGCTGCAGTTTTATGCTGCAAAAAAGTGAAAAGCTACATAAACCACAGCACAAAAACACAGCATTTTTGCAAACAATGCAGAATAACCGTCCACAGCAGAAATGATGCAATTGAATCGTAGAAGTAACTACCGATGTCGATTTTGTTGCAAAACTGATGCCGTTAATCCCTATGCATTACTGTAACATCCGCGGCCTAAATTGACCTATTGCAGATTTAAAAACAAACTACTTCTTTGTATGAATCTGATTATCCAGAATATTTGATAATCCAGAATATCTTGTCAAAATGTAGGCGTTTTTCATTTTTCTTTTCTTCCAGATGACCAGTCCCTTAATCGTTCGGACCATCTATACTCCACCCTATCCCATATGTAATTTTACCATCATACCTAAAAGAAAAAAATTAGAATATCTAGAAAAAACATTCCAGAATTTTCTATAAATCCATATGAATGGTGTGTTGTCGTCCGATGACTACTGCCTGCAATAGAAAGCCGCGTGTCAGTGTATAGATCCATGGGTATATACTCGGGTCCCTCACCAATCCTCAGTCGGAGTTAACACTCCAGCACACACAATGCTACTGAAGGTGATTATCTCTGCTAGCATAATTTCTCCGTAACATCTGCTTTCGCCCATAACACTCCACTAATTTTCCCCTCATTTCATTACACATAATTTTCTTTCAACACAATCTACATGTATTAAGTGGTAATGACTTTCCAGTTAAGAGCAAATCGACGCCAAGGGACCCCCCTCCCGGTTGCCTGCCGAGCCTGTCTCCGGCTATTAAAGATAAATTTGGTGCTTCGGAAAGCTGCAGTAAGCCAATCAATCAATTAAGCGGTTAGGACATATATTATCAAAATTTCACAGTGTGGAGGTGCATAAGTGCAGCCTGATTTTCTTGCTATGATTTTAAGATTTCAGACCCGTCAAGCGTGAATTCCAGGCGATCTCCATCGTCGGCGTGAACCGTCTTACAAAGAACAGAGGATTGGGTTGCAACCCGGTAAATAGGCGTGTGAACTATGCAAATTTACAGACTGAACGCCAGGGGAAGCCCATTACACGTAGACCGAATGCAGCGAAATCCGTATTGGAATGCAGAGGTAGCAGAGCTGGGAGGGCTCCACGTAGCAGGGCTGCACGGCTCGCCGAGTGTTAACATGGATGCAATGCAGCATCGGAATGTAAAAGAATAATAAAAAAAATTAGATATTCCTCTTAAAAGGCTTTTTAATTTTTTTTTTTTTAAAATAGAGTCTAGATTTTTCTTTTTTCATATGCCTGGGCAATGTTAGTCTCCTCTGAGAGAACACAGGAGGTTACGGCAGCTGTGAGTATTCGGCCATTTATAATTGTGCCTTAGACCGCAGCAAATCGTCTCTGTAGACACACATTTTAATCATCCATTACAGTCATCTGCATAGTCACAAGGTCCGGTACCTTAGAGGAAATCTGGCGAAAGAAGAGGTCTTTAAAAAAAAAACACAAAAGAAAAACCTAAATTACCATATTATTACCAAACCCGCTACTTGCGGTGTAAAGTTTAATTTTTGTGCCACAATTTATTTTTGCTCCGACAGAAAAGGAAATTATGTTTTGAGAACTATCCGATGGGAATTATTTTATATTTAATCATTAGGTGTTTTTTTTAGTTCTTTTTAGCAATTGATAATACATAGAATAGATTGTGCTTGCCAATTTTCAAGGTTGCCTATCAGGGTGGTGGTCCTTTTTTAGGTCACAACTTTGCCTGACCCCTTCCATTCCCCCTGAAAGTTTGTGATGCCTGGAAGCTTCTAGTTTCCAACAGTTTTTGGTGGCAACTTGATTTGCTGATTCTTCAATACTCTGGGTGGTCACTCCTTTTAGGAGCCCAGAAGGAGTAGAGAATATAGGTTGGGGGGATATCTAATTTCTTTTGCTTGCTTATATTGCCACTGTCATTATAGAGAATATGTATGCTGCAGTCAAAAACTCATATCTACATATATAGATTATGGAACAAAGAAAGATGTAGATATGGCAGAGTCCAGGTTATCTTCCTGCTCTATGGGCTGTGTGGACCTAGATGAGGCTCCTTTAATCCACAGGTCCTACAAGGTTGGCCAAAAACCAAAGAAAGGGGAAAAACTCGAAAAGTGGGTAATAGACATGAGATATTTATTAGCAGATCAAAGGTTTTTTTTAATAATTGGCTATTAATCGTATGTATGTGTCCAAGACATACATCAGATTCAGCAGATTTTACCAAATGTGGTGCTGGAGAAGGATGTTATCAATACCAGGGATAGCAAGGAGAATAAAGAAATCAATTTAGGAACAAAATCAAGCCAGACACGTCATTTAAAGCAATGATCACCAAGTTATGCCTTGCCTACTTAGGACACATCATATAAAGAAAGCTATCACTGGAGAAGGACATCATGGTCATAAGAAGAGAGCAATCACTGGAGAAGTACATCACGATCAGAAGAATAGAAGGAGCAAGATTGAGAGGAAGACCAGCAACCTGATGGCTTAATAGTATCAGGCCAACAGTGGAGAAAACCCTGGTAGACCTATCTAGGCTTGCACAAGATTGATCTTCCTACAGTTTATTAATCAGGTCATTATAGCTCAAAATTGAGCCGCAGGCCATTATAATAACAATAATAGACAGCCAAAGATGTATTCCAGTGAAAAAAGGTGATAACTACTAGATTTGTGGGGTCTCACCATTGAGATCCAAATTGATCATCATCAGTGATCGGCAACCCCGAACACAGACTTCTCCAGGAAGTCTGTGTTACTGCTTTGGTTCGGCCCCCCCAAATGCCAGGTGTTTCCCATGCTGTCATCTGTATGGCAGTGTGAGAAGCCGCAGAGGCCCTGATTGGCAGTAAGATTATTACCACCGGTCAGAGAGCTGTGGTTCCCAGCAGGTGTGACAGCAGTAAAAGGCTTACTAGTACTACTCCCATCAGCTTACACCTGCTGAATTGGTATTCACCATAATCTCATTAAGGTCACCGGAGTTCATCGTCCCAGCTAATAGAAAAGTATGGGAATGCAGCCTCAGTCACCTACGGTAACCTCAAAGACATTACCACTAGTCACTGAGGATGCGCTCGGTTTTCAGCCTGGTCGCATCATGGCACCATCCAGGTGTTAAAACACATATCGCAGACATGGATTACAGCATTGAACATCTTTACTTTGGGCAGGTGAGGGATATGTTTGTTTATTATTTTTCTTTTTTTTACAGGGGACATTGGCTTCAATTGAATGGGCATCAGTTAAGTATAACTTTGTTTTTTAAAATAAATTTGTAAAACGGTGTGGAGGATTTTTATTTCAAATAAAGGACTTTATTTTGGGTGTTTTTTATTCACAATATGACTTTGGAATTAGTAATGGATAGGCGTTTTATAGCTGCTTCTCCATTACTAACCTGTGGGCTTGAGATCACCTAAAAATACAAAGATGACATCAACCCCACAAATATGAACCCCACTTGCCACTGCTAGGGCAAATGGGAAGAGCGAGGCTAAGCACCAGATTTGTCACATCTTATTGATTTCACCATTTCAGGGGTGACTGTGGGCTACTATTTTTAGGCTGGGGATCAATATCTATGGCCCCTTTCCAGCCTTTGAATATGAGCCACAGCTGATTGCTTTAGCTTGGCTGGTTGTCAAAAATGGGGGGGAACCCATACCTTTTTAATTACTTATTTAAATAATTTAAAAAAGGCATCATGGGACCCCTCTATTCTTGATAACCAGCCATGATAAAGCTGACAGCTAAGTGTTGCAACCCGCAGCTGTCTGCTTTACCATTCTGGTTATCAAAAATAGAACAGACCCAAGTCCATTTTTTATTTATTTATAGCACTGGCGGATGAATACGCCCATCTGCTTGGCATGCACTCACTGTTATCAGCGATAGCAGGTGTAGGCTGATAGAAGTAGTATTCTCTCATCAGCCAACACCTGTGACCGGTGGTAAACTTTTTACCATCGGTCACAGCTGCTGGCTCATGCTGTCATCTGACAGAGTGGGAACCAAAGCTCTCTAACCAGCGGTAATAAACTTATAGCTGATCAGAGGCAGTGTTTGCGCACTGTCATGCTGATGATACCATGGTAAACAATGGATGTTTTGGCACCCCATTCATCTGAATGGGAACCATGTTGGGGTTCAGGTACTATTCTGGTACCCAAACTGAACATTTTTATATATATAGTCGAACCCGCCAGACCTGAACATCCAAGGGTTCGCCCATCACTAATCATCATTACAGGGGGCTAAAATTGTATAAGGAGTGACGTTCGCATATGAGCACTGCCACCTTTATACATCCTCTATAGGTCTCACGGAGATCATACAACGCCCTATTCCACCAATTTCAAGAGCCATGAATGAATTAAAGGCGACCAAGTTTGATTACCGCTCCACACACAAGAAGGACAGGAGTTCCCCATTCTAGCAAGCCCCATGTACCTTTTGGATTTGTGATGATTTGTTCTTTCCAGAACACCCCTTTTAAGGGTCACATCATCCTCCAAAAACAACTAAGTTCCATGTCTTAATGCTGCGGTGTCATGTTGTGAACACCATGCTTTACAAAATGGCCTTCAAAAGACGGGAATTGAGCACAGATTGGCTGCGACTCTCCCATCCCAAGCCTCACAGTCTCATAGTCATATATAAGCTGTGACGTTCGAGTTGGGAGAGCCACGACCAGTCTGTGCATTGTGGTCTGTGCTGACACCGATTTGCACAGATATTTGCTTGATCTCTTATGAAAAAGCACATAATAGATAGAGGACCAACTACTGTACATATTTTGGACTGCAAGAGCTTTAAGTTATACTTGAAACTGTTGGTGATCTGCAAATGAGCCTCAAATAAAGGGATGGAAAACCCTTTTAAGTTAAAAACTGCCCAAGCATGATGTGATAAAATATATAGCTTACTCCCTTAGAAATCCACTGTTACCCAATGGTCTCCTTCCTTTCTCTTCTATGGGGGGAGGTTGACTCACCTGCTATTGCCAGTGATTGGCTGCAGTGGCAACTTGTCCGGACAAGTCGAGAGGATCCTATTCTGGTCATATCAACATGTGACCACTGCAGCCAATCCCTAACATCAGCAGTCACATGGCGTCTGCTATAATAAAGAAATCAAAAAGACCAGCAGGAGGGAACTGTTAGGGAATTGTTGGGTGAGTGTGTAGTAATTTAGTTTTAGTAAGCCATATCACAAAAAAAAAATTCAAGTAATTCTTCCATATTAGAGAAATGCTGCAAATGTAAATTTTCATTCCGGCCATATTGCACTTTATAAAGTTTTCAAAAACAGGAAAACTTTTTTTTTTCTCTATATATAAATTATGCATCCGATTCTTAGATTAAATAATATTGTGATCCTATTTGAATTCCCTCTTTTTTCTTCTACCATGAGCTGTCCCCCTCGCCAGTGCTGAGCCCCCCAACCTCCGTTAAGTCGCTTGCATTCCATCTGGTCCACGTTTGTTCAGAAGTCATTTCTCTGTCAATCTCTCTTGCCACATTAAAATCTGTCATTACTATTGCATTGCAGACCGGCTCCTGAGATTTCCCTCACTGTTTTATTGCTCTGTTCCCTCTTTTATTCCCCGCTACAGCAGACAAGTAAAAATAAAGGTTTGTTGTTGAAACATGGCCGGAAGGAAGGTAGAAGGCATACATCTGTCAAGGTATTGCCTTTCTCCAACCAGGGATTAAGGTGTTTTACTGCGCTCACTACACAGGAGTCACACTGAATACTCAGTAAAACAGAAAAAAAAAAAGAGGGGATAGATTTGTTTTTGGGGTTTTTTTCTGCACGATTTTATCGTAGCTTTTTTCTTTTTTTTAAGCGTTCCAAGATAATATAAGAAAAGGCAATGGGGGTGGGAGGGGTTGGGTAATAGATAATTAGGCAAAAAATTATGAAACATAAAATTGGAAACATTAAGTAAAAACAAATAAAATGAAAATACGTAAATAATAAAAAAAAAAAATAAACAGAAATAAGTAGAAATAAATAAATAAATAAAAGTCAACCTAGATAATTAAACAACTGCTCTGGGGCTTAGTTTAAAAAAAAAACATTGAAATAAACAATAAAAATAGATTTAAAAAATACAAAAAAAAAGCATAAATAAAATACATGTAATTCAATAAATAACAGAAATAAAAAAAAAAATACTTGACTTAGATAAATAAGCAAAAGCAGTGGGGTTCAGATAAAAAAAATAAAAAAAGTTAAAAAGACAATAAAAAATATATATCAAAATTATTGCATGAAAATATAATGCAAAAAATAAAAAAAGTATGTAAATATATATAACATTCATCATATATACATATCCTGAATATATGTGTATGTATATATGTATATATATATATCTATATATGTACACCGGTATATATGGAATTATATAATAATCTGGTCTTTTAATATTAATATTTTTTTATGCTTTTTTTTCTTGTTCTGCCGAAAAATTTCCCAATACATTCGTCTTATCGGGCTGAGGAGAATGAGAATTCTGTGTCTTGTCTTAACACCTAGCAACAGTTCAACTAAAATATGCTCCAGAGATGATGTAAACTGCAATTTGTGTTCTAAAGGTGATTGAAGGCTCTCAGGAGAGGTAGCTTCTTGAGTTTTCTCGCAAAGGGATGTTCTTAGCTTCCAATAGCAGAAGTGTTGCCAATGTTTGTGCAAGGTTTTCATGTTTGTCCAAGTGGAACTTTTTTTTTTTTTGTATGGGGTCAAAAATAATCTGCAGGCTCCAGGGATACAGGTAGGTGAGATACTGCAGGCAGGGATATTTGGAGAATGCGTTAATATTCTTGATTAACCAGTCCATCAATTGCATTAAAAAGTCATTATTTTGGTAATCAATCATTGGTTCCCATAATCAATAGGAACACATTTTTTATGGTCTCAAAATGTACTGCATGAGATATCATACTCACTAATATTAAAGAAAAAAATGAGAATCCTAAACTACATAGAAGTGTACAGCTCTAATTTTCATAACTTTTTTGGCACAAGTTCAGCACACTCCTCTGCTGTTGTCATATGTCTTATGAGCTTATTGAATACAAAGCGTCCTATCCTTGCCCAAATTTAGTCCTCAAGTATATGATCATGGTTATCAAGTGAAGCTCCGTCCTCACTAACAGTAGATAGGTCACTGCTTGCTACAAAATCAGCACACTTCTTTGCAGTTGTCATTTGTTTTATGTTCTGACCTGGCACAGTGTATCCTCCCTCTCCTTGCCCACATTCAGTTCCTACAACATACTAAAGATCATCATGTGAAGCTCTGTCTTAAATTACAATAGACAGGTCACTGTCTGCTACAAAATCGGCACACTTCTATGCTTCAGTCATTTGTCTTGTGTTCTGATTGGAGACTATTTTTTCTTTCCTTGCCCACTTTCAGTCTTCATACCATGATAATATCAATTATGTGAAGCTCTGTGCTCACAATAGACAGGTCTGCTTCAAAATTGTCTCACACCCCGCTACTGCTATCTTCTTACTAATGATATCTGATTCAATATAGTTTACCTTTTCTTTTGCCTCATTGAATCCTCAAATTCAGTACTCCAGAACATGGTAATAGTCATCATGTGAAGCTCTGTCCTAACCAACAGTATACAGGTCACTACCTGCTACAAAACCAGATCCATCTTTCTCTCATGTTGATTAATGTAATATCAAAATTACATTAATTGCTAGATATAGCAAGTGTTTTTGCTTATTTGTAATAATATATCAGCCTCATCTACAGCCCCTCCTCATCTACTGTAGATTCTGGGAAGTTACATTATTGAAGGGTACAGCACCCCGATATGCCAGAATAGATCATGATTTGCATCAAAGGATTACTTTCTCTAACAGTATAGCAATGACTTGTCTACTTTGGACACATCACACAAAGAGAGCAATCACTGGAGAAGGGCATCATGATCATATACGAATAAAGCCATCACTGGAAAAGGACATCATGGTCATACAAAGAGAGCAATCAGTGGAGAAGGACATCATGGTCATACGAAGACAGCATGTTGTAGAAAAAATTTGGCACTCAGAGAGAAAAGTGGCAAAAAAACTACATTTATCACCTGTTCTGATGAAGGTCGGGATGTGGACCGAAAACGTTTAACGCTAATTCTGGATGCAATAAATGGAACATTTTGCTTTTTCCACTTTTCTTTCTGAGTGCCAAGTTTTTTCTACAATTTGTACTACGGGTTGGATACCCTACTTGAGCACTACCTCTTTTGTGATTGTATGAGTGCCGTGTCTGTTTCCTCATATGAAGACAGCAATCACTGAAAAAGGACATCATGGTCATACGATGAGAGCGATCACTGGAGAAGGGCATCATGGTCATATACAAATAGAGTAACCACTGGAGAAGAACATCATGGTTATATGATGAGAGGAATCACTGGAGAAGGACATCATGGTCATACAAAGAGAGTAATCACTGGAGAAGTACATCATGGTCATATACGAATAGAGCAATCACTGGTCAAGGACATCATGGTCTTACGAAAAGAGCAATCACTGGAGAAGGACATCATGGTCATACGAAGAGAGTAATCACTGGAGAAGGACATCATGGTCATATGAATGCTGCAATCACTGGAAAAGGACATCATGGTCATACAATGAGAGCGATCACTGGAGAAGGACATCATGAGCATACAAAGAGAGCAATCAGTGGAGAAGGACATCATGGTCATACAAAGAGAGCAATCACTGGAGAAGGACATCATGGTCATAAAAATAGAAGGAACAAGGTGAAGAGGAAGTCCAGAAACCCAGTGGCTTGATACTATCAAGATAACATTGGAGAAGACCCTACTGGACCTACCTAGGCTTGCACAAGATCAATCCTACTACAGAGTGATCATTCGTCAAGTCTCCATGGCTCGAGATGGAGCCAAAAGCCATTAAATAAAAAAATGAAATAGCTGTGAGCATGGTGCCATGACTTAACATGAAGTATCTTAGTACTTAGCAGGATGGCCAGTGTTATATAGGCTCCATATATTGAATGGTAAATACGGAATCCAATGGGAACCACAGTTTTCTTTTTTGGCATTAGTCCTACAGAGGCGCAAACAAATGAGTAGATGCCGTGATGTCATGACGTACGTCGTTACATCAGGGCACGGTAGGGGCTTTATGATCACATGCGGTGCTTAAGTTACCGGCATTCAAGGGATTACTTTGGTCCGGCAGCAAAAGTGGACCCCAGACCAGGGTAGTGTAAATCTTTTTTCTCAATCTCAGAATGTTTCCTTTTTCCTTATAAATCTTACTATTTGCAATTTAAAAAAAAACCTCTCAATTTGATGGCCGCTATTAAATATCCTAATTAAAGGGAAAAAAAGGACAGGTGTTATTTAACTGAAGTCCTCCCGAGATGAACCACACTAATGTATGTAAATGAGGAAAAGACGCCTACATTCAACCTGTCACATGAAACTTTTGCTGATTGCTCCTCACCACTGTTCCGCAACACGTCAAAGCTGATCATTTATTTTTATTCCCTGCCAGCCGCTATGTATTTGCACACACGTCATGTTTTGCCCCCCTCGTCATCTCAAACATCCAGATAAAATCGGACCTCATACAATATAAATGGTATTTTTATTATCAGAAAAGCAGGCTTATCATAATTGACTTATGTATATTTTATCCTTTTGCAATCAACAGGTTAACAAAATGCCCAAAAGCTTATTTTATAGTTATTTAATTTTTGCTTTTTTTTTTAAATCCCATTTGATATTCAGTCTTTGGTGTAAATAAAACTTTGCAATGTGAATATCAGGAGGTCAATGCTGCCAGGGTGTAATTACTTATGCAGATTGGGTTCTGTCTTCTAAAGGTGTTTTTTCGAAGCCTCTTGAGGCTGTTGTGAGCAGTGGTTGTTTATCTGTGAGCCGCGATGGTGTCCTGTAGGGCATATTAAAGCCCATGAAATAATGATGAAGTAGAGGGTAATTAAAAGCCACAATGACATTGATCTGCTGAATTTTCAGAGGGAACTCAGGTCACACTGGGAAACTATCCATTTTAGCTCACGTTGGGCCAGGCTGATTGGCCTACAGAGTATTGAAGATGGCTACAATCCTCACCTGTGGCCAAGAGGACTCCCAGAGCTGCTACTCTACTGGATTAAGATCTTAGCAAAACAGGAGGCATGGAGGGGGAGGATGGTCACAGCTGTCGACAGTTTACCTTAAAAAAAACATGTGAACTCTGAATAATAATTCATCCCATAAGATGTCCTTGTGCGTCTCTGTATGTTTTTCTCACTCTTCATATGACTATCGGCTACAATTATTATGACCTACGAAATATACGCTGTGCAAATGGCTCCTGGGTCGTCAATATTTGTCATCTTATCTTATGACTCTTTTCGAGCACTGACCAAAGAGTGTAAACACAAGAGTGCAAATAAAAAGAAGTATCTAATATACAGATGCAGCCATTTAGTATGTATCATGAAACTCCTGTTGAGTTTTTTTGTGCTTTTTTTTATAAGGATATAGGTAAAAGTCCTACTATGTCTTAAGGCAGTGTTCCCCAACTCCAGTCATCAAGAGCCACCAACAAGTCATGTTTTCAGGATTTTCCTAGTATTGCACGGGTGATAATTGTATCACATGCACAGACAATAATTCCATCACCTGTGCAGTAATAAGGGAATCCTGAAAACATGACCTGTTGGTGGCGCTTGAGGATTGGAGTTGGGGAACACTGTCTTAAGGCACACTTGCCTACTTTTGGAAGCTGGCATTTTCACAAGCTTCAAATTTTTTGGCCTTTGACCCCTTATATCCACTCCAGGATATTCTGCCGCCCCCTAGACATCTTGGCTCCTGGCCTCCAAAGGGGCCAAGGCACAATAGACCTTTTAGAATCACTAAAAAGGGTTTGGTGGGGTCAAGGAGATTTGTCAACTCTTCTGCAGAACCAGAATGTTTGACCACTTTTGGGAGAGTTGGCAACTATGTCTTAATGAGGTTGTCCGGTCAGAAAATATTGATGACTGATCCCTGTGATTATGACACCTGCCCTCCACCCCACCTCCAAGTGTTATTAGTAGTTACAAGCTCCAGTGATGGATAGATATAAACACATGAAATGGAGCGCCAAAGAAGCCAATTTTAGGTTCTACAGAACAGCTCCTTTTCAAAAGAATGTGGAGAGGCGGAACCCCACCGATCTAATCATAGGTAGGCCATCAATATATCCTGACCAAAAAAACCCTTTTCTTGAACTTTTTATTTGGGGACCTATCCATATGTCCAAACATTTCCTTTGTTTTTTTCACAAAACATTTTTAAGCGTGTTTACATGGGCTGGTAGGCTATCAATGTGTGATTGGTAGAGGGCCAACAGAAGAGTGAATGAGCCTCAACGCAGCTTTGTTCTAATGGCTGTAGTACCAGATACAGCCAGACTTGTGATGAGATCATTGAAACTGGATCAGCAATGAGGGATTATTCTGTGCACAAACCAACACCGGTCATACACCTATGCTAAACATAGTTCTTCATTCGAAAATTCTGAATAGACCTTTAAGGAGTATGTCCAAACTGGACAACTTCAACCAATATGGAGCAATATAGGACATTTAGATGGAATAGTGAGGAATCTTGAATCTGGGACCCCTCTCAATGAGCCATTGCAAAGTAGGGAAGTCCCACCCTGGTGGAATCAATTATCGATTGATTTCCTAGTCTACCGTCTTTACATTGCTACAAGATGATGCTGGCCATAAAAAAGCACCCAAATCCGGTTTACGGGATCTTCCAATAGGACACAGGTGTTTACTTGAAGGAGATCACCTTCCATTCCAGGTAATTAGGTGGATGACTAGAGTGACCTCTGCGGCCTCTGTTCTCCACAATTCCCTAAAGCTTCCCCAGTAAATGACTGGAGAATCCTCAAAGGTCACTGCCAGATCTAGGTTGGCTGAAAGTGGCATCAATAATGTCATTAATGCTTTGTCCAGAAGGTAAACATTGTCACCAGAAGGACAACCTTTAAAGTGGCCAGTGGGGAGTACTGGTTTTACTGTAGCAATAATATGGGCTAATATGATAATATAGGAACTTTTCACATTTAAACAAAATATATATATATTGTAGTTTTAAAAATCACCATTGGTTAAAATATTCAGCTACACGATGTATTATAATTGAAATAAAAAAAGTCGGATCCTTCTTTCCCACAGAAATATATGTCTTTGAACAGTTGGAAGGCTCCTATACACATGCTATATTGGTGGGTTGTCTAACTTGAGTCTAATGTGTTTGGGGGGCTTTTAGAATGGATACAATACTTTGAGCTCTATAAGGATGGGCACAAACCCAGAGCACTCTAATGAATGATACAATACAGAGAGCACTCTAATGAATGATACAATACAGAGAGCACTCTAAAGATGGAAAAAACAATGTATGGATACGATACTCAGAGCACTAAGGGTGGAAACAACTATGTATGGATATAATACTCAGAGCACTAAGGATGGAAACATCCATGTATAAATGCAACAACGAAAGCACTCTAAGGCTGAATACAGAGTAGGAGTGCTTTATGAAAAGATAGAATACTCTGTATATTCTAAAAAGAGATATAATACACAGAGCACTCTACAAATAGATAAAATACTCAGAACACTCTAAGGGTGGATACAATGCGCAGAGCAATCTATTAATAGGTGCAATACTCAGAGTACTCTAAGGATGGATATAATGTGCACAGTAGAGTTGAGCGAAATGGGTCGAAAAAATTCAAAAGTCCCCGACTTTTGGCAAAGTCGGGTTTCATGAAACGAAACCCGACCCTAGGATGAGGTCGGCCACGAGGTCGGCGACTTACGCGCCAAAGTCGCGTTTCAAAAGTTTGTTTTGCGCTCTTTTTCAGCCAATCAGGATCCACGGACACTGTGGGCAACGTGATAACATAGGCACGGGTCACCACCATCTTTCAGAAGGGCATGCAAGTGATTGGCTTGCTTTGGTGGGCGTCACAGGGGGTATAAAAGGGCGTGCACGCCGACCGCCATCTTACTTCTGCCGATCTCAGTATAGGGAGAGGTTGCTGCTGATTCTGTAGGGAGAGCGTTAGGCAGGGAAGAAGACCAAAAAACTGCTTCTGCTGCTAGCGATTTGGCCTGCACAACACACCAGTCACTGTGTGTGCAGTGCAAGGGGAGGCTATATAGTGGTGTATCAGTGGTGTTGGTTGTTGGGCTGCCTTCTAAGGCTTCCTGACAGGCTGGCATTGCTGTTTACCCACTGCTCCGCAAACTGCTTTTTTAAAAGCAATCCAATCTCCCTTATCCTCTAGTCACTTTGGTCACAGCTGTGCCATCGAGCCTGTCACATAGCGCTCAGATATTCATTGGGCCTCAAACTGCTTTTTTAAAAGCAATCCCAATTTTTTTTTTTGTCCTGCTGAGAAGAAAAAAAAACTGCTTCTGCTGCTGATAGCAATTTGGCCTGCACAACACACCAGTCACTGTGTGCAGTGCAAGGGGAGGCTATATAGTGGTGTATCAGTGGTGATGGTTGTTGGGCTGCCTTTTAAGGCTTCCTGACAGGCTGGCATTGCTGTTTACCCACTGCTCCGCAAACTGCTTTTTTAAAAGCAATCCAATCTCCCTTATCCTCTAGTCACTTAGGTCACAGCTGTGCCATCGAGCTTGTCACATAGCGCTCAGATATTCATTGGGCCTCACACAATCCAAAAGTGTCCAGTGTCCAAAAGTGTGTGCAGAGATTCAAAACCTCACTTATTCTCTAGTCACTTAGGTCACAGCTGTGCCATGGAGCCTGTCACATAGCGCTCAGATATTCATTGGGCCTCACACAATCCAAAAGTGTCCAGTGTCCAAAAGTGTGTGCAGAGATTCAAACTCTCACTTATCCTCTAGTCACTTAGGTCACAGCTGTGCCATCGAGTTTGTCACATAGCGCTCAGATATTCATTGGGCCTCACACAATCCAAAAGTGTCCAGTGTCCAAAAGTGTGTGCAGAGATTCAAAATCTCACTTATTCTCTAGTCACTTAGGTCACAGCTGTGCCATCGAGCTTGTCACATAGCGCTCAGATATTCATTGGGCCTCACACAATCCAAAAGTGTCCAGTGTCCAAAAGTGTGTGCAGAGATTCAAAATCTCACTTATTCTCTAGTCACTTAGGTCACAGCTGTGCCATCGAGCCTGTCACATAGCGCTCAGATATTCATTGGGCCTCACACAATCCAAAAGTGTCCAGTGTCCAAAAGTGTGTGCAGAGATTCAAAATCTCACTTATTCTCTAGTCACTTAGGTCACAGCTGTGCCATCGAGCCTGTCACATAGCGCTCAGATATTCATTGGGCCTCACACAATCCAAAAGTGTCCAGTGTCCAAAAGTGTGTGCAGAGATTCAAAATCTCACTTATTCTCTAGTCACTTAGGTCACAGCTGTGCCATCGAGCCTGTCACATAGCGCTCAGATATCAGTGGGCCTCACACAATCCAAAAGTGTCCAGTGTCCAAAAGTGTGTGCAGAAATTCAAAATCTCCCCTGTCCTATAGACACCTTGTTTTACATACTATATAGTTTGTTGGATTTTGTCTACATTTCTACCAAAAATGAGGAAGGCTGGTGGAAGAGGCCGTGGAATTGGGCGGGGGTTGGCAGCTGGTAATGATGGTGTTGGTGGTGGATCTGATGGTAGTGGCAAGAGCAAAATAGGACCAAATGCAGGAGGTGTTGAGCCTGCGTCATCGTCTGGCTACATAAGGCCTCGAACGCTTAGTTTTCTAGGAGTTGGCAAACCGCTTTTAAAGCCAGAGCATCAGGAAAAAGTTTTGTCTTACATTGCTGACTCAGCCTCCAGCTCTATCGCCTCCTCTTCTTCAGTTGTAAAAAGTAAAAGCACTGAGTCGTCATTGGAGGCTCATGTTCATGAACCACACCTTTCCTTGTGTCCTTCACCCCAACCAAGATTGAAGGATGACGCAGGCCATACTACTGATTACTCCATGGAGCTGTTTTCACATACCATGCCTGGATTATCAAGTGAAATGGTGAATTACCCAGGCCAAGATGAATCTGACATGGAGTGCACTGATGCACAGCCGCTGATGGATGATTCTGCTGGTACATTCACTCAGAGCACTACATTGTCCTTGCAGTGTACAGAGCCAGATTCTGACCCTGATGAGACTCAGGTGCCCCTTCCCGCACACTATACCACCATACACGGTGACACAGAGGAAGGTGCACATGACATAGAAGAGGAGGTGATGGATGACCCAGTTGTTGACCCAGATTGGCATCCATTGGGGGAAGAGGGTGCTGCTTCCAATAGCTCAGATGAGGAGCATCCACAGCAGACATCGACATCGCAACAGCTGTTATCTGGCAGGCCCGGAGCACTCCAAAGACAGGTTCCAAACATCAAAAGAGTTGCTGGACAGCTTGTCTAGAGGGTCAAAAGATCACAGCGTGCTAGGCCGCAAAATGTCTGCCAAAGTAGGAAGAGTGCAGTGTGGCACTTTTTTGAACAAAATCCTCATGATCAGGCCAAGGTTATCTGTAAGAAGTGCGCAAAGACCTTTAGCCGAGGGAAAAATCTGAAAAATTTGAATACCAGTTGCATGCTTAGACATTTAACCAGCATGCACTTGCAAGCGTGGACACAACACCAAACCTCAAGTGCCACATGTGCAACTGATCACAACGAAGGTAGTCAGCAACGCTACATTGTTTCCCCCACTGTAAGCCCACCGGTTAGCACAGCAGCAAATGTTGAGGTGTCGTTGCAAGGCCACAGCAGTCAGGGAATACCACTGTTATATCAACGAAAGACTGATTCTAGGACATCAGAAAGAACACCAACTCCATCACCATCATCAACCCTCTCTCAGTCCGCCCTGTCCACCGCTACTTCCACCATATGCAGCTCTCAAGTCCAGCTCACCCTCCCAGACACTATGAGTAGGTCAAGAAAGTACTCAGTCTCTCATCCGCGTACACTGGGTTTGAACGCCCACATTGCCAAACTAATCTCGTTTGAGATGATGCCCTTTCGGTTGGTGGAAAGCACAGCTTTCCGCGAACTCATGGCCTATGCAGTACCACGCTATGACCTACCCAGTCGCCACTTCTTCTCTCGCAAAGCCATACCAGCCCTCCACCATCATGTGAAAGACCGCATTGTCCATGCACTCAAGCAGTCAGTGAGCGGAAAGGTGCACCTCACAACTGATGCATGGTCCAGTCGGCATGGCCAGGGCCGTTACGTGTCCATCACTGCGCACTGGGTTAATGTGGTGGATGCAGGGTCCACAGGGGACAGCGGTGGTGGGACAGTGCTGCCTAGCCCACGGTATAGGAAACAGTTGGCTGTAGGCGTTCGACCCTCCTCCTCCTCCACCTCCTCCAGAAGCGAAAGCTCGTCCACAGAGCGCAGTCGTACGAGCACTCCATCTGCAGCTGCCACTGTTGCACACGATGTGTCCCCCTATCGAGCAGCTAGTGGAAAGCGTCAGCAGGCTGTGTTGCAGATGATGTGTTTGGGCGACAGACACACCGCCGAGGTGCTGGCCGAGTACTTGAAGCGACAAACTGAGTCATGGCTGGGCAGTGTACATCTTGAGGCAGGCAAGGTAGTTAGTGATAACGGCCGTAATTTTGTGGCAGCCATAGCCCTTTCAAAACTCAGCCACATACCTTGCTTGGCTCACACCTTGAGAACCTGGTGGTGCAGTGCTTCCTCAAAAATTATCCGGAGTTAACAGCCCTGCTCCAGAAGGTGCGAAGACTGTGCGCGCACATCCGCCGGTCGCCTGTACACTCCGTTCGTATGCAGAAGCTGCAGCGATTGCTCCACCTTCCCAACCACCGCCTCATTATCGACATTGCAACAAGGTGGAACTCCACCCTGCACATGGTGGAGCGGCTGTGCGAGCAGAGGCAGGCCATAATGCATTTGTGGGAGGATACACGGCCAGGCACTTTGAGAGCAGACATGGAGTTGACAGGTGTGCAGTGGTCGAAGCTGAAAGACCTTTGTAAAGTCTTTCAGTGTTTTGAGGAATGCACACGGCTGGTAAGCGCAGACGACGTCATCCTAAGCATGAGCATCCCACTTATGCGTCTGCTCATGCAAACTTTGACGCACCTTAAGGAGCAGGCGTCTGCAGCCAATGTTGATGAGGAGGAAGAGGAGGAGGGAATCCTTGATGACATTCAGCCATTGTCTGCTCAGGGACCTCTCCTGGACGAGGTGGAGGAAGAAGAGGAGGAGGATGATGGGGATGATTACTTAGGGGAGGAGGATGCATCTCGTGGGGCAAGTGAAAATGTTGGCGTGGCAAGGTCTGGTACAGGGTTTGTGCGTGACTGGAGGGATGTGGATTTGCCAGAAAGTGCTCCTCCACCCAGCACTCGCAGTGCATCATTGACACCGGGAACATTAGCCCACATGTCAGATTGTGCCTTGCAGATCCTAAAAAGGGACCCCCGCATTGCCAAAATGATGAACGATGACGACTACTGGTTGGCCAGCATCCTGGATCCACGCTATAAAGGCAAATTACAAAACATCATGCCACAGGAGAACCTTGACCTAATATTGGCTAATAAACAAGCAACTCTGGTAAATCGGTTGCTTGAGGCATTCCCAGCACACAGCAGCGGTGATGGTTCTCACACGAGCCGTACGGGCCGGGGGCAGCTTGGCAGAGGTGTTCGTGGTGCACACAGCAGAAGTGGCGTTGGAGACAGGGGTTTCATGACAATGTTGTGGACTGATTTTTCAAATACCGCTCACACAACTGGTAATACTGCATCGATGGAAAGTGACAGGAGACAGCAGTTGTCAACTATGGTAACAAACTACTTTTCCTCCCATATCGATGTTCTCCCGCACAGGTCATTCCCCTTTGACTATTGGGCCGCTAAACTGGACACCTGGCCTGAATTGGCCCAATATGCCTTACAGGAGCTCGCTTGCCCAGCTGCAAGTGTGCTATCGGAAAGAGTCTTCAGTGCAGCTGGATCAATCCTGACAGAAAAAAGGACCCGTCTGTCAACCCAAAATGTGGATGATCTAACCTTCATTAAAATGAACCACGCATGGGTTTCCAAGGATTTTGTCCCACCTTCCCCTGATGACACATAGGGTGACAGAAAAATGGCTTGCTTTGGTCCACCTCTTCCTGGTACTTCACCTATTTCGCCTTTTGCATCAGCTGAATGTCCAACATCAACATATGCCACTTTCTAAAACTCCCTAACTGTGCTGCCTCCCCCCCCATGGCCGGGGTCACCACCTACCGCACGACACCGTGCGAGTGCCGTTGCCCTGGACAGGTGGGTAGGCCGACTCTTGGGTGCGGGCACTGGCACAGGGTCCCTCATAGTGCAATCAAGTGTCTCTGACGGTGGTGGTGCACACCCGCCGTCAGACACACCGCTGTACTATGAGGGGCCCAGTGCCAGTACCGACGCCCACGAGTGGGCTCCCCTTGCTTGGGCAGGGCCCCAGCATTTGCAATCTTTACCTCTCCCTGATCCTCCGCTGTGTAATCTGGGCCGTCAAATCCATACTGTGCCTGACACCGTCTGAGCCTGCCTCCTGAGACATATATTTTGAATGTGTATGCTATCCATACATGTTATCCAGGGATACGGTACCCTTTCTAACCTTTGTGCAATCACGTGCAATCCATACTGGGCCTAACACCATCTGAGCCTGCCTCATGCTGTATAGACATATATTTTGAATGTGTACGCTAACCATACATGTTATCCAGGGATACGGTACCCTTTCTAACCTTTGTGCAATCACGTGCAATCCATACTGGGCCTAACACCGTCTGAGCCTGCCTCATGCTGTATAGACATATATTTTGAATGTGTACGCTATCCATACATGTTATCCAGGGATACGGTACCCTTTCTAACCTTTGTGCAATCACGTGCAATCCATACTGGGCCTAACACCATCTGAGCCTGCCTCATGCTGTATAGACATATATTTTGAATGTGTACGCTATCCATACATGTTATCCAGGGATACGGTACCCTTTCTAACCTTTGTGCAATCACGTGCAATCCATACTGGGCCTAACACCGTCTGAGCCTGCCTCCTGAGACATATATTTTGAATGTGTACGCTATCCATACATGTTATCTGGGGATACGGTACCCTTTCTCACCTTTGTGCAATCACGTGTAATCCATACTGGGCGTGAGAACGGCTGGCGAGCTGTTAAGCAAGCTACAGCACCTGTCCAGACAAGTACAGGGATTCCCTAGCGAGGAGACTTATTTGATTGTTTTCAATGTTGGGACAGCAATTTTTGGGGAGCACTATACTCTGGAGAATGATAGATGGGGCCCACCATACACTGGAACATTCCAAAGGTGGACATCAGACACTGGAGCAGCATTTACAGGGCCCATTATACACTAGAGCATTAGAAATGGGGCCCATTATGTTTGGAGCATTATTTGGGCCCATAAGACAGTGGAGCTTCATCCATGGGGACCAACATATATTGTAGCATTATGTGGAGCTCATCATATACTGTTTCAAACATTATATGGGACCAATGATTCTGTATGGAGAAATAGATGGGCCTCGTCATGAGATGTAAAAAGTGAGGTATTTTTCATTGTACTATACCGCTATTTCTCTGCCGTATCGGAGCATGATGAGTTGTGGTATGTGTTAAAGGGGCGCTCTTTCGCCCAGGGCACATGAAAACCTGGAGCCAGCCCTCCCCCCCCCACAGTTTTTAGCCAAATAACCCCCATTTTTCAGTGCGTAACTTGTATTATGAAGTTAATTAAGGTTGACAAGCTTAAGAAAGAAGAATTGATGCTTTTGGCATTCAAATGGGCACTGTAGGTGTGTTTCCTGTCCTCCTCTCACTGCCGGCTTTTATTCCCCATTGACTTACATTGGGTTTCGTGACGACCCCGACTTTTCCCTATAATCGGACGATCTTGCTCGACCCGACTTTTTGAAAAGTCGGGTTTCACGAAACGAAACGCGACCCTAAAAAACCAAAAGTCGCTCAACTCTAGTGCACAGCACTCAATTAAAATGTGCAATACTTAGAGAATTCTAAGGATGGGTACTATACACAGAGCACTCTATTAATAGGTGCAATACTCAGAGCACTGTAAGAATGGATACAATGTGCAGAGCACTCTATTAATCGGTGCAATACTCAGAGCACTCTAAGGATGTGTACAATGCTCAGAGCACTCTGTTAATAAGTGCAATACTCAAAGCACTATAAGAATGGATACAATGCGCAGAGACCTCTACTAACAGGTGAAATACTCAGAGCACTTTAAGGATGGGTACAATACACAGAGAACTCTATTAATAAGTGTAATACTCAGAGCACGCTAAGGATGGGTATAAACAATACACAGCACACTATATTAATAGGTGCAATACTCAGAGCACTTGAAGGATGGATACAATGCGCAGAGAACTCTATCAATAGGTGCAATACTCAGTACTCCAAGGCTTGAGTACAATGTTCAGAGCACTCTGATAATAAGTGCAATAATGAGAGCACTCTAAGGATGGATAAAATATGCAGAGCACTCTATTAATTGGTGCAATATTCAGCGCACTCTAACGAAGGATACAATGTGCAGAGCACTCTATTAATAGATGCAATACTCAGAGCACTCTAAGGATGGATACAATACACAGAACACTCTGTTAATAAGTCCAATACTCAGAACACTCTAAGGATGGATACAATGCGCAGAGTACTCTATTAATCAGTGCAATACTCAGAGGACTTTAGGATGGGTACAATACACAGAGCACTCTATTAATGGGTACAACACTCACAGAACTCTAAGGATGGGTACAATACACAGAACACTATATTAATAGGTTCAATACTCAGAGCACTGAAATAGCACAAAAAGAGGACTTAAAAATCCTCCAATAATACAAGAAAACAGCAAAAAAACAGAGAGGTTTACCTGTCCAGGCCTCCAAACAAATGCACTATCAGGATGCAGTGGACCCATATAATTAAGATGGCAACACAGGTGCAAGAATACCGATGAGACAACCGCTCACAGCCTACCAATACATGGAGGGGGCGGTTGCTTGGTATATTGATGCACAATAAAAACTTGTATGCGGCGCTGTTCACACTGTGGCAATGTACAGCATCCAGGTTAAGGCCTGTTTCACACAACAGTTTTTTTGGTCAGTCAAAATCCGCTAAAATGGCGGATAACGGATCCGTTCCTGTACTGACCACAACGTTTGGCACCGGACCGTTATTTTAACGGATCCGTCAAAAGAAGGATTTTAAAGGAACCGCTGCCTGGGGAAAGAGAGAGAGAGATTTTTTTCAGCCGCCAGAACAGAATTTAGGGTTAAATTTGCGGCTGAGTGAAGTCTTTCGGGCATGCGCAGTGAGAAATGCGGATCCTGCAGCCCGAAAAAACGTTGCATGGTCCGTTCGGGCATGTCAGCAGACGTCAAAATTTTGGCGGATCTGCAAAAAAACGGATCCAATGGATGGCCATCCATCAAGATCCGCCGGTAATGCAACTCAATGGGAAATAAAAGGCTCCGCCAAGAAAAATGGCGGATCCGTTTTTTTTGCAAAACGGCGGATTTTGACTGATGGACACAAACGGATGTGTGAAACAAGCCTTAGCAATATAGGTTAACCCCCTCCTGATATCAGACATACTATCCCGTCCATGGGACCCGGGCCCCTATGCCCATGGACGGGATAGTACGTCTCAGTGATAAGCGGCGCCCACGTGGTGAGTGCCGCTGATCGCGGCTGACACCCGGCACAATGTGTCAGGGGCATTCACGGACCGCTCCCGACACGTTAACCCCTTGCACACCACGATCAAACATGATCGCGGTGTACCGGGGGTTAAAGGGAAGCATCGGCAGGGAAGGAGCTCCTTCCGTGAGCTCAATGTGCAGCGCTGCTGCGTGGGGCTCCTTCCCTCCAGGCCCCTGAATCCAAGATGGCGACGGGGGCCTGCAGGGAGCCGGCTTCCTCAGTGCCTGCAAAGAGCAGGCATGAGGAAGTCTGCAGCAGTGCCTATAACAGATCGCTGATCTGTCACAGTGATCTGTGATGTGACAGATCAGCGATCTGTCACAGGACAGTGGTGTCCCACCTGGGACTATGTAATAAAGTTAAAAAAAAAGTGTTAAAATAATTTTTAAAAAATCGCCAAATAAATTAGAAAAAAAAAAATTCCCCCAATAAATCCATTTTTTGGAAATAAAAAAAAAAAAATAAAAGTACACATATTAGGTATCGCCGCGTGCGTAACGACCTGCCCTATAAAACTTTCCCATTAGTTATCCCCTTTAACGAACCCCTTAAAAATAAAAAACGAAGCAAAAAATAATGATTTATTATCATGCCACCAAACAAAAAGTGCAATAACGCGCGATCAAAAAGATGGATATAAATATCCATGGTACCATTGAAAATGTCATCTTGTCCCGCAAAAAACGAGCCGCCACACAGCATCATCAGCGAAAAAGTAAAAAAGTTATAGCTCGCAGAATAAAGCGATGCAAAAATAATTATTTTTTATATAATAGTTTTCATTGCATAAAACCGACAAAACATAAAAAAACTACCTAAATGAGGTATCACTGTAACCAAACTGACCCGAAGAATAAAACCGCTTTATCAATTTTACCGCACGCGGAACGGTGTAAACGCACCCCCCCAAAGAAATTCATGAAACGCTGGTTTTTGTAAATTCTGCGTCCCAAAAATCGGAATAAAAAGCGATCAAAAAATGTCACGTGCCCGAAAATGATGCCAATAAAAACGTCAACTCGTCCCGCAAAAAGTAAGACCTCACATGACTCGGTGGGTCAAAATACGGAAAAATTATAGCTCTCAATATGTGGTGATGCAAAAACTATTTTCACAATAAAAAGCGTCTTTTAGCGTATGACAGCTGTCAAATATAAAAACTGCCATAAATAGTAAATCAAACCCCTTGTTATCACCCCGTTAGTTAGGGAAAAATAATAAAATAGAAAAAATGTATTTATTTCCATTTTCCCATTAGGGTTAAGGTTAGGGCTAGGGTTATGGCCAGGGCTAGGGTTAGGGCTAGGGTTGGGGCTAGGGTTAGGGTTAGGGCTCTGTTGGGGTTAGGGTTGGAGTTAGAATTGGGGGTTTCCACTGTTTGGGCACATCAGGTACTCTCCAAATGCAACATGGCGTCTGATCTCAATTCCAGCCAATTCTGAGTTGAAAAAGTCAAATGGTGCTCCTTCCCTTCCAAGCTCTGCCATGCGCCCAAACAGTGTTTTACCCCCACATGGAGGGTATCAGCCTACTCAGGACAAATTGCAAAACAACTTTTGGGGTCCAATTTCTACTGTTAATGTTAGGAAAATAAAAAATTGGGGGCAAAAATATCATTTTTGTGGATAGAAATAATTATTTTATTTTCACGCCCGGGCGTTATAAACTTCTGTGAAGCACTTGGGGGTTCAAAGTGCTCGCCACACATCTAGATAAGTTCCGCGGGGGGTCTACTGTCCAAAATGGGGTCACTTGTGGGGAGTTTCAATAGTTTAGGTACATCAGGGGCTCTCCAAACGCACATGACACCCGCAGACCATTCCATCAAAGTCTGCATTCCAAAACGTCACTGCTTCCCTTCCGAGCCCCGACGTGTGCCCATACAGTAGTTTTCTCCCACATATGGGGTATCAGCGTACTCAGGACAAATTGGACAACAACTTTTGGGGTCCAATTTCTCCTGTTACCCTTGGGAAAATAAAAAAAATGGGGACTAATTGATCATGTTTGTGGAAAAAATACGATTTTTTATTTTCATGCCCGGGCATTATGAACTTCTGTGAAGCCCTTGGGGGTTCAAAGTGCTCGCCACACATCTAGATAAGATTCGTGGGGGGCCTAGTGTCCAAAATGGGGTCACTTGTGGGGAGTTTCAATAGTTTAGGTACATCAGGGGCTCTCCAAACACACATGACACCCGCAGACCATTCCATCAAAGTCTGCATTTCAAAACGTCACTACTTCCCTTCTGAGCCCAGACGTGTGCCTATACAATAGTTTTCTCCCACATATGGGGTATCAGTGTACTCAGGACAAATTGGACAACAACTTTTGGGGTCCAATTTCTCCTGTTACCCTTGGGAAAATACAAAAATGGGGACTAATTGATCATGTTTGTGGAAAAAATACGATTTTTTTATTTTCATGCCCGGGCATTATAAACTTCTGTGAAGCCCTTGGGGGTTCAAAGTGCTCACCACACATCTAGATAAGTTCCATAGGGGGTCTAGTTTCCAAAATGGGGTCATTTGTGAGGGGTTTCCACTGTTTAGGTACATTAGGGGCTCTCCAAAGGCAACATGACACCCGCAGACCATTCCATCAAAGTCTGCATTCCAAAACGTCACTACTTCCATTACGAGCCTGACATGTGCCCATACAGTAGTTTTCTCCCACATATGGGGTATCAGCGTACTCAGGACAAATTGGACAACAAATTTTGGGGTCCAATTTCTCCTGGTACCTTTGGGAAAATAAAAAAATTGGTGACTAAAAGATCTTGTTTGTGGAAAAAATACGAATTTTTTATTTTCACGCCCGGGCGTTATAAACTTCTGTGAAGCACTGGAGTGGTCAAATTGCTCACCACACATTTAGATAAGTTACTTGGGGGGTCTAGTTTCCAAAATGGTGTAACTTGTGGGGGGTTTCCACTGTTTTGGTACATCAGAGGCTTTCCAAACGCGACATGGTGTCCGATCTCAGTTCCAGCCAAAAACGTCAAATGGCGCTGCTTCCCTTCCGAGCTCTGCCATGCGCCCAAATAGTGGTTCACCCCCACATGTGGGGTATCATCGTACTCAGGACAAATTGCACAATAACTTTTAGAGTCCTGTTACCCTTGGGAAAATAAAAATTGGGGGTGAAAAGATCATTTTTGTGGAAAAATTTTTATTTTTTAATTGTACCGCTGTACGTTATAAACTTCTGTGAAGCCCTTGTGGGTTCAAAGTTCTCACCACATATCTAGATAAGTTCCTTGGGTGGTCTAGTTTCCAAAATGGGGTCACTTGTGGGGGGTTTCCACTGTTTAGGTACATCAGGGGCTCTCCAAACGTGACATGGCGTCCGATCTGAATTCCAGCCAATTTTGCATTGAAAAAGTCAAACGGTGCTCGCTCCCTTCTGAGCTCTGCCATGCGCCGAAACAGTGGTTCCCCCCCACATATCAGGTATCAGCGTACTCAGGACAAATTGCACAATAACTTTTGCAGTCCAATTTCTCCTGCTACCCTTGTTAAAATAAAAAAAATTGAACTTGAATTATTTTTTTGTGAGAAAAAGTTAGATGTTCATTTTTTTTTAAATATTCAAAAAATTCCTGTGACGCACCTAAAGGGTTAATAAACTTCTTGAATGTGGTTTTGAGCACCTTAAGGGGTGCAGTTTTTAGAAGGGTGTCACTTTGGGTATTTTCTATCATATAGACCCCTCAAAGTGGCTTCAAATGTGATGTGGTCCTAAAAATAAAATGGTGTTGCAAAAATGAGAAATCGCTGGTCAATTTTTAACCCTTATAACTTCCTAACAAAAAAAAATTTTGGTTCCAAAATTGTGCTGATGTAAAGTAAACATGTGGAAAATGTTACTTATCAAGTTTTTTGTGTGCCGTATCTCTGTGATTTAAGGGCATAAAAATTCAAAGTTGGAAAATTGCGAAATTTTCAAAATTTTTGCCAAATTTCCGTTTTTTTCACAAATAAATGCAAGTTATTTGAATGAAATTTTACCACTAACATGAAGTACAATATGTCATGAGAAAACAATGTCAGAATAACCAGGATCCATGGAAGCGTTTCAGAGTTATTACCTCATAAAGGGACAGTGGACAGAATTGTAAAAATTGGCCTGGTCATGAACATGCAAACCACCCTTGGGGGTGAAGGGGTTAACCTGGATGCTGTACATTGCCACAGTGTGAACAGCACTGCATACAAGTTTTTATTGTGCATCAGTATACCAAGCAACCGCCCTCTCCATGTATTGGTAGGCTGTGAGCGGTTGTCTCATCGGTATTCTTGCACCTGTCTTGCCATCTTAATTATATGGGTCCACTGCATTTGTTTGAAGGCCTGGACGGGTAAACCTATCTGTTTTTTTGCTGTTTTCTCTCAATACTCAAGAGAGATGGGATGGGAATAATACACAGAGCACTCTATCAACAGTTGCAATACTCAGAGCACTCTAAGGATGGATACAATGTGCAGAGCACGCTATTAATAGGTGCCATACTCGGAGCACTCTAAGGATGTAAGGATGTTACAATACACAGAGCACTCTATCAACAGTTGCAATACTCAGAGCACTCTAAGGATGGATACAATACTCAGAGAACTCTTAATAGGTGCAATATTCAGAGCACTCTAAAAATGGATACAATGCACAGAGCATTCTACTGATAGGTACAATGCTCAGAGCATTCTAAGGATGGATAGAATACGCAGAGCACTCTATTAATAGATGCAATACTTGGGGCACTCTATGGATGGATACAATGCACAGAGTACTCTATTTGTAGGTGCCATCAGGGCTGCCACTAGGAATTTCGGGACCGCATACTGGCAAAATTTTCAGGGCCCCCTTGAGACTCCGCCCAGGCTCCACCCCAGCCCTGCCTCTACCCCTCGAACTATCCACAGTCAAAAGATTTTTTAAGCCGCCACCACGGCAAGGTAGACTCTTTTGGCCGGGCCATACTCTACTCTAACCGATTAAACATTTTTTAAAATATCCAATACAATTTAGGTAAATTTTTATTTATTTTTCCATTTTTAAAATGACCAATAATGTCACATACAGGGGACAAATACCTCCGCACCATGACCAGACACCATATTACCACCACATAGTGACCTGTAATACCACATACAAGGAACAAATATTGCCACACCATGTTCAGACCACATATTACCACCACAGTGACCGAATAATACCACATACAAGGAACAAATATCGCCACACCAAGACCGCACACCATATTACCACCACATAGTGACTGAATACTACAATACTGATCAGTAATAAAAAAACACAATACTAATGTCACCATAAGTACCTTTATTCACAGGAGATCTGTACTTAGTACGCAGTGTCTGTGTACAGGTAATACAGTGATCACGTTAACATAGCAACATAGTAACATAGTTATTAAGGTTGAAGGAAGACTTTAAGTCCATCTAGTTCAACCCATATCTTGTCCTAACCTGCCCTAACATGTTGATCCAGAGGAAGGAAAAAAAAACCCATATGGCAAACAGTAAGCTTCTCATTGGGGAAAAAAATTCCTTCCCGACTCCACATACGGCAATCAGACTAGCTCCCTGGATCAACGCAATATTAACCCCTTAATGACCGTCAATACGTCTTTTAACTGACCTGAGATATAAGAGAATATCATCCTCCTACAGGTGAACATCCAGCATCTGTCAGCTGTGCACTAGAGATGAGGACTTTGCCTTTTTTCGGGTCAAGTCGGGTTTCACGAAACCCGACTTTCGCAAAAGTCGGGTCGAACGAAATCGGCTGATTATCATGAAAAGTCGAAGGCCGACTGAAACACGAAACCCAATGCAAGTCAATGGGGAAGCAAAGTCGGCAGGGAGTGGAGGACAGGAAACACACCTACAGTGCCCTTTTGAATGCCAAAAACATCAATTCTTATTACTGAAGCATTTCAACCTTAATTTACTTCATTATACTAGTTACGCACTGAAAAATGGGGGTTATTTGGCTAAATTTGTGGGGGGTAGAGCTGGCTCCAGGTTTTCATGTGCCCTGGGCCCAAGAGCGCCCTTTTAACACATAGCACAACTCATGATGCTCCGATACGGCAGAGAAATAGCGGTATAGTACAATGAAAAATACTTCACTTTTTACATCTCATGACTGATATCCATTTTAAATTCTCCAATAGCTCCAAAAACGGACAGTATATTAATCCATACAGTATTATGGCCACCGCATAGTGCGCTATACAGAGTAATGAGGCCCATATATTTCTCCATACAGAATCATTGGTCCCATATAATGTTAGAAACAGTATATGATGAGCTCCACATAATGCTACAGTATATGTTTGTCCCCATGGATGAAGCTGCACTGTCTTATGGGCCCAAATAATGCTCCATATATAATGGGCCCCATTTCTAATGCTCTAGTGTATAATGGGCCCTGTAAATGCTGCTCCAGTGTCTGATGCCCACCTTTGGAATGCTCCAGTGTATGGTGGGCCCCATATCTCATTCTCCAGAGTATAGTGCTCCCCAAAAATTGCTGTCCCAACATTGAAAGCAATTAAATAAGTCTCCTCAAACAAGTCTTCTCGCTAAGGAATCCCTGTACTAGTCTGGGCGTACAGACGTGATGTCATTGCGCTCTCTGATCAGAATATCACTGTCAGGAAACGCAGAAGACGTCATGGCAGTGGAGCCGGGAGATGTAAGTATTTCAACTTTGCAAGTGCTGTGATCCTGAGCAAGTAGGGGGGGCCCACTCGTTGGCGACGGCACTGGCACAGGGCCCCTCATAGTACGGCGGTGTGTCTGACGGCGGGTGGGCCGAACCTGCACTTTCATCTGCAGCTTCCTCTTTGTCACCGTGTAAGATGGAACTGTATATGGGAAGGGTAACCTGAGTTTCATCAGGGTCAGATTCAGGCCGTGTAGCGTGCGAGGGGAATGTAGTGGTCTGGGTCAATGTACCAGCAGAATCATCTAGCAGTGGCTGGGCATCAGTGCACTTGTGGCGCCCCCAGGAGTACGGTCGCCACAGTGGCATTACCTTCCTCCTAGGGAGTGTGATGTCATGCTTGGGAGCAATGAAGGATCTCTCTAGCAGTTAAACCAACACACAACACATTTCCCACTCCAAGCCAGCAGGGAGACCTCTGAACCTGACTGCTCAGGAGCTGCTCTCTGTGGTCAGGAGGAGGTAAGTTAGGGCAGTCTGTGAAGGGAAGGGGAAGGGTGTGGACGTGAGAAGGGGAGCTGGAGGATGAGCAGAGTTAAGGCTCACTCCTAGCTGGAGCGCATGGTCCAGATTCCGGTCTCCGAGTTTGTAGGGACACTGATGTTCCTGCAGCCGAAACCAGAGGAAGTAGCAGTTGTAAATGCTCTGTACACAACTAAGGCTCGGAGGCCCCAGCAGCGACGTGTGGGAGCCAGAAGGAAAAGGCTACGGCTGCCTGCCATACGAGAAAGTTCCAAAAGAGAGTCAACAGGGGGAACTTCATTGAACTCAGCACTGCGAGTACCTCAGATAAGCACTAGAACGAAGGCCACACTAACTATCTGCAGAGAGAGAATTCCAAATTTGCTTCCAGGCTGACAAACTCCTTCTCCATCTGTACTCTGGGTCCTGGACGGCACTTACCAAGTACAGGTAAAGGAACTGCACGACTGTGTCTGTCATCTTTCTCCTGCGCCTGGCACACGGCTCTGCTACATCCTGCACTGCACAACATCTGCCAACTCTTTCATCTGCCCTGCGACTACGGCCCTACCTGTGCAGGGCTTCTACATCTTAGCTGCACCACAACATCTGTCCCAGAGAAGCGACACTGCAGAGCTGGTCTATCTAATCAGGAACCACAGGTGGCGTCATGTATCATTCACCTATAAACATAATTCACCCCTTTGCATGGAACGCCCAGGGCCACGGAACGGGTCACCACCACCGTGACACATCCCTGTGAGACACCGGCCCGGTACCGATTAACCCCACTGCCCTGGCTGGCTACCCACACTCCATGTCAGATTCATCTTGGACTGGGGAATTCACGATTTGACTTGATAACCCAGGCATGGTATGATAGAAAGAGCTACATGGACTAATGTGATGTGTGGCCTGCTGCATCATTCACTTTGGGTGGGGGTGCAGGACACAAGGAAAGGGGTTCTTCCTGACCAGGAGCCAGCACTTGACCACTCAGTGCTTGCATTTTTTGAAACTTCAGAAGAGGAGGGCATATTTGCTGGAGTCTGTTTCGGCAATGTAAGCCAAAACCAGTTCCTCATGCTCCGGCTTTAAAAGCGGTTAACCTACTCCCAGAAAAGGTAGCCTTCCAGGCGTTCCGGAGCCAGACCATGACGCAGGCTCAACACCTCCTGCCTTAGCTGCTATTGTGCTTTTGCCACTACCAGCAGATGCACCACCACCATCAGCACAAGCTGGCCACCCCACGCCCTCGTCCGCGGCCTCTTCCACCAAACTTCAAAATTTAGCACAAAATAGACACAAAATAACATCAGATATATGGCACTGTATCAGAAGCGTACAGCTCTATTCAGTCAAAGGATAATTGTCAATCTCCATATATATTCCATCAGTCACACAGAGACGCTCACAGGCTCAGTATGGATTAGACAAGAATATAAAAAGTAGACAAAGTGTACAGTATCATCAGATAGCAGGTATATATAGCATAGTTTAAACATTAACAATGTACGTCTATATATCAGGAGTAGTGTTGAGCCACCCCGCTGGTGTTTTGGTTCGTCGCACAGGAGGCAAGTTCGTCAAACCACATTGAAAACAATGGCAGGCAAACACAAACACATACAAACACATAGAAAACAATTACAAAACACCTTAAAAGGTGTCCCAAAGCAGAAAAAATGCTCAGAACACAAAAAATAACATATGGAAAAGGGCAACTACATTTAGAAAAGAGGTGGAGGAGTAAAAGGAGGAGGTGGAGGAGACACAGATATAGGCTTGTCATGCCCTTCTGAAGTCAAGAAAGGCTGGAATAAAAATGTAAAATACAAACCAAAAAAAAAAAATTCTGAAATCGAACACGATCATATACCGTCGGACTTCCCGCCAATAAATTATGCCAACTGGCAGCGTTATTCCCACAAACCTCCAAACAGCGTCCATGAAGGCAAAGTGTTTGCTTTCCGGGGGCAGTATGATTGCAAAGCTGAACTTTAAAGGAATGTCCAAAAGGACACCACCAGGAGTGGAGCCTGTCGCTTACTTGGACTCCACCCAGGAAACCACAACCATGCCACCTCAAGAAAAGATGCACACATTGAAAGTTTTGTCGATTCTGTGTGTGGTGTGGTATGCCCGTTTGTAGTTGTGCTAGCGATTTGTCAGCTTTATTCCGTTAACGAACGAGACTCCGGCATGCCCCCGCGGTACGCGTCAAGCTTACTAGAGGGATACGCGAGGCTCTGGCACACGAGATCAAGCAATAACAGGTCTATCATGGCCTTACATGACCGGGGCTGCATGCGTGCTACACTGAAAGGACCAGCTTTTGTCGCTTACAGGTGCAGATAACCCGCTGAACACCGTTAGTGATGGGGATCTGTGATTCCAATTATTCCCCGCGAACGTTGATTTCCCAGTAAGTGCAGGTCAACCGCAATTCCTGAATTAGGCCTAACCGGCATTCCTGAAAAAATGCAAAAAGTTACGTGTCCAAACCACAGGTGCTGTAGCTTGCTTAACAGCTCGGCAGCCGTTCTCAGGCCCAATATGGATTCGACAAGATTCTAGAAAGTTGATAAAGGCTACAGTTTCACCGGATAACACGTATATATGTAGTATAGTTTACACATTAAAAACCTATGTCTATATATCAGGAGGCAGGCTCAGACGGTCTCAGGCCCAGTATTGATTAGACGTGATTGGACAAAGGTGAGAAAGGGTACCATATCACTGGATAACAGGTATGTATACCATAGTTTACACATTAAAAACCTATGTCTATAGATCAGGAGGCAGGCTCAGATGGTCTCAGGCCCAGTATGGATTAGACGTGATTGGACAAAGGTGACAAAGGTTACCGTATCACTGGATAACAGGTATGTATAGCATAGTTTACACATTAAAAATATATGTCTATAGATCAGGAGGCAGACTCAGACGTTCTCAGATCCAGTATGGATTTGACCAGATTGTACAAAGTTGAGAAAGGGTACATTATCACTGGATAGCAGGTATATATAGCATAGTTTAAACATTTAAAATCTCTCCGTGTTCTCAGTATGGATTAGACAACAATCTAAAAAGTCGAAAAAAGGAAATGTATTTGAAGCGTACACCAGTATACACTTTTGGTGGTATTTTTTAATCTTCAAATATATTTCTGTCTCAGTAAGAAAGTCCAGACTCTCCGCAATAGGAAATGAGATGCATACAATTACTGACATAAAGTCTAGTGATTGCAGAAATCTAGGAATTACTATTCACGGGAAAAGCTTCCGTCACAATTCTCAGAGGCGATGCTGATCCTCAATTAATTAGTGTGTGGAGACAGCTAAAAACCTTTCTTTGTGAAGAAAGTGTTGCTGTATCGCAGTACCGTTGATCCCATCGCCGTTACTCATATCCATCCAATTTTTATCACAGGGAGAGATGTAAACATGATCTGTCACGTAACTTTGGAGGGCAAAACACAGAAGCCACAGGCCGTAGGCGATTCAATAGGATTGGCATGAGAGGGCACATTTAAAAATGTGCGCTGGAATGTCCCACGTCTGTGGTTAGGAAAACTGTGAAAGCTGATGAGAAACCACCACTGCATCTAATTGTGAGTCGACGTCCATAAGAAATGGAAGCCATTGATCATCTGAAGCTTGAGCCCGGCCAGCGGGACAGGGCATAGCTACATCTTAACCATCATCTTCATCTATCAGTTCACCAAATTTGTAGTGGCAGTCCCAGTGAAGGATTTGACAGCCCAGCGGAGGAGCAGGGGGAGGTAAAAATTGCAAATGCTGGGGCCCTGCCCAAGCAAGGGGGCCCACTCGTGGGCATTGGTACTGGCACTGGGCCCCTCATAGTACAGCGGTGTGTCTGACGGCGGGTGTGCACCCCCACCGTCAGAGACACTTGATTGCACTATGAGGGACCCTGTGTCAGTGCCCGCGCCCAAGAGTCGGTCCACCCACCTGTCCAGGGCAACGGCACTCGCATGGTTGCGTGCGCTAGGTGGTAACCCCGGCCTTGGGGGGAGGAGGCAGCCCAGTTAGGGAGCTTTACAAAATGGCATATGTTGATGTGGGACATTCACCTGCTGCTAAAGGCGAAATTGGTCAAGTCCCAGGAAGAGGAGGACCAAAGAAAGCCATTTTTCTGGCAACCAATGTGTCATCAGGGTAAGGTGTGACAAAATCCTTGGAAACCCATGCATGGTTCATTTTAATGAAGGTTAGATCATCCACATTTTGGGTCGAGAGACGGGTCCTTTTTTCTGTCAGGATTGATCCAGCAGCACTGAAGACTCTTTCCGATAGCACACTTGCAGCTGGGCAAGCGAGCTCCTGTAAGGCATATTGTGCCAATTCAGGCCAGGTGTCCAGTTTAGCAGCCCAATAGTCAAATGGGAATGACCTGTGAAGGAGAACATCGATTTGGGACGAGAAGTAGTTTGTAACCATAGTTGACAAGTGCTGTCTCCTGTCACTTTCAATCAATGAAGTATTACCAGTCGTGTGAGCGGGACTTGAAAAATCAGTCCACAACATGGTCATGAAACCCCTGTCTCCAACGCCACTTCTGATGTGTGCACCACCAACACCTCTTCCAAGCTGCCCCCGGCCCCTACGGCTCGTGTGAGAACCATCACCGCTGCTGTGTGCTGGGAATGCCTCAACCAACCGGTTTACCAGAGTTGCTTGTTTGTTAGCCAATATTAGGTCAAGGTTCTCCTGTGGCATGATGTTTTGTAATTTGCCTTTATAGCGTTGATCCTGGATGCTGGCCAACCAGAAGTCGTCATCATTCATCATTTTGGCAATGCGGGGGTCCCTTTTTAGGATCTGCAAGGCACAATCTGACATGTGGGCTAATGTTCCCGGTGTCAATGATGCACTGCGAGTGCTGGGTGGAGGAGCACTTTCTGGCAAATCCACATCCCTCCAGTCACTCACAAACCCTGTACCAGACCTTGCCACATCAACATTTTCTCTTGCCCCACGAGAAGCATCCTCCACCCCTAAATAATCATCCCCATCATCATCCTCCTCTTCCTCTTCTTCCTCCACCTCGTCCAGGAGAGTTCCCGGAGCAGACAATGGCTGACTGTCATCAAGGCTTCCCTCCTCCTCTTCCTCATCATCCTCGGCTGCAGACACCTGCTCATTAATGTGCGTCAAAGTTTGCATGAGCAGACGCATAAGTGGGATGCTCATGCTTATGATGGCGTCGGCTGCGCTTACTAGCCGTGTGCATTCCTCAAAACACTGAAGGACTTTACAGAGGTCTTTCAGCTTCGACCACTGCACACCTGTCAAAACCATGTCTGCCCTCAAAGTGCCTGCCTGTGTATCCTCCCACAAATGCATTACGGCCTGCCTCTGTTCACACAGCCGCTCAACCATGTGCAGGGTGGAGTTCCACCTTGTTGCTACGTCGATAATTAGACAGTGCTTGGGAAGGTGGAGCAATCGCTGCAGCTTCTGCATACGACTGGAGTGTACCGGCGACCGGCGGATGTGCGAGCACAGTGTTCGGACCTTCTGGAGCAGGTCAGTTAACTCCGGATAATTATTGAAGAAGCACTGCACCACCAGGTTCAAGGTGTGAGCCAAGCAAGGTATGTGTCTGAGTTTTGAAAGGGCTATGGCTGCCACAAAATTCCGGCCGTTATCACTAACTACCTTGCCTGCCTCAAGATGTAGACTGCCCAGCCATGACTCAGTTTGTCGCTGAAAGTAGTCGGCCAGTACCTCTGCGATGTGTCTGTCGCCCAAACACATCATCTTCAACACAGCCTGCTGACCCTTTCCACTAGCTGATCGATAGGGGGACACCTTGTGTGCAACACTGGCAGCTGTGGATGGAGTGCTCATGCGATCTGTGGATGAGCTTTCTCTTCTGGAGGAGTAGGAGGAGGAGGGTCGAACGCCTACAGCCAACTGTTTCCTATACCGTGGGCTAAGCAGCACTGTCCCACCACCGCTGTCCCCTGTGGACCCTGCATCCACCACATTAACCCAGTGTACAGTGATGGACATGTAACGGCCCTGGCCATGCTTACTGGACCATGCATCAGTTGTGAGGTGCACCTTTCCACTCACTGATTGCTTGAGTGCATGTACAATGCGGTCTTTCACATGAAGGTGGAGGGTTGGGATGGCTTTGCGAGAAAAGAAGTGGCGACTGGGTAGGTCATAGCGTGGTACTGCGTAGGCCATGAGTTCGTGGAAAGCTGCGCTTTCAACCAACCGATAGGGCATCATCTCTAATGAGATTAGTTTGGCAATGTGGGCATTCAAACCCAGTGTACACAGATGAGAGGATGAGTACTTTCTTGTCCTACTCATAGTCTCTGGTAGGGTGAGCTGGACTTGAGAGCTGCATATGGTCGAACTAGCGGTGGACATGGCAGACTGAGAGAGGGTTGATGATGGTGATGGAGTTGGTGTTCTTTCTGATGGCCTAGATTCAGTCTTTCGTTGCAATAACAGTGTGATTCCCTGACTGATTTGCCCTTGCGACGACAACTCAACATTTGCTGCTGGTGGTGTGCTAACCGGTGGGCTTACAGTGGGGGAATCAATGTAGTGTTGCTGACTACCTTCTTTGGGAGCAGTTGCACATGTGGTACGTGAGTTTTGGTAGTCCGTCCACGCTTGCAAGTGCATGGTGGTTAAATGTCTTAGCATTAGTGTTGAGTAGAGTTGAGCGATACCGTCCGATACTTCAAAGTATCGGATCGGAATGGATCGGCCGATCTTAAAAAAAAGTATCGGTATCGCCGATTCCGATACCGGAAGTCCAATTCAAGTCTATGGGACTTCCGGTATCGGAATAAGAAAAACCCTGTTTTTCCCTTGTACAGCCTCTCTGGGGTCTGTACGGGCCTTTCGGGGGGCTGTGCCGGCCTGCCAGGGGGTCTGTGCAGGCTCCGGTGGTCTGTGCCGGCCTGCCGGGGGGCTGTGCCGGCCTGCCGGGGGGGCTGTGCAGGCTCCGGTGGGCTGTGCCGGCCTGCCGGGGGGCTGTGCAGGCTCCGGTGGGCTGTGCCGGCCTGCCGGGGGGCTGTGCCGGCCTGCCGGTGGTCTGTGCAGGCTCCGGTGGGCTATGCCGGCCTGCCAGGGGGCTGTGCCGGCCTGCCGGGGGGCTGTGCAGGCTTCGGGGGTCTGTGCAGGCATCGTCCGATGGGACTACAAGTCCCATCGGGCGATGCCTGCTACCATGACAGTGATTGACACATTAGCCAATGATGGGACAGTAGTAGTCCCATCATCCGGCTAATGTGTTGAATGTAAAAAAAAAAAAAAAAATTACATGCTACATACATACTACATACATACTACAAGCATGCTACATACATACTACATGCTACATACATACTACATATATACTACATGCATGCAACATGCATACTACATATATACTACATGCATGCAACATGCATACTACATATATACTACATGCTACATACATACTACATATATGCTACATATATACTACATGCATGCTACATACATACTGCATGCTACATACATACTACATATATACTACATGCATGCTACATACATACTACATGCTACATATATACTACATGCTACATACATACTACATGCATGCTACATACATACTACATACATACTACATGCATGCTACATACATACTACATGCTACATACATACTACATATATACTACATGCATGCTACATACATACTACATGCTACATATATACTACATGCTACATACATACTACATGCATGCTACATACATACTACATGCATGCTACATGCATGCTACATACATACTACATGCTACATACATACCACATACATACTACATATATACTACATGCATGCTACATACATACTGCATGCTACATGCATGCTACATACATACTACATACATACTACATGCTACATACATACCACATATATACTACATACATACTACATACAATACATTCATACAATACATACATAGACATACAGTACATATAACATAGAGTAACATACTTACCAATACTTGTCACATTGTTCCCCGAAGCCATTGTCTTTTAAAGGAATAAATATTAACATAACAAACCACAAAAATACTCACCCACGATCCGAAGCAGTCCAGGAGTGTGTCCCACGACGATCTTGGGTAGAGAACTGCAGCATCAGCTGATGCCGCCGTTCTCTACGGGCTGCAGGAATCCAATGACGGAAGGTAGGTATCCTTCCGCATTGTATTCCTCCGCCACTTAAAAAAAAAAAAGTCCCTAGTCTCACTTTATGCCATTGCTGCGTGGGAAACGCAGCAATGGCATAAAGTGAGACTAGGGACTTTTTTTTTTTTAAGTGGCGGAGGAATACAGTGCGGAAGGATACCTACCTTCCGTCATTGGATTCCTGCAGCCCGTAGAGAACGGCGGCATCAGCTGATGCTGCAGTTCTCTACCCAAGATCGTCGTGGGACACACTCCTGGACTGCTTCGGATCGTGGGTGAGTATTTTTGTGGTTTGTTATGTTAATATTTATTCCTTTAAAAGACAATGGCTTCGGGGAACAATGTGACAAGTATTGGTAAGTATGTTACTCTATGTTATATGTACATTATGTCTATGTATGTATTGTATGAATGTATTGTATGTAGTATGTATGTAGTATATATGTGGTATGTATGTAGCATGTAGTATGTATGTAGTATGTATGTAGAATGCATGTAGCATGCAGTATGTATGCAGCATGCATGTAGTATATATGTAGTATGTAGTATGTATGTAGCATGCATGTAGTATATATGTAGTATGTATGTAGCATGTAGTATGTATGTAGCATGCATGTAGTATGTATGTAGTATGTATGTAGTATGTATGTAGCATGCATGTAGTATGTATGTAGTATGTATGTAGCATGTAGTATGTATGTAGCATGCATGTAGTATATATGTAGTATGTATGTAGCATGTAGTATGTATGTAGCATGCATGTAGTATGTATGTAGTATGTATGTAGTATGTATGTGGTATGTATGTAGCATGTAGTATGTATGTAGCATGCATGTAGTATATGTGTTATGTATGTAGCATGCATGTAGTATGTATGTAGTATGCATGTAGTATGTATGTAGTATATATGTGGTATGTATGTAGTATGTATGTAGCATGCAGTATGTATGTAGCATGCATGTAGTATATATGTAGTATGTATGTAGTATGTATGTAGCATGCATGTAGTATGTATGTAGCATGCATGTAGTATGTATGTAGCATGCATGTAATATGTATGTAGTATGTATGTAGTATATATGTAGTATGTATGTAGCATGTAGTATGTATGTAGTATGTATGTAGCATGTAGTATATATGTAGTATGTATGTAGTATGTATGTAGCATGTATGTAGTATGTATGTAGCATGTAGTATGTATGTAGCATGCATGTAGTATATATGTTATGTATGTAGCATGCATGTAGTATGTATGTAGTATGTATGTAGCATGCATGTAGTATGTATGTAGTATATATGTGGTATGTATGTAGTATGTATGTAGCATGCAGTATGTATGTAGCATGCATGTAGTATATATGTAGTATGTATGTAGCATGTAGTATGTATGTAGCATGCATGTAGTATGTATGTAGTATATATGTGGTATGTATGTAGTATGTATGTAGCATGCATGTAGTATGTATGTAGTATGTATGTAGCATGCATGTAGTATGTATGTAGTATATATGTGGTATGTATGTAGTATGTATGTAGCATGCAGTATGTATGTAGCATGCATGTAGTATATATGTAGTATGTATGTAGCATGTAGTATGTATGTACTATGTATGTAGTATTTTTTTTTTTTTTTTAACATTTAACACATTAGCCGGATGATGGGACTACTACTGTCCCATCATTGGCTAATGTGTCAATCACTGTCATGGTAGCAGGCATCGCCAGATGGGACTTATAGTCCCATCGGACGATGCTTGCACAGACCCCCGGACATCAGCACAGCCCCCCGGCAGGCCGGCACAGCCCCCCGGCAGGCCGGTACAGACCCCCACAGGGTGCACAGACCACCGGCAGGCCGGCACAGCCCCCCGGCAGGCCGGTACAGACCCCGGGCAGTCCACACAGCCCCCCGGCAGGCCGGCAGAGACCCCCGGAAGGCCCGAAATGACGGCGCATCATGATGCGCACACACCGCGCATCATGATGACGTCAGGCTGTCAATCAACTTTGAACTTCCGATTCCGATGCCGACTTCCGATATTGAAAAAATATCGGAAGTCTGTATCGGAATTCCGATACAGCAAGTATCGGCCGATACCCGATACTTGCGGTATCGGAATGCTCAACACTAGTGTTGAGCGATACCGTCCGATACTTAAAAGTATCGGATCGGATGGTATCGGCCGATCTAAAAAAAATATCGGGTATCGCCGATTCCGATACCGGAAGTCCCATTCAAGTCTATGGGACTTCCGGTATCGGAATAAGAAAAACCCTATTTTTGCCTTGTACAGCCTCTCTGGGGTCTGTACGGGCCTTTCGGGGGGCTGTGCCGGCCTGCCGGGGGGTCTGTGCAGGCTCCGGTGGTCTGTGCCGGCCTGCCGGGGGGCTGTGCCGGCCTGCCGGGGAGTCTATGCAGGCTCCGGTGGGCTGTGCCGGCCTGCCAGGGGGCTGTGCCGGCCTGCCGGGGGGTCTGTGCAGGCTCCGGTGGCCTGTGTCGGCCTGCCGGGGGGCTGTGCCGGCCTGCCGGGGGGGTCTGTGCAGGCTCCGGTGGTCTGTGCCGGCCTGCCGGGGGGCTGTGCCGGCCTGCCGGTGGTCTGTGCAGGCTCCGGTGGTCTGTGCCGGCCTGCCGGGGGGCTGTGCCGGCCTGCCGGTGGTCTGTGCAGGCTCCGGTAGTCTGTGCAGGCATCGTCCGATGGGACTACAAGTCCCATCGGGCGATGCCTGCTACCATGACAGTGATTGACACATTAGCCAATGATGGGACAGTAGTAGTCCCATCATCCCGCTAATGTGTTGAATGTAAAAAAAAAAAAAAATGTACATGCTACATACATGCTACATACATACAACATGCATACTACATATATACTACATGTAACATACATACTACATACATGCTACATACTACATGCATGCTACATACTACATACATGCTACATACATACTACATACATAATACATATATACTACATGCATGCAACATACATACAACATATATACTACATGCATGCAATATGCATACTATATATATACTATATATACTACATGTAACATACATACTACATATATACTACATGCAACATGCATACTACATACATGCTACAAATATGCTACATACATACTACATACATAATACATATATACTACATGCATGCACCATACATATAACATATATACTACATGCTACATACATGCAACATACACACTACATGCTACATACATGCAACATACTACATGCATACTACATACATACTACATACATGCTACATACATACTACATACATACACTACATGCATGCAACATACATACTACATATATACCACATGCATGCAACATGCATACTACATATATACTGCATATATACTACATGCATGCAACATACATATATACTACATACAATACATACATATAGACATACAGTACATATAACATCGAGTACATACTCACCGTCACTTGTCACTTTGATCCCCAAAGCCATTGTTGCCTGAGGAATAAATATCAAAATAAAAAAACACCAATATACTTACCCCGATCTGCAGAAGTCCACGAGGGTCCCACGTCCATCTTGCGTGGAGAACAGCAGTATCAGCTGATGCTACCGTTCTCTACCAGCTCCAGGAATACAATGAGGGAAGGTAGGTATCCTTCCGCACTGTATTCCTCCACCACTTTAAAAAAAAAAAAGTCCCTAGTCTCACTTTATGCCATTGCTGCATGGGAAATTCCCACGCAGCAATGGCATAAAGTGAGACTAGGGACTTTTTTTTATAGTGGTGGAGGAATACAGTGCGGAAGGATACCTACCTTCCGTCATTGTATTCCTGGAGCTGGTAGAGAACGGTAGCATCAGCTGATGCTGCTGTTCTCCACGCAAGATGGACGTGGGACCCTCGTGGACTTCTGCGGATCGGGGTAAGTATATTGGTGTTTTTTTATTTTGATATTTATTCCTCAGGCGACAATGGCTTCGGGGATCAAAGTGACAAGTGACGGTGAGTATGTACTCTATGTTATATGTACTGTATGTCTATATGTATGTATTGTATGTAGTATATATGTATGTTGCATGCATGTAGTATATATGCAGTATATATGTAGTATGTATGTTGCATGCATGTGGTATATATGTAGTATGTATGTTGCATGCATGTAGTGTATGTATGTAGTATGTATGTAGCATGTATGTAGTATGTATGTAGCATGTATGTAGTATGTATGTAGTATGCATGTGGTATGTTGCATGTATGTAGCATGTAGTGTGTATGTTGCATGTAAGTAGCATGTAGTATATATGTAGTATGTATGTTACATGTAGTATATATAGTATATATGTAGCATGCATGTTGCATGCATGTAGTATATATGTTGTATGTATGTTGCATGCATGTAGTATATATGTATTATGTATGTAGTATGTATGTAGCATGTATGTAGTATGTATGTTACATGTAGTATATATGTAGTATGCATGTTGTATGTAGCATGTATGTAGCATGTAATTTTTTTTTTATTTTTTTTTTTTACATTCAACACATTAGCTGGATGATGGGACTACTACTGTCCCATCATTGGCTAATGTGTTAATCACTGTCATGGTAGCAGGCATCGCCCGATGGAACTTGTAGTCCCATCGGATGATGCCTGCACAGACCCCCAGAGCCTGCACAGACCACCGGCAGGCCGGCACAGCCCCCCGGCAGGCCGGCACAGACCACCGGAGCCTGCACAGACCACCGGCAGGCCGGCACAGCCCCCCGGCAGGCCGGCACAGACCACCGGAGCCTGCACAGACCACCGGCAGGCCGGCACAGACCCCCGGAGCCTGCACAGACCACCGGCAGGCCGGCACAGCCCCCCGGCAGGCCGGCACAGACCACCGGAGCCTGCACAGACCACCGGCAGGCCGGCACAGCCCCCCGGCAGGCCGGCACAGACCACCGGCAGGCCGGTACAGACCCCCGGACAGTCGGCACAGCCCCCCCGAAGGCCCGAACTGACGGCGCATCATGATGCGCACAGACAGCGCATCATGATGACGTCATTTCGGCAGCCAATCAGAGCCACAAAAGTGGCTCATTGCATTTTGGACTTCCGATTCCGGTATCCGATACGAAAAAAGTATCAGTACTCGGTATCGGAATTCCGATACGGCAAATATCGTCCGATACCCGATACTTGCGGTATCGGAAAGCTCAACACTACTTAGCATGCAACTGGTATTCAAATTTCTCAGATTTTTGCCTCGGCTAAAGGTCTTTGCACACTTCTTACATATAACCTTTGCCTGATCATTAGGATTTTGTTCAAAAAAGTGCCACACTGCACTCTTCCTACTATGGAAGACATTTTGAGGCCTTGCACGCTGTGCTATTTTGACTGTCTGGCCTAGCTGTCCTGCCACTCTTTTGGTTTTTGTAACCTGTTTTTGGACTGCTCCGGGCCTGCCAGATAACAGCTGTTGTGATGTCGATGCCTGCTACGAATGCTCCTCCTCCTCTTCTGAGCTATTGGCAGCGGCACCCTCTTCCCCCAATGGATGCCAATCTGGGTCAACAACTGGGTCATCCATCACCTCCTCTTCAATGTCATGTGCACCTTCCTCTGTGTCACCGTGTATGGTGGTATAGTATGCGGGAAGGGGCACCTGAGTTTCATCAGGGTCAGATTCTGCCTCAGTACACTGCGAGGACAATGTAGTGCTCTGAGTGAATGTACCAGCAGAATCATCTATCAGTGGCTGTGCATCAGTGCACTCCATGTCAGATTCATCTTGGCCTGGGTAATTCACCATTTCACTTGATAACCCAGGCATGGTATGTGAAAACAGCTCCATGGAGTAATCTGTAGTGTGGCCTGCCGCATCCTTCAATTTTGGTTGGGGTGAAGGACACAAGGAAAGGTGTGGTTCATGACCATGAGCCTCCAATGACGACTCAGTGCTTTTATTTTTTAAAACTTCAGAAGAGGAGGCGATAGAGCTCGAGGCTGAGTCAGCAATGTAAGCCAAAACTTGTTCTTGAAGCTCCGGCTTTAAAAGCGGTTTACCTACTCCCAGAAAAGGGAGCCTTCGAGGCCTTGTGGAGCCAGACGATGACGCAGGCTCAACACCTCCTGCATTAGGTGCTATTTTACTTTTTCCACTACCAGCAGATCCACCACTCTTCCACCACACTTCCTCATTTTTGGGGAAAATGTACCCAAAAAACCACCAACTATATGGTACTGTAAAACAAGGCACAAGGTGTATATAGGAGTGGGGAGAATTTGAATCTCTCTAGACTTCAGGACACAGTTGGATTCTGTCAGGCCCTGTTTATATTACACCGCAATGTGACAGGCAGATTCTGGATGGTGTAAGAAAGGTGTATAGAGGACTGTGGAGAATTGGAATCTCTCTAGACTTCAGGACACAGTTGGAGTCTGTCAGGCCCTGTTTATATTACACTGCAATGTGACAGGCAGAAATTGCCTAGTGTTTGACAAACTAAAAGGTGTATATAGAATTGGGCAAAATTGGAATCTCCCTAGAGTGTAGGTCTGTAAGAACGGACAAACTCCTCGGCTTTTCCTTACAGAGTCACACATGTAGATAGCTTCAATTTGGCCGTGCTAACAGCCGTTACACAGAAATGAGAGAGGAGCGTGCATGTACACCACTGTACAGTGTATGTAAAATTGTCAAGCTCCGTGTTTTTGTATATGGACTGACACACGCTGTCTCTCTCTAGTTTTGAATGTAATCAAACAGCAAATATACTAAACTGTTTGAAAAATGGACAAAACTATAAGGTGTAGGTCTGTAAGAACGGACAAACTCCTCGACTTTTCCTTACAGAGTCACATACGTAGATAGCTTCAATTTGGCCGTGATAACAGCCATTACACTGTACTGAGAGAGGAGCGTGCACGTACACCGCTGTATGGTGTATGTAAAATTGTCAAGCTCCGTGTTTTTGTATATGGGCTGACACACGCTGTCTCTCTCTAGTTTTGAATGTAATCAAACAGCAAATATACTAAACTGTTTGAAAAACAGACAAAACTATAAGGTGTAGGTCTGTAAGAATGGACAAACTCCTCGACTTCTCCTTACAGAGTAACACACGTAGATAGCTTCAATTTGGCCGTGATAACAGCCGTTACACGGTACTGTGTGAGGAGCGTACACCGCTGTACGGTGTGTGAAAAAATGAACGCTCACTACCTCACCAGGACAAAACAATACAATTTGGATTGCTTTTAAAAAAGCAGTTTGAACACCATTGTGCACACAGCAATGCAGCTAACCTTAAAAGGCAGGCTAATCACCACCAGCACTGCTGACCAAAAGTAAAAATCTTCACATTTCACTGCACAGTAACTACAGTGAAAAGCGCTAGCAGCAGAAGCAGTTTTTTTTTTCTTGCCTTCCTAATGCTCTCCCTACAAAATCAGCAGCTGCAGCAGCTCTCCCTATTCTGAGATCAGCATGTGTAACATGGCGGTCGGCGTCCTCGCCCTTTTATACCCCCTGTGACGCCACACAAAGCAAGCCAATCAATTGCATGCCCTTCTCCAAGATGGTGGTGACCGCTGCATATGTCATCACGATGCCCACAGTGTCCGTTCTTCATGATTGGCTGAAAAAGGGCGCAAAAGCATCTTTTGAAACGCGACTTTGGCACGATGGTCGCCGACCTCCTGGCCGACCTCACGCTAAGGTCGGGTTTCGTTTCATGAAACCCGACTTTGGCGAAAGTCGGCGACTTTTGAATTTTTTCGACCCGTTTCGCTCAACTCTACTGTGCACTATAGCTGACAACTTGCTGCATCATCCATGATCAGTGTTGTCACCGTCCATATCTGTTTAACCCCTTAAATGCTGCTGTCAATAGTGACTATATCATATAAATGTTTTAAAGAGTGTGGCTTCTCCCTCTTTATCCCATTTGGCACTCTGAGATCATCATTGTGTTGTCCTGATGTTTGCCATGGCAATTCATGAGTAAATAGCGTTCTTAGAGGCTGCCGGCTACACTGACCTGTTCAAAAGTCAGCAACATTTAGGTGCTAAAAATCAACTTTTTCATTCCTATCATGCCATTTTGTATTAATTCCTGAAAAGCACCTGAAGGGTTAATAAACTACCTGACAGCAGTTTTCAATAAGTCAATGGGTGCTGTTTTTAAAATGCTATCACTTTTGGGATTTTTCCAATATATACGACCCCCAAAGTCACCTCAAACCTGGAGAGGTCCCTAAAAAAAATTATTTTGTAAATTTCCATGAAAAAATGATAAATTACTACTACATGTTTCAACCTCCTAAAATGCTAACAAAATAAAATAACATTTTTCAAATGGTGCTGATGTAGTGCAGACATGTGGGAAATATTATTTGTTAAAGTTTTGCTATGGTATGACTATCTGAATTAAAGGGCTAATCATTCAAAGTTTGAAAATTGCTAATTTTTTTACATTTTTGTCAAATTTCTGATATTTTTATAAATAAACACAAAACATGTGAACCTAAATTTCCCATGATCATAAAGTATAATGTGTCATGAAAAAACAATCTCAAAATCACTGGATTTTGTCAAAGCGTTCCAGAGTTATTACCACGTAAAGTGACGCTGGTCAGATTTTTTAAATTTGGCTCTGTCACTAAGGGGTTAAGGAAACTAGTGTATATACCCTGTAATATTATACTTTTCATGAAAGGCATTCAGTCCCTTCTTAAATTTTAGTAGGGAATCACTCATTACAACATCATATCGCAGAGAGTTCCATAGTCTCACTGCTCTTACAGTAAAGAATCTGCTTAGGGGTGATCTTATTACAATGTATAAATATATGCGGGGACAGTACAAAGACCTTTCTAATGATCTTTTTACTCTTAGACCTGTGACAAGGGGGCATCCTCTACGTCTGGAGGAAAGAAGGTTTTAGCATACTCACAGACGCGGATTCTTTACTGTAAGAGCAGTGAGACTATGGAACTCTCTGCCATATGATGTTGTAATGAGTGATTCCCTACTAAAATTTAAGAAGGGACTGGATGCCTTTCTTGAAAAGAATAATATTACAGGGTATATACACTAGTTTCCTTAATATTGCGTTGATCCAGGGAGCTAGTCTGATTGCCGTATGTGGAGTCGGGAAGGAATTTTTTTTCCCCAATGTGAAGCTTACTGTTTGCCACATGGGTTTTTTTTGCCTTCCTCTGGATCAACATGTTAGGGCAGGTTAGGATAGGATATGGGTTGAACTAGATGGACTTAAAGTCTCCCTTCAACCTTAATAACTATGTTGCTATGTATGTTACTAAATAACCCCAAGTGTAATAACCTGTCTTGGTATTGCAGACCCCCTAGTTCCCTAATAACCTTGGTCGCTCTTCTCTGCACCCGCTCCAGTTCAGCTATACATTAGGAGCTCCGTATATATTGTGTAATATAAAGGTAATACAGTGATCACTGATGACATTGTACACAAGACCGCTGTATATAGTATACAGTGTATAGTGTCAGTGTACAGGTAAGTGACACTCACCAGTGACATCTCTGGGTGAAGTCCTTCATCTTCGCTTTTAATCTTCATCCAGCACAGACCGCCGTCACTTCTTTCAGCCAGGCTCGCAGGAAATAACACAGTTATCTAGAGTTCTGCTTGCAGAACACATTACTTTTTTTTTCCAAATTCTAAACTACACCAGATGAAGAAAGCAAGGCGACAGTGTTGCTCTGCACAGTAACAGGACCGCCCACCCATTTAAAACAGTATCATCAAAAAATAAAATAAATACATCACTGCAGGAATATTACCCCTTAATTAGCCCCTATGGTAATAATATCCCCCATCCTGCCCCCCCCGTATGTCTCATTCCTGGCTCCAGCCATATGTTCTCCTGTCCTGCCCCCATGTGATGTCCCATCCTTCCCATATGATCTCCCCATCCTGCCCCATCTGTCTCATGATCCTGCCCCATCTGTCCCATGATCCGGCTCCATTTGTCCCATGATCCTGCCCCATTTGCCCCATGTTTCTGCCCCATCTGTCTCCATCATATCCTTCTTGCCCCATGATCATACACCATCTGTCGCCATCTTGCCCCATGATCCTGCCCCATCTGCCCCTTGATCCTGCTATATCTGCCCCATGATCTTGCCCCATCTGTCTCCATTATATCCATCCTGCCCCATGATCATACACCATCTGTCTCCATCCTGCCCCATGATCCTGCCCCATCTGTCCAATGATCCTGCCCCATCTGTCTCCATCATATCCATCCTGCCCCATGATCATACACCATCTGTCTCCATCCTGATCCATGATCCTGCCCCATCTGACCCATGATCCTGCCCCATCTGTCTCCATCCTGCCTCATGATCCTGCACCATCTGTCTCCATCCAGCACCATGTCTCTATCCTACCCCCGTATCTCCCATCCTGCCCCCTATCTCCATTATGCCCCCTGTCTCTATTCTGCCCCTGTGTCTCCCATCCTGCCCCTGTGTCTCCCATCCTGCCCTATCTCCATTCTGCCCCTGTGTCGCCATTCTGTTCCGTGTTTCCATTCTGCCCCGTGTCTCCATTCTGCCCCGTGTCTCCATTCTGCCCCGTGTCTCCATTCTACCCTGTGTCTCCATTCTGCCCCGTGTCTCCATTCTGCCCCGTGTCTCCAATCCTGCCCCGTGTCTCCATTCTGCCCCATGTCTTCATGCTGCCCCCTTGTCTCCATTCTGCCCCCTTGTCTCCAATCCTGCCCCGAGTCTCCATTCTGCCCCTTGTCTGCAATCCTGCCCCTGTGTCTCCATTCTGCCCCTGTGTCTCCATTCTGCCCCCTTGTCTCCATGGGCAGCACGGTGGCTCAGTAGATAGCAATGCAGCTTTGCAGCGCTGGAGTCCTGGGTTTGAATCCCACCAAGGACAACATCTGCAAGGAGTTTGTAAGTTCTCCCCGTGTTTGCATGGGTATCTGTTATGAATGGGTCACCGAGGAGGAAAACTAAACAAGCTAAGTCACAGAAAACCAGAGAGGTTGGTAACTATGCAGATTGCAGACCCCTGATCCTAACCACACAACTAGCAGCAGCCGTGGAGCATTCCTACGATGAATCTAGATGCCTCGTCACAGCCGGAGGACTAGCAAGAAAAGGGGAAAACTAACTGCCCCAGAGCAGACCCCAAAGGAATAGACAGCCCCCACACATGTATTGACGGTGAAACAAGATGAAAACACAAACACAGGCAGGAAAATAGGCTGAGCAAATGATGGGGCCCAAACTTACTAGAAAGGACAGGAAAGGAAAGACACTGTCTGCAATCTGCCCAAAAAACCCTACAAAAATAATGTCCAACACTTCTGATAACAAAATTAACCCTGAAGTCACTAGACTTCTCCCACTATATCAGCACTCTGAAATATTCTGAGACAGAGCAAAAAAGAGGCCAATCTAATAAGGGACAAAAAGCAAATTGGCAAATACAGATAAATAAGAGTGGAAATTCAGCACAGCCCCAGAGATCCAATTGTTATCCTCATCATCAGGTGGCAAATCTCTACTAATTAAATCAACCTCACTAACTCCTGTTACCACCAGAGGTAGCCCGGAAGGAGAACTCACAACTGGTAGATCAGAAAATGAGTTCACAACAGTACCCCCCCTTGAGGAGGGGTCACCGAACCCTCATCCATGCCAGCTGGCCGATCAGGATGGGCCCGGTGAAAAGCACGAACCAATCTATTGGCATAAATATCAGAAACCCAAGAATTATCCACTCTTCCATTTGACCAAATACTGGAGTCTCCGTCTAACCAAACGGGAATCCAATATTTTCTCTACCTCATATTCCACATTGCCTTTAACCAATACAGGTGCTGCAATAGGAACTACTGGCTCAACAAACCTCTTCAACAGTGATTTGTGAAATACGTTATGGATCTTGAACGTAACTGGAAGAGCCAATCGAAAAGAAACAGGAATAAGAATCTCCTAAATCTTATAAGGTCCAATAAATCTTGGCTTAAATTTTGGAGATGCAACCTTCATAGGAATATTCTTAGACGACAACCAAACCATATCACCCACTTTAAACCGGGGACCAATGTTCTTATGCTGGTTGGAAAATCGCTGAGCCTTTTCTTGAGAGAGTGACAACTTATCCACCACTTGGTCCCATATCTGCTGCATTCTCTCAACCACAGTGTCCACACCTGGGCAGGACGAAGATTCCACTTGCCCTGAAGAGAATCGAGGATGAATCCCAAAATTACAGAAAAAGGGTGACATCAAAGTGGCAGAACTAGCTCTATTGTTCAGCGCAAATTCGGCCAAGGGCAAAAATGAGACCCAATCATCCTGATCAGCAGATATAAAACATCTTAAATAAGACTCCAAGGTCTGGTTTGTTCTCTCAGTCTGCCCATTGATCTGGGGATGAAACGCGGAGGAGAAGGATAACTGAATTCCCAGATTGGAACAAAAGGCTTTCCAGAATCTGCAAACAAACCAGACTCCTCTGTCCGACACAATGTTCTCAGGAATCCCATGTAACCGAATCACCTGTTGTAAAAGCAAGGGCACCAACTCAGCGGAAGATGGCAACTTTGGGAGTGGTACAAGATGGACCATCTTCGAAAATCTATCACAAATCACCCAGATAACAGTCATTCTCTGAGAGACAGGAAGATCAAAAATAAAATCCATTGAGATATGGGTCCATGGCCTCTTGGTCACCGGCAGGGGCATCAGCAACCCACTAGAACGAGAACAGGGTTTAGACCAAGAACAAGTCCCACAGGACTGTACAAAATTCCTGACATCACGAGATAAGGCAGGCCACCAAAAAGACCCACTCACCAACTCTCTGGTACCAAAAATACATGGATTACCAGCCAATGCGGAGCAATGAACTTCAGAGATCACTCTCTTTCTCTACTGGTCAGGAACATACAATTTTCTCATAGGACAACGTTCAGGTTTATCCTCCTGAAATTCCTCCGGGGGCGCGTCTCAAATCGGGCGAAATGGCAGAAAGAACTACCCCCTCACCTAGGATGGTAGTAGGCTCGGTTACATTCAGAGAATCAGCAAAGAAACTCCTAGAAAAGGCGTCTGCCTTAACATTCTTAGTGCCCGAAAGAAAAGAGACCACAAAATTAAAACGTGTGAAAAACAAGGCCCATCAAGCCTGTCTAGGATTCAAGCGTTTGGTCGACTCCAGATAAATCAAATTCTTGTGATCTTTGAGGACCACAACTTGATGTCTAGCTCCCTCCAACCAATGTCTCCACTCCTCAAATGCCCATTTCATGGCCAACAATTCCTGATTCCCCACGTCATAATTGCGTTCAGATGGGGAGAACTTTCGAGAAAAGAAGGCACAGGGATTCATCTTAGAAGTCACAGGGTCTTTTTGGGACAAAACAGCTCCTGCACCAATCTCAGAAGCATCTACCTCCACCTGAAATGGAAGTGAGACATCAGGTTGCCGTAAAACTGGAGCTAAAGTAAATCTCCGCTTAAGCTCCTGAAATGCTGAGACAGCCTCAGGAGACCAATTCAGCACATCAGCACCCTTCTTGGTCAGATCAGTCAGTGGTTTGACAATACCAAAAAAATTACCTATAAATTTACGATAGAAATTAGCAAAACCCAATAACTTCTGGAGAGCCTTCAAAGAAGTAGGCTGAACCCAATCATAAATGGCCTGTACCTTGGCCAGGTCCATTTCAATAGTCGACGGAGACAAGATAAATCCCAAAAATGAAATCCTCTGTACACCAAAGAGACATTTCGATCCCTTAACAAACAAGAAATTCTCCCTCAAAATCCGGAACACAGTCTGGACATGTTCCACATGAGAATCCCAATCACTAGAAAAGATCAAAATATCATCCAGATAGATGATCAAAAACGTATCCACAAAGTCTCGGAAAATATCATTTATAAAGGACTGGAAGACAGAAGGGGCATTAGTGAGCCCAAAAGGCATCACCAGGTACTCAAAATGTCCCTCCTGAGTATTAAACGCCGTCTTCCATTCATCCCCGTGCTTGATGCGAATAAGATTATACGCCCCCCTGAGGTCAAGCTTAGTAAACCAGCAGGCACTCTTAACTCTGGAGAATAAATCAGACTTCAGAGGTAACGGGTACTGATATTTAACCGTCATCTTGTTAAGGGAACGATAATCAATACACGGTCTTAATGAACCATCTTTCTTGGCCACAAAAAAAAACCCAGCACCTAAAGGTGACGAGGATGGTCTAATATGACCCTTCTCCAATGACTCCTTAATATAGGATCGCATAGCATCATGTTCGGGTACTGATAAGTTGAAAATCCGACCCTTGGGAAATTTACACCCCTGGCATCAACTCAATTGCACAGTCATAACTCCTATGAGGAGACAAAGACGCAGACTTACTCTCACTAAATACATAAGAAAAGTCGGCCAGATAATCAGGAATATCATGAGACTGAGGAGAGGTGGAGAAAACAGGAGTGCCCCTAAGACCACACTGACAACCCCAATTCACCACAGACCCAGATTTCCAATCCAAAACTGGATTATGAGTTTGCAACCAGGGAAAACCCAGAACAATAGTATCATGCAAATTATGCAGCACCAAAAATGTACAATTTTCTTGGTGGTCTGGGGCAACTCGCATTATCACCTGGGTCCAAAACTGAGGTTTATTGTCCGCCAAAGGAGTAGCATCAATACCCCTCAAAGGAATAGGCATCCGCAGAGGCATCATGGAAAAACCACAACGTTTAGCAAAGTCCAAATCCATCAGATTCAAAGCTGCTCCTGAATCCACAAAAGCCTTAGTGGAAAACGTGGATAAGGAGCAGATCAGAGTAATTGCCAAAAGGAACTTAGGTTGTACACTGCCCACAGCAAATGTGTGTGCAAAATGTTTCTCTCGTTTAGGGCAGACAGAAATAGTATGAGAGGCGTCTCCACAGAAAAAACACAGCTTATTACGCCTTCTAAACTCCTGACGTTGCACCCTAGACAAAACCCTATCACATTGCATAGGTTCAGACGTTTGTTCAAAAGGTGGCAGCACCTCCCGTGTAGTTTTACGTTCACGTAAACGCCGATCAACTTGAATAGCTAATGACATAGAATCATCAAGACCAGAGGGAACAGGAAATCCCACCATAATATCTTTTACGGTCTCTGATAAACCCTTCCGAAAGAGAGCTGCCAAAGCACTATCATTCCATGTAGTAAGTGCCGCCCACTTTCGGAATTTTTGACTGTATAACTCTGCAGAATCCTGACCCTGGTTTAATGCCAACAGGGTTCTCTCAGCTTGATCAACAGCATTAGGTTCATCATACAACAACCCCAAGGCTTGAAAAAATGCATCCATATTAGTCAGAATAGGATTTTCAGGTGTCAGAGAAAAAGCCCAATCCTGGGGATCGCCGCGCAGCAAGGAGATGACAATAGCTCCCTGATGAGTTAGGCTTCAAGGCAAGAAATAATTTACAATTATTCGTAAAATTCAAAAATTTAGACCGATCCCCAGAAAACACATCAGGGGTAGGGATCTTAGGTTCAGCAGCATGTGACTGAATGAGGTAGGTGGAAATACCCTGCACTTCAGCAGCAAGTTGCTCCACACGATCAGACAATTGCTTAATCTCCATTAGGAAAAAAAAATCCTCCTATGGCCCCAGAGAAAAAGAGGAAAAAATACATTTAAAAAAAAAAAATTCTGACACTTTTTTTTTTTTCTTTTCTTTAAACAATTTTTTCCTGCTTTTGAGTACCCTAGAATCTAGAATCTGCAGTATGGCTGGTGATTCTGTTATGAATGGGTCACCGAGGAGGAAAACTAAACAAGCTAAGTCACAGAAAACCAGAGAGGTTGGTAACTATGCAGATTGCAGACCCCTGATCCTAACCACACAACTAGCAGCAGCCGTGGAGCATTCCTACGATGAATCTAGATGCTTTGTCACAGCCGGAGGACTAAATAAGCCTAAAGCAAGAAAAGGGGAAAACTAACTGCCCCAGAGCAGACCCCAAAGGAATAGACAGCCCCCACACAGTGGCAGATCTCTACTAATTAAATCAACCTCACTACCTCCTGTTACCACCAGAGGGAGCCCGGAAGGAGAACTCACAACTTGTAGACCAGAAAATGAGTTCACAACAGGTTTCCTCCCACATTCCAAAAACATAGTGATAGGGAATTTAGATTGTGAGCCCCATCGGGGACAGTGATGATAATGTGTGCAAACTGTAAAGCGCTGCGGCATATGTTTTTATTATTATTCTGCCCCTTGTCTCCATTCTGCAATACTCAGAGCACTCTAAGGATGGATACAATACTCAGAGAACTCTTAATAGGTGCAATACTCAGAGCACTCTAAGGATGGATACAATGTGCAGAGCACTCTACTGAGAGGTTCAATGCTCAGAGCACTCTAAGGGTGGATACAATGCGCAGAGGACTCTATTAATAGGTGCAATACTCAGAGCACTCTTAGGATGGGTACAATACTAAAAGCATTCTATTAATAGTCACAATATTTTGAGCACTCTATGAATGGATATTTTTTAGAGTGCTTTCTAGGAATGGATATATGAAAAGACCTTTTACCAAATATAAAAACAAATGCAGAACATTTATGTTCTAATGAATAATATGTTCAATGGTGCATAATATGGAAAATAAATCCAGAGGTACAGTTGTGGCCAAAAGTATTGACACCCCTGCAATTCTGTCAGATAATACTCAGTTTCTTCCTGAAAATGATTGCAAACACAAATTCTTTGGTATTAATATCTTCATTTAATTTGTCTTAAATGAAAAAACACAAAAGAGAATGAAGCAAAAGGCAAAACTCCAAAAATGGGGGGAACGTTCACATTTTGTACCATTCTTTTGAACAGCTGAATACAAAATCTCTAATATTAGAATTTGCCTATAATAGATTTCTGCTTAATTCATTATGGTATTAAGTTGTGCTCAACGGGTCATCGAATCAAACACCAAATTCCTGAGAGATTATCACACGATACTTTACACTTATGTGATAGGATATACAGCACATTATATATTTTTACCTGTAATACACAGAGCAATCAACACCTCTCATGCGCTAGCACCTAAAACAAGCCAGATTACCCAACCCTAGAACATTGCTTATTCCTGTCCAAACACTGTCAAGGCTCCTTCTTCTGAGATATAAATAAGTGTGTTATGCTAATGAACACTTTTGCATTGAGTTCTACTTCTGAAGATCTGCATGGTAACCTGCAGCTAAATATATGTTAAATTCAGTTGTACTGGGGGTCATGTATTAATACTGTGACTTTGTGCCTATGTTGGTACACATTGCAATTATTTGTTGTATTGCTCCCCAATTATTCTTCTAAGCTGGATCACTCTTTGCTAATGCAGACAACCGATGATGAAATTGTCCATAGCGGCCCTGTGGTTCTTCTGTGGTTCTTTAGGCTTTTATCTGGTTCTAGTTAAAGCTAAATAATTGACTTCCACTTCTTCTGACTTCAGTTCCTCATTGTGTTCTTGTTTTAGGCTCTGTTTTTCGTCTCAACTCAATTCCATTGCTCTAGTGTTAATTTAAAGCTGCTATTCAATGAGACAACTCTTAAAACCAAATTTTGGGAATGTTTCCTTTAGAAAGTTCATACCTTCTTTAGGCTGCTTTCACGTGTCTGACACTTGCAGTTGGGTTTGCATCAGGAGACCCAAAGTACCTCTAGACTTGGATGTACTGTAAAAGATGTATGCATGAAATCAGCCTTAATAGTGTGGAAAGTCTCATTCTAATGGTGGTTAAGATATATGGCCATCTACTACAAAGCCCAAAGAGTAAGTGGGGCCCTCATATTAAGGAATGCTTTGGTTTTTTCATTGCTTGTAACTAGTGATGACGTAGTATCCAAGCATGCTGGGAGTGCTTGATATTAAGTTCGAGTCACTGCGGCTGCATAATTTGCAGCTGTTAGACAGCATGTGTTGAAGCTGTCTAACAGCCACAAAGCATGCAGCTGCAGGGACTCGAACATAATATCAAGAACTCCCAGCATGCTTGGATACTACGTTATCCGAGCAATCCTCATCCAACTTGTACTTGCGGGATTAATCTGTTTCAAACCTTGGATTTCAGAGACGAATCACTATCCAACTTGACCAACTTGACTTTCCAAATTGACCCTTGGGGCATCAAGCTCTAATTTTTCTCTAAAGCCCGGTAAATTATATTTAGAACATCACTGTCCACAACCCAGATAAATAAGAATAAAATGAAGCCTCCAGTGGAGGCAAGCTAGGGTATAAAGCATTTGCCACAAGGTGACATCGTCAATAGGCTTTTGATTATGTACAAAGCCTATTTCACCTATAGGCAACAGAAAAGCAGAAAGAAAAATATAAAAGCAATTTAGGAAGTAGAAGAATAAGCATTAAATCCTGGACATGCAGTTCAGTGAGGGACCTACATGTTACAACCAGTTGGTCTACTACAGATTGAGACGATCATTCATGCGTCTTGACTTTGCGACCTCATATTTATAGATACATCACATTATATAATCTGTGACAAAAAAAACCAAAACAACAACTACATTTTTGTTGGCATACTTATGCCATTTGCTTGAGGTCAATACATTAATATATGTGACCCATTATCTTTTACAATGTTGCAAAAAAAAAAAAAACACAAAAATCTTCTGAAAATTTGACCTCCTTCTGCTGTTGATTCAGCCGTGGGAACATAACAAGGTTTGAGGTTGAATGAGTAACATTTATTTAACTACTTTTGGTGGGTAAATCTGGGGTTAAAGCATTTTGCAGGTTACCACAAATCCCTCTTAACCATTTGACCATAAATAGTTTTGGAACCTCAGGAAATTGAGAAACAATCCTCATGTACAAGTAAAAGGTTTTATGCGACTGATGTCATATCTTAATTCCTTGTAGTTAAGTTGAACGCTCTATAGGTAACTGTTAGCTTACGTATTTAATGGCATTAAAGGGGTTATTTAGGTAATAAAAACATATCTATCTTCTTCTTAAAGTAGAGACACCCACAGGTTATGTCTGGTATTGCAGCTCAGCTCTATAAAAGTGAATGGTGCTGAGCTAAAATACTACACCCAACCTATAGAAAGGGGTGGCACTATTTAAATAAAAAGGCAGCCATGTTTTCTAATATTGAGAAACCATTTTAACTCTTTTCCCAACAAAGTTTGTGGTGAAAACAGATGGCTAGCAATACAGACAGTTTTCAATAGTGTCTTGGTTCACCTGGTTAGGTGGCTTTGCTAAGCCATTGGTCTGGATGAATAGCTCGGTCAAGAGGCTTAGGCGTAGTGAGATATTGCAGGGTTGGATAAGCTGGACAGAATATTGGACAGTGTGGAACACTAGATCCATGAACATGGGAAGGCATATGGAACAGCGAGGAACAGTGAATCTGGATTTACAGTCAGGTGCCTTGGTACTGTAATAGGAGGGCAGGATGGTAGTCGCAGCCGAGGATACAGGGGTTCTGGTGTCCTGACCTCCTTCCACAGGAATATCTTCAGCATCTACCTGTGTACCTGTCCTTGTTGCTGGTCCACGGTCAGGGATTCCACTGCGGTGCAACCCAGCTCCTGCACACTTGATTCCAGTGCATGAAGATAAAATAACGAACAAAGATACGAGTTCTGATGCAAACTCAATACTTTTACTTTCTCCTTTAACGGTTCCGGACACATCAGTTACATCACAGTCCAGACCGCATTCCCCCTGCTCTTTCACTTTCTTACTTTCTACGCCCTCATGTACATTACGGGGTAGTAGAGCCCTTGGCGGTACGGCAGCTTCACTAGTGTAGGGCCTCAGTAAATAGGGGATTCAGCTCATACGTTACGCCCTGGACTTGCCAGCTTCAGCCCTATTGAGAATCTGCCACATCATGAATGTTCTGCACCCTGCACGACTTTTGGACCATGTTTCCTTCTCTGTTCCTGCTGCTGACGTGAACTGTAACTTCCCTGGGTGCTCCGGTGTGATCCAGCACCCGTCTGACTGTGCCCGTGCTTCTCCACTTAAACCACGTTGTGTAGCTGCTACGTTGTCCTACGCTTAGAGTCCTTGTGGACCTGCCAGGCATGCTCGTGTGGCGCCCCTGAGGGTTCAGTCACCACAGAGGTACTGCACCTCATCCAGAGGTGTGGTATCCCACTTCCCAGGTAAGGTAGGGCACCTGACAGTACTCTTACACTTGCACCCAACACACACCCTAGAGCAGCAGGGCACCATGGATGGACCTTATGGGAGGAGGATCTCAGCACTGCCTGGGTAGTAAAGGGTGTTGGGAGATGGGTAGAGCTTGTAGGTTCAGAGCGAGAGAGTAGAGTTTTGGTTAGGACAGTCTTTGTGTGGAGCAGCTCATGGTTAGAGGAGCTGCTGGAAGGAAAGAGACAGAGGGAAGCTCCCTGAAGAGGGAAGGGATCCTAGAGGCACGGCACAGCGACCATACTGCCCATGGGGCTCATTCCACGCTGACTAGCGTCGGGTGGAGGGATCAGGTCGCAGAAAGGTGTCGGCCCCCTAGCCTAGTGGAGATATCATCAGACTCAACTAACAAGCCGGAGGTAGAGTCACCTTTAGGTACTTTAGCCACGAGCCACAGTTATCTTTGCCGGAAAGGCAGCCATAAGGGAGCAAGAGAAGGCGATGAGGACGTTACCTGACAAGGTCCGCGGCTGCTGGCCTGGGACACTGACTGTGAGGTGTTGGGAAGGAAAAGGCGAGAAATCAACACAGTGAGATGGCCAGGAAAGGCATATACTGAAGAAAGATCTGGAAAGGTGTTCTCCATCTGCCTGGGAGTTGACCGAGTCCCTCACCTGAATGACGCAGCACCAAGCGGGCATCTGTGCGCACCAGAACTGTGAGTAAAGCTTTGGAACTGCACCCAGCTGTGTCCTCTGAATTCTTTCTGCAACACCTACTCAGCACTGCTACATCTATCGTCATCAAACACAACATCTTTTCCATCACAACTGCCCTGGGACAAAAAGCTGTGCATGTGGAGAGCTATTCCAACTCTGCTGCATCACAACATCAGTCCCAGAGGATCAGCATTGCAGCGCTGGTCACCTCTGACCAGAAACCACAGGTAGCATCTTATAAACTCTTTATTTTTCCCCTGTAAATATCCCCTTTTATTGGACGCCCAGAACCACGGACCGGGTCACTGCCACTGTGACACATCCCTTTAAGAACCAGTCCGATACCGAGTTTCCCCACTGCCCTGGCAGGCACTCCAACTTGGTGTCACAAACAGGATAAATCGACCCTTTAACAAGGGTCCCGTGAGCCCAACAGAATGTGCAAAGGAGTAAATTTATTGGACTGTGATTTGGACTGTAAAGATGGCTGCCATTGGGATTCCATGCTGTGCGCAGTGAGATGTGCCATCGAGGGCGGTACCCAGACAATGGCGCAAAGCACCATGAACCTCCCCTGCCTGTACTTCTACGCTACAGCATCATGGCCGACAACCAGAGGGGTCCGCCGCCTGGCCTGGTATGGCGGCAAAGGAAAAAGGCACCGCTCACGGGGGGTGGAGAAAGACCCAGCGGCAGGAAACAGAGTGGAAGAGAAGGCAGAGCACCAGGAGGACATCATGGCGAGTGGAGGATGGAGGCCTGTAGGGCGCGGAACAGAAGCAGAAAGCTCCCCCGGCCCAGGAGATTGAGGCTTCAGCCATCCATCTGGCACTGACCTGGCGCTCCTGGAAAGAGAAGTGAGAGAAGTGGAGGAGCTGACACACTGGTTCCTGCGCAACCAATTGGCTGCCATCACCAGGTGGAAGCAGACCATTTTGGATAAGGCCGCCGGGTCCCGAGTACAGACACCACCGGTACCCCTGCACTGGAACCTGCGGTGGATGACAGTGGCACTGGAGGAGCAGGTACGAGTGCTTCCCCTGGGAAATGGAATGCCCTGCTAGGGCCCATAGGACCACCACAAACCCCCAAATCCGGCCAGGTGGTAGTTGATGTCACCTGGGATCAGAAGGTAGAACCCAGGGGTGGGCTGCTGGAACCCATAAAGTTAGAACAACCGCTCCCCGCAGTGCACCGCAGACCGGAGGTGATCCCCTGGGAGGATAGGGGGTTGGACCTGATGGGGTTCCCCATCATGGAAGAGGAATTCTACTGCCGGCAAGTCCTGAAGCTGGAGAAGGAGGAGAGGGAGCGACAGACCCAGCGGATGGCATTGGAGGCGCGAAACCTGCAGGACAGGACAGGTCCGCAGGGTCCGCATGGAGAGCCGGAACCCGATAGGTTGGAGTATGGTGATAAGCTTTGACCTAGACAGAGGACTCGAATAGCGCACCCTATCTATTTGTGAACCGGTGGGATGTGAAGTCCCATCTCATCAGGGGACATTCAAAACGTGACCTCTTCCCGGGAGAGTGCGTCTCTTTCACCAGGCACTATCGTGAGAGGGGCTGGTATGTGCGCCAGATTCCTGCAGAGCTGAAAGCCCATAAGGAAGACCAAGGGGCAGCAGTGGCCGTGGTACTACCATCTACCACATCGGCAGCAACAGCAAAAGCTCCACCGGCAGAATCTACCCAGGCTGCTACCACAACAAAGTCACCAGTAGTGACTGCAGCAAAAGATGTTGCTTCTCAGCTAGGAAGCCTTTCCATCCAGCCAGAATAAAAAGAACATAACGCAACCATGATACTGTAAATAGTTAAAAGTTTAAAAGTTAAAGTTAACCCAGGAGGGTTTTTCAAGTTTTTGCACAAGTTTCCCCGGTTATGCAAACTGTGTGATAATGAATGCTGAATTGTCCAAAACTGTCTCTGTAAATAGTTTAGCACCCCTTTAGGTGCTTCCTCTTGGTTTTACATGTGACCTTTGTTTTAAAATCACCACTGAACAAAAACCTGTTTGGCGTGGCCGAATAGGTGGTCCAAGAAGGAGACAAGCTATGCCTTGCAGTCCATCCAAGGCCTACATTGGAGGTTTGGAGCGGGTCCTCCACTTTTTGCACTTAGGATATAAGGACATAACAAGACACCCCGGATGGGGATTGCAATTAAGAACTACCTTGTTTTGATAACCGTTTGATTGTACTTAATAAAAATTTTTTACTGCACTTATTGCACTTAATGTATAGAATGGTTCCTATTAAGATACAAAAATGTATAAGTTGATGATGAAGGCTACTGATCTTTTATAAAGAAGAATGTTTGATGGCGTGGTAGAGAACCTTGAGCTGAGAGCTGTTTATACCCATAGTTTTCTGAAAAAAATCGTGATAATATTTTATAGGGCTTGATAGCACTTAAATGTAGAAAAGTAAAGTATAGGGTAGTGTAATGTTATAATAGAATATAGGATGTTTATTGATAATAGAGCTAATGATGTCTACTAAGAATAATACCTGAAAGCCTTATTTTTAATGTGAAAGTGTTATGTTTTATAGGGCATAGCTTTATATCTTATCATAGTGACTATTGTGTAACGTTGGAAGAAAAAGTGCCTCCCTTAAACCAAAGTCGGGTTTGAATATGTTTTTATCTGCTGACTTATGTCCAAAAATCTTGTATGTTCCTGTAACATCTGTATTTTGCTCTGTTTCAGCCTGCGGATGTGCTGTGTTTAACGGGGGGTATGTGGCACCCCTGAGGGTTCAGTCACCACAGAGGTACTGCACCTCATCCAGATGTGTGGTATCCCACTTCCCAGGAAAGGTAGGGGCACCTGACAGTACTCTTACACTTGCACCCAACATACACCCTGAAGCAGCAGGGCACCCTGGATGGACCCTATGGGAGGGTGATCTCAACCCTGCCTGGCTAGTAAAGGGTGTTGGGAGGTGGGTGGAGCTTGTAGGTTCAGAGCGAGAGACTAAAGTTTTGGTTAGGACAATCTTCCTGTAGGGGAAGAGGTGAACAGACGTGAGTGTGGAGCAGCTCCTGGTCAGAGGAGCTGCTGGAAGGAAAGAGACAGAGGGAATCTCCCTGAAGAAGGAAGGTATCCTAGAGGCACGGCACAGCGACCATACTGCCCGTGGGGCTCGTTCCATGCTGACTAGCGTCGGGTGGAGGGATCAGGTAACAGAGGGGTGCCGGCCCCCTAGCCTAGTGGATATATCATCAGACTCAAATAACAAGCCAGAGGTAGCGGCACCTTTAGGTACCTTGGCCACGTGCCACAGTTATCTTCACCGGAAAGGCAGCCATAAGGGAGCAAGGGAACGCAGTGAGGACGTTACCTGACAGGGTCTGTGGCTGCTGGCCTGGGACACTGACTGTGAGGTGTTGGGAAGGAAGAGGTGAGAAATCAACACAGTGAGATGGCCAGGAAAGGCATATACTGAAGGGAGTTCTGGAAAGGTGTTCTCCATCTGCCTGGGAGCTGACTGAGCCCCTCACCTGAATGACACAGCACCAAGCGGGCATCTGTGCGCACCAGAACTGTGAGTAAAGCTTTGGAACTGCACCCAGCTGTGTCCTCTGAATTCTTTCTGCAACACCTACTCAGCACTGCTACATCTATCATCATCAAACACAAAATCTTTTCCATCACAACTGCCCTGGAACCAAAAGCTCTGCCTGTGGAGAGCTATTCCAACTCTGATGCATCACACCATCAGTCCCAGAGGATCTGCATTGCAGCACTGGTCACTTCTGACCAGAAACCACAGGTGGTGTCACAAACACTTTACAAACTCTTTATTTTTCCCCTGTAAATAACCCCTTTTATTGGACACCCAGGGCCATGGACCAGGTCACTGCCGCTGTGAAACATCCCTTTAAGAACCGGCCCAGTACCGAGTTTCCCCACTGCCCTGGCAGGCGCTCCACTCGCCCTTCTGAACTATTTCTACATCCTACACTAACTTAACCCATAGCAGCTCCTCCTAAAATTAACTGTGTGCTCTTATTAAACCATCTAGAAACTTCCTACAGCTAGTGGCCCATTCCAAAACTACACTTACCTAGTCTATGAATACTATACTATAAGTGCCCTCCTCTAATGTTTCCAAAGGAAGCACTATCTTACCCTAATTTGTACAGAAATACAATACAAAAGACATAATAAAGCATAATATCTTACAGTATGGTAACACATAATGTGGCAATACCAAATAAGACAGTCGGTAATACACAGCCGTGTAGCAGTACTGAAGCATAACAGTATATTTACATTAAAGCTCTTAAAGGGAAGGGGGCAAAAAAGGGATATTCTATCTCAATCCCCTACAGTACATCTGAGCCAGGTGTGTAGATGGCACTTTTGAACAACAAATCTGGGTATGCAGTCACCTTCATACAGCATAGTTGAGTGTGAGGTTAGCACATTTAAAGATAGCTTAGTGAACTATGCCGGCAGTTTATTGAAGCAGCACAGCCAGTTATGCAGACAGGTTCCTTGATACAGCATAGTTGAGGTTGCGGGTAGCATATTCAAAGATGGGTGGTATATTGACAAGCACCTTGATGATATAGCTTAGATAAGTATGCCAGCACTACATTGAAACAGCAGAGCCGTATATAAAGACAAGCACCTTCATACAGAATAGATGAGTGTGAGGGCAGCGCATTAGAACAGAAGAGCCAGACATGCTGACAGACACCTTGCTACCGCCTACCTGAGTATGCAGGTATAGCACAGTTAAGCAACAGAGCTGAGTATGTGGACAGGCATTTTAATACAGTACAGCTCAGTATGTAGGCATCACATTGGAACCGCAGAGCCGAGTATGCATACATGTACCTATATTCAGCTTAGCTGAATGTGCAGACAGCACACTGGAACAGCATAGCAGAGTGTGCATACAGGAACCTAGATGCAGCAGAGCTGAGGCAGAACCTTGGAAGAATGGAGCTGTGTTTCTTAAGTCACAATAGGTGTACAGTAATATTAGTGGTGTTTATGGCCAAATGAGTACTCAGCCTAAACAGTCCCAAGAAAATGAAATAAGAGCTGTGCATCACAGTACCATGGAAATCTGATACATATGTTAGAAGCTAGCAGGAAAGCGGGATGCAGTGATGAGCAAGAGGCAGAGCAAGAGTTACCGGGCAATTTTATGCAAGGTAAAGTACAGTCAATACTCCATGCAGGGAGTTTGCAGTAATGATCAAGTAAGAATGCAGAAATGGGAACAGTGGATAAAACAATGTTAACAACAAATAGCGCGAAACGGTTCAAATTATCAGTCTGTGTCTTCCGGATGGTCGAGGTTGAAAGATCCCACGATGGCGATGCAGGTGCCGCGAGACATCTCTGAAGCAATCCCGGATGAAGTTAAGGCACTGTCTCTGTACCGGAACGGCGTGGCTTGGCTCGTCCCGACGTAATCCCTCAGTCCTGGAACATGGTGTTATGTGACGGATAGGATTTGGCTCCGTGAGTGTGAAACAAAGTCCCAGAGTGGAGGCCACAGCAGGACACCGCAGACAGGTGTGCACTGTAGGGTTGTCGCGGTACGGCACGTCAACAGGTATCAGGGGTGCTGACCAGTCAGAGCTCTCGAGTGCCGGGGTCTGCGAGGGGCTCAGTCTTGTAGGTGCACAAGTAGTGCGCGCAGGGTTAGACAGGCTGCAGAGTAAACCTGATAGTTGCTCAGAAGCAGCGGAGATGGAGTCAACGTTCTCCTTCAGCGTGTACTGTCTTCCCACCAGAAGCCCTGTTTACGCGTGCTCCGCTCCTTTGATCTTCACCCTGCCCCCTGTAGTCAGGTGCAAAGGTCTGCGTTGGTCAGAAAGTCCTACTGGAAGCCCTTACCCCGGCAACACTGGTGACAGCCCCGATAGTTCCAGCCTGGGCACGCAAGAAGCTGCCCTAGCCCGGTCCATCCTCCTACACATATAAAAGCCTAGAGCTTTTGAGTTGCGCTGGTTCTGGGTAACTTATCTTCAATGGGTGTTCCTTATATCTGTTAGCGGGATGGTCAGGTCAGGAAAGTCTCCAGGAGTGGACCCTCTGGATCGTGGCACCAAGGGGCCCCGTGCGAGCCGCCAGGTGGAGCCGACCCCTATACGGGGATCGTCAGGAGCAATCCCAGGGATTCGGGTACCACGATAGCCGGTACCGAGAGGGGCGGCTCAGAACGGACTGGAGTAAGACCACCGGACTACAGGAGACAGGACCAGAGTAGGCCTGCAGGACTGGAGCACAGACAGCAGGACAGAGCAGGGACACAGAAAGCAGGACCGGTGTAGGACTGTGGGACTGGACCACGGACAGCAGGACAGAGCAGGGACACAGAAGACAGGACCGGAGTAGGACTGCTGAACTGGACCACGGACAGCAGGACAGAGCAGGGACACAGAAGACAGGACCGGAGTAGGGCTGCGGGAGACGAGTGTGGCAAAAGTGAGAAGCAATGGAAGCAACAGGGGCCTAATGTGCTATGAAACATGAAGATCAGGCACCTCCATTACAGGAGGGTGGCCTGATATGCCCCTGTCTGGTCTCCCATTGGTCCGGCGGTGCTTCCGGGTCAGGGCACCGCCGGAGCACAAGAGACAGGAGGGAGGCGCGGCCGCGGCCTACGGCGCATGCGCATAGCATGCAGAGATGCCGTCGGCCGCGAACCTGTCAGGACCTGTCGTCGGGCGGTGAGGGGCAGTGACGTGGGAGCGGAGGCAGAGTGAGTATCTGGTGGTGGTGTGACAATATCTTTGGGCTAAGCTTAAGACTTATTTCACAGTTACATTGTTAATAGCCTTGAAAAAATACAGATGTCCATCATGTTTAACAGGGTTTAAATGTTCCCCAGTGGGCTCAGGTTCTAAAACAGTATTGAACCCCAAAGGTCAAATAGAAGACAACCCCAATTTTCATGTGGGGTTATTTGCAAATAGCCTATTAGACCTTATTGATTGGGCGGCACGGTGGCTTAGTGGTTAGATGTTGTCCCACCAAGGACAACATCTGCAAGGAGTTTGTATGTTCTCCCCGTGTTTGCGTGGATTTCCTCCGGGCACTCCGGTTTCCTCCCACATTCTAAAGACATACTAATAGGGAATTTAGATTGTGAGCCCCATCGGGGACAGTGATGATGATGTGTGCAAACTGTAAAGCGCTGCGGAATATGAGTGCTATATAAAAATAAAGATTATTATTATTATTGATGAATGTCCTCTGTGTACAATGTGTACGTGGTCCACATAGCTGATGGGTGGCCTCACAGTCATTTTTTTTGGCTCCATGGAACCTCACTTTGTCATTGAAGTTCAGTCAGGATGGAGCTATTGGAGTAAAGGGAAGAAAAGAATGGTCCAGGTGGTCCAGATAAAAAATGAAAAAACCTATATGGTGTGGTCTGATGTGCATGAAAAGGGTTAATAATTTCTTGACCATTAGTGATAGACAAGGGTCATTGATGGCATAGTGTTTTTTTCTTTCTGATGTCTTAGATGTAGTTTAATGTAGTTTACTGCAGATAAGTTGCCCATAAAGAGGTTGACAAAGGAAAATAATGTATCACCTATCCACAGGAAGGATGACAAATCTCAGATTGCTATGGTCCATCTGCAGAGCCCCCTAGAGAGAGAGTCCCTCATGACAATGAAGTGGTAGTGAGCCTGGGCCACCACCTCTCCTATAGACAATGAAAGAAGCAAAGGTTGCACATGCTCACTATTGCTCCTTTCCCACAGAGGGCTTTTGGACCACCATTCACGTAATTTGTGGTTGTCTCCGTTGCTCAGACCTGCACTGATCATACACTTATCATTTATCCTGTGGTTTAGAAATATATGATGTTTAAAGAACATCCCCTATAAGATATGGAATGGGGATATAAGTCAAGCAAGTTGGAGCTAATTTCTCATAACCTGAAGAGAGTGAGATGAAAAACCTTGGTAGAAATCACCAAAAAGTTCTCATAGAATAAAATAATAAATTGATATTCAGTAGTGTAACTCACACGCTACTGATTCCAAAGAAGTTAGCAACATATTGATACAGACAGATGGGGTGAGTGATTCATACACCATTAAGACATAGTTAAGCGAGCGGGATGTTCTGGAAAGCATCAACTTGTACTCCATAATCATCTTCCAATTCCTGCCTCCACCCACCACAGTAAAAAATCTCAAGCTGGCGATTTATGGTCTTGAGCATCACAGTCCGAACCCTGAAGATTTACTTTAGTGTCCAAGACCCTCTTATACAGAAAGAACGATGTGGTCACTGCTTATTGAGTCAGTCCAAATCTGTTCTGAAGACACAGGGACAACCAGAACACCACAAAGGTGTCAATTGAATGGATCTTTGCCAGTTTGTTTGAGCCATCAATTTTAAAAAGTAGCTTTCTTCTAGTTTTCTTCTAGACTTTTCAAGAATATTTACTGTGTTGGCAACTGATCTATACTTTTTCTGAGAAAGCACTGTCAGTAGGACTTCCTATGGTGTCAGATCTCCACATGGAGAACAAGCACCCTTCAAGAACCAATTTTGGAGGTAATGGAATTGGACTCTCTCCAGCTGCAGGCATTAAAACCAAAAGTCAGTCATTTCAGCTTTCAGCATGTCTGATTCTTATCCAAAGTCCCTACTGAGTGAAACATATACCGTTTGTATGGTAAAGTTGTCCAGTATGGGTGGACGACAAACTCACATTTAGTGGCCAGAGTCAAGCAGCTGCTGCAAAGGCAAATAAAATAATGGGATGCATTAAAAGAGGCATAGATGCTCATGAGGAGAACATAATTTTACCTCTATATAAGTCACTAGTGCGACCACACTTAGAATACTGTGTACAGTTCTGGTCTCCGGTGTATAAGAAAGACATAGCTGAACTGGAGCGGGTGCAGAGAAGAGCGACCAAGGTTATTAGGGAACTAGGGGGTCTGCAATACCAAGACAGGTTATTACACTTGGGGTTATTTAGTTTGGAGAATCAAAGGCTTAGGGGTGATCTTATTACAATGTATAAATATACAGTATGTGGGGACAATACAAAGACCTTTCTAATGATCTTTTTACTCTTAGACCTGTGACGGGGACAAGGGGGCATCCTCTACGTCTGGAGGAAAGAAGGTTTAAGCATACTCACAGACGCGGATTCTTTACTGTAAGAGCAGTGAGACTATGGAACTCTCTGCCATATGATGTTGTAATGAGTGATTCACTACTAAAATTTAAGAAGGGACTGGATACCTTTCTTGAAAAGTATAATATTACAGGGTATATACACTAGTCTCCTTAATATTGCGTTGATCCAGGGAGCAAGTCTGATTGCCGTATGTGGAGTCGGGAAGGAATTTTTTTTCCCCAATGTGAAGCTTACTGTTGCCACATGGGGTTTTTTTGCCTTCCTCTGGATCAACATGTTAGGGCAAGTTAGGATAGGATATGGGTTGAACTAGATGGACTTAAAGTCTCCCTTCAACCTTAATAACTATGTTACTATGTAGTAAAGAGTACTGGTATGCACTCGAGGGTAAATACTGGTTGAGTGGGATGTTGTCGCAATAGGTCAAATAGAAGGAATTCATCGCACTTTCAAAGCTGAAAGTTGCAATATTTTTTTGTGCAAGACCACATGAAATGTGGCATAAAGTGAAACATCAGGACAAAAAAGAGGCGAACAAAAAAGGATGTTTTGACCAATCCTTGGTGTTTGTCGTGGAGTTGCTGTGACCAGCTAATGTAGAAGTAAAGTATAGCAGAAATACCAGCGCTATTGCAGAGGGAAGCTGTCAGCGCTTGCTATACTATACCTGGATGGATCGAAACGACCTTATTGTTCGTGTCATTTATGTCCTGATGCTTCCCTTTACGTCACATTCCATGTGTGTTTTTGCACAATAAAAATATTGCAACTTTCATTATTGAGTGCAGTGGATTCCATTGGCAAAGTTGGTAGAGATAAGCATCTGGCCAAGGAAATTAATTAATGGGAGATTGTGTCAAACAAAGAAACAAAAAATGTAGTTGGGATTTAAAGTTTGACAATTTTTCTCAATTTATTATGTATATAGGGGTCTTTTAACTCTCCCAAACAGATGTTATCAGGGAAAAGAGGGATTGGGTATATTGAATTTTGCCCAATCAGTTGCTTTCAGGAAAGATAAGCTGTCACCAAAATTGTCCCTGGTTGTCTTCCCATCCAGCAAAGCCGAGAGTGCATATGTATAGGTGTAATCAGAAGGAATAACTGTCAGTAAAAAGGGACTCCATCAGGAAAATTGACCCTTGAACTACAAAAATCATTGAACTTCATACAACTAAGCAACAGCGACCAGTCATAAAAGCTGTAATAACTTCCTAGCCTTGGTTATTTAGAGTTCTAAAGGACTGTCTATGACATTACAATTACTGCTTTGGTTTACAACAGAATCGCCAACTTGTTCCAACCTGCATCTATTCGTGACATAAACTCATAAAGTTCTGCTTCCCTGGTCTGTGAAATGGTGGAGTCCGGCAAAGTCTAGCCCTTCCTATAAAATGATGGGTTTTTGTTTGGCTTAGACTATTCATGGAATAAGGTGTGGTGTCAGGGGGCCTCATGGATGCTTAGTGCCCTCAACACAGCCTTTATAGTACAAAAACCACAAATGGATATTCGGCTTAAGAATGAGACTCAAGAAGCAACTTGTTAAACTTTCCCGTCTGAATCATCTGTCTTAGAAACTTAGTAATATCATCTCTAAAGACTTTTTAGAGTCTCTAGGAAATATGTGACTCTCTGCGTTCATACAGTTATTGTATTTTTCTAATATGAGTTTTGACATGTTTCTTAGTTACTCCGAAATTATTAATTTATACTCTGGTCATGGATCTAATTTGGCCTCAATTAGATAAATAGTTTTCTTGTTGTAGGGTGTTCAAACCCCTGGTAGTCAGCTCCTTGTGGTCAAATATTTTTTAAAAACTAGTAAATAAAATAATAATTTTTGGGACAAATCCCCAACCACTAACATACTCAGTACATCTGAGGTTGCATGTGTTCTCAATGAAAATAGGAGAGTAAAGGGGGTTTTACACATAGCGATATTGCTAACAATATCGCTAAAACATCACCGATTTGGTGACGCAGCAGCGATATCGCTAGCGATATCGCTATGTGTGATACTTACCTCCGACCGGCTCCCCCGTTGTCCATCGCTGATCACGCGAGATCGCGTAGCTCCATTTCTCGTCGGGTGCTTCCTGCTGGGCTTCCAGCTGGCGCCGACAAGCGACGCGTGGACGCGTGGACGTGGATGGGAGGAAGTCAGGATCGCCGCGTCTGAAAGGTAAGTAACGACCACTAGATCGCTGCTATGTCGCTGTGAGATCTGCCTGTTTGGCAGCTTACTAGCAACCATTTAGCGATGCACCAGCGATCCTGACAGGGACGTATCGTTGTCGGGATCGCTGGTGCATCGCTAAATGTAAAGGGGCCTTAAGTCACCTCTAGACATCACCGGAAGCAGATCTGGCTTGTGGATTAAAGGAACCACAATCCAAGTCAATAAGAAGCTAAATTGGAGTGCCCAGTGTCAGGCAGCTGCCACCAAAGCAAATAGGGTCATGGGATGCATTAGAAGAGGTCTGGGGACACCAGATGAAAACATAATTCTCCTTCTGTACAAATCACTCGTCAGACCACACTTGGAGTATTGTGTGCAAATTTGGACGCCGGTGCTCAAGAAAGACATTACTGAACTTGAAAGGGTTCAAAGGCGGGCTACTAAAATGATAAGTGGAGTTGGTTCACTACAATACCCAGAAAGGTTGTCAAAATTAGGTCTATTTACTGTAGAAAAGAAAAGACTTAGGGGAGACTTAATATATATGTACAAGTATATCAGAGGGCAATACAGAGATCTCTCCAATAAACTGTTTGTACCAAGGACTGTGACAAGAACAAGGGGGCATTCTCTTCGTTTGGAGGAAAGACAATTTCTGCACCAGCATAGAAGAGGGTTCTTCACGGTAAGAGCAGTGAGGCTCTGGAATTCTCTTCCTGAGGAAGTGATGATGGCCAACTCACTGAATGAATTTAAGAAAGGAATGGATGCTTTTCTTATGAGTAACAGTATAGAAGGTTGTGAATAACAGAATATTATAGGTAGATGGTTGACCCAGCTTAGAGGAAGGAATTTTTTTCCCTATGGAGAAAATTGGCTTCTACTCTGTGGGTTTTTTGCCTTCCCTAGGATCAACAATGCAGAACAGCTGCACTAAAAATAGACTGAACTAGATGAACATAAGGTCTTCCTTCAGCCTTCAAAACTATGTTACTATGTTACTATGATTGGGCATGTTGAAATTCAAGTTGCCAAATCATTTTATTTCTTGGCATCTACCATAGTATGCTTTAGATATTTGACCAGTTCTGCAGAAATAGTCATGTTAGGTCAATTTTACTGCATTCATGCCCCAAGTATGAGCTACTCTTTGCCATAATTCTCTGCAAAGTGTTATAATAAGAAATCACGAGAAGATCCTTCTTGATTACATCCCCTACTTAGACCTTTTCAACTTATTACAAAAAGATTGTTGACGACCTATTTTATGACCTATGGATTTTCAAACAATACAAATACACTCTTCTATTATGGATCTCCAATATGGTCACACTCAACTTCCATGTCTACAGAAGCTTCTGTTGCTGGGATGATCAGTGACCCAACATTTTTCGATTGTATATAAATCACATTTTTTTTTAACCCTAGTGGCATTGTGTAATATAGGCAGAGGAAGATGGGTGGGCGAGATTTGTGTGGTAGAGCTGGCTGCGCTCTATGTAATTCTCAACATTTTCCCTCTTTGAAACAGCAATTTCAGTCCAGGAGGTGATTTGGAGAGCAATTTGCTCGTTCTCCAGAGGTCATGGCACTATGTAGTTTTTAATTAGTCCTTGGAGAATTTTAAGGACAGAAACATAAATTTGTTTGACTTGTTTTGCGTTAACTGTAATTGTTCTATTTTTTTTTCATAAGGAGGGACCATTAGAAATCATTTGAGACCAAGAGAAATCTTCCTTCATTGAAGAATACAAAATGAAGGACTTAAAATGTGAATTACCAAGTATTATACTAAATCCATCCGCTGACTGCTATCCATGACAAACCAATCAAGTGCAGAGTAATTTTTTTCTTATATTTGCTCATCCTATTTCTGGGAAACATGATTGTCGAGGTCCATGAACGGAGACCCGGAACAGATTCCTAAAAAAAGAAGAGAGTGACTAAATTTTTCCCTATTTTCTGGCACAACTAGGAAGGCTAGAGTTGTTATAATTTTCTTATCACAGAAATCTTGGTGTTGTTAAAAGAGAAAAGCAACTCCTAAAGCTATATACCTAACATTTCAAATTCCAAAACAGATCAATGCGTCATAGGCATCGCCATATGATGTGGATTTTATATAAAAATTATTTTCCCCTGTATTTGCCCCTGATATGAAATGTTTATATCAAGTTGAATAAGTTTGTGTCCTTAGGGTGAAGTTGGGTCGAATGGCAGCTTATTTTGACAAACCAAGATTAAAATCTCAAAAATTATTTTGAGGTGAGGGAACCTCCTTTTTTATTTTTTAGGGTTAATTAGTTTTGTGATGTAAAAAAAACATGTTATGAATGATGTCTAGTGTGAATGTTCTTACAAATGAAGTAAATTTTACAGATAGAATGCCTACGTTTTAGACCCCATTTTTGTTAAACAACTTTTTTTTTATAAACTTAATCCTCACTTTGATAAAGTATCGAATATACTAAAATATTTGAAGGAAATTGATGTCAGTTTTTGATAAGTATCAGTTTTTTAGCAAAATCTACTTTTCAAGGAAACATTATCCAGTAGTACAAAAATTGGACTATCTAAAAAAAAAAGGATGGTCTGGACTTGACAAGGGCTATGATTTATAAAAGTTCAAAGATGTAACTTCATAGCATAGTAAACGTAGCTCTACTCACAATCTATTACTAAGGATTCACAAAGTCAATATCTTGGAAGAGGTCTGTAGAACTTATCCATGATTTTCCTTCAAGGAGGTCCTCCAAAGTCAATATCTTGGAAGAGAAATACGGAATATATCTGTAAGGAACTGTGGTTCTGTGCTCTCACCTGGGAATGGATAGGGTACGGTGCTACGCTATTCCGGTCACAAGCGCCGCCATTGTCCTGACCCTGGATGCCGACCTACCACGTACACAGGGAATCCATCCCAATCATATGGAACATCATGTTCTGGAGTGGTAGGATGTGTGGGGATGCGGGTCGCTGTATCTCCCATGTATTTCACTGCCCAGGGAACATGGGACGCTGTGTTCCCCAGTTGCCAAGCAACGTAGGATGCTGCTGTGTCTGGTACTAGGCAATGGTGCGATTGTGTCCATTCTGCTGTGCAGGTTAGCAGGGAGTAGTTGTCTGGGGGTGATTGGGAGGTATTCAACATTTGATCATTAACTTCAGCATCAGATGGCTATATAACCCTGTTCTCAGCTCAATTATTTGCTGTTTATTGCAGTTCCTATGTGTTGTGGTAGTGAGTGGTGCTTGCAGTCTTGGTTGCGCTCTGTCATGTTTGGTCTTAGGGTTCATTTCCCTTTCTCTTCATGCTACACTACCAGGGTTTCTCACAGAGATAGCTACCTGATCGCAACTAGGCTCTGGTGGTGTCACCACTTGCCAGCTGCCCGTCAACAACAGGCTTGGGAAGGGCTCTACTAAGTCCCTCTCCCACTTACTGGAAGCTGGGTGAAGAGTACCCCGGTCCTTTAAGGCTCATTTAGCTGGGGAAGCTTGCCCCAAGTCTGTGTGTGGCTGCACCTTTGTTGGTTTGGTGCCAGTCTTGCTGGGTCTCTCTGCTATTGTGAATAACATTATCCATGGTTTTCCTTCAAGGAGGTCCTCGAAAGTAAATATCTTGGAATAGGCCTACAGAATGTATCTAAGATTTTCCTCTAAGGAAGTTCTCTAAAGTCAATATCTTGGGAGAGATCTACAGAACATATCCATGTTTTCCTTCAAAAAGGTCCTCCAAAGTTCTTTGCTCTTTACCTACTTTTGACAAGACTCTCCCCTTGGTCGGAGACCTGGTCCTTATGAGTAGTTAATTTTTATTGTATTTTTTTTTTGATCATGTAAATCTTTACCAATGTCGTCAGTCCCTTCTTAATTATGGCATATTCTTTACAGCTGTCCTGTTAAATAACTGTAATTGAAATAGCACCGGTATGAATATCTGTAATGTTCCCCTCAAGACATCCCAAAAGTGACTGGCGTAGTGAAACAGACTGAAGTCACAGCTGGAAGCCCGTCAAGGATCATTTACACTTTTACATGATTAATTTGAATTTAATATCTTAAATCAAAACCTGATTAATTTAAATAAAATTTTGATGGTGCCCTGCTTCTAATATACATTGCTGTAATTAGATTCAGCTTAATGTGATTTTTTTTTACATAATTAAAAAAAGAGAATAAGTCATGTGTAACCATTTTGTTGGTACAAATCTTCCTAAATGTGTAAGGGATTATTCTGTTGGATATTAATCAGCTGAAAGAAAAAAAATATATCATAACACATATATCTAATTGAATTGTCAGGTGATGGGTCAATGATAAAATGTATTATGATTAATATAAAAGTTTAATCCGGAATTGGACCCTTAGGTAGAGTATGGAGTCATTAGGTGCATAATTATTCTAGCTATTCTTGGGTTTAGTGCAAAAAGATGGCTCCATTAGGGAGAAATAGTTCATGGAAATTAACCTAGTTCATTAATAATGCATTAAAAAAAAGTTTAGGTCAATTAAAACCAGTTATTTGCAACTTTTTGTACATTTATTAGTATTTATCTTACTAATACCATACATTTAAAATGAAACTATATTTAGTTTGAAAGATTGTTATTCTTTTCTTGTTTTTGTGTTATATTTTATTTACCTGTATACTATATTTGGAAAAAAAATTAGACTGTTGAGATCGGCAAGAATTTTGCAGAATTGCAGAATTTTTGTCCCTATTTTATTCTTCAAAAATGTCGCTATAATTTTGGTTTACAAATTATGCCTGCTAATGACAGAGATATTGAAACACTGTTTCTCCTTGGACCACTCAGCAGCATTTGGTACCCTCATTTTTATTGATTTTCTGCACTACTTTGAAAACGGCGGTACTAGAACCAGAGTTAGCAGAGATAAAGCGTCAGTGGACATCATATCATTTTAAAGAAAGGCAACTTCTTATGGAATCATTAGGACTGCTCAGAAATCATGAGCACTGCTCAGGATTCAGGAATCGTCAGGGCTGCTCAGGAATCATGAGCACTGCTCAGGATTCAGAAATCATTATGGCTGCTCAGGAATCATGAGTGTTCCTCAGAAATCATAAGGACTGTTCAGGAATCATGAGGGCTGCTCAGGAATCATGAGCGCTGCTCAAGAATCGTTAGGGCTGCTCAGGAATCATGAAGGCTGTTCAGGAATAATGAGGTCCCCTCAGGTATCATTATCACTGCTCAGGAATCGTGTGTGCTGCTCACGAATCGTGAGTGCTGCTCAGGAAGCATGAGCATTGCTCTGGAAACATGAGAACTCTTATCCTGCATAAGCATGAGTATTTTATTGGTTTCTTAGGACTCAGATCCACGTTGATTTGTAGAGCATTTAATAACTTGTCACATGTTAGTTAAACACAAAAAAAGTGCAGATGCCCTTTAAGGGTCTTCTATATTATGACGTACTTTTTTCCTTTTTTGATTTTTATTTTCTTTTTTAATTTGTCCTATTATGTTTTCCATAAATGTATCACTTAAAGAAGCTGTGCATCTTTTAAATATCATTTATATATATTTTATTTTATTTTTTTTTCTTCATAACTTAATAGCATGTATATTATTTGGGGCTAAATCTATTTTTTTAAATTGGGTTTCATTAAACATGTTACCCTGTTTAGCTTTACCAGGCTCTTTTTTATTTCCAGGTGCATCAATTTTGATGTGGTGTGTGGTCATAATAAATAAGCTAAGAGGAGCTCAGACAAAAAGACAGATAAAATTGCAACAAACTCCCGACAGACCATTAGAATGAGTTCACTGCCAGCAATAGACAATGCAACTCAGAGGTTACAAAAAGAAGGTTTATTTTAGACTGAAAATTGTATCTAAAAGTGGACAACTCCTATAATACATAACTTATCTTTCTTTTTTAAATATACAGTACATAGAGGGGCCGATTCCTCAAAGATTTCACACCACAAATGTGGTGCTAAGTATTGAAAAGTTGCAAATTTTGGGCTTAAAAAAAAATTGTGACTTTTGGCGTTTTTACACCTTTTTAATTCAGGTCCTCCAAAATAAAATGCACCAAGGTTTTATAAATGCTATTCCAGTACATGACAGGCTCACATCACTCGTAATAAATTTGATGCCTCTTCTACTCCATCAAGACTAGTGCACAGTCCCAGTTTATAACTATCCAGGTTTTTTTTTTTTCCAACTTTGAGATTTTTTTGTTTTTAGGTCTATGTAGACATAGAGCACTTTTGAGTAGAGATGAGCGACTTTGCCTTTTTTAGGGTCGAGTCGGGTTTCATGAAACTTTCGCATGTGTCCATGGTAAAGCCAGAGTCTTCTGTCCAGGAAGAGAGCAAGGCCATGACCTTCAAGTCTGTGATTGATGTGCCCGAAGACATGCAAGAAGCCTGTGCTGAGGAAGGTGTGCATGAGGCTTTTAAAGAGGCGGTCAAGGCGTGTAAGGTGCACTGGGCACCTGAGACTTGGCAGTTGGTGATAATATCAGCCAGAGAAGATACTGCAAACCTGGTAGCTATCCTGAAAGAGATGCATTTACAATGTCTCCACGCCAAACAGCTGGTCAGGCGGAGTAATATGAAAGCTGCTCGACGCCTAGAGTTAGCAAAGGAGGCTATGGATCGGCTGGGTTTGCGGAAAGATGTGGTTCCGGTACCCAAAGGTCTGATTGAGAGAATCATTGGAAGATTCGGGAAGGTAATGCAAGACCTTGTAAATATCTCTGGTGTGGTGAGGGTGAGGATCCCTCCTGATGATGAAGACCAGGTATCCAGTGAAGAGGGTAGGATTCCCATCATGGTGGTTGGCTCTGTGAAGAGCCTGAGAGACTTTTGGATGCTCATGGAGTATCAAGTGGGGTCCCTGCAAGAAATTGAGCAGTTGAGGCTGGACCGTCAGCGAATTAATAAAGAGGTACGGAATGCCAGGTGGCGACTGCCTCCAACCCAAGATGTAAGGACCTGAAGGGTTCCTCCAAGACATGACATGGCAAATGGCCAAAGAATGTCAGCAAGTGGGAGTTCGTCTGGCAAGACGAAGCTGAGAGACCGTAGTTCCTGTGAGACGCTGAATGAGTCAGACTCAAGCCAGACAGTAGGCTTAACTAAGACTGATGACCGTACCAACCGGGGGAGCTGGTCAGGGAACAGAACAAACAGGGAGAGGGTGGTGACTAAACAGTGTCTAATGACGCAGACAGACTGTGACTGGAAGGTCAAAGACCAATGTTTGGACTGCTTGGGGCGTGGGAGACCAAATGTAGAAATGAGGCAGTATGACAGATGGAGATGGTTCTCTCGACCTATTGGGCAAGGTGTAATGAGTGCCCGGTCTCGAAATCCCGGGGTAGTATTGTGTGTTCAACCCCACAAGTTTGAACAGAGGGGGGAGGTATGTGGTGTAGTGACCACTGTGTCCACTAGGGGGCGCTGTGTGGATGTCCCAAGAGAGCGGATGAGTGGCAGAATCCTGAAGGACCGTTATGTATCTCAAGGTGGGTGGTCTTGAGATGGAGACTTATGTGTGTGGGTTGATCAGCAATGATATTGCTGAGGTGTTGTTTTCAGGTAACTGGGGAGTCGGGTGGACCCAGATACCTACAAACCCACCCAGGGGGTGAGTTTGAGAACGTTGTGATAAAAGTGTGTGAATGGTTCAAGGACCTGTGATGAGGTCTTAGCCATTTGACCCGGTGGGTGTGGCTATGGACCGTATAAGGTGGCCAGGGTAGGTCACATGAGATGAATGCTGGGACCTGGTTGGTCCGTTTTGGAAGGTCCCGTCTGAGATAGATGGGGCTGTCTTCCTGACAGCAAGGAACTCTGTGTTGAATGGCTGCACATGCCTAACGATTCCCTGGAGGGAATGGACGTCTGCAGCATGATGAAGGAACCATGAGGTTACCCTGATGTGGGTGAGATAACTGAGGCTAGAAAGCCTGTGTATGCATAACCTGTATGACTACAGGTTAACAGAGCTGAACTCTGTCATGGACGCTATGCTGTTAAGTGAACTTTATGTTGCTGTTATGGGTTTATGCTGCTGAATAAACTGCATGGACTGTTATGATTTTTTGGAAAACCTGTGCCGGATCTGATTTTGTGGCTGCTGAGCTAGTATCCCCTGCTTGAATGACAGCGCTACCTTACAGTATATATTTCAGAAGGTAGACACAAACGCTCTCAGGCCCAATATGAATTACACAAGAATATGAAAAGCTGTAAATGGGCATTGTAACACAAGCGTACAGCTGTATACAGTGTTGGGGTAATCTTAAGTCTCCAAATATATTTCCGGAGTAACAGACAGACGTTCACAGGTTCATTATGGATTACACCAGAATCTAAATAGCAAAAAAGGTTACTGTATCAGAAGCGTGCAGTGTTTGCCAATTTGAAATCTCGGTCTATATTTCCGAAGTCACCCTCAGACGCTCACTCAGTCTGGGTTTGACCATAATAAAAAATGTTGTAAAAAAGGTACTGGATAACAAGATAGCAAGTATATATATTATAGGGTACAATTGAAATCTCCGTATACATAGTCCCGTATTCACTCTCAGACGCTTACTCAGTATGGATTTGACCGTAATACTAAATGTCGAACAAAGGTACTCTATAACAAGATACAAGCTGTATTGAGTATAGGGTAAAAATTGGTATCTCCGATTCACCGTATATATAGAAGGCGTAAACCACACAAGCTCACTCACTATGGATGATACCGTAATAAAAAAATTTTGAACAAAGGTACTGTATCAGCACATAACAGGTGTATCCAGTCAAGGGGTAATTGTAAATTTCCGTCTATACTTCCGGAGACAGACACAGACACTCACAGGCTCAGTATGTATTACACCAGAATTTAAAAAGTAGAAAAAGGGAAAGATATTCGAAGCGTACACCAGTATACAGTGTTGTGGTAATTGTAAATCTTTGTACATATTTCAATCTCAGCAAGCCAGTCCAGACTCTCCGCTACTGGAAACTACATGGATACAAGTACAGACGGAAAGTCGAGTGTTAGCAGAAATTTGGGAATTACTCATCACGGGAAAACGTCCCGGGAGATGTTGCAGAGGCGATGCAGACCCTCAATTACTGTGTCTGTGGAGACAGCGAAAACGGTTCTTTGTGAAGAAAGGATTGCGTTATCGCAGTAGCGTGGATCACATCACCGTTACTCGTCTCCATCAAATTGTGATCACAGGGAGAGATGTAGACACTCACTGCCTATCATGATGTGTCTGGTCATTTTGGAGTGCAAAAGACAGAAGCCACAGGCCATAGGTGATTCTATTGGATTGGCATGAGAGGAGACAAAGAAAAATGGAGGCAGGAATGTCACACGTCTGTGACTATCACAGCTGTGAAAGGTGATCATAAAGCATCACTGCATCCGCTTGTAAGTTGACGTCCATTACAAATGGTAGCCATTGATCATCTGAAGGTAGAGGCCAGCAGGACAGGCCATGGCTACATCTTAACCATCATCGATCAATACACCAAATTTCCAGTGGCCATCCCTGTGAAGGATTTAACTGCCCAGACTACACAGCGGTGGAGCAGGGAGAGGTAAGTATTGCAACTTGCAAGTGCTGTGGTCATGACCAAGCAGGGGGGGCACACTAGTGGGCGACGGTACTGTCACAGGGCCCCTCATAGTACGCTGGTGTGTCTGACGGTGAGCGGGCCTCCCCACCGTCAGAGACACTGTATTGTACTATGAGGGGCCCTGAGCCAGTGCCGTTGGGCATCAGTGGGCCCATCCACCTGTTCAGAGCAACGGTACTTGCCCGGGTGCACCAGGTGTTGACCCCAGCCCTTGGGGGGGGAGCAGCCCAGTGTGGGAGGTTTAAAAAATGGCATATGTTGATGTGTAGGTTGGACATTCAGCTGCTGCAAATGGCGGAATTGGGCAAGTCCGAGGAAGAGGACAAAAGCGAAGCAGTTTTCTGGCAACCTATGTGTCATCAGGGGAAGGTGGGAAAAAATCCTTTGAAACTCATGCATGGTTCATTTTAATGAAGGTTAGATCATCAACATTTTGGGTCGACAGACGGGTCCTTTTTTCTGTCAGGATTCATCCAGCAGCACTGAAGACTCTTTCAGATAACACACTAGCAGCAGGGCAAGCGAGCTCCTGTAAGGCATATTGTGCCAATTCAGGCCAGGTGTCCAGTTTAGAGGCCCAACAGTCAAAGGGGAATGACCTGTGAGGGAGAACATCAATATGGGAAGAGAAGTAGTTTGTAACCATAGTTGACAACTGCTGTCACCTGTCACTTTTAATCGATGCAGTATTAGCAGTCGTGTGAGCGGTACTTGAGAAATCAGTCCACAACATGGTCATGAAACCCCTGTCTCCACTGCCAATTTGGCTGTGTGCACCACAAACACCTCTTCCATTTTGCCCACTACGGCTCGTGGGAGAACCAGCACCGCTGCTATGTGCTGGGAAAGCCTCAAACAAACGGTTTACCAGAGTTGCTTGTTTCTTAGCCAATATTATCTCCAGGTTTTCCTGTGGCATGATGTTGTGTAATTTGCCTTTGTAGCATGGATCGAGGATACTGGACAGCCAGTAGTCATCATCCTTCATCATTTTGGCAATGTGGGGGTCCCTTTTTAGGATCCACAAGGCATAATCGCACATGTGGGCTAATGTTCCAGGTGTCAATAATGCACTGCCACTGCTGGGTGGAGGAGCAATTTCTGGCAAATCCACATCCCTACAGTCACGCACAAACCCTGTACCTGACCTTGGAAGGCCAACATTTTCTCTTGCCCCCTGAGAAGCATCTTCCTGCCCAAAATAATCATCCCCCTCATCCTCCTCCTCCTCCTCTTCCTCTTCTTCCTCCACCTCGTCCAGGACAGTTCCCTGACCAGACAATGGCTGACAGTCAGCAAGGCTTCCCTCCTGCTCCTGTTCCTTTTCCTCTGCTGCAGACGCCAGATCCTTAATGTGCGTCAAACTTTGCATGAGCAGACGCATAAGTGGGATGCTCATGTTTATGATGGCGTCGTCTGCGCTTACCAGCCGTGTGCATTCCTAAAAACACTGAAGGACTTTACAGAGGTCATTCAGCTTTGACCACTGCACACCTGACAATTCCATGTCTTTCCTCAAACTGCCTGCCTGTGTATCCTCCCTCAAATGCATTACAGCCTGCCTATGTTCGCACAGCCTCTCAACCATGTGTAGGGTGGAGTTCCACCTTGTTGCAACGTCTATGATTAGGCGGTGCTTGGGGAGGTGGCGCAATCGCAGCAGCTTCTGCATATGACTGGAGTGTACGGCCGAGCGACGGATGTGCGAGCACAGTCTTCGCACCTTATGGAGCAGGGATGTTAACTCCGGATAATTATTAAGGAAGCACTGCACCACCAGGTTCAAAGTGTGAGGCAAGCAAGGTATGTGTGTGAGTTTTGCAAGGGCTATGGCTGCCACAAAATTACAGCTGTTATCACTGACTACCTTGCCTGGCACAAGAGGTAGACTGCCCAGCCATGACTCAGTTTGTCGCTGCAAGTAGTTGGCCAGTACCTCCGCGGTGTGTCTGTTGTCGCCCAAAGACATCATCTTTAACACAGCCTGCTGACGCTTACCACTAGCTGTTCGATAGTGGGACACCTCGTGTGCAACACTGCCATCTGGAGTGCTCATGCGACTGGGCTCTGTGGACGAGCTTTCGCTTATGGAGGAGGAGGGTCGAAAGCCTACAGCCAACTGTTTCCTATACCGTGGGCTAGGCAGCACTGTTCCACCGCCGCTGTTCCCTGTGAAGCCTGCATCCACCACATTAACCCAGTGCGCAGTGATGGACACGTAACGGCCCTGGCCATGCCTACTGGACCATGCATCTGTTGTGAGGTGCACCTTTCCACTCACTGATTGCTTGAGTGCATGGACAATGCGGTCTTTCACATGCAGGTGGAGGGCTGGGATGGCTTTTCGTGAAAAGAAGTGCCGACTGGGTAGGTCATAGCGTGGTACTGCGTAGGCCATGAGCTCGTGGAAAGCTTCGCTTTCAGCCAAATGGTAGGGCATCATCTCTAATGAGATTAGTTTGGCAATGTAGGCGTTCAAACACAGTGCAAGCGGATGAGAGGATGAGTACTTTCTTGTCCTACTCAGAGTGTCTGGTAGGGTGAGCTGGACTGGAGAGCTGCATATGGGGGAAGTAACGGTGGACCAGGTCGAGTGAGAGGGGGTTGGTGATGGTATTAGTGGTGATGGCCTAGATTCAGTGTTGCGTTGCAAAACCATTGTGATTCCCTGAGTGCTTTGGCATTGCGACGACACCTCAACATTTAGTGCTGGTGGTGTACTTAACGGTGGCGGTGGTCTTACAGTGGGGGAAGCGATGGAGCGTTGCTGGCTACCTTCAGTCGGAGCAGGTGCACATGTGAACCTGAGGTTTTGTAGTCCGTCCACGTTTGCAAGTGCATGTTGATTAAATGTGTAAGCATGCAACTGGTATTCAAATTTCTGAGTTGTTTACCTCGGCTAAAGGTCCTTCCGCACTTCTTACAGGTAACCTTTGCCTCATCAGTAGGATTTTGGACAAAGAAGTGCCACACTGCACTCTTCCTACTGTGGTATACATTTTATGGCCTTGCACGCTGTGCTAAGTTGACCGTCTGGCCAAGCTGTCCTGCAACTCTTTTAGTTTTTGGTCCATGTTTTTGGACAGCTATGGGCCTGCCAGATAACCGCTGCTGCAATGTCAATGCCTGCTGTGGATCCTTCTCCTTATCTGAACTATTGCCAGCGCCACCCTCCTCCCCCAATGGATGCCAATCCGGGTCAAGAACTGGGTCATCCATCGCCTCCTCTTCAAAGTCATCTGCACCTTCCTCTTTACCTTCCTCTGTGTCACCGTGTAAGGTGGTATAGTATGCGGGAAGTGGCACCTGAGTTTCATCAGGGTCAGATTTTGGCTCAGTAGACTGCGATGGCAATGTAGTGCTCTGGGTCAATGTACCAGCAGAATCATCTAGCAGTGGCTGTGCATTTTTGCACTCCATGTCAGATTCATCTTGGACTGGGGAATTCAGGACTTGACTCGATAACCCAGGCATCATGGTATGTGAAAAGAGATCCATAGAGTAATCTGAAGTGTGGGCTGCCGCATCCTTAACTTTTGGTGGGGGTGAAGGACACAAGGAAAGGTGTTTTTCCTGACCAGAACCCTGCACTGACGACTCCGTGCTTGCAGGTTTTGAACGTTCAGAAGAGGAGGCAATAGAGCTGGTGACTGTTTCGGCAATGTACGGCAAAACCTGTTCCTGATGCTCCGGCTTTAAAAGCGGTTATCTACTCCAAGAAATGGGAACCTTACAGGCCTTCATGGGCCAGACGATGATGCAGACTCAACATCTCCTGCCTTAGCTGCTATTGTTCTTTTGCCAGAACCAGCCAATGCACCTCCACCATCAGTACCAACCGAGCCCCCCTGCCCACGTCGGCGGCCTCTTCCACCATACTTCCTCATGTTTGGGAAAAAGTACCAAAAATACCAGCAGAGAGATGGTACTGTATGAGGAGCGTTCAGCTGTGTAAGGTGTATTAAAAAAATTAAATCTACGTATATATATTGTTAGTCACAGACGCACTCCCAGTATGTATTTGACCGTAATCCAACTAGCAGACATTCGGTACTGTATCACAACTGTACAGCTGTATACGTTTTTTGCGTAACTAACAATCTCCGTATATGTATTTACGGAGTGTCACACACACACACGCTGACTCTGTATAGATGTGACTGTAATGCTAACAGCAGATATACAATACTGTTTGAGAATCGGACAGCTCAATATGGTATATAGAGAAATGGAAATGTCTGTATATGTATTTACGGAGTGTCACACACACACGCTGACTCTGTATATATGTGACCGTAATGCGGACAGCAGATATACAATACTGTTTGAGAATCGGACAGCTCTATACGGTGTGTGTATGGAAATTTTAAATCTCCGTCTAATTTTATACGGAGTGACACACGCCGTCTCTGTCTAGTTTTGACCGTCATCAAACAGCAGATACGAAACTGTTTGAAAAGCGGACAGCTCTATACGGTGTAGGTCTGGAAAAATGGAAAATCTCCTCTGTTTGTTTTTCCGGAGTCACACACAGATAGATTGTATTTGTCCCTGATACCAGCCGGTACACGGTAGTGTGTGAGGAGCGTACACCGCTACACGGTGTATGTATGGAAAATTTTAAATCTCTGTCTATTTTTATATGAAGTGACACACGCTGTCTCTGTATAGTTTTGACCGTAATCCAGCAGCAGATATATGAAACTGTTTGAAAAGTGGACAGCTCTATACGGTGTTGGTCTGGAAAAATGGAAAATCTCCTCTGTTTGTTTTTCTAGAGTCACACACAGATAGCTTATATTTGTCCATGATACCAGCCGGTACCCTGTAGTGTGTGAGGAGCATACACCGCTATATGGTGTATGCATGGAAAATTTTATATCTCCATCTATTTTTATACGGACTGACACACGCTTTCTCTGTCTAGTTTTGACCGAAATCAAACAGCAGATATACGAAACTGTTTGAAAAGCGGACAGCTCTATACGGTGTAGGTCTGGAAAAATGCAAAATCTACTCAGTTTGTTTTTCCAGAGTCACACACAGATAGCTTGTATTTGTCCGTGCTACCAGCCAGTACACGGTAGTGTGTGAGGAGCGTACACCGCTATACGGTGTGTGAAAAAATGCTCGGTAACTGACCAGAATAAAATAATAAAAGTTGGAGTGCTTTGAAGAAAGCAGTTTGAACAGCAGTGTGCACACAGCAATGCAGCTATCAGGTAGCCTTAAAAGGCAGCCTAATCACCACCAGCGCTGATGCACACAACAAAAATCCTCCCCTTTCACTGCACACTAACTATACAGTGAAAAGTGCTATCAGCAGAAGCTATTTTTTTTCTTCTTCCCTGCCTAACGCTCTCCCTATTCAGAATCAGCAGCAGCACCTCTCCCTATTCTAAGGTCGGCAGAAGTAAGATGGCGGTCGACGGTAACGGCCTTTTATAGCCACTGTGATGCCGCACAAAGCCAGCCAATCACTTCAATGCCCTTCTCTAAGATGGTGGTGGCCGCTGCCCATGTCATCGCATTGCCCACAGTGTGCGTCCTCCATCATTGGCTGAGAAAAGGCGCTGGAAGCATTATTTGAAACGCGACTTTGGCGCTCGGGTTGGCGACCTCATGCTATGGTCAGGTTTCGATCAACGAAAACCGACTTTAGCTAAAGTCGTCGAATTTTGAATTTGACCAACCCGTTTCGCTCAACTCTACTTATGAGGCATTTTTCAGGAGAAACCACTGCAGGAAACACTCCCTTTTTGTGGTATTTTTTCAAAGAATTTCTCTTTCCCTAAAGCTTTTCCTGAAGAGGTGTTGAAGGATTTTTTTTTCTTTTTTGGTTTTGTTTTTGCAGCTTTTTGATTGGAGAGAATCTGATTTAGTGCAAATTCCATCAGGATACACTTCAAAGAAGTGACTAGCATTTTCTTTTCTCCCACCAGGTGTCTTTAAAAAATAAAAAAAACACAAAATTTTCATGTGAATAGCAAAAATGGATTAACATTGAAATGTATCGAAAGAGTGTTTCAAGAGGTTTCTGGACAATTGTTCTGGCTTCTTTGTTGGAGTGGAGCAAATAAAAAAACTCCATCAAAAAAACTTTGCACATAATATAACTTTCAGCTTGTTTTAAAATACTCTTTTTTGTTTAGTCTTATATTTTTAGTTACACTTGAAAAAAAAATATATATATGCGGTATATATATATAGTATTGTTTCTCCAGTGTTCATTCCAAGGATAGAGTAAAATGTACAGATGAAAGCAGGTTCACACTGAGCACATGTGACAGACATGACAGAGTCTAGAGAGACCATGGAGAGTGATCTGCTGCCTGCAACATCCTTCAGCACGACCGATTTGGCAGTGGGTCAGTAATGGTGTTGGGTTGCATTTCTTTGGATGGTCGCATGGTGTTGGGCTGTGAGCATAACCCCCATCTGTGGATGTCGGGCACTCAGACCATCCTCATGGAGTTGGTTTCTAACCATTTGTGCAGACACATGCACATTTGTGGCCTGCTGGAGGTCATTTTGCAGGGCTCTGGCAGTTCTCCTCCTGTTCCTCCTTGCACAAAGGCTGAGGAAGCGGTCCTGCTGCTGGGTTGTTGTCCTCATACGGCCCCCTTCACGTCTCCTGGTGTACTGGTCTGTCTCCTGGTAGCGCCTCCAACCTCTGGACACTACGCTGACAGACACAGCAAAACTTCTTGCCACAGCTCGCATTGATGTGCCATCCTGGATGAGCTGCACTACTTGAGCCACTTGTGTGGGTTGTAGAGTCTGTCTCATGCTACCACGAGTATAAAAGCACAACCAACATTCAATAGTGACCAAAACATCAGCCAGAAAGCATTGGTACTGAGATGTGGTCTGTGGTCCCCACCTGTAGAACCACTCCTTTTTTGAGGGTGTCTTGATAATTGCCAATAATTTTCATCTGTTGTCTATTCCATTTGCACAACAGCATGTGAAATTGATTGTCAATCAGTGTTGCTTTCTAAGTGGACAGTTTGAAGTCACAGAAGTTTGATTTACCTGGAGTCATTTTCTATTGTTTAAGTGTTCCCTTTATTTTTTTGAGCAGTGTATATATTTTTTTGTTGTTAAATTACTTTTTATTTAGATTACTTTCAGGAAAGAATGTAAAAAAATGAATTAAAAAGATATATAAATAAGATATATATATATATATATATATATATTTACACATATATATATATATATATATACTCTCACTGGCCACTTTATTAGGTACACCATGCTAGTAACGGGTTGGACCCCCTTTTGCCTTCAGAACTGCCTCAATTCTTCGTGGCAGAGATTCAACAAGGTGCTGGAAGCATTCCTCAGAGATTTTGGACCATATTGACATGATGGCATCACACAGTTGGCGCAGATTTGTCGGCTGCACATCCCTGATGCGAATCTCCCATTCCACCACATCCCAAAGATGCTCTATTGGATTGAGATCTGGTGACTGAGGAGGCCATTTGAGTACAGTGAACTCATTGTCATGTTCAAGAAACCAATCTGAGATGATTCGAGCTTTATGACATGGCGCATTATCCTGCTGAAAGTAGCCATCAGATGTTGGGTACATTGTGGTCATAAAGGGATGGACATGGTCAGCAACAATACTCAGGTAGGCTGTGGCGTTGCAACGATGCTCAATTGGTACCAAGGGGCCCAAAGAGTGCCAAGAAAAAATTCCCCACACCATGACACCACCACCACCAGCCTGAACCGTTGATACAAGGCAGGATGGATCCATGCTTTCATGTTGTTTACGCCAAATTCTAACCCTACCATCCGAATGTCGCAGCAGAAATCGAGACTCATCAGACCAGGCAACGTTTTTCCAATCTTCTACTGTCCAATTTCGATGAGCTTGTGCAAATTGTAGCCTCAGTTTCCTGTTCTTAGCTGAGAGGAGTGGTACCCGGTGTGGTCTTCTGCTGCTGTAGCCCATCTGCCTCAAAGTTCGACGCACTGTGCGTTCAGAGATGCTCTTCTGCCTACCTTGGTTGTAACGGGTGGCAATTTGAGTCACTGTTGCCTTTCTATCAGCTCGAACCAGTCTGCCCATTCTCCTCTGACCTCTGGCATCAACAAGGCATTTCCGGCCACAGAACTGCCGCTCACTGGATTTTTTTTCTTTTTCGGACCATTCTCTGTAAACCCTAGAGATGGTTGTGCGTGAAAATCCCAGTAGATCAGCAGTTTCTGAAATACTCAGACCAGCCCTTCTGGCACCAACAATCATGCCATGTTCAAAGGCACTCAAATCACCTTTCTTCCCCATACTGATGCTCGGTTTGAACTGCAGGAGATTGTCTTGACCATGTCTACATGCCTAAATGCACTGAGTTGCCGCCATGTGATTGGCAGATTAGAAATTAAGTCTTAACACACAGTTGGACAGGTGTACCTAATAAAGTGGCCAGTGAGTGTATATATACACACACATACAGTATATGTATGTTATTCTTTTTTTTTTAGATTTCTTTTAGGATTTGTGTCCCAATTTTATTTTTCAGAAATTTCAAACAGATTTTTCCTTATTCCAAAATATGCCTGATAATAACAACGATATTAAAAAAACAAACAAAAGAGACGTCCAAGCATAATGAAACTGCATTTTTGTGTTTTCAATATTTCAGGCTTTTATGAAAATGGGTTGTAGAAAGATGTATTTTTTTTTCATAATTCTCTCTAGCCGAGATTTACATTAACAAAAACTTAATCAAAAGGTCTTATCTATAATGGATCACAATTCGACTTTAAAAAATATCTCTTACTCGGGGTGCAAGAGAGAGAATTGTGAAGAGGAGCATTAGGCTATAGACCCTTAGCGGGAGATTACAAATCTCTCCTTAATAAGCTGTAAGAATGAAGGCTCCGAGGAACCTTCTCATATTTGTGTTTCATGTAAGACTGTGGGGACTGTGTCTCTTCTATGAGCCTGATATTGATGACTAATTGAAAATAAGCGCGGAGTGAACGGCTCTCGTGGCTAAATATTACAGAGACAATCTTATCTGTGCTAACAGAGCGTCAACGGGAACCGTGTCCTTGGTTTAGTTTGATGCCAATGTGGAAATGTCGAGACAATGTTTAATCCCTCGATTGTGGTGTCAGGAAAATATGCCAGGCCTGATATGTAACATAATATATATATATAGACTTGTCATATATCGTAATATGCGGAGCACAGTTCAATGGACGGGCAACTAAACCACTTTTTTTGGATTGATTTGTATCAATCTACTCAGGATTGACTTTATATTGAAAGATGCCCGATGTGATGCACCTCACTGTCGTCCCACCATATGGTTTATATTTATGTAATATACATATGGCTATACTATGCATGCGTCTGGTACAGGCTCCCATATTACAGTTCTTAACTTGACTCTGTTGTACAATTTTCTAATCATGAATACCTTACAATGTTGCCACCCTACTACATGTTACACACAAGTTATGCCTATGGGACCCGAGTGTTTGTTTTTCCTGTCAGGCAGCCATCTCTCACTGTAGGGTTACCATGTTGCTAAAGACTCACCTGGTGAGCTGGAATCTCAGATCAGGGTGGACAGTACGGACCAAAAGTGATAGCACAGCGGGCAGATTTTACAGCTGACATGTGGAACAGTGCTACAAAAGTACACAAGAGGAACCAGAGCCAGAAGTGTTGACTCATAGAAGAGGAACTGATGATGTATTGACAGTTCAGGGCCTGCAGCGGCATTTGCAGTGTGAGCAAATCCAAAGAAAATTTGGAATGCTTACAGCAGATGAAGGGTTAATCAGCAAACATATGGAGAGCGGCTGGAAGCAGAGATGTAAAGGCAACATGTTTGTAGCGAAGAGACACTCTGATGCAGCAGCGTTTGCAGTGTGAGCAAACTCAGAGAAGAGCATGGAATGCTTACAGCAAATGAAGGGTTATTCAGCAAACATGGATAGTGGCTGGCAGCTGACATGTGGAACAGTGCTACAAAAGTACACAAGAGGAACCAGAGCCCGAAGTGTTGACTCATAGAAGAGGAACTGATGATGTATTGACAGTTCAGGGCCTGCAGCGGCGTTTGCAGTGTGAGCAAATCCAAAGAGAATTTGGAATGCTTACAGCAGATGAAGGGGTAATCAGCAAACATATGGAGAGCGGCTGGAAGCAGAGATGTAAGGGCAAACATGCTTGCAGAGAAGGGACACTCGGATGCAGCAGCGTTTGCAGTGTGAACAAACTCAGAGAAGATCTTGGAATGCTTACAGCAGATGAAGCGTTAATTAGCAAATAAATGTATAACAACAGGCAGCAGAGATGTAAGGGCAAACATGTTAGTTGAGAACAAACACTCTGATGGAGCAGTGTTTGTAGTGTAAACAAGTCTAAAGAAGAGATTGTTATCCTTATGAAGGATTAGGGTCCCGTTTCACTTAGCAACGCACCAGCAATCCCGACAATGATACCACCTGGTAAGGATCGCTGGTGCATTACTAAATGGTCGCTAGTAAGCTGCCAAACAGGCAGATCTCTTCAGCGACATAGCAACGATCCGGCGATCCATATAACGACCTCAGCGGTCGTTGGGACCTTGTCACACAGCAGCGATTCTGACGATTCCCACCTGCGTCCCTGAGTTCTGCGTCGCCAACGAGGTCGCTCGTCGGCATCAAGCACAGCTGGCCATCGGAACGCTGATGATGAAAAAATGGCCCAGGACATTCAAGCACGATCAGCGATATCCAGCGATCTCGCTATGTGAGACGGGGCCTTTAGAAATAGGTCTACGCCAGAAAGTACACATATATTGAAGAAACAATCAGGGCATTGCTGAGATTTATTCTAAGTTATATGACAAGATCTTTTAAAGGGTCGATGTTGACTTTTAAGATTGCTACCACCAATACATGGCACTAGAATTCCTGTCCTTTCTCTATGAAGAGACTATTTGTATACATGGTAGCCTGGCACATAACTCTCATCTCATGGGCTAAGACTTTCTAAGGCCTACTCAGGAGGCGTTATGTTGCCAGAGTATTCAGGTAGTAGTGCATGCTGCTGCCACATACGATCTCTGATCTGAGCCAGTTGACTATCTCAGCTCTACTATCGCTGGGCTCTGCTACCATTAATTCAAAGTATACCTGACAAACTTTTCTGCCATTCCAAGGAACTGTTCACACACTTGTCTCTGCTACATCAGCTCTACTGATCAAAGGTGCTGTCTGCACTCTTGTGTCTGATACATCAATGTGCCTGTTTGTCTAGTTAGCTTTGTTATTCCAATTTGCTTTCTGCACCATGGCCCTGCAGTAGGGTGACCGGATCTCATATGGGGGGGAAAAAATGTCAGAATCTTGTTCGTCTGGACCCCACAAAACGATTCCCCTTTCCAGATATTGAGAGAGCCAAAATTTGAGCTCGATCAAACGACGTTAACCCGTGCCGCTCGTCGCTCAAAGTTTGAAAAAATCCAAATTGAGGTATTTTAAGATTTAGGTATTTTGCATAGTCTGTTAGACTATAAAGAATGTGACAACAACATTGCAGAAATAGCCCTGACCAAATTTTCGAACCATTTGTGGTATTTGAATGCAGAGTTGGTGGGATTATCGTTTTTTGATCCCACCATTACAGACAATGAAAAGTTGTTAATGGCTAATAAATTGCTCAGTAGCACAGATGAACCATCAGAGCACGCTAACCTACATGAGTTGATAATTTTACATAGTTATCTAATCTATTCTAGAGCTTTTGTTAAAGTAGTTTTTGAAACGTCAGAATATAATGCTCGGCATTTGCTTACAACTTGCAGGACATATTGCTTTTGTTCTTCATCTTTTGTCAGAAGGTCGTTAAAGTCGGTTACTTCCTACCTCTTTTCATTTTTCTTTCCTAACTTTTGGATTTACAACCCTAGCGTGCTCTGATGGTTCATCTGTGCTACTGAGCAATTTATTAGCCATTAACAACTTTTCATTGTCTGTAATGGTGGGATCAAAAAACGATAATCCCACCAACTCTGCATTCAAATACCACAAATGGTTCGAAAATTTGGTCAGGGCTATTTCTGCAATGTTGTTGTCACATTCTTTATAGTCTAACAGACTATGCAAAATACCTAAATCTTAAAATACCTCAATTTGGATTTTTTCAAACTTTGAGCGACGAGCGGCACGGGTTAACGTCGTTTGATCGAGCTCAAATTTTGGCTATCTCAATATCTGGAAAGGGGAATCGTTTTGTGGGGTCCAGACGGACAAAATTCCGACATCGATTTTTTGCGGTCACCCTACCCTGCAGCATCAGATTTCACATCTGTCTACATGACTCTGCTATTCTAAGGTACTGTCCACATATTTACTCTGCTACTCCAAAATGCCTGTCTGTAAATCCAGATCCACTGATCCATATGTGATCTAGCCTATTCAACTCTGAAGCATCAGTTCTTCTGGTTTATGCTGCTCACCCTGACTTCCAGTTAAGAGAATCCATCTTACCAGCTGTGCCCACAACACTACACAGCAAAATATTGTACTATACAGTCTTTAAAGATGGCTGAAAGTCAATTTTGACAACTTAAGCACGATAAGCAGACCATCTAACAGGAATAGGAGTCACCATATTTTTCCCTTATGGCAGATCTTGGGGAAAGAAAAATCGGGCGTGTTGGATTTCAACATGCCCAATCATAAAAAGTGTTTGGCAGCGAATCATTCCTTTCTTGCTGTAAAAACACAAAGCTGACAGTCGTCTATATGGGGGTGTTCAAACTCTCTCTCTCTCTGGCAGATATCAGGGAAGAGATGAATTGGGAATTTTGTATTTCAGTGTGTCCGATTCTTTGTTCTTATGGGAGGGTTTTAGCTCTAAATTTGGGACACTAAACAGCCCATGCCTACAACCTATAACTTGGAAGTTCCCCATTATTTTCCTTCTATTTAGGGCTCACCAAAATTTCCTATAATGGCAGATGTTGGAAGAAAGTAGGATTGGACATGTTGAATTTCAATATGCTTTATCCATGGTTCCTGTGGGAGTAAAGGTACCTCCAGAAGTTTTAGCATCAGCTTGTTCACAGATCACATAGTTGTGTAGACATTCAAATAGAAAATGAAGGCAGTGCCTCAAAAGTTGGTGAAAAATTCTTTCAGTTTCTTATTCTGCCCTCGGTGGCGACATTTTGATCTTACATGATCTTTTTCTATTTGGATGTCTGGATATATTCCGGGAAAGACTCTCTGGAATTGACGTGTGCGTCTATTGTGGGTAAAGTTCACCCCCTATTGCTATGAGGTGCTGTGAATTCGCCACATTGCCACACTATGTTCTGCAGTGCCCATGCGTGGTTTCTAAAACCTAGCTGTAGATGTGTAAAGTGCACTTAACGTATAAGATGAATTTAGCATGAGCTGTTTTTTGTGTATACATGAGAAATAAAACTGTATTTGGCCCTTATGTGACTCGTATTCTGCATTTTTCAGCAGTTTTCCCATCTACTGGTTTTATCTCTAATTTCCTGTTGTCTCTGAGCTAGTGGGTGAAAACTCGATGCTGTGATGTGTTCCATACACAGCACACACGGACATGAGGGATTCCTACTCTCCTGACTTTATGTAGCAGCCGTTCAGAAGCTGCAACATGGACGGTATTATACACTAGTACCAGTACAGTACTGTGAATTCAGCTCTGTGGTGAGATAAAACGCTTAAAAGAAAACAGCAACATGGATGATATTATACATTAGTGCAGAGCAGTGTTGCTGTGAATCTACCTGTGGGGTGAGATATATGCTTGCTAAAAGCAGTAGCTGCATATAGGACATTGTACAGATGTGCTGTTCGAAGCAGCTCAGAATTCATCACTAGGGTTATATACACACTTACTAGAAAGAAGGAGCATGAAGCATATTATACAGGAGTACTGAGAAGTGCAGCTGCGAATCCAGCTCTGAGGTGAGATACACACTAGCCGAATGTAGTGGCAGAATGTAGGACATTATACAGCTGTGCTGTGCAGTCTAGCTGTGAATCCAGCACTAGGGCAGTAAACGATAAAACCAAAAGCAGAGGTCTTTTTGCATTCCTGACCATACCATAGATAGCTGTGGGCCAATCATTGGTTTATATTAGAACTATCTTTTTTAACCTCATACATATGAACTCTCATCTCAGCCAAACGCACATGTGCTTTCTATGGGGCGAGCTGAGTGAATCACTGTCATCTGGCAGCAATGAACTGCCTGTTCTTTATTTTCTATGGGGGAGAGTCAGGACTCAGAGGTCTCTTTACACATTAGAAGTTTAGTAGAAGCAGATGACTTTATTAAGGTACTCAGGGGTCTATGTTTATATTGTCAGATAGTGCTTATAAATACAAACACTTTTGCAATTTACTGCTTATTAAAATTTGCAACCATTCTCGAGATAATAACATTATTGTTTACAGCTCGTTGCATAGGAGACCGACCACCACTGATTGTTGAGCTTGTAAGCACAGTGCTGAAGCTGGCCCTGATTAGGACATAGTAGCGAGCTCCTGTGATCTTAACCAAAACTGTGCTTAAAAGCTCAATAGAAAAGGTCTTGTAAATAATGAGCATGTTCTGCTGCCTAGCAGCGGCAATCGGTCTCCAAGGAAACGAGCCGTAAACCAAAGAAAAGTTTTAATAACTCAAAAACAGTTGAAAATTTTAATAACCAGTAAATTGCAAAATTGCTTGTAAAATTACAAAAACTGTCCCAAATTCCTATTTTTTGGAACATGAGAAATAACCCTTTAAGGCTCACTTTGGTAGCTTCAAAAATGTTGACTTCCTCTATTAATCGGAATGAGATGAGCCAGTCCTATAATCCTCCAAACTGCTGATCATTTACAGATATTTTATGTATAGACTGGCACAGCCTAATGAAGCGTATCCGATTCTATCCGGGATTGGGTACGGCCGTCTCTCTTCTGTCACAACGGATCTGTAAATGAATGTTTCCCATTGTTTTGTACAGTAATCAGACAGACATGTATATGTCCCTAACAGCTATCTTGTTTTCAATTTACAGACCGTACCATGCTTAATCCCACAAGACAACCTACGGATCCAGAGACGAATTTAAAAAGATAATTAGTCCAGCGTTGGCGCTCTCCCTAAGATGGAAAGGGCATCTTATTGGCAGGTCCAGAGGGGTCCTCCGGAGGTCCCAGGCTGGTCACAGTTCCCCCGCTGTTATATTAGTGATATTCATGTATTCTCCTTTGTGTGAAGCAGCTTATTTGCTCATGAAAATTTAAATCATGTTGTTACTAGCGGAAAAAAAATTAGGGCACAAGAAAAGGTCAGGGAGCGATTGTGTCTTTTGAACAAAGCAGATGATTCCTGGAAAGGCTTTGTGTTCTGCCTTCTGCCAATCTCGATACAATGACACCACTTCTTGATGTGGAGGATGTCGAAATAAATCTTTAATATGGGGGATTTATACAATGTTGCTGCGAGAAGAATAAGGATATTATTAACGCTAATGTCTTAAAGGGACACCGTCCTAAATAAAATCTATAGAAATATTGAGACTTGAATGAAAAATCTGTCAAGGTACAGAATATATCACCAGCTAATATGGCCACTTTAAAAGCTTCAGCAGAAGATGTAGAGCTCCAGCAGGGGTTGTAGTGCTCTGCATGGGTTGTAAAGCTCAATCAGGGGTTGTAGAACTCTAGAAGGGGTTGTAGAGCTCCAGCAGGAGATGTAGAGCTCTAGCAGGGATTGTAGAGCTCCATCGGAGGTTGTAAAACTCCAGCAGGGGTTGTAGAGCTCCAGCAGAGATTATAGAACTCTAGCAGGGGTTCTAGAGCTCCAGTAGGAATTGTACAACTCCAGCAGGGATTGTACAACTCCAGCAGAGAATGTAGAGCTTCAGCAGGGGTTGCAGAGCTTCAGCAGGGGTTGTAGAGCTCCAGCAGGGGTTGTAGAGCTCCAGAAGGGGTTGTAGAGCTCCAGAAGGGGTTATAGAACTCCAGCAGGGGTTGTAGAGCTCCAGCAGGAATTGTAGAACTCCAAAAGGGGATGTAGAGCTCCAGAAGGGGTTGTAGAGCTCCAGAAGGGGTTATAGAGCTCCAGCAGGGGTTGTAGAGCTCCAGAAGCGGTTGTAGAGCTCCAGAAGGGGTTGTAGAGCTCCAGAAGGGGTTATAGAACTCCAGCAGGGGTTGTAGAGCTCCAGCAGGAATTGTAGAACTCCAAAAGGGTTGTAGAACTTCAGCAGGGGTTGTAGTGCCCCACAGGGGTTGTAGAGCTCCAGCAGGGATTGTAGAGCTCCAGCAGAGGTTGTAGAGCTCCAGCAGGGGTTGTCAATCAGCTTCCACTGATAAACATGTCTAGTCTAATCCTATTTTGCCAAATAATGAGATACATTTGGTATTCTGGATTCTTAGAATGCCGTGCAACAGCAAATATAATATCCTCCTTTGAGGCTGATATGGTTACATTAAAAGTTCCAAATGGATGACTAAATAGGCAGATTTGTCATTCTGGACTCCAGATAAAGCTGAGTGACAGCTTATGTGAATGCCTTGAAATCTCATACAGGAGTCATCACCCAGCTTTCCCAGTCTCATGAATGATAATCCAAAGTAGGCTGCTGGCCATTGGAGCAAGCTTTCACACAATTGGAAAGCAAGTAGTTGGCCAGAATACAAGCCAAATCAAAAAAAACAGAATAATCAGAGGATCAAAGAGCAGGGAGCAGAGAGGTGGACCAGGTAGGCTAAACTTGATAACTGGCACTTGGGAACAGGCATTCAGGATCTTAAATAGACAATATAGAGTACCTGCACACTCTGGTTATGCTTATTGTGAAATAAATTTATTGCTTGACGGTGAGGAAGCGACATCTATCTGACGTTTCGGCCACATCGGCCTTTATCACAAAAGTCGCCCTTTAATTGAATGGAGGGTCTGTATTCACCGAATCGATAATGTCACTGCTAGGCATTAATGAATTGATAGCATATTCAAAGTTGCCGATAATCCTGATTCTTGAGGAGGTGGTGGACTGGTAAATATGCCAGAGAGTTATTGGTGGCGCAGTGGGTGAAGTACGCACAGACTCTATATTGTCTATGCAATTTGGGGACTATCCATTCCTTTTCACTGGCACCATGAACTCAAACCCTTAGGCCGAGTGCTAACCATTTACATTATCCAGGATCTTAAATAGCCAGCAGTCCTACCCAAGGTTAACTACAAGAATCCAAGACAAAACATAACTTTCAATCTCCCAGCAAAGATGGTACTACAAGTCCCAGAATCACCCAGGACCAAAGCGATTGGGGCAAGATCTAAACCACCAATGGAATCAGAAACAGAGGTGGTGCGAACTGGCACAGATTTCACAGCAGTTTTCTCAGTCACATGAACGATTATTCTGCCTAGTACAAAGACATACCGTATGTGTTATTCTGGGGTTTTAGAAAGCTTTGAGACAGCTAATACTTTAGAGTCTAATATTGAAGTCATGGTCATACAGAAGTCGTCACCTAACTTTCCTAGTCTCATGAACAATACATCTGTCAAGTGATTCCTTACCTAAACCTGTATTACAGAATAATGAAGCACAATTGCCATTCTGGGTTCTTACAAAGTTGGGTGACATCTCCAATGGCTGCCTTTAGAGCTTTACAGTAGTTGATAGTCAGCTTTCCTAGTCTTAGGAATGGTTATCACCTACATTTCCCAGTCTCACGATGAAAAATTGGTCTAATTTTCTATTGTATAGTCTTGTATTAGTACAAAACATAAATAGGCAGATTTGCCATTCTGGGGTCTAAGAAAGCTGTGTTACAGCTAATACAAAATCCTTAAATGATCTGACGGAGTTGTCACTCAGATTTCCAAGTCTCCAGAATAAGAAATGTGTCTAGTAATTCATCACCAAGGTCTATATTGTTGCATAAAGAGGCAAATTTTTCATACTGGGTTTTAAGAAAGCTGAATGACCCCTAATATGCCTTACTTAAAAGCTCACTCAACTTTCCCAGTCTCCTGATGAATGAATATGTAGATATTCAGTTGATTCTGCAACAGATTTGCTTTTCTGGGGTGTAAGCAGGTTGAGAACTCCCAGAGGAGTTATGATGGTGGTCATGTCAATAGTCATCCAGCTTTCCGAGATTCCAAAATGTGTCTTGTTTAATATCTGCTGGTTCTCAAGTCTAGCATAATGAACCACATTTACCATTCTTTGTTCCTAGAAACCCGGTCACTAACATAGCTGCCTTTGAAGCATCAGTAATTATTGACATCCAGCTTTTCCAAACTCCGGAATTATGTATATATATTTTTTTAAATATAAATTATCTAAATAGAATGTGACTTGCTGTCACTCTGGGTTCTTGGAAAGCTGGGTGAAAGGTGATATGGCTGCCTTTAAAACTTCATTAGTGTTTGTCACCCAGCTTTCCCAATCCCCTACATTATAAATCTGACTCGAAACTCATCACGTAGGTCAATATTGCTGCATAAAGAGGGAGGTTCGTAATTATGGATTCTGAAAAAGCTGGGTGACAACTAAGTAGAACTAATAAAGGGTGCAATCAGGGTTGTCACCCAGCTTCCCAGTCTCCTGAATAATAAACATGTCCTGTTACACATCTATCATCTTTATTGCTGCATTAAGAGGCAAATCTGCTAATCTGCCAGAGAATATGGAAAGCAAGGTGTGCCACAGTCCGCGCTGCTGAGTCCACAAAATCACCTGGGATGCAAGATGTTGTAACAAAGTACTTCTTTATTCCTTCCTATGCCTTTCGGCGCCCTTCCTGGCACCTTCCTCAGGGATATCCCTGAGGAAGGTGCCAGGAAGGGCGCCGAAACGCGTAGGAAGGAATAAAGAAGTACTTTGTTACAACATCTTGCATCCCAGGTGATTTTGTGGACTCAGCAGCGCGGACTGTGGCACACCTTGCTTCCCATATTCTCTGGCAGTTTTTCCACGTTGGAGTGGTCGGTGGAGGTCCTGCAGCAGCTGATACTGTGTTATGTCTTCAAGCCAGTTGTGGGTCACACAACTGGAATAGGTGAGTGGAACTGCATTACACCACTCACATCGTAGTGTCACTAGTGATAGGGCACTATTGCGCCTCTTGTTCCCCCACCCTTTTTGTATAAATCTGCTAATCTGAACTTCATGAAATCTCTGTAAGGCTGGAGTCACACTAGCGAAAAAATCGGACAAATGGAATGCGATAAAAAATCGCATTGCATTCGTCCCAATGTTATTCTATGGAGCAGCTCACATCATCCGATTTTTTTTCGGATCGGACTCGCCAATGCAAGTCTATGGGTGTGATTAAAAATCGGATTACAAACGGACCACAAGTGTGACTTGCGATAAAATCGCAAGACTTCTCCAGGTCAACAGGAAATAGCATCAGGCATTGGTATTGGATGTCAATTTGATGCTTAGATGCGAATAAAATCGGTTCATCGCCGGAAATTCGGATGACAGACGGATCCCTGGACAAGAAACCTTTGTGCAATTTCGTACCGTAAAAATTGGACCGATTTTTTAATCATTGTGTGTGACTCTACCCTGACCCTCCCTGAGGGATCTATGATGGAGGTGATGCCGACGTGGGCTGTCATGTGGACACTCCTGGATCACTGAAGAGGCGGCTTTCAGCTGCTCTACCAGGTAGATGTGATATATACAATTCATGAGCCCTTTACTCATTCACATGGGTTATTACACATACATGTACATATTGTGGATGGGCTGATATTATAATGATCGGCTGCAAATAAAGGTTAGAAATAGATACATAATAAATAGATAGTTAATAGATAATAGATAGATATTATTATTTTTATTTATTATTATAGCGCCATTTATTCCATGGCGCTTTACATGTGAGGAGGGGTGTACATAATAAAAACAAGTACAGTAACCTTAAACAATACAAGTCATAACTGGTACAGGAGGAGAGAGGATCCTGCCTGCGAGGGCTCACAATCTACAAGGGATGGGTGAAAATACAGTAGGCGAGGGTAGAGCTGGTTGTGCAGCGGTTTAGTCGATAGGTGGTTACTTCAGGTTGTAGGCTTGTCGGAAGAGGTAGGTCTTCAGGTTCCTTTTGAAGGTTTCCACTGTAGGCGAGAGTCTGATATGTTGGGGTAGAGAGTTCCAGAGTAGGGGTGATGCGCGGGAGAAATCTTGTATGCAATTGTGGGAAGAGGAGATAAGAGGGGAGTAGAGAAGGGGATCTTTTGAGGATCGGAAGTTGCGTGCAGGTAAGTACCAGGAGACAAGGTCACAGATGTATGGAGGACCCAGGTTGTGGATGGCTTTGTATGTCATGGTTAGGGTTTTTAACTGGAGTCTTTGGATAATGGGGAGCCAGTGCATTGACAGAGGGGAGAGGCCGGGGAACAGCAGGGGGAGAGGTGGACTAGTCGACCAGCAGAGTTTACAATAGATTGGAGGGTTGCAAGAGTGGTAGCGGGGAGGCCACTGAGCAGGAGGTTGCATTAGTCAAAGCGGGAGATGATGAGGGCATGGACTAGGTTTTTGCAGATTCTTGGTTAGCAAATGAAATGAAATGTTTTTGAGTTGAAGTCGGCAGGAGGTGGAAAGGGCTTGTATATGTGGCTTGAAAGAGAGATCAGTGTCAAGGATTAACCCGAGGCAGCGAGCTTGTGGGACTGGGGAGAGTGGGCAGCTATTTATTTTAATGGATAGGTCCACTGGGGGGGGTTGAGTGAGATGGGGGAAAGATGATGAATTCTGTTTTGTCCATATTAAATTTTAGAAATCTAGCGGAGAAGGATGAAATAGCGGACAGACATTGTGGGATTCTGGTTAGTAGGGAGGTGATATCTGGTCCAGAGATGTAGATCTGTGTGTCACCAGCATAGAGGGGATACTGAAAGCCATGCGATTCTATGAGCTGTCCAAGGCCGAAGGTGTAAATGGAGAAGAGCAGGGGCCCTAGGACTGAACCTTGTGGGACTCTGACAGATAGGGTGTGAGGTGAGGTGGTGGTGTGCGAGTGGGAGACACTGAATGTCCGGTCTGTTATGTATGATGAGATCCAAGATAGGGCCGAATCTGTGATGCCAAGAGATGAGAGGGTCTGTAGTAATAGGGAATGGTCCACTGTGTCAAAGGCAGAGGACAGGTCCAGGAGGAGGAGGACAGAGTAGTGTCGTTTAGCTTTGGCGGTTAATAGGTCATTGGTGACCTTAATTTGGGCAGTTTCAGTGGAGTGGTGCAGCCGGAAGCCAGATTGTAAGTGGTCGAAGAGGGAGCAAGAAGAGAGGTGGGCAGACAGTTCAAGATGGATGAGAAGTGGGGAGAAGTGATATTGGGAGATAGCTAGGTACAGAGGATGGGTCAAGAGAGGGCTTTTTGAGGATAGGTGAAATTGAGGCATGTTTAAAGCTTGAGGGGAAAACACCAGTTGTTAGTGATAGGTTGAAGAGATGGGTTAGGGTTGGGATGAAGACTGTGGTGAGGTTTGAGATGAAGTGGGATGGGATCGAGTCAAGTGGACAGGTGGTGAGATGTGATCTTGAGAATAGATAATATACACTCACTGGCCACTTTATTAGGTACACCTGTCCAACTGTGTGTTAAGACTTAATTTCTAATCTGCCAATCACATGGCGGCAACTCAGTGCATTTAGGCATGTAGACATGGTCAAGACAATCTCCTGCAGTTCAAACCGAGCATCAGTATGGGGAAGAAAGGTGATTTGAGTGCCTTTGAACGTGGCATGATTGTTGGTGCCAGAAGGGCTGGTCTGAGTATTTCAGAAACTGCTGATCTACTGGGATTTTCACGCATAACCATCTCTAGGGTTTACAGAGAATGGTCCGAAAAAGAAAAAAAATCCAGTGAGCGGCAGTTCTGTGGCCGGAAATGCCTTGTTGATGCCAGAGGTCAGAGGAGAATGGGCAGACTGGTTCGAGCTGATAGAAAGGCAACAGTGACTCAAATTGCCACCCGTTACAACCAAGGTAGGCAGAAGAGCATCTCTGAACGCACAGTGCGTCGAACTTTGAGGCAGATGGGCTACAGCAGCAGAAGACCACACCGGGTACCACTCCTCTCAGCTAAGAACAGGAAACTGAGGCTACAATTTGCACAAGCTCATCGAAATTGGACAGTAGAAGATTGGAAAAACGTTGCCTGGTCTGATGAGTCTCGATTTCTGCTGCGACATTCGGATGGTAGGGTCAGAATTTGGCGTAAACAACATGAAAGCATGGATCCATCCTGCCTTGTATCAACGGTTCAGGCTGGTGGTGGTGGTGTCATGGTGTGGGGAATTTTTTCTTGGCACTCTTTGGGCCCCTTGGTACCAATTGAGCATCGTTGCAACGCCACAGCCTACCTGAGTATTGTTGCTGACCATGTCCATCCCTTTATGACCACAATGTACCCAACATCTGATGGCTACTTTCAGCAGGATAATGCGCCATGTCATAAAGCTCGAATCATCTCAGATTGGTTTCTTGAACATGACAATGAGTTCACTGTACTCAAATGGCCTCCTCAGTCACCAGATCTCAATCCAATAGAGCATCTTTGGGATGTGGTGGAATGGGAGATTCGCATCAGGGATGTGCAGCCGACAAATCTGCGCCAACTGTGTGATGCCATCATGTCAATATGGTCCAAAATCTCTGAGGAATGCTTCCAGCACCTTGTTGAATCTCTGCCACGAAGAATTGAGGCAGTTCTGAAGGCAAAAGGGGGTCCAACCCGTTACTAGCATGGTGTACCTAATAAAGTGGCCAGTGAGTGTATACTTAGATATGATAGATAGATAGATAGATAAAAAAATAGATAATAGATAGATAATAGATTAGATAGATAGATAGATAGATAATAGATAGATAGACAGATGAAACAGATAGTAGATAATAGATAGTAGATAGATGGATAATAGAGATAGATAGATAGATAACAGAAAGATGATAGATAATACACAGCTCAAAGAAATAAAGGGAACACAAACAGCCTGTTATTTGATTTTCTACTTTTATTTGCAGTATTATTCCAAATCCAAGAACCCATGGGATATTAATTTTGATTTACCTTGATCAATTTTATGGTTTTATTGTTCTCAACGCATTCCACTATGCAATGAATAGAAATTTGGAATAGTGTTCCCTTTATTTTTTTGAGCAGTATAGATACATAGATAAATAATAGATAGATAATAGACGATAGATAGATAGAGAGATAGATAAATAGATAATAGATAGATAATAGATAGATAATAGGTAGATAGATGATAGATAGATAGATAGATAGATAATAGATAGATAGGTAGATAGATGATAGATAGATAGATAATAGATAGATGACAGATAGATAGATAGATAGATAGATAGATAGATAGATAGATAGATAGATAGATAGATAGATAGATAGATAGATGATAGATAGTTAATGGGCAGAAGTTGCACATGCTTCTGATTATGTCATTATGTAACGATATTTGGAGAACAGATAGAAGAATATTTTTCGCAGTTTTATAATTATTTGTCATCTCCGTTCCCCATTTCTCGGCTTTCCCCCTTCTTTCCCTGTCGCCTCCTCTCTGTGACGCGCTCGCTGCACTTCCATTAGATCCTCTCAGTCATTACCAGTGATAATTAGTCACATTACAGATATTAAATCCTAATTGCCTTTGATAAAAGCCATAAATGTAAAAGTTCTGAGTTGCTACGTTGGAGCGGATTTCTGGACTATATGGAACTTTTGACAACTTAAGGAACTTTTGCACATGTGCAGTCAGTCACAGCGCCACATATTGGATCTCTCTGAGATGGGAGCGAGGGTGAGGTAAGCGTCTCATAACTTGCAGTCATCAAACAGTTAATTGTCATCGACACAAGATATGCAGCGAAAAGCAACATCCGCTTCTGTTTCAGTTTCCTGGAAGTTTGATGAGGAGGAGCAGATGATACACGTTAATCACAATGATGCGGTGATCGAACACGATCCTGGAGTATAAGGTCTACTCAGACAGTCCGACGGGCGGCACTAAATGTCTGCAATTAGCTACTTCTTTGCTGATCGGCAGTTGGTTAATTTCCTATTTAAATCGCGCTTCAAATGTTCTCAGCAGCACAGGTACTGATAACACAGGACAATGTACTGTCGAGAACAATGATCCTTTTTGCAGCACAAAAGATAATTTCACCCGACGAACAAGCAATTGGTAAACAGGCGATCTTGAATCACTAATTGTCAATAATCTTGCAGAGTAAATGGACCTTCAAGCACGTTAGAACAGAAGGCTTAACCGACGGTCTGATGTGCATGTGGGTCCCAGACCGATGATTGGGGGAGTTAAGGATCCAGCATGCAGGATTTCAAACTGACGATCTTTTTGGCAGCTGCTTTTTAGAGAATACAGGAGCGCAAGGCGGAGAGAATGCTCTTGTGTATGAGAGAGTCAGGCGAGACAGCTGCTGGCCAATTGATCGGCTGAATCATTGTTTGGCCCATAGTCATCTAATATGTATGGGGGGCTTTAGTCTATGAGAGCAGAAGATATTAGGCAGATAATAAAAAGGCTCAGTCTGTAAATTTGAGGCTCCCCCACTCCGATGCATATCAGGTGTTCACCAAATCTTGGGGCACTTGTCAAATCGGTCTAACACTAAAACTGTCTATGTCTCTTTTCACAATCCCTGAAATTACAAGTATCTGTTCATCTTTGTACAGTATCTAATCTATCTCTATGTATCCGGGCTTGATTCTTTCTATCTTTTTTCCCTCTCTCTTGTTTTTTTCTACAGTATCATAGATATGGACTAATCATAGATATGGACTAATATGGACTCATAGATATTCTCAAAATGTGCATGGAGCCTTATACGATATGATACACTTTATTGATCTCGAGGGAAATTATGGTATTACAGCAGAATTATAAACAGCATTACATAAAGTAATTCCTAGACACAGATCTTCCACATGACTAATTATATTACGCAGCAAATTTGTGTATGTGCAGGTACTTAAATCTTAAATCTCTGATCATTGCTGTTAGTGTACCAGACATACTGTAGGTCATTGATGTCTTTCACCCTTAGGAAATTGTTATATATCCCAAACGATTTCCTGAATTTCTCCTTCTTGCACCTAAGTAGGATTAGACGGCTGCTGAATGTGCTCTTCTGATTCAAGAACAGCCCGTATAGTGGGTGCGTATTATTGTTCATTATAGCCCTACACTTCTTCTGAATCCTATCCTCCACTACCTCCTCAAAAGAGTCAAGATGGAGGCCAACAGCAGCACTTGCCTTCTTGATAAGTTTGCTGAGCTTATTAGCATCAGCTACTCGCACACTGCTGCCCCAGCAAATGATAGCAAAAAAGATGGTGCTTGCCACAACGGACTGGTAAAACATTTCCAGCATTTTACTGCACACATTGAAAGACCTGAGCTTCCGTAGAAAGTACAGTCTTCTCATTCCCTTCTTGTAAACCTTCTCCGTATGACACCTCCAATCGAGTTTTCTGTCAAGGTGAAGCCCCCAAATATTTCTAGCTCTCAACCATCTCCACCTCCTGGCCAGCAATAGCGATAGGTAAGTAATCATCCTTTTTGTGGCGCCCCTGAGGCTCAGTCGCCACAGAGGTACTGCACCTTCTCCTAAGGTGTAGTGCCCCACCAACTAGGTAAGTTGGGAGCTCCTTTCCACACTCCAACACCTCATCCCACACAACAGGGTAGTTCTGCATATCCACAGTGAGGTGTCCTTCTCCTCCTAGACATTGGGAGTGCCTTGGTGGTTCCCTGCATGCAACACTGGATGTGCTGGGAGGTGGGTGGCGATGAGATCCATATAAAAGGTTTGGAAGGTTTAGAATTACAGTTCAGTCAGGAGAGTCTGACAGAAGGTCAGTGAGGAAGGAAGCCACTCGGGAGGAGTGAGGATCCCTGGAAGAAGGGATGGAGGAAGGAGTGCTGCAGCTGCCTCAGTGATCTGAGCCAGCTGGCACGGGAAAGGAACAGAAGGAGAAAGACGTAGAACTGCAACCTAAGCTTCCATAGGAAAGAGGAGTAGAGAGAACAGAGAGGAGACATGGGTTGGAAGAGGAACCCTGCCTTAAGGTCCTCAGCGCAAGGCCGGGGTCCGGTCCCCGAGGTTGTATGGACACTTATGGTTCTGCAGCAGACACCGGTGGAGTAGTTGGCTGTAAATGCACTACTCCCATCCAAGACTTGGGGCACAACAGCATCTGTATAGAGAGCCGGGATTCAGGATAAAGGGAGTCCCCGAAGTAGGCTACAGCTGTCTGCCATACAAGGAGAGTTGTTAGGAACATCTGACAGGAGGAACTTCAGAGTACCACGGTACTGGAGCTCTTCACACAAAAAAGGCGCAATAGAGGAGTCGTTCAGGACAGGTACATGTTGGCGGAGTGTTGGAGAGGAGAAGCCTGACTTGCCCGAGAGGTTTATTGAGTCTCTACCCCAGAGGATACGGCACAGAGGCAGGCACCAGTGTGTACCACGAACTGTGAGTAAAGCTTTGGAACTACAAGTCCTGGTGTCTTCCAGTCATTGTGCGCCAACACCGTCAGCACCGCTACATCTGGGTATCCTCCTTTACACTACCTGCGCCTATACACTGCCCTGGGGTTACAGCTTCACCTGTGGGGAGCTACACCATCTATGCTGCAACACACCATCAGCCCCAGAGGATCTGCACGCAGCGTTGGCTTAACATCTTGCTTGCCAAACACCACAGGTGGCGTCATGAACTATTTCATCACATAAACTATATCACAGACCACCATTGATTTGGGTGCCCAGGGTCACGGACCGGGTCACTGCTGCCGTGACACATCCCACTGACACCAGCCCGGTACCGAATACCCCACAGCCCTGGGAGGGCGACCCATTTTTCCTTCTATAACTCACCACCATCTCCTTGGTTTTCTTCACATTTAGTTATGCTATTACTTAGACTATTACTAGTTATGCTATTACTTATTGCCATTTACTTATGCTATTTTCATCCATGTATACATTTTTATAGTACACCTAGAAAGCCAATGATAGTTTGAGTACTTAGGGTACTTAGACCAATTCCTGAGAATTTATATAATGTATCTCACTATAGCTTGAATCAAAGCAATTGGGATTCTGCTGACATTACACTATCTCTCAGGCTTTCCCAGGCTCGGATTGTTCACTGATTGGCCCTTGCCTGCTGCAAGTGTTCACTTTATAGACTTCAAACCCCAAAATGTTATTACAGTCAAAAATTAGTTTTGTCACCTGTAAACCGCACAAGTTTAACTGTTCAACATGAGCACTGAATTGAGGGCCTGACATTAATTTCACATCATGGAAGATCCTAGTAGATGGACCCTTACAACTAGCAGGGTTGTGTATGACGGATGACCTCTACTATGACTCTCCACTATATCAATAAGTGATTGGGCTTCCTTAAGCCTCTACTTGAACCTATGGGAGTTCAGTTAGACCTCTTAGAGAACTATGTATCTTCTCAGAATATGTATGGATTATTATGTGACATTCATTCATGTATACATTGTTATGATAAAATTAGTCTTCCAACAGTAGTTAGGGGACTTAGACCCATTCTTGAGAAATTACATAATGCATCTCATTGTAGCTTCAGCCAAATCTATCAGGAAAATGCTGACATTATGATCTCTTAGGGTTTCCCAGGCTTCTATTCTCTGACTTTTGGGCACTGCTTGCAGCAAGTGTCCACTTTGTAAACTCCAATGCAAAAAAATGTTATGACAGTTAAAATCCGAGTTTTCATGCCTGCAAACCCCATGTATTTAGCAGATTAAAATGACCATTGAATCAAGGCACTGGCATTATTTCACATAGCAGCTCATCATAGAAGATCCCAGTAGATGAGACCTTACAACTAGCTGGGCTGTGCAAAGTGAATGACCTCTATTACCACTCTCCACTATATAAATAAGTGATTGGGTCCTCCATAAGCCTAAATTTGAGCCTATGTGAGTCCAATTAGGCTTCTTAGAGATCTATGTATCTTCTCAGAACATGTATGGAGAATTGTGTTATATTCAATCATTTTTATGATAGACCTAGACTTCCAAGGGAAGTAAGGGTACTTAGACCGATTCTTGCAAAATTATATAATGCATCTCAATGTAGCTTCATCCAAAGCTGTCTGGAAAATGCTGATATCATATGATCTTTTAGGCTTTCCCAGGCTTATATTCTCGGATTTTTGGGCACTGCCTGCATCAAGTGTCCACTTTGTCAACTCTAACATCCAAAATGTTTTGACAGTTAAAATCCCAGTTTTGATGCCTCCAAACCCCACTAATTTACCAGATTAGACCTGAGAATTTTAAATTGTAGAGTCACATTATGTTTGTGTGAGCAGAGCATGCAGGCATCTCTTCCCTTGAATGCGGTGGTTAGCATGTGGTCAGAAAACAGTTTAATTATGTCCCTCAAGGTGGGTCGCACATAACAGGTGGCTCAGAGGAGAGGCGGCTTATGCTGTTCAGTTAAACTGTCTTGCACAGTCTGTTTTAGTCACCACAATACTTGTGGGAAACGAATGATGTAATTGGCAGAAGTATTGTATTTGTTACATGATGCCTTGCTCCCGCAAACACCAGGTCACCGAGTGAGAAGAACTTAAAAACTCTGCAGATATGTTGACCACCATGGGGTGTCAGCTTTTCATCCATTTTTCACCTTTTCATTTTTTAATTAATGTATAGCTATTTAAATTACTGTAATAAATTATATGTATTTTAAGCTAGTTTTTTTTACTACTTTATTTTTTGTATTTTATTATCCTTTTTTAAACATTACAGCTTTGTTGGAGAATGCTTCTCTTGTGGAAACATTAGGTCATTGAGAAAAATAGTCTGAAATTAAGAATTAACCCCTTTACCCCCGAGGGTGGTTTGCACGTCAATGACCGGGCCAGTATTTCCAATTCTGACCACTGTCCCTTTATGAGGTAATAACTCTGGAACGCTTCCATGGATCCCGGTGATTCTTACAATGTTTTTTCATGACATATTGTACTTCATTACAGTGGTAAAATTTCTTTGATATGATTTGCGTTTATTTGTGAAAAAAACGGAAATTTGGTGAGAATTTTGAAAATTTCTTCCATATACGAAGTTCTACTTTATCTGCTGTTTGAGTTAAGACTCTTTTGGGATTTCTGCCTCAATCTCGGTTTTTGACCCGCTGGATCTTATTCTGGTCATTACATAGTTATGTAATAGTTATTCTGGTCATTACATAGTGCTAGAATAAATATTGATTTTTTTATTATTATTATTTTTTATATATATTTTTACAATTATTTAATTTTTTTACTTTATTCTATCTTTTACACTTAGTCCCACTATGGCACAATCATTTTGTGCAGGCTGATTGCTTCTATACTATACAGATGAAGCAGCATCTGCATGCTACAGAAGCTGTCAGCGCTGCACTCAGTGTACACTGACCTGAGAGACATCCTGATCATCACTGTGCATGACCGGGAAGTTTCTCAGCTCTGGTAACCTGGATGTCGTCATGACGACATCGGATTACCAAGGCAGCGATCGGGACCCTGTGTCACGCCGCGGGGTCTCTGATCCAAAGGCAGAGGGGCTGTCAGCCCTCTGCCTGCTACCGGAATGCTGCGATAGTGTTCGCTCGCAGCATTTCGGGGGTTAAAGTTCCAGGAGTGGTCTGTGGCGCCTCCCATCTTCATACAATGACGTCCTCCTCCTTGCTTCTCCCTCGGCTCCTGCGCATGCGTACTTTATTGGCCCTGTTGAGGGCAGAGCAGAGTACTGCAGTGCGCAGGCGCTGGACCTCTCTGACCTTTCCCGGCGCCTGCGCACTGCAGTACTTTACTCTGCCCTCAACAGGGCAGATAAAGTATGCGAGCGAGCCAAGGGAGAAGTAAGGAGGAGGGGACCGTGACATCCACCGCACCCGCCCCCCGGTTTTTCTTATTTTTCAGGTTTCATCGGGGGCTTATCTACAGCATTACAGAATTGCTGTAGATAAGCCCCTGATGGTGGTGGTCCCAGCTTATGGGGCAAAAATGGGGAGACAGATTACATACATATTCTAGAATACCCGATGCGTTAGAATCGGGCCACCATCTAGTATATATATATTTACTTTATTTTTTTAACCTCTTCATGGCCCTAAAAAGTTTTTGTTATGAATATGGATGCACATTCGATTTGATCATTTCCTTATCTCCTTAATGATATCATAAAAATGGCGGCCACAAAGGGACCTTATTCCCTCATTTAAAGCTACTGGGACATGATATAACATATCAGAGGAAAATGAAATTACATCCCCAAGCCCACCACAGTACTTTAGTACCAGATCCATGATCTTCCGGCCGCCCCTTCTCCTGAAGCAAAATGGTGGGCCTGTAGGATACTAGCAGGTGTGTAGGATGCAGTGACAAGCAGGAGGCAGAGCAAGGGTTAACAGGAGTTTTTTATATGTATAAAAAATGGAAAGAAGGACTAACAATGCTTTCTCAACACAGGGAGTTGGTATACACAGCATGCACAGTAGTGCCGTGAGGACAGAGAGGTTGGTGAACAATATAAGACAGTAACGGGCTGTCCTCAGCTGTAAACAGTGGTAAAACACAATAACAAATGGCGGGTAATAGCGTTAGATTCAACTTATCAGTCTCTGTCGTCCGGAGGGAGGTGGTTGAATGATCCCAAGATAGCACCGCGGTCGGCGCGTCACGACGAGGAAGCAGTCCTGAATGTACCGGAGGCACTGTCTCTTTGCGGAGGAGAAGAGTTCTGAAACTTTCCGTGGTCCACTCTGTGTCCTGGTACTTGTAGCTGCTGTTCCAGGGAAGGAGGAATCCGGTATCACAACCGCAGCCGCGGCTAAGGCTATGGAGTCTCTCACAGGGGCTGAGCTGCACGAACTGTCAGCGGGTAAGCGTCACACAATGCGGTCAGGGTTTCTTGCCTGTGGTCGCGTCCGGGTGTTGTTCCCCCGTGGTAAGCAGTCACTAATGCTGATGCTTGGTGCAGGGAAGGGTGAACTGGATCGTGGTCAGCTAGGTTTACCTCAGGGAGGGAGCTAACCTTCACCTGCAGTCCCTTCTGTCTTCCCTCAAAAAGCCCCTTGCTCCCGCACTCAGCCCCTTTTATCACAGACCCGCCCTTAGCAGCAGGGGTTACAGATCTGTCCTGGTCAGATACCCCATCCCCTTGCAACATTAGTGACAGTCCCAATGGTTCCGACCCAGAGACATTGTTATCTTTACTGTTCTGGTCCTTCCTCCCACAGGCCTGCTGAGATCTGCCTGCACCTGACAACCGCAGGGATTTTTCCTATTGGTTGCTGACTTTTGTTCACAGTGATCTAAAACCCAATAACGTCAAGGCCAAATTTTGTGCTAAGCATCTCATGTGTTTTTCATTTCCATAAGCCATTATGCTATTCACACTTCATGTATCACACACTGATTTGCTTTAGTGCAATTAAGTGCAACCTTTTCTTTATTTACTACTAGATGGCACAACACTGCATAAGGAATGTGCCCCTCTCCCACCACAGAATCATACAGCCGGGTAGTAACCTCCCCTTCCCCCTCTCATTCATTCTTTGGTTGTGGTGGTTTTGCCCGTATTACACGGGCCAGTAGCGTAGCTACCGGGGGGCAGAGGGGGCAGTCACCCTGGGCCCCGCGCTGTGAGGGGGCCCACCCAGATTTACACTTAACTCTATCTGTGGCAGAGAGGGAGAAGCAATCATCTCCCTGCTCTGCCCCTATGTCCTCTTCTCAGCCACAGGACCTGTGATGAGGTCACAGGAGGGGAGGAGTCGAGGTCACATGATCAGGGACCTCTGACTGTATGCACTATGCAGGACTCTGCTGTGCTGGTTGTCATGGTGCACTGGGTTTGGAGCAGTAGTGTAGCTCTAATTCTTCTGGGTGCACAGGACCTGTGATGAGGTCACAGGAGGGGAGGAGTCGAGGTCACATGATCAGGGGCCTCAGTCTCAGTGTATGCAGGACTCTGCTGTGCTGGTTCTCATGGTGCTGGATGAAGGGAAGTTTCTGTGTGGGGTCAGGAGGGGTTTACAGGGTACATGTAGCAGAGCTGTGTGTCTATGAGGTGTACGGAGCGGAGCCGCGTGTGTACGAGGTGTAAGGAGAGGAGCCGTGTGTGTACGAGGTGTACGGAGAGGAGCCGTGTGTGTACGAGGTGTACGGAGCCGAGCCACAAGTGTACGGAGCGGAGCCGTGTGTGTACGAGGTATACTGAGCCGAGCCACAAGTGTACGAGGTATACGGAGCAGAGCCGTGTGTGTACGAGGTGTACGGAGAGGAGCCGTGTGTGTACGAGGTATACTGAGCCGAGCCACAAGTGTACGAGGTGTACGGAGCGGAGCCGTGTGTGTACGAGGTGTACGTAGAGGAGCCGTGTGTGTAAGAGGTATACTGAGCAGAGCCACATGTGTACGAGATGTACGGAGCGGAGCCGTGTGTGTGCGAGGTGCACGGAGAAGAGCCGTGTGTGTACGAGGTATACTGAGCAGAGCCACATGTGTACGAGGTGTACGGAGCGGAGCCGGGTGTGTACGAGGTGTACAGAGCTGCATGTGTACGAGGTGTACGGAGGGGAGCCGTGTGTGTACGAGGTGTACTGAGCAGAGTCACATGTGTACGGAGCGGAGCCGCGTGTGAACGAGGTGTACGGAGCGGGGCCACATGTGTGCGAGGTGTACGGAGCAGAGCCGTGTGTGTACGATGCATAGAAAGCAGAACCCTGTGTGTATGAGGTGTGCGGAGCTATGCGTGTACAAGGTGTATGGTGGGGAGCAGTCATACCTCCCAACCGTCTCGATTTTGAGAGAAAGTCTGCCCCGTTCGGGAGCTTACTTTTCCCGCGGACACAAGAGTACACGGCAGAGCCCCGAGGAGCACTTTAAAATTTGCACGTGACGTTCCACCGAAAGTGACGTGCTGGAAGCTGACCGGAAATTAGGTAATTTCGGGAGGAGATTGTGATGGAACCATGGAGGCACCTCAGGGAATGCTTCAGATCCATTACCGTCTCCTCCGACAGCGGGATCGCCTTGGACTTGGGATGTCGGCCATGTGAGTGGATCATGATATGTCCTGCACTGGGAGGCTCAGGTGGGCACTGCAATGGGAGCCAGGCTCCTATAGTATCTTTATAGAATCTTTCGTTCTCTCTCTGTTTCTTTATCTCTCTCTGTTCTTTTTTTCTTTCTTTCCCCTCTTCCTTTCTCTCTCTGTTCTTTCTTTCTCTCTCTTCTTTCCCCTCTTTCTTTCTCTTTCTGTTCTTTCTCTCGTTCTGATCTTTCTCTCTCTCTGTTCTTTCTTTCTTTCTCTCTGTTCTTTCTTTCTCTCTCTGTTCTTTCTTTCTGTTCTTTCTTTCCCCTCTTTCTTTCTCTCTAATCTTTTTTCTTTCTCCCTCTAATCTTTCTTTCTCTCTCGGTTATTTCTTTCTCTCTCTCTGTTCTTCCTTTCTCTCTCTGTTCTTTCTTTCTGTTCTTTCTTTCTCTCTCACTGTTCTTTCTTTCCTCTTTCTCTCTCTCTGTTCTTTCTCTCTCTCTCTTTCTCTGTACTTTCTTGCTTTCTCTATAATGGTGCCCCCTTCATATGGTATAATACAGCCCCCCCAAAAAATAGAATGTAGCCCCTTCAGAATATAATGCAGCACCCCTCATAGAGTACTATGCTGCCCCCCTCATGGGGTGTCATGCTGCCCTCCCTTATATGGGATATCATGCTGCCTCCCTCATGTGGGGTATCATACTAGCCCCCTCATATGGGGTATCATGCTGCCCCCCATCATACAGGGTATCATGCTGCCCCCTCCTCATATGGGGTATATCATGCTGCCCCCTCATACGGGTATTATGCTGCCCCCCCATATGGGGTATCATAATCATGCAACCAGGACTCACTATATAAATGTAAAAAAAAAACTATACTCACCTCTCCTCCTCACTCCCACGCTGATTTCGGCGGCGGCTCTGCTCTGATGTCAGGAGCTGCATGGCAGTCAGACTGGCACACAGCGGGGATGCGATGAAGTGACATCATCGCACACCCGCTGTGTGTCAGAGGAAGAGGGCAATGATGGGAGAGGGAGCGTCATGTGACGCTCTCTCTTCCATTATTGCGGTGTGCACTGAGGGGCTGCGCTGACGCCGCAATAATGGACTATATATATATATATATATATATATATTATTTTTGGCAACAGCGCGGTCATCTGCTGAGGTTCTCTGGTTAGGGGCCCACTCAGAAGTTTCGCCCCCCCTGAACCAAAACCCTAGCTACGCCTCTGACACAGGCCAATGGGAGTGTTTGGACATCTCAGCCCCCTCCTCCGGCAATATTTGGGTATTTAGGGTCAGAGACGATGAGGATCCTCCTCTTTCCCTTTTGGGTCCCGGAGGTGCTCGTCCCTCCCTCTCTGCCTTTTTTGTAAGGGCAATTAATACTTGTTTCCTTACAGATACAAAGTCACAGCGGCTGTTTCAACAAAGGAAGCAATGGAATGGTGAGGCTAAGTAGGCTGACTTGCCTGCAGATGTTCCAGGGCATTTGGATACTGGCCGTTGTGAGTTTTAAAAGTGCTTCCTTTTATCGTTATTGTTATATATATTTATATAAAAGAAATTACAAGCTGTGACCCTCAACCAGCAATTACTTGTGTTTGTCTCATTATTATTGATAACCTAGTTTTGGGAAGGGTAGGGTGAAAGATGTTATTGGGGATTTTGGCTTTAACTAGCTACGATTAGGTATAACAAATTATAATTATTACATCTATATATATATATATATATATATATATATATAAAAAAAAAGCTGAGTGTAGAGCCCCACCCACTCCACATAGCCACATTCACTATAATATCCCACATCATCCCGTCAGCAGGCTACCGGACTACTACCCCTAATATCCCACATCGTCCCGTCAGCCAGAGCCACCGGACTACTACCCCTAATATCCCACATCGTCCCGTCAGCCAGAACCACCCAACTACTACCCCTAATATCCCATATCATCCCATCAGCCAGAGCCACCGGACTACTACCCCTAATATCCCACATCGTCCCATCAGCCAGAACCACCCAACTACTACCCCTAATATCCCATATCATCCCATCAGCCAGAGCCACCGGACTACTACCCCTAATATCCCACATCATCCCGTCAGCCAGAGCCACCGGACTATTACTCCTAATATCCCATGTCATCCCATCAGCCAGAGCCACCTGACTACTACCCCTAATATCCCACATCATCCCGTCAGCCAGAGCCACCGAACTACTACCCCTAATATCCCACATCATCCCGTCAGCCAGAGCCACCGGACTACTACCCCTAATATCCCACATCATCCCGTCAGAGCCACCGGACTACTGCCCCTTATATCCCACATCATCCTGTCAGAGCCAACAGGCTACTACCACTAATATCCCACATCATCCTGTCAGCCAGAGCCACCGGACTACTACCCCTAATATTCCACATCGTCCCATCAGCCAGAACCACCCGACTACTACCCCTAATATCCCACATCATCCCATAAGCCAGAGCCACCGGACTACTACCACTAATATCCCACATCATCCTGTCAAAGCAACCAGACTACTACACCTAATATCCCACATCATCCCATCAGCCAGAGCCACCGGACTACTACCCCTAATATCCCACATCATCCTGTCAGCCAGAGCCACCGAACTACTACCCCTAATATCCCACATCATCCCGTCAGCCAGAGCCACCGGACTACTACCCCTAATATCCCACATCATCCCGTCAGAGCCACCGGACTACTGCCCCTTATATCCCACATCATCCTGTCAGAGCCAACAGACTACTACCACTAGTATCCCACATCATCCTGTCAGCCAGAGCCACCGAACAACTGCCCCTAATATCCCACATCATCCTGTCAGAGCCACCGGACTACTACCCCTAATATCCCACATCATCCCGTCAGAGCCACCAGACTACTACCACTAATATCCCGTATCATCCTGTCAGCCAGAGCCACCTGACTACTACCCCTAATATCCCACAACATCCCCTCAGCCAGAGCCACTGGACTACTACCACTAATGTCCCACATCATCCTGTCACAGCCGCCGGACTACTACCACTAATATCCCACATCATCCCGTCAGCCAGAGCTACCGGACTACTACCCATAATATCTCACATCATTCCATCAGAGCCACCCGACTACTACCTCTAATATTCCACATCACTCTGTCAGCCAGAGCCACCGGACTACTACCACTAATATCCCACATCATCCTGTCAGAGCCACCAGACTACTACCCCTAATATTCTACATCATCCTATCAGAGCCACCTGACTGCTACCCCTAATATCCCACATCATCCCATCAGCCAGAACCACCGGAATACTACCCCTACTAACCCACAGCATCCCGTCAGCCAGAGCCAGCGGACTACTACCCCAATATCCCACATCATCCCGTCCAGAGCCACCTGACTACTACCCCTAATATCCCACATCATTCCATCAGCCAGAGCCACCTGACTACTACCCCTAATATCCCACATCATCCCGTCAGCCACAGCCACCGGACTACTACCCCTACTAACCCACATCATCCCGTCAGCCAGAGCCACCGTACTACTACTCCTAATATCCCACATCATCCCATCAGCCAGAGCCACCAGATAGCCACCACTAATATCCCACATCATCCTGTCAGAGCCACCGGACTACTACCCCCGCCGGACTACTACCACTAATATCCCACATCATCCTGTCAGAGCCACAGGACTACTACCCCTAATAACCCACATCATCCCATCAGCCAGAGCCACCGGACTACTACCACTAATATCCCACATCATCCCGTCAGCCAGAGCCACCGGACTACTACCCCTAATATCCCACATCGTCCCATCAGCCAGAACCACCCGACTACTACCCCTAATATCCCACATCATCCCATCAGCCAGAGCCACCGGACTACTACCACTAATATCCCACATCATCCTGTCAAAGCAACCAGACTACTACACCTAATATCCCACATCATCCCATCAGCCAGAGCCACCGGACTACTACCCCTAATATCCCACATCATCCTGTCAGCCAGAGCCACCGCACTACTACCCCTAATATCCCACATCATCCTGTCAAAGCAACCAGACTACTACACCTAATATCCCACATCATCCCTTCAGCCAGAGCCACCGGACTACTACCCCTAATATCCCACATCATCCCCTCAGCCAGAGCCACTGGACTACTACCACTAATGTCCCACATCATCCTGTCACAGCCGCCGGACTACTACCCCTAATATCCCACATCATCCCATCAGCCAGAACCACCGGAATACTACCCCTACTAACCCACAGCATCCCGTCAGCCAGAGCCAGCGGACTACTACCCCTAATATCCCACATCATCCCGTCCAGAGCCACCTGACTACTACCCCTAATATCCCACATCATTCCATCAGCCAGAGCCACCTGACTACTACCCCTAATATCCCACATCATCCCGTCAGCCACAGCCACCGGACTACTACCCCTACTAACCCACATCATCCCGTCAGCCAGAGCCACCGTACTACTACTACTAATATCCCACATCATCCCATCAGCCAGAGCCACCAGATAGCTACCACTAATATCCCACATCATCCTGTCAGAGCCACCGGACTACTACCCCCGCCGGACTACTACCACTAATATCCCACATCATCCTGTCAGAGCCACCGGACTACTACCCCTAATAACCCACATCATCCCATCAGCCAGAGCCACCGGACTACTACCACTAATATCCCACATCATCCCGTCAGCCTGGGGTCAGAACCAGAGCGCTGAGTGGAGCTGTCCTAACTTCCATACCGGGGATCCTTTTTCGAGAGGCCTTGTGTCAGAACCAGACCGCTGAGTGGATTTGCCCTGACTTCCATACCAATGATCCCTTTAATGGAAGCCTGGGGTGAGAATCAGAGGGCTGAGGGATTTACCCTAACTTCCATACCGGAGATCCCTTTAAGAAAGGCCTGGGGTCAGTACCAAAGGGCAGAGTGGATTTGCCCTCACTTCCATACCGGGGATCCCTTTAAGAGGGGCCTGGGGTCAGAACCAGAGCGCTGAGTGGAATTGCCCTAACTTCCATACCAATGATGCCTTTAAGAGAGACGGGGTCAGAACCAGAGCGCTGAGTGGAATTTCCCTAATGTCCATATTGGGGATCCCTTTAAGAGAGCCTTTGATCAGAACCAGAGCGCTGAGGGATTTGCCCTAACTTCCTTACAGGAGATCCCTTTAAGAGAGCATAGGGTCAGTACCAGAGCATTTGAAGGCAATTGCCCTGACTTCAATACTGAGGATCCCTTTAAGCGAGGCCTGGGGTTAGAACCAAAGCGCTGGATGGAATTGCCCTGACTTCCATACCAATGATCCCTTTAATAGAAGCCTGGGGTCAGAATCAGAACGCTGAGGGATTTGCCCTTAACTTCCATACTGGAGATCCCTTTAAGAGGGGCCTGGGATTAGTACCAAAGAGCAGAATGGATTTGCCCTCACATACGTACCAGCAATCCCTTTAAGAGGGGCCTGGGGTCAGAACCAGAGCGCTTAGTGGAATTGCCCTAAATTCCATACCAATGATCCCTTTAAGAGACCCTGGGGTCAGAACAGTGGAACAGACCTAACTTCCATACCGGGGATCCCTTTAAGAGAGGCCAAGGGTCAAAACCAAAGCCCTGGATGGATTTGCCCTGACTTCGATACCAATGATCCCTTTAATAGAAAGCATAAAAAACCTTGGTGGCAGAAAAAACGCCAATTGGCAAAATGCCAATATTCCCTCAGCAGGGAAGCACAATACCCGCTCAAATAAGACATATGTGCAGGAGGAAAATAGAGCTACTAGGTACAAATATACATGTAAAAATATATATCATTTTATTAGACAAATATTCAGAACATACAAAAATATCATTGCATACGATTTAGGACATAAGATTGCAGCAGGAAAAAACCGAGGTGCATCACAGGGGGAACAATGGTGACCAAAATACACCTGAATGTCACATTGGTGAATGGATACAGGCAAATAAATGCACCAATTAAAGATATTAGCAACAGGGGAGAGCTCATAAAAAGCGGACTCGTTTGTGGATCGGAACAATATGTTAATAACATTACTAGCAAGTGCATGTCATGAAATGGAGTTCTAATGGGCTGTCCATGCCAACCAAAGCTCACAACCGGCATACACAAGGAGACCAGGAGGAAACTGAGAACTCACCAGGTAAGTGAAGGGCACCAAATGAAGACCCAAGGACCAGGTATTAGAGCATTTATTTGCCTGTATCCATTCACCAATGTGACATTCAGGTGTATTTTGGGCACCATTGTTCCCCCTGTGATACACCTCGGTTTTTTCCTGCTGCAATCTTATGTCCTAAATCGTATGCAATGATATATTTCTATGTTCTGAATATTTGTCTAATAAAATGATATATATTTTTACATTTATATTTCTACCTAGTAGCTCAATTTTCCTCCTGCACATATCCCTTTAATAGAAGCCTGGGGTCAGAATCAGAGCACTGAGGGATTTGCCCTAACTTCCATACTGGGGATCCCTTTAAGAGGGAAGATGTGCCTATGGGATGGAGGATGTGTGATGGGGATATGGACACGGGAGGGGGTGATTCATTTCTGTCATGTTCTCTCTGCTCCTTTCTGGGGGCCAGACAATGGCTGGGAGCGTATTTTCCTGGGGATGCTAGATTTCTCCCACCCAGTCAGTGTCTGCTGAGGTGTTGTGGAGTGGGAAAACTGTTGCTCATAGCAACCAATCACAGCTCAACTTCATTTAAACAGCTTTGGTGAAATGAAAGATGCTTAGTGATTGGTTCAAAGGAAAACTGTTGCTCATAGCAACCAATTACAGCTCAGCTTCTTTTACACAGCTCTGGTGAAATGAAAGATGCTTTGTGATTGGTTGGTGATACACACATACACACATACATTCAATTTTATATATATAGATGTTGCTTTTGGTATGCACTAGTTCAGACTAGCTCTTTGTTCGGTCAGTTTTCCATTATTATGTACTGTTTTTCTGACTGAGCACTCCGCCCTTCACCAAGCTGTGATCGTAATTACATCCAATCACATTTGGTTCTGACCTTCCAATAAATATAGGTTTTACCAAGTTATTAGCCAGATGTAAGTGTTCACACTAGGCAATTAGGTCAGGGACCCATCCGAACCATGAGATTACCTTGACGTTGGTGAATGGGCTCACAATTTTTGGCCAAATTTTGTGCTAAGCATTCCATGTTATTTCATTTTCATAAGCCATTATGCTATTCACACATCATGTATCACACATTGATTTGCTTTAGTGCAATTAAGTGCAACCTTTGCATTATTTACTACTAGCTAAACAGCCTGGCGTTGCCCGGGCATAGTAACTAGCAATGGCTAGTTATAACAAATTATAATGAGTATATCTATGCATACTGTATATATATATATATATATATATATATATAAAACTGAGTGTATAGCCCCGCCCACTCTGCATAGCCACATTCACTATAATATCCCTAATATCCCACATCAACCCATCAGCCAGAGCCATCGGACTACTACCTCTAATATCCCTCATCATCCTGTCAGCCAGAGCCACCAGACAACTACACCTAATATCTCACATCATTCCATCAGCCAGAGCCACCGGACTACAACCACTAATATCCTATATCATCCTGTCAGAGCCACCGGACTACTACCCCTAATATCCAACATCATCCCATCAGCCAGAGCCACCAGACTAATAACCCTAATATACCACATCATCCCGCCAGCCAGAGCCACCGGATTACTACCCCTAATATCCCACATCAGCTTGTCAGAGCCACCTGACTACTACCCCTAATATCCCACATCATCCTGTGAGCCAGAGCCACCGGATTACTACCCCTAATATCCCACATCATCCCATGAAAGCTACCGAACTACTACCACTAATATCCCACATCATCCCGTCAGCCTGGGGTCAGAACCAGAGCGCTGAGTGGAATGGACCTAACTTCCATGCCGGGGATCCCTTTAAGAGAGGCCTGGGGTCAGAACCAGAGTGCTGAGTGGATTTTCCCTGACTTCCATACCGGGGATCCCTTTAAGAGGGGTCTGGGGTCAGAACCAGAGCACAGAGTTGATTTGTCCTCACTTCCATACCGAGGATCCCTTTAAGAGGGGCCTGGGGTCAGAACCAGAGCACAGAGTGGATTTTCCCTCACTTCCATACCTTTAAGAGACCCTGGGGTCAGAACCAGAGTGCTGAGTGAAACGGTCCTAGCTTCCATACCGGGGATCCCTTTAAGAGAGGCCTGGGGTCAGAACCAGAGTGCTGAGTGGATTTGCCCTTGGGTCAGAACCAGAGTGCTGAGTGGATTTGCACTCACTTCTATACCAGTGATCACATTAAGAGAGGCCTGGCGTCAGAACCAGAGTGCTGAATGGATTTGCCCTGACTTCCATACCAATGATCCCTTTAATAGAAGCCTGGGGTCAGAATCAGAGTGCTGAGGGATTTACCCTAACTTCCATACTGGAGATCCCTTTAAGAGGGAAGATGTGTCTATGGGACTATGGGATGGAGGATGTTTGATGGGTATATAGGCACAGGAGGGGGTGATTCATTTCTGTCATATGCTCTCTGCTCCTTTCTGGGTGGAAGACAATGGCTGGGAGCTTATGTTCCCGGGGATGCTAGATTTCTCCCACCCGGTCAGTGTCTGCTGAGGTGTTGTGGAGTGGGAAAACTGTAGCTGATAGCAACCAATCACAGCTCAGCTTCTTTTAAACAGCTTTGGTGAAATGAAAGATAATTATTGATTGGGTGAGGCTATGTGGAGTGGGCGTGGCTGATACACACATACATACACACATACATTCATTTTTATATACAGTATATTTATAGATGTTAGCTGTTTTTGGTATGTACTAGTGATTTTCAATGTTGGCCATGTCCGTACGCCGTGAAAAAGATTGAGCAAGCTCGATCTTTTATCATGGCCGCAAATACGGCCCTCATGGCCATACGGCACACGGCGCACCGTGGAATTTTTGTGGGCCGATTTTGCGGCCCCATGAAAATCTTTTGGGGCCCAAAAATTGGCCCGAAAAACCACAGTAAATGTAAAAGCAGCCTAACATATATCTATATTTTTTATATATATGATAATACTTTTACATGATTCTTAAGAGAATCTGATGCTTGGCTAAAACAATCTGCAATATGTACAATTTACATGGACCAATTTATGCTGTAATATTTCCTTTTTTTTTTTACTACTTTTATACATTCTTGTGGTTTGTTTTTTCCATTATTGGAAATTATGTTACATGACGTCTTTCTCCCTCACAATTTATTAATTACATTTTGCCTGCTCAGACCAAATTTTCCTGTCCACACGTATTGTCACCTGGAAGTATAGGATGCTTCAAAGTCAAACATACTGACTACGAGTCCATAAGGTAGAACCGAAGAGAATCCGTGTGCCACCCTACAGTTCCAGTGCATGATGGCGGTGCACTAACAGAAGCAAAACAAAATAAACAAAAACAGAAAAAAGAAACAGAAAATAGGCTCCATATAAGACTATCTCAGCATAATGAGCGTCTTACTTCATTATTTCTAGATGGAATGGAGACCAAGGATGATGGGAGCTTTTAAGCAAATTGATGGCCCACGGTCAAACATGAACACATGGCATTTTGCATCAAGGTTAAGGTAAATTAAAAAGGAAAAAAATTCAATTTTTTTTCTTCCTTAAGTCAAATTGCACACCAAGGTATTGTAATGGCAGATTGAAAACAAGGTATCGTAGGATGAAATTTTCCCAGTTCCTGGGGAAAAAAAAAAACACAAGCATCAAATTTACTTTTGGCTAAATGTTCGTCATAGGAAACTTCCCAAGGGAAAGTTTAAAGTAACCGCAGTCATATCCACTTCATGTTAATCCACTAGGGAAAAGCCCCATTAGTTTTTGAGTCCAGGATATCAACTCAATAGTCATCGTGTTCACCAATTACACAGAATTAAAGTCCAGTAATTTGACACATCTGCTGAGCACCTCACCACAAACTACCTTGGAAAGACAAGATCTGTGTCATTTCCAAGGTGGAAGCTCACAAATCTGGCGGATAATTCAGATGTATTATGGCCTGCAGACCCCAGGAATCCTCTCCAGGTTTATCCTGTCTTCTAAACTCATTTACATTTTTTTTGTGGAAGATCATTAATACTCGTTTCTATAGACATAGTAATGAGTTATTAGATAAATGTGCTTTAAATAAGAGATGATATGCTGGTCCCCAGTGGCTCCACAGTAAGGTTGGGGTCACCGCACTCTTGGTATTCATAGACGGTTGGGCACCATCTGGTTTAGGCTCAGATGAAAAATTAATATGTTGCCCATTCTATGGGTAAATGAATTTCTAAGGAAAATCACAAAAATATTTGATGCAGACCTTTACAGAGCAAACACCCTATTATTTACATAACTGGCCAAGTCAAGTTTTCAGGATCTGGAAACCTCCATTATAATAACAATCTACTCTTGCTATTGGAGTAGGGTCCAAACCGAGAAAAACAACTTCTGTTATCTCCATCTGCCCCACAAGTCCTTATAGACTGGAGTTGTCCTTCTGGGACAACAATTTTAAGGCATTTTCAGAGTATCTAGATGCCATCATGAGTAACAAAGCACAACCAGAAACTTTTTGGGATACCAAAAATGTTTTATAAGGTGGATGTGGAAAAAGTTGAGTGATGAAATTCCAAAATTGCTTCTACTGAGTCCTCAGCTGGTGTATGGCGCTTGGTGATTCTTACTTAGCTCCAGTGTTTCAGGGGTCAAAATAAAATGAAACAAAATATGTATCTTGTTGGATGGTGGAAATTAAAGAAAAAGACTGATTGAGGGTAAATACAAAGGATTGGCAATTAATGTCAGTTGGTGGTGATCCAACCTTTGGGAGTCATGGGAGGGAAGATGTCATGGTGACAGCTGTGAATGGAGCCGAGTTTTCCTTACATGATGTGTTCTGCATAAGTAGACATCACATGTTTTAGTTGGGCAAGAGTCCAACATTTTTTGTTCAATGTTGCCCTTTACCAGATTTCTTAAAGGGTTATTCCCAATTCAGTAAGTTATCACCTATCCACAGGATTGATCATAGCTTGCTGATCACTGGAAATGCAACTGGTGGGATCTTTACGGATCCCTCAAAATGATAAAATGGAGTGGTGACTGTTAGTATTGAGCATTCCGATACTGCAAATATCGGGTATCGGCCGATATTCGCGGTATCGGAATTCCGATACTGAGTTACGATACTTTTGGCATATCGAATACTGGAATCGGAAGTTCCCATAATGCTATGAGCCAGTTTGATTTGATTCAGCCAATGAGGAATCCTAAGGAGTGTGGGCACATCCTGTTAGGCATGTAGGCATGTTAACTAATGGCATGGCTATGATTGGCTGCTGAAATGATGTCATGATGCACTATAAAAGCCGCCGCCGCCATTTTGGGTTCACTCTGCTGTGAATTCAGTTAGGGACAGGACGCTGCTCTTCTGACTCTGAGGGACAGTTAAGGTACTGTCACACTAAGCGATATCGCTAGCAATATCGCTATAACTTGTGACGTTATAGCGATATTGCTAGCGATATCGCTATGTCTGATACTTACCTACGACCTGCTCCCCCCGCTGGTTATCGCTGATCGCGCGAGAATGTTCAGGACCGCTTCTCGTCGTCTTCTTCCTGCGGCGCTTCCTGTGGAGAGCCGAGCGACGAGCGTGGAGCCGGGCGGGAGGATGCAGGATCGCCTAGTGTAACAGGTAAGTAGCGACCCCCGTCCCCAGCGATGTCGCTGGTGAGATCTGCCTGTGTGGCAGCTCACTAGCGACCACTTAGCGATGTACCAGCGATCCTGACCGCTTCATATCGCTGGTCGGGATCGCTGGTATATCGCTAAGTGTGACAGTACCTTTAGAGAAAGCGATTTGCTATATTGTACTTTACCCAGGCTACTTTAGCAACCCCTGTGTGAAGCTTTTTTTTGCCTTGCAGCGCTGTTCACAGCTGTCTGCAAGATCTGTGTGTGTGAGTGCAGCTCACGGTGTAGTGTGTTCTGCAGCCACCTCTGGTTGTAGGCCGCTCAGCGTGCGTCACTGCCTCATACATATTTTTTTTTTTATTGCTGCTCATTTTTACTGATTTCTCCTATTACTGTGCATCCATCCGTATCCATCTACATTGGTTGCAAACACTATATAGGAGTAGATAGTGGAGCCTTTCTGCAGCCTTTCAGTGCTAGTGCACAGTTCTCTGCACTGTTCACGGCTGTCTGTGAGGTCTCTGTGTGTGAGTACAGCTCACGCTGTAGTGTGTTCTGCAGCCATCTCTGGTTGTAGTCCACTCAGCGTACGTCACTGCCTCATACATTGTCCTTTTTTGCTGTAGTGCTGCTTATTTTTTCTGAATTTCTCCTATTAGTGTGCTTCCATCCGTATCCAGCTAGATTGGTTGCAAACACTATATAGGAGTAGATAGAGGAGCCTTTTTTGCTGGCTTGTGCCCTGCAGCCCCAGCCAGATTTGTATTAGCCTATTTTTTGGAGCCTCATCTATTGCATTGTAGGTTACCTTCCTGCATTGTAATAGCTCCAAAAAGGTTGTGATACTATCGCTTTTACATCTTTGGTCACATCCTTTTTGTTTTTTTGAAAAAAAACATGTAAATAAAGTTCACCAAACACTCCACTTTACAGTTGTGTAGGCCACATTAGCTCATATTAAAGTGTAGTCCACACACTTTATAAAATTAGTGTTTCTTATACCTGTTAGCAGCTGTTCAGGAATAAGCACACTAAGCCCTTAGTACTTTTCTGCCTATCTTTATCAGTCTACCAAGATGAAGAAGGCAGGGAGTAAGGCACGTGGTCATGGGCGTGGAGTTTCAGCAGGGAGAGGACGTGGGGATTCTGTGCCTGCTGCGGGCACCAGTGACTCAGCATCCCCCAGTTTTAACAGGGAACAGTCCTTTATGCGCAGCTTTGTAGGAGCTCGCCGTACCCCACTGCTGCGGGAGGAACAAATTGAAGCCGTTGTCGTATGGATGGCAGCTAACGTATCGACTTCAATTACTTCCACATCCTCTCAGGTCCAGAGCACTGAAGAGCAACCATCTGTCTCTTCACCACCTGCCAAATTGTCCAGGCAGTCAGAGAGCCCTGGACAGGAGCCATCTCATTCTCTACTTCTGTTCTCTGAATCTCTTGGCTTGGAAAGAGGGGGCCAGCCAAGCCGCATTCTAGAATGTGAAGAAGAGGGAGTATGCAGTGATGCGCAACAGCTTTGTCTCTCTGAATCTGAAGAGGCGGGTGGGCCAGTGCCTATGGTCAGCACACCTCAGTACGCATCTGATGCTGAGACTCAGGTGCCACTTTCTGGTGCATACTTTGCTGGCGAGACTACCCAGGAGAAGCAGGTGTTTGAAGAGGGTAGTGTATATGATGAGGTCCTTGACCCATCATGGCGTGAGGAACAGGAAGGTGGTGGGAGCAGCTCTGAGGAAGAGATTCCCCGAACGGCCAAGACAGGCGGGAGAGGGAGGGGGCAGACTTGGTTGCCTGTAGCCTCCACTTCGGCACCCAGCATTCCTCTTCCAAAACCCAAAACGGGCGCTCCCAGAACTTGCAGTGCGTGGTCCTTTTTTGACACAGTTGCAGATGACATTTGCTTTGTCAAATGCAAGCTGTGTAATCAGAAAGTCAAAAGAGGGAAAAGTATCAGCAACCTCAATACCACAAATATGTGGAAACATGTGCGGACCAAGCACGTGGTGGAGTTACAAAGACACACTGAAGACGTAAGCCAACCTACAGTACCACTTCTTCAGCTCGTGTTGTAGCCTCTTCCTCCAGCTCACACACACAGCTGGTTCGGCTTCCTCACCGGATCCCCATGGAAGAACCTCTGGCACTGTTGTACAGAGACCCAGTGTAATTACACCCACAGCACCACGCTCCCTGTCATCCTCACACTCCCAGGCCACTCTACAGCCATCGGTAGCACAGGCATGGGAGAAAAGGCGGCCATACTTGACAAACCATCCCTGAGCACAGGCTCTGAATGCTGGCATTGCAAAACTATTGGCCCATGAAATGCTCTCATTCAGGCGGGTGGAGACTGGCACCTTCCGTAACTTCATGGCATTGACAGTCCCACAATACAATGTGCCCAGCCACTTTTATTTCAGCAGGCAAGCCGTCCCTGCCCTGCAAAAGCATGTGGAGGGAAAAATTAAACATGCGCTACTAAACGCCATCAGTAGCAAGGTCCACCTGACCACCGATGCGTGGACCAGTAACCATTGACAGGGAAGATACCTTTCCCTCACTGCCCATTGGGTAAATGTTGTGGAGCCGGGTACAGATCTTAAGTGGCGCTGTACGTGTTCTGCCAACTCCAAGGATTGCAGGAATCCAGTCTGTACACATTGACTCCTCCTCATACTCCAGTTCCTCAGAATCAGCGCTGCAGGAGCCATCGCGGTCTACCTCCACATGGACCCGTGAACACTTACCTGTTACGACCGATATGAGCACAGCCATGGCCAAACTTTAACAGGCCGTACTGAAATTAATTTCTTTGGGGAATCGAAGCCACACAGCGCAGGAGATTTGGAATGCCATCAAGCAGGAGAGCGACGTGTGGTTTCTGCCAGCGAATCTCCAGCCAGGCTTGGTAGTGTGTGACAATGGCTGAAATCTGGTGGCAGCTCAGGGCCTGGGCAACCTCACTCACATCCCATGTCTGGCACATATGCTCAACTTGGTCGTGCAGAGTTTTTTGAGGTACTATCCGGATCTTGATGCACTGCTGCACAAGGTCCGCATAGATTGCACTCACTTGCGGCGTTCCAGCATGGCAAGATTGCTCATTGCAGCTCTGCAGCACCAATTCCGCCTTCCGGAACATCGCATCATATGTGACCTACCCACCGGGTGGAATTCAACTTTACATATGTTGGAGCGGTTGTGTGAGCAGCAGGCAGCAGTAATGGAGTACCAGCTGCATCAGGCGCAAACAAGTCGCACTGCTCGCCGTTCACACTTCACCACCACTGAGTGGGCCTCTATGAAGCACATCTGCCACGTTTTGCGTGCCTTTGATGATTCCACGTCGATGGCGAGTGCAGATGATGCACTAGTGAGCATGACTGTCCCCCTTATCTGCCTGCTTCAAAAAACACTGCAAGCACTAAGGGAGGAGGTTTTGGAAGAGGTGGAGGATGAGGAGTCACAAATGCCATCTGCTTCTGGACAGTCTGCGCAACGTGGTTCCTCACAAAGGCCTAGGCAGGGGACACTTTGTGAGGAGGATGAGGAAGAGTCAATGGAGGAGGAAGACATCTCTCCAGAGGAGGTAGGTACACAATGCTCTAGCATTAAGTATGTAGAGCGAGGGTGGGGTGATGCAGAGCAGGCAGAGATGACGCCTCAAGCAGGGGACAGCGTTTCTTGGCCAGTTGGGAGTCTGCAGCACATGGTTGATTTCATGCTGCAGTGCCTGAGAAATGACCGCCGCATCGCCCACATTCTCAACACGGCTGATTATTGGGTGTACACCCTCCTAGGTCCTCGCTACCGGGACAACTTACAAAGCCTCTTAACACTGTTGAACCGGGAGCGTAAAATGCGGGAGTACCAAGACACACTGGCGCATTCCATCATGTTCTCCATTCCACCCGAGAGCAGTGCTGCTAGTGCTTTACAAAGCAGCTCTGTGCATCGAGGCAGTGGAGGAAGCTCTGCACAAAGAGGGAGCAGAGGCAGCGCCTCAGCACAAGGCAAGACCAGTATGGCTCAAATGTGGCAAAGTTTTGTGTGCCCGCCACAAATGTCTACACCATCACAGACGGCTCCAGTCAGCAGGATTCAACGTTTCCGTCAGATGGTGACAGACTACATGTCTTGCCCTCTCAGTGTACTCCCAGACGGCTCTTCCCCCTTCAAGTTTTGGGTCTCTAAGCTGGACACATGGCAAGAGCTTAGCCAGTATGCACTGGAGGTGCTAGCTTACCCTGCTGCTAGTGTATTATCGGAACGCGTCTTTAGTGCCACAGGTGGTGTACTGTTGTGAGTTCATTTTTCCCCTCACCATTGAGGTCTGATGAACTCCCTCCTCTAGTGAAAGAAGGTAGTGAGACTGATTACCAAACACCTGGGCAGCTGGATGATGACTGGGTGGCTGGAATTGAGGACTGGATATAAGGCTGCCGACGCCCTTCTTCCTGGCTGGTGATTTTCCTGCTGGATTCGTGGAGACCAGTCTGATTCCTGCATCTCAAAGCTAAGTTTTTCTGCTCTGCTTTGTACTCTTCAGTTTTGTTTTTGTTTTTCCTTGTTTTTTGGGAGTTCTGCCATTCCTGGCCGGGGTTGAGCTGGATTCCATTTTTGTCTCTGATCTGTTGATATTTTGCTCTGTCTTCAAAATATACCTGAGTGCTGATATAGTCTTTTGAAGCCTAGCGACTTCAGGGCCTGTTTTTCCTATCAGTCGGTTGGCTCATTTTGATAGGGTTTTTGCGGATGGCAGACAGCAGCTTTCCTATCCTGTCCTATGTAGTTAGCTTGGGCCCCATCATTTGCTCAACCTATCTTTCTATCTGTGTTAGTGTTTTCATCTTGCTTCACCGTCATTATATGTTGGGGGCTGCCTATTGCTTTGGGGTCTGCTCTGGGGCAGTTTAGTTTTTCCCTTTTCTGTCTTTAGGCTATATAGTTCTCCGGCTGTGATCGAGGGGTCTAGGGCACCGTAGGAACCCCCCACTGCTACTGCTAGTTGTTGTGGATAGGTTCAGGGGTCTGCAATCCGATAGCTGAAAACCTCTCTGGTTTTTCTGGACTTAGCTGGTATTTTGTTTTTTCCTCCTTCGGTAACTCATCATAACAGAATCACCAGCCATACCGCAGATCCTAGGGTACTCAATAGCAGGAGAGAATTGTAAAAAAAAAAAAAGTGTCAGAATTTTTTTTTTGTGTGCATATTTTTTCCTCTATATCTCTGAGGCCGTAGGGGGAATTTTTCTCTCAATGGAGATGAAGCAATTGTCCGATCGTGTGGAGCAGCTCGCTGCTGAAGTGCGGGGAATTTCCGCCTATCTTGCTCATTCACATGCTGCTGAACCAAAGATTCCCTTCTCCTGATGTATTTTTGGGGGATCGGTCTAAATTCTTGAATTTCAAGAATAATTGTAAATTATTTTTTGCCTTGAAGCCTAACTCGTCGGGGAACTCCACGCAGCAGGTTAAAATTGTCATCTCTTTGCTGCGCGGCGATCCCCAGGATTGGGCGTTTTCTTTGAAACCTGATGATCCTATTCTGAATAATATGAGCGCATTTTTTCAAGCCTTGGGGTTGTTGTATGATGAACCTAATGCTATTGATCAGGCTGAAAAGACTCTGTTGGCATTAAGCCAGGGTCGGGATTCGGCAGAGTTGTACTGTCAAAAATTCCGAAAGTGGGCGGTCCTTACTACCTGGAATGATGGTGCCTTGGCAGCCCTCTTTCGGAAGGGTTTGTCAGAAACTGTAAAAGATACTATGGTGGGATTTCCAGTTCCCTCTGGTCTTGACGATTCTATGTCATTAGCCATTCAGGTGGATCGGCGTTTACGTGAACGCAAAACTACATGAGAGATGTTACCACCTGTTGAACAAATGTCTGAACCTATGCAATGTGATAGAGTTTTGTCTAGGACGCAACGTCAGGAGTTCAGAAGGCGTAATAAGCTGTGTTTTTTTTGTGGAGATGCCTCGCATATTATTTCTGTCTGCCCTAAACGAGAGAAAAGTTGTGCACACACGTTTTCTGTGGGTGGTGTTCAACCTAAGTTTCTTCTGGCAATTACTCTGATGTGCTCCCTGTCCACATTTTCCGCCAAGGCTTTTTTGGATTCAGGAGCGGCTCTGAACCTGATGGACTTGGATTTTGCTAAACGTTGTGGATTTCCTATGACACCTCTGCGGACGCCTATCCCTTTGAGGGGTATTGATGCTACTCCTTTGGCGAAGAATAAACCTCAGTTTTGGACCCAGGTGGTAATGCGGGTCGCCCCAGACCATCAAGAAAATTGCAGATTTTTGGTGTTGCATAATTTGCATGATACCATTGTTCTGGGGTTTCCCTGGTTGCAAATCCATAATCCAGTTCTGGATTGGAAATCTTTGTCTGTGGTGAGTTGGGGTTGTCGGTGTGCCCTTAGTGATGCTCCTGTTTTCTCCACCTCTCCCCAGTCACATGATGTTCCTGACTATTTGGCTGACTTTTATGATGTATTTAGTGAGAATGAGTCTGCGTCTTTGCCTCCTCATAGGAGTTATAACTGTGCTATTGAGCTGAACCCGGGGTGTAAATTCCCCAAGGTCGGCTTTTCAATTTATCTGTACCCGAGCACGAGGCTATGCGATCCTATATTAAGGAGGCATTGGAGAATGGTCATATTAGGCCATCCTCTTCACCCTTAGGTGCTGTTTTTTTTTTCGTGGCTAAAAAGGATGGTTCATTAAGGCCTTGTATTGACTATCATGCCCTCAACAAAATTACTGTTAAATATCAGTATCCGTTACCCCTGATTTCTGATCTATTCTCCAGAGTTAAAGGTGCTTGCTGGTTTACCAAGCTTGACCTTAGGGGGGCGTATAATCTTATTCGCATTAAGCATGGGGATGAATGGAAGACGGCGTTTAATACTCCGGAGGGACATTTTGAGTACCTGGTGATGCCTTTTGGGCTCACTAATGCCCCTTCTGTCTTCCAGTGCTTCATGAACGATATATTCCGAGACTTTGTGGATAAATTTTTGATTATCTATCTGGATGATATTTTGATCTTCTCCAAGAATTGGGACTCTCATGTGGAACATGTTCGGACTGTGTTCCGGATTTTGAGGGAGAATTCCCTGTATGTCAAGGGATCGAAATGCCTTTTTGGGGTACAGAGGATTTCATTTTTGGGATTTATTTTGTCTCCGTCAACTATTGAAATGGACCCGGCCAAGGTACAGGCCATTTATGATTGGGTTCAGCCCACTTCTTTGAAGGCCTTCCAGAAGTTTTTGGGTTTTGCTAATTTTTATCGGAAATTTATAGCTAATTTTTCTGGTATTGCCAAGCCATTGACGGATTTGACTAGGAAGGGTGCTGATGTGCTGAATTGGTCTCCAGAGGCTTTTTCTTCCTTTGAGGAGCTGAAGCGAAGATTCACTTCTGCTCCGGTTTTGCGGCAACCTGATGTCTCACTCCCGTTTCAGGTGGAGGTGGACGCTTCTGAGATTGGTGCAGGAGCGGTGTTGTCCCAAAAAGATCCTGTGACATCTAAAATGAATCCTTGTGCTTTCTTTTCCCGAAAGTTCTCCCCATCCGAACGTAACTATGATGTGGGGAATCAGGAACTGTTGGCCATGAAATGGGCATTTGAGGAGTGGAGACATTGGTTGGAGGGAGCCAAACACCAAGTCGTGGTCCTTACTGACCACAAAAATTTGATTTACCTGGAGTCGGCCAGGCACTTGAATCCTAGACAGGCTAGGTGGGCCTTGTTTTTCACACTTTTTGATTTTGTGGTCTCTTTTCTTCCGGGCACTAAGAATGTCAAGGTAGACGCCCTCTCTAGGAGTTTCCTTGCTGATTCTCCTGTTGTGACTAAGCCTGCTACCATCTTAGGCGAGGGGGTAGTTCTTTCTGCCATCTCGCCCGATTTGAGACGTGCTCTGGAAGAGTTTCAGGAGGACAAACCTGAGCGTTGTCCCAGTGGAAAGTTGTATGTTCCTGACCAGTGGAGGAAGAGAGTGATGTCTGAAGTTCATTGCTCTGCATTGGCTGGTCATCCAGGTATTTTTGGTACTAGAGATCTGGTGAGTTGATCTTTTTGGTGGCCCGCCTTGTCTCGTGGTGTCAGGAATTTTGTGCAGTCCTGTGGGACTTGCTCCCGGTCTAAACCTTGTTCTCGCTCTAGTGGCTTGTTGATGCCTTTGCCGGTCCCCAGGAGGCCATGGACCCATATTTCAATGGATTTTATCTCTGATATGCCTGTCTCTCAGAGAATGACTGTTATTTGGGTGATTTGTGATAGATTCTCTAAGATGGTCCATCTTGTACCACTCCCTAAGTTGCCATCTTCCTCGGAGTTGGTGCCCTTGTTTTTGCAACAGGTGGTTCGCTTGCACGGGATTCCTGAGAACATTGTATCTGACAGAGGAGTTCAGTTTGTGTCTAGATTTTGGAGGACTTTCTGTTCCAAGCTGGGAATTCAGTTGTCCTTCTCCTCTGCTTTTCACCCTCAGACCAATGGGCAGACGGAGAGAACAAACCTGACTTTGGAGTCGTATTTGAGATGTTTTATTTCTGCCGATCAGGATGATTGGGTTTCATTTTTGCCCTTGGCCGAATTTGCTTTAAATAATAGAGCTAGTTCTGCCACTTTGATGTCACCTTTTTTTTGTAACTTTGGTTTTCACCCTCGATTTTCTTCAGGGCAGGTGGAGCCTTCTGCCTGCCCAGGTGTTGACACTGTGGTGGAGAGAATGCACCAGATCTGGGACCAAGTAGTGGATAAGTTGTCTCTCTCCCAGGAAAAGGCCCAGCGGTTTTCCAACCGGCGTAGGACCGATGGTCCCCAATTTAAGGTGGGTGATATGGTTTGGTTGTCATAAAAAAATATCGCTATGAAGGTGGCTTCTCCTAAGTTTAAGCCTAGATTTATTGGACCTTACAAGATTTTGGAGATTATTAATCCGGTCTCTTTTTGGTTGGCTCTTCCTGTCACATTTAAAATTCGTAATGTGTTTCATAAGTCCTTGTTGAAGAGGTTTGTTGAACCAGTAGTTCCTGAGGTGGCACCTCCTGACCCTATATTGGTTGAAGGTAACATGGAATATGAGGTAGAGAAGATACTGGATTCCCGTCTGGCTAGACGGAGGCTCCAGTATTTGGTTAAGTGAAAGGGTTGTGGTCAGGAGGATAATTCCTGGGTCTCTGCCTCTCATATTCATGCCGAATGATTGGTGTGTGCCTTTCATCGGGCTCACCCGGATCACCCAGGTGGCATGGATGAGGGTTCGGTGACCCCTCCTCAAAGGGGAGGTACTGTTGTGAGTTCATTTTTCCCCTCACCATTGAGGTCTGATGAACTCCCTCCTCTAGTGAAAGAAGGTAGTGAGACTGATTACCAAACACCTGGGCAGCTGGATGATGACTGGAATTGAGGACTGGATGTAAGGCTGCCGACGCCCTTCTTCCTGGCTGGTGATTTTCCTGCTGGATTCCTGGAGACCAGTCTGATTCCTGCATCTCAAAGCTAAGTTTTTCTGCTCTGCTTTGTACTCTTCAGTTTTGTTTTTGTTTTGCCTTGTTTTTTTGGGAGTTCTGCCATTCCCGGCTGGGGGTGAGCTGGACATACCTGACCTTCAGAAAATGTTCCCTCTTCTATTCTCCAGGGGCGGCACAGGGCTCTCCTCTGTGGTGATGAGTCCTCATGATTGTGTTCCCTTACACACCATGCCCTCACAGTCTGCACTGGCAGCTTTGTGAAGGGATATACTGCTCACAGGACATGGTGATCAAGCATAACACCAGCTCCTGCCCTCAGTGCAACTTCAGATAACTTTTCAGCTCATTCTGGCTGCTTTCTGTAGGATACAGTGCAGTGTGGGTAGTATACAGTGTATACCATTGATTTGTGTGTGATTACCATAAGTCCCTGCAGTAGAATCCCAGGGGTCATTTTATCCAAATGTCCACTCTGAATGGATCAGAGAAGAATGGTGAGAAGTTTCCAGCAAACATTCTTTATAAACAGATATTGCAAGTGCAGGTTTTGTGGAGGAAAGGACATTTGTACTTTTATAGTAACTTTTCCAACCCATACTTAACAACTTTTTAGATCAAACAACTAAGGCTGGTTTCACACATGCATTTTTTTAATCCATGGGCATACAAGAAAACTCTGTATGCTCACAGATTCCCCCACACTAAACAAACTGGATGCAGCAAGCAGCATCCATTTGCATATCTTTCATGGATCTGATCCATAATACCTCTCCCCCATTGGCCTGTCATTTAGAGCTGCATCCCTTTGCAAGCACAGTTCATGCGTCATAGCCCGGAAGTACAGATCCACCGGGGTTTGTACTGTCCAGCTGTTTCCGTGCCCATAGACACCTATTGTAAATTTTCACATGGTGCTACGCATCCGTGTTGATCCACGGCATCATGTTATTTTTCACGGAGACCAAAAATGCATGTCGATGCAGATTTCGTCTCTGCAAAAATACATTTTGCCACAGATCCACACAGACCAGGGCAAAACGGTGACACCTGGATGCACATACAAGTGTTTCCATCCCCATTGAAAGTCAATGGGGCCGAAAACTGATCCATGTGCATCCAGTTTGTGATGGATTCAAACACATAGAAAAATATGCAAGTGTGAAATCATCCTAAGAGGTAAGAGATTGTGTCTTCAAGTTCACCACCAAAAATGATACCCATAGAAACACCCCTTTTCAGGAGCGGACACAGACAGAAGTGATCCCTATGCAAGAACATTATAAGGGGTCTTTAGAGCCCAATAACTCATCTTAATGCACAATTCCTCCTGCTTTGGACATAGACATGGACCCCCCAGCAGGTTTCAGTGGGATTTGCTAATCTCTAGGCATCTGGGAGACAGCGGCGCACCTATCAAGAAGCAACCTGAATTGGTTGCCTCAGGCAGCTTCACCTTGCTGGTAAACAGAGGGCGGCATCCGCAGGGGGCCTATTGGTTGCACGGGCCCCCAATGGATGCCACTCCCACTTCTATAGTTTGAATGAATTCTTCCAGGTGCTGGACACCTCTGTCTAACCTCTGCAGCTCAGTACGATGGGAAGCAATGATGTCATCACTGAGCGCCCCTGTACTGAGCAGTGCAGAGTGGCAGACCCATCGCTGAGGAGACCGTAGTAGCAAGGAGAGAGGTGCGTACCATATTTACATTTTTTCGAAAAATCCGTGAGTATGCTGATGGAAGACTATTGGGATGGGTATGATAATATATGGAGGATTATATTAAAAACTATGGGATGCATTATACTATATGGTAGACTATGGGGGTGCATTTTATATGGAGAACTATGGGGTTGCATTATACTATATGGAGGACTATGGGGGTGCATTATAGTATATGGAGGGCTATGGGGGGTGCATTATACTATATGGGGACTATGCGGGTGCATTATACTATATGGAGGATTACAGGGGGTGCAGTATACTATATGGGGGGACTATGTGGTGCATTATACTATATGGGGGACTATGGAGTGCATTATACTATTTGTTGGACTATGGGGGTGCTTTATACTATATGGGAGGCTATGGGGTGCATTCTAATATATGGAGGACAATGGGGGTGCATTATACTATACAGAGGACTGTGGGGTGCAATATACTATATGGAGGACTATGAGGGGTGCAATATACTATGTGGAGGACTATGGGGTGCATTATACTATGTGGAGTACTATGGATGGTGCATTATAATATATGGAGCCAATTATACTATATGGCAGCCATGCCATAATAATACTTTGATGGCTATGAGGCAGCCTTTATAATTTATAGAGGGCTATTTGATGGCTGTGTTGGGGGCCATTATACAGTCTGAACAGGTGTAGAAGACATTATACTGTATGTAAGTCCATTAAACTACAGTACATGGAGCGCTGTGTGGGGGGGTCACAGTTGGGGATAATACTGTGCCAGGGTAGTTGAGGGGGTACAGTAGGTTCATTTTACAGTGTTTATGGAGGGTAACATAGTAACATAGTTAGTAAGGCCGAAAAAAGACATTGTCCATCCAGTTCAGCCTATAAAATTCTGTCAGAATAAATCCCCAGATCTATGTCCTTCTAAAGAACCTAACAATAACTGTAAGATACAATATTGTTATGCTCCAGGAAAACATCCAGGCCTCTCTTGAACCCTTCGACTGAGTTTGCCATCACCACCTCCTCAGGCAGGGAATTCCAGATTCTCATTGCTCTAACAGTAACGAATCCTCTTCTATGTTGGTGGAAAAACCTTCTGTCCTCCAGATGCAGAGAATGCACCCTTGTGACCGTCACCTTCCTTGGTATAAACAGATCCTCGGAGAGATATTTGTATTGTCCCCTTAATCGTGGAATAATTCACTGTGGGGGATTATACAGTGTTTGTGGGGCACTTTGGTTGGCATTATACTTCATGGGGGCAATGAAGAAGGAATGTAGGGTCTTCAATGGGAGGAGAATTACTTTGTAAGGGTTGCAGAGTTGTGAGATATGTACCTATGTGACCCAGCCAAATATATATATTTTTTTGGGGGAGCCCAATAAGAACTTCTGCTATGGGGCCCCATGATTTCTATGTATACCCTTGGTGCAGGATGCATTGTCCCCTTCACATTCGCCTCTGCTGCAGGACTTATTGGTCACTAGATTATGGCCCGATGCTATCGCATCGGGAGGATGGGATAGCATCACACCTCTTGCCATGTTAACCCTCAAAACACACACTCCTCTCACCTTTCACCATCTCCACTCACTGTTTCACTCCACATACGACCCCTTCTCTCACTCCGTCTCTCATACTCACGCCGTCATCGCCTCTGCTCCACGATCCCCCGACATCTTCTTCCGCCGGCGCCATCCTGGATCCAGACGTTGTCCACGCCGGCGACATGTTCTTGCGGCGACGCCATCTTGAGTATCGTGAAATCCCGCGATAGTCAAGATGGCGTCGCCGGAAGAACATGTCGCTGGCGCGGACGACGTCGGGATCCAAAATGGCGTCGGCGAAATCTCGCAAGTTTTCGCCGATGCCATTTTGGATCCCGACGTCCTCAACACCGGCGACATGTTCTTGCGGCGACGCCATCTTGACTATCGCGGGATTTCGCCGATCCAAAATGGCGTCGCCGCAAGAACATGTCGCCGGTGTGGAGGACGTCTGGATCCAGGATGGCGCCGGCAGAAGAAGATGTCGGGGATCGGGGATCAGCGGCGATGACAGCGTGAGTATGAGAGACGGAGTGAGAGAAAGGGTCGTATGTGGCGTGAAAGAGTGAGTGGAGATGGTGAAAGGTGAGAGGAGTGTGTGTGTTGAGGGTTAACATGGAAAGAGGTGTGCGGTGACGTCACCGGTTACAACTGGACGGAAGTTGTTACAACCGGAAGTTGCTTAGGGCATCTATTATTATAGATAAGTTACACATCACATCCAATGCCGCCCCTCAGTACATACATACAGGCATCCAGCCATGTTTCTCCTGATTGGCGGTTGGTCGGCGATTGGCTAAGCGTTTCAGGAGAAGGAGGTGTGGTCTGTTGGGGAAGATGTGCCATTTTACCAGCTTAGTGCAGTGGCTGCTTGTTGATGCTCAGACTGTAGGTTGTTGTATGTGGTGTGTGGACGATGCTGCATGGTGGACACGTCTGAATAGTCAGTGCCAGGCAGCCGCCACATTGGAGCTGTCCAGAGTTTTGCAAGCGTGTGCCAGAGATAATAGGTTGGCAATCAGTCCTGCCTCCTGTGCTATAAGGATGCAGGACTGTGTTGGCCACCGCTCTGCAGCCATCATTGTGTTTCTGTATGCTTGTGTCAAGACTGCCATTGCCATTGATGACTCTTGTGTGGTTCTTGTATGTGCGGTGATGGCGCTGACATCCTTGTGTTCAGACATCTTTTTTCTATTTCTCTAAATTAAAATGTCCACTATTGTACAAATTTTTACAGGATAGATATAAATCTATATGAACCAGATTAATTTCTACCGATTTTAAAAATTTACTATGGGGGGGCGCCATTTTGCCGTTTGCCTCAGGCGCCAGAGAGGCTAGGTTCACCCCAGCCACCAGTTGCTGCTCAGAAGTGTCTTTGGCACAGGTACTCCCTCCTGCCCAGCCTGATTCCAGCACGCCAGCTGTTTCAGGGTAGTGTCAACGTCACTTTGGCACCAATACATTGTCCTGTCGTGTTGCGGTCGGGTTAGCCGACTCTATGGTGCCTGCAGTTTAGGTGCTTCCTATGTGGGCTGCGGGATCTGGCAATAAAGGCTGGTTCCGTAGTGCCAATAGGACAAGCACCCCCTGTAGGACTGTGGGTTTCGGTAACTGCGGCCGGCTCACGGCCTTGCAGCGTTGTTTTTCAGGGGTACTTTCTGCTACCCCTCCGGGTTCCATTACCGTCAGCTGGTTCTCGGCAGTGCCTTTGGCTTAGGTGCCTCCATCTCGGTATCCGAGTTCCAGCAACATCTGCTGGTCCTTGGTAGTGCTTTCTGGCACAGGTACCTCCTGCTTAGTAACCGGGTTCCAGTACCATTATCTGGTCCTCAGTAGTGCCATTGGCTCTTGTTCCTTCTGCTGCCCCTCCGGGTTCCAGCACCGTCAGCTGGTCCTCGGTAGTTCCATTATCTCTTGTAGCTTCTGCTGCCCCTCTGGGTTCCAGCACCGTCAGCTGGTTCTCCGCAGTGCCTTTGGCTTAGGTGCCTCCATCTCGGTATCCGAGTTCCAACAATGTCTGCTGGTCCTTGGTAGTGCTTTCTAGCACAGGTACCTCCTGCTTAGTAACCGGGTTCCAGTACCATCAGCTGGTCCTCGGTAGTGCCATTGGCTCTTGTTCCTTCTGCTACCCATCCGGGTTCCAGTACCGTCAGCTGGTTCTCGGCAGTTCCTCAGCCTTCTTGTACCTTCTGCTACATTTCCAAGTTCAAGCTTTTTGAAATGGTTTTTGGTAATCACTCTGGATCTCCCTGGCGACGACCCTGAAGACCACCCCGAAGAAGACGACGACACCTAAGACGATGACCCTGAAGACCACCCCAAAGAAGACCAAAAAGATGACCCTGAAGAAGATGACCAAGAGGACAAAGAACATGAAGACAACCACCAAGATGCAGAACAACAAGAGACAGAAGACCAAGAAGCAGAAGAACAAAAAGCAGAAGAACATTAAGCATAAGACTAAAAATCAGAGCAAAAGATATTATCTAAAATATAAGCAGAAGAAGACTTAGTAGTGTATGGGGGTGAGTCTGTTCCTCCTCGTGGTTCCCCTGGAAAATGCCTGCTGCTGCAGGCCAAACTGAACGCGGACAAATCTTGTTGTAAATCTTTTGTGACAGGCAGAACGGAAGGTGTAATCTTCAAACTTTTATAGATAACAACTACAGGAATGCCTGTCACAAATAAGAATATGATGAAGAAGAAGAATAGGAAGAAGATGAAGAAGTAGAATATGAAGAAGAATAATAGTTGAATAAGAAGAATATGAAGAATGTAAAAAAAAGAATAATAGGAAGAAGGTGAAGAAGAAGATGAATAAGGTGAAGAAGAAGTTGATGAAAAAGATACAGGAAAGATGTATATCTTTGTACCGTGTTAGCCAGTAGATAACTGCTGCTGCTGAGGAACATGAAGGAGAAAGTGTGGGAGAAGTAAAAAAGGTGAAGAGCATGGAAGTAGTGAAACATACATATCTGACAAAATATAAAAAAGGTTAACATAGTCAATATCTTTGTAACTCCGAACGTCTTAAAAAAAAATGTTATTCCTGCTATTCCATTTGATTGGGCTAAACCTCTATGCCTTTAATGTCTCCTCCACCTCCCCCAATACATTCTACATTATTATTAGTTGTTTTTCTTCATGTAGAATTAACCTACAGGGAAGAAAGGGTTTATTTTAATTCCGATATTTCTGTCCCATTGACTTGCATTGGTTTCCTGTATCGGAATCGGCGATATCCGATACTTTTTGGGTATTGGTCCGATCCAATCCGATCCGATATTTCACAATATCGGAAGGTATCACTCAACACTAGTGACTGTACATGTTCACCACCGCTCTATTGATTATCTACAAGACAGACTGAAATTGCTGAGAATTTTCCCATAAAAAAATAATTCAGCAACCATTGCATTCTCATGGGACATTTCAGAGCCCCAATCTAAAGATTGGTGGAGGTCCCAGTGTTAAGACTTTTAGTGATCACCTGGTAAACACATCTCCAAAAGGAATAAGCTTTTAAAAGTGTTAGGTACAACACTTTAAGCTGCCAATAAGAGTCAGCAGCTATTTTCCCCAATTTTCCCATTAAATACCCTCCCCCCCTCCTAAAGTAGACTCCACTGCAGTTGTCTTCTAGTGTAATAAGGGATTGGGCAGATTGAAATCCAATATGTACCAATTCATTTTTCACCTGCCGACCTTTTACTCATTAATCAGAAGTCCAATCAACTTCCATCTACTGTATGAGTTGCCCAATTGTTCAAGGTTACAGTCCAGAATTCAATGGACCACTGTAAATTCCATTTACAAATGGACCCAAATATAGCCCAAAAAGTAACCCATATATTTGGAAATCTTCATTTTTTTCCTCAATATTCCCGAATAAAGAATGTGAGACAACAATGAAGCAAAAAATATATTTGCAGCTACAAACCAAAAGTATTAAATGTTAAATATAACAAGCCTGAAAGAGTTATTGTTCCGTTCTCCCTCCAGTCTTCCGAGCTGCGTCTTGGTATTTCTGTTCGTTTTCCTGGAAGTCGCTATCCAACTTACAAAAGTAAAATGGAAACACATGCAAGAACCGAAAATAACTAAAGATGCTGCTGAGAGCACAGGGTCATTTTGGCTTTTATTCCTCAGTATTGTGTTTGCCCATAAATAGACACAAGCTGGTGCGATGCTTCAGTTTATTGCGAGGTACGTTCCGTTTCTGTAGTCCTGGTTTTTTGTTGAAACAATAAAAATGTAGAATAAGCATAAAAAAGAGGGTGTCTAGAGAGGTAGACATGGAATAGAACAGTCACCATCAAGGTTATTGTAAACTTCCAAAGAGAATAGAGGAAAGCAATGTACTTACCGCAATGTGGTGCCATATGGTGGGGCAAAACTGCAGCCCATAAAGTGCATATAACCAAGAGTGTTCCGGATGTCTATCATTTCATGTAACTCTTCATGATGTCCTGTACATCCACATTACCACTGCAGCCATTCATTGGCTTTAGCAGGCCACCTATTGGATGTAGGTAATTTCATAGCTGCAGGGATAGACATGCAGATCATCTAGGACCACCAGAGAATTTGCACTAAAGTATTGCTTTTATAAATTGGCTGTTACCATTTAGCTCCTTGTTTAAATCGCAGACAACCCCTTTAATGCATAGAACTCAGCAGTCAGCATGCTGCAAGCTCTCTCAAGAGGTGGCATCAGGCGGGCAAAGCACTATCATTTAAAGGGGTTGTCACAACTTAAGAATGGGTCTCTGTAAATGGGACAATGTAAAAAAAGGTAAAAAAAAAAAAAGTTATTAAAAAGGGAATAAATATAAAAAAATCCCCAAATGAAGAACAAAAAAATGAAAACATATTAATTAAATAACAAAACTCAAGATAAAAAGCGGATGGCACCGCTGTTACCGTGTGACTTCAAATGATGTGCGGCATACAGAAGCCCAGCAGCTGGGAATCTCGGGTGCCAGACCTGGAAACAGTCAATCCTGGGAATCCATGCAAAGAGAAAAGGTCGCACTCATCGAGATGGAAGTTTCACTGATTTATTGACATATCATGAACATGTCAAGTCAGGGGAGTGACATAAGGAGTGCAAGAAAGGCTGACAACGGCCGTTTCGCGCTGCTCGAGCGCTTCAACGGGTCAAACAGTGGGGGGAAGTGCCGGGTTCATATGGAAATCACATCACTCCGTACCACCTCCCTCCACAGCTGCTGTCTAAGTGACATTAGTGAATTAAAAACATGCTGAGATGCATTACAACATACAAAAGCATAAATACAACTTGCTGCACAAGCAGAAAAATGGTTACATCAAGAGATAAATTACAATGCATATTCATATATCAAAGACTACTGTTATTTTCATATGTCGAAAACTACTATTTTTTTCTTTTTCTTATGGAAAACATCTACAATCATATGTATCCAGAGACCAAACTGTCTCACTATTATTGTATTGAACTATTAATATACTCACAGAAAAAAAAAAAAAAAATTTCCAAAAAAATTCTCTCAAAAAATTTTTTTTTCAAAAAAATGTTTTTTCTTATCCTGAAATGAAAAATGTAAATTGTGTGCAACTTAATATCTGTTTTTTTAGGATTCTCATGAACTACTATGTACCTGCATAGCTGTATCTTATTGTGGATAAACACAAAAATGGACTATCAATGACAAATCTCAATCATAGCGGACAAAAACCGCTGTACCGAAAACGCACAATGTATATGTGCACGTATACTATACAAACAAAAAACAAGTCACTAAACGATTCAAATGCTACGGGAAAGAAAACCCACCAAATTCAAAAAGATGTCTTTGCCTCAAATATGTGGAAGTTCATCAAAGCTGCAATAAGAGACTCCAGGAAAAAGTACCAACCAGAAAAGCCACATGTATGCATATGTGACCTAGTTCTCCTATCAACTAATATTAATATTATTAACTATATTAATTAAATAAATACATTTATTTAGGTAAAGTACACATATTTAGTATTGCACTTCCAGATTGACCTGACCTTTAAAACTGTCCCACTAGTTAACCCCTTCAGTGAACACTATAAAAAAAAAAACAAGGCAAAAAACTATCATACCACTGAACAAAAAGTGCTGTGAAATGCAATCAAAAAGACGAATTTAAATAAAAATGGTACCACTGAAAACAAGCTGCCATACAGCTCCGTCAGCAGAAAAATAAAAAAGTTATAGCGCGCTCGGAACAAAGCAATGCAAAAACTTATTTTTTCAATAAAATAGTTTTTATTCTGTAAAAGTGCCAAAACATAAAAAACTATATAAATGAGGCATCGCTGTCATTGTACTGACCCAAAGAACAAAGCTGCCTGAATTACTGACTTTTTTCATTCTACCTTCCAAAAATCGGAATAGAAAGCGATCAAAATATGTCATGTGCTCAAAAATGGTTTCAAGAAAAATGTCACCTCATCCCACAAAAAAGAAGCCCTCACATGACTGTCGAAATATGGAAAAATTATTACTGTCTAAACATGGTAATGCAAAACTAGTTTTTGAAATGAAAAAGCGTCTTTTAGTGTGTGACAGCAGCCAAACATAAAAACGCAAAATAAATCTGATATTGCTGTAATCGCACTGACCCGAAGAATAAAGTTGCCTAATCACTTAGGAATGAGTCCTGAGGAGAGAATTTGCATATTCCCCGTGCCTTCTGGGATAAGTGAAGAGTCTCCGCGAGCTCAATGATCACTGGATTTTGGCCGTTGCAGCTGAAAAGAGGAAATTGGTAAACCGCGCGCCTATCGGTGTACGAATTTTGGCTCATTTTTCATCGCTTTGATATCTCTTTAACAATAACAATATGGAAGCGGCCAGGAGCCATTTGGTGAACTGCATTTCTTGCTACATGTTCACAGACTTGTGTCCCTGTTAGAGGAAAAGTTGCAAAATCTCGAAGAGAGGTTAGCTACATTGAAGATCATTAAGGAAGGTGAAGAGTTCTTAGACAGAGCAGAATTATCTCTTCATGTTACAGAAAGAGAAGAAATTTGAAGTGCACCTGAAGAAACAGAGGAATGGAAACATGTGACCCAGAGAAGCAGGAGGATCGGGAGGCAGTCAGCGCCCATACTGCTAAGGAACCAGTACCAGTCTCTTACACAGGAGAACAATGAAGAAATATATCAGGATAAGACTTTGCCCACAAACAGCATCCTTGTACGCTTTCAGAATCCTCCTGGATGGAGAAAGAAAAATGTTGTGAGAAAGAAAAATGTTGTGAAGAAGTAACGGAGAGTGGTGGTCATGGGTAGGGATGAGCGAGCATACTCATGATGATTCGGTACTCGGCGAGTAATGCGGTACTCACAGTACTCGAATCCTCGCGAGTATTTCACTAGTCGCCTCGCAATATTCGCAACAGCCCGCACAGTCCCGCACAGCACGGCACAGTCCCCGCACAGCCCGGCACAGTCCCCGCACAGCCCAGCACGGCCCACCACAGTCCCACACAGCCCAGCACAGTCCCGCACAGTACCTTCAAAGCCCTGCACAGTCCCGCACAGCAGGGCACAGTCTTCGCACAGGCCAGCAAAGTCCCGCACAGTACCTTCAAAGCCCTGCACAGGCCCGCATAGCCTGGCACAGACAACGACTCTTGAGGAAGCCGCTCATCTGGCCGATGAACATCATGATGCCAGGAGGCCACAGTTCTCCGGATCAAAGGTGGTCACTAGGGGCCTGCCCATGGACCTGGAGGGCCCCAAACCACCAAAGATTGTAGGGGGACCAGCTAGAAACCCGGCCTACCACAGTCCCCGATGTCACACCTGCCATCAGCTGGGCCACCTGCAAAGACAATGCCCCATCTGGACTCAGCATACCCAGTGGCCAAAGGCGGGAACAGCTACCTTCAGCCGGGCTGCTGTACACTGCTACCAAGGCGAAGCTGACCCGGCATTTTGGGCTACGACTAACCAAGGGGTGGAAGAGATGGAGGAAGTGCTGCATGAAGTAGACCCCATGCAGGCAGCCCGGGCAGATAATCGACAACAGCATCGACAGGTCGTGTGGGTTAATGGGAAACGTATGCAGGGACTAAGAGATTCTGGGGCAACTTTGACCCTTGTGAAGCCTCATCTCGTCAGGGACCAAGAGAAGACGGACCGGACAGTGGCAGTCCATGTAGCAGGGGGAGCTATACATCGACTACCCACTGCCAGGATTCACCTGAACTGGGGAGTCGGGGATGGCCTTGTTAAGGTCGGCTTGATGGAGGATTTGGCTGCAGACGTCTTGCTGGGAAATGACTTGGGGCCCATGTTGTCTGCATTCTCAGTGGCCCCTCAGGCTGAGACCTATCCTGTGACCACCCGGAGACAATCTTGAGCTGCGGAGGCGGAATCACACTCAGAGGAGGCCCAGGTAAGACATCCCAGCCCTGCACGTATTCCCATAGCCAGACACATTTCTTGGGCCACCCCAGATGAATTTAAGAGGGAGTTACTTGAGGATCCTTCATTAGAGAGATATCGTGGGAAGGCACAGGAGGGGAGAAGATTACTGGAAGGGGAACAGTTTGTATGGAAGCAGGGAATCCTCTACCGGATCACAGAGCAGCACCACACAGGGACGAGTCCCACTATAAAACAACAGCTGGTAGTTCCCAAGAAGTATAGGCAGGAGCTACTGCGAATCTCTCATGATATACCTTTGGCCGGGCACTTCGGCGTCAGTCGCACCAGGCATCGTATGACACAAAACTTCTTTTGGACGGGGGGTAACCTATGATGTTCGTCAGCACTGCCAGACCTGTGACAATTGTCAGCGCATTGGCAAGAGGGGGGATCGATGCAAGGCCAAATTACGCCCCCTCCCCATTGTGGAGGAACCATTTAGCCGAGTAGCGGTCGATCTGATAGGGCCGTTAGCCAAACCCAGTCCGTCAGGGAAAAGGTATATATTGACAGTGGTAGATTATGCCACACGGTATCCAGAGGCGGTTGCGTTACCTAACATACTGGCAGAGACGGTGGCGGCCGCCCTGCTCCAGGTTTTCTCACAGGTTGGATTTCCCCGGGAGATTATCTTGGACCAGGGTACCCAGTTTACAGCAGAGGTGACCAACCAACTGTGGAAGCTGTACGGCGTAAAGTCCATTAGGAGCGCCCCGTACCACCCGCAAACCAATGGGTTGTGTGAACGCTTTAACAGGACATTAAAACAGCTCATTGGGACTTTTACCAGGACCTACAGGGACTGGGAGAAATTCTTGCCACACCTCCTGTTTGCCTATCGGGAGGTGCCCCAAGAATCCACGGGGTTCTCCCCGTTCGAGCTGGTATACGGGAGACGGGTAAGGGGACCCCTAGACTTAGTGCTGGAACACTGGGAAGGGGAGGGTCTCATAGAAGGGGTACCTATTGTACCCTATGTGCTGGAATTCCGGGACCGCCTACAGGAGCTGACTCAGGCTGTACGTGAGAACATGCAGGCGACCCAGCGGCACCAGCGCATATGGTACGATCGGAGGGCCAGAGAGCGCACTTTGGAAATAGGACAGAAGGTCCTGGTGTTAGAGCCCACTAATCAGAATAAGTTTCAAGCTGCATGGCAGGGGCCCTACCAGGTAGTGGGGAAAATAGCCAACACAACCTATAATGTCGCCGATTGTGACGACCCCAGGGTTATCCGCATGTTCCACGTGAATATGCTGAAGCCCTACCGGGAGCACCCTGAAGAGGTAGTGGCCATCTGTGCACCTGAAGCAGAGGATTTAGCCGGACTTCCCTTGCCGGATGTCTTAGGGGAAAGGACTCAGACTAAAACATGGGACCAGGTACACTTGGGTGAAGACCTAGGCCCCCGGGAGAGACAGCAGGCGGAGGCATTGTTGAGGTTGCGACAGAGGATGTTTTCAGAGAGACCGGGGTACACTCGCCTGGCACAACACAAGGTTGAGACCCAGGATCAGACCCCCCTGCGAAAAAACCCCTTACGCGTCCCTGAGTCTGTACGAGAGGGGATGCGACAAGAGATACAAGAGATGTTGCGTTTAGGGGTCATTGAAGAGTCAGATAGTCCCTGGGCATCCCCCGTAGTGTTAGTGCCCAAGAAGGATGGGACTACACGGTTTTGTGTAGACTATCGTAAGCTCAATGAAAAAACAGTGACGGATGCATATCCCATGCCGCGTGTGGATGAGTTGTTAGACCAGCTGGCGGGGGCAAAGTATTTGACCACCATCGATCTATGCAAAGGCTACTAGCAGATTCCCCTTAGTCCTGACGCTATTCCCAAGTCGGCATTTGTCATCCCGTTCGGCTTATTCCAGTTTCGAGTTATGCCATTCGGGATGAAGAATGCCTCGGCGACCTTCCAAAGGCTGGCTGACCGGCTTCTGGATGGTCTCCGAGACTATGCTTGTGCCTACCTGGACGACATCGCCATCTACAGTGCGACATGGGAGGAGCATCTAAATCACCTAGAGACAGTATTGGACAGGATCCACCAGGCCGGAATCACCCTGAACCCAAACAAGTGTCACGTGGGCAAAGCAGATGTTCAGTATTTAGGGCATTGGGTGGGAAGTGGGAAACAGCGACCAGAACCAGCCAAGATTGAGGCCATAGCCAAATGGCCCATCCCACGCACTAAAACCCAGGTCATGGCGTTTCTAGGGACAGCGGGGTATTACAGGAAATTCGTTGCCAATTACAGCAGCGTAGCCAAGCCCCTCACTGATTTGACCCGTAAGAACCAACCCCGCCAGGTAAACTGGACCTCAGAGTGTGAGGAAGCCTTCCGCCAACTAAAGGACGCCCTCACCAATACCCCTGTATTGGCCGTACCCGATCCAACTAAACGTTTCCTTGTTCATACGGACGCTTCTGTTTGGATTGGGGGCAGTACTGAGCCAGATCGGGCCGGACGGCCAAGAACACCCGGTAGCTTACCTGAGTCGGAAACTACTGCCTCGTGAAGTAAGCTATGCGGCCATCGAGAAGGAGTGCCTGGCGGTAGTATGGGCACTCAAGAAGTTGCAACCATATTTGTATGGACGACAGTTTTCCCTTCTAACGGACCATAATCCCCTAGTCTGGCTTAATCGGGTCTCTGGAGACAACGCCAGATTGCTGCGGTGGAGTTTAGCCCTACAACCTCTGGACTTCACCATCCACTACAGACCCGGCAAACAAAACGGTAACGCCGATGGACTAAGTCGACAAACGGAACTTGTACCAACCCCATAAAGTTTGGTCATCCCCTAACCGATCCGTTGAGGATCAGACTGTGTATGCCGATCGCGTCGCTGAAAAGGGGAGCCATGTTACAGAACCACTTAGCCCTCAGAATATGTTGTGCAGTTATATGGATGTATAATAGGTTCTATGAGAGATGCATGTCCCTATTGCATCAGCAGTGTCCGCCCTCCCCCCACCTTTGTAATTCCCACAGTAAACATACGCAGGCTCCGGCCACCTGCGGCTTTTGTAATGCATGTCTGGCCTGCCCTCTGTATCTGTGTGATATATTCTGTGTCCTGTGAGTAAAGTGTTGTCAGACTGGAAATACATGGAGAAGCAGTGATCTTTTATATGCGCCCATGCACTCAGAGGAATTCCAGCGAGCGTCATTCATTCAGACTCCAGCCAACGCAGAGCGGACCTCTGAAAATACGGGGTGGTACTGAAAGAGGTACCCCAGCTTGGTAGACCCCATTACATAGGCATTTACTACAGGCCGCCTGTGTAAGCTGAAGATATGGATGAACTCTTTATGCATCAAATGGCCAAGTTCTCCCAAAAATATGACATAGTGGTCATGGGAGATTTCAACTATCCTGACATTTGTTGGGAACTCTCTCAGGCAAAACTAACAGGTCAAGGAAATTCTTATCCTCTCTTGCTGACAACTTTATCTTCTAAAAGGTAGGGTAGAAAACAAGGGGAACTGCTACCTTGGATCTAATCCTTATAAACAGGGAGGAAATGGTTGAGGAGGTAAAAGTGGCTGGGACCCTAGGAGGTAGCGACCATGCTATTTTAGAATTTTGGATAACTAGAGGAGGAAGACCTGTGAATACTCAGACGTCAAGGTTAGATTTCAAAAGGGCAGATTTTAAAGGATTCAGAAAGAGAATTGGAGGGATCCAATGGCTGGATATCCTTAAGGACAAAAATGTCCAGGAAGGAGGGGAAATCTTGAAAAATAAAATTCTCAAAGCACAATTGTTAACAATTCCGAAAAGAGGGAAGAATAGGAAGCATTTGAGGAAACCAGGATGGATGAACACAGAACTTAAGCACATGCTAAAAAGGAAGAAAGAAATGTTTATAAAATGGAAAGAGAGAGGCATATCTAATGAAGAATATAATGCTGTCTGCAGAACTTGCAGGGCACAAATCAGATTATTAAAGCTGACAATGAATTGAGGCTTGCAAGATATGTCAAAAGCATTAATAAAGGATTTTGGGGATATGTCAAAAGTAAAAGAAAAGTCAAAGATGTTATAGGATTTTTACAGGATGAAAATGATGAAATGGTAAGACAGGATGTTGAGAAGGCTGAACTTTTAAATTCCTATTTTGTATCTGTTTTCTCTCAGAAAGGAAATGTATCATCAACTGTTCTTCACTGTCCTATTAAGGGAATAAAAGAATCCAGGATATCTATAAACAGAAAGATAGTGAGGAAACACTTAGCTAACCTAAATGAATTCAAGTCTACAGGTCCAGATGAATTACACCCCAGAGTACTGAATGAGATAGTAGAAGAAATTTTTGAACCCCTCTCCATAATCTTTGAAAATTCTTGGAGAACAGGAGAAGTCCCAGTAGACTGGAAAAGAGCAAATGTTGTTCCTATCTTCAAAAAGGGGAAGAAGGTGGACCCAGGCAACTATAGGCCGGTGAGTCTGACTTTTATACCAGGAAAGATCTTTGAACAAATTATTAAACAACATGTATGTAAGTAGCTGGATAAGAATGAAGTGATTAAACAGAGCCAGCATGGGTTTGTAACTAATAAGTCAGGTCAGACTAACTTAATTTCCTTCTATGACAGCATCACTGATTGGGTGGATCAGGGAAATGCTGTAGATATAGTATATCTTGACTTCAGCAAAGCATTTGACAAAGTATCTCACACAATCCTTATTGAAACAATTACTAAGTATGGAATGGACAAGGCAACTGTTAGGTGGATTCATAACTGGCTTAGTGATCGGACCCAAAGAGTGGTCATAAATGGCTGCACATCCAGTTGGAAGAATGTCTCAAGTGGGGTACCACAGGGCTCTGTCCTGGGCCCTGTATTGTTCAACATCTTTATCAACGATTTAGATGAAGGAATTGAGGGTAAACTGATTAAATTTGCTGATGACACAAAGCTAGGAGGGATAGTTAATACTAGAGAAGAGAGAGAGAGGATTCAAAAAGATATAAATAAACTGGAGCAGTGGGCAGAAACTAACAGAATGGTTTTTAACAGGGAAAAATGCAAAGTACTACATCTGGGCAATAAAAATGAAAAAAGCATATACAGAATGGGAGGAATAGGGCTAAGCAACAGCACATGTGAAAAAGACTTGGGTATACTAATAGATCACAGACTGAATATGAGTCAACAGTGTGATGCAGCAGCAAAAAAGGCAAATACAATTCTAGGATGTATTAACAGAAGCATACAGTTTAGATCACGTGAAGTCATTATTGCCCTCTACTCCTCTTTGGTCAGACCTCATCTGGAATACTGTGTCCAGTTTTGGGCGCCACATTTTAAAAAAGACATCAACAAACTGGAGCAAGTTCAGAAAAGAGCGACCAGAATGGTGACCGGTCTGCAAACCCTGTCTTATGAGGAAAGGTTGCAGGATTTGGGAATGTTTAGCTTGCAGAAGAGAAGACTGAGAGGTGGCTTAATAGCTGTCTACAAATATCTCAAGGGCTGTCGCATTGTAGAAGGATCATCTTTATTCTCACTTGCACAAGGAAAGACTAGAAGCAATGGGATGAAGCTGAATGGGAAGAGACACAGATTAGATATTAGAAAAAACTTTTTGACAGTTAGAGTGATCAATGAGTGGAACAAGGTGCCACGAGAAGTGGTGAGTTCTCCTTCAATAGAAGTCTTCCAGCAGAGGTTGGACAGACATCTGTCTGGGATGATTTAGCGAATCCTGCTTTGAGCAGGGGGTTGACCAGATGGCCCAGGAGGTCCCTTCCAACTCTACGATTCTATGATTCTATGCACCCAAACAGTGTTTTTCCCCCACATATTAGGTATCGGCATGTTCAGAAGAAATTACACAACAAATTGCATGGTCCATTTTCTCCTGTTACCATTGTGAAAGTAAAAAAAAAAATTGAGTCTAAAGGAAAATGTTTGTGAAAAAAAAGTAAAATGTTTATTTTTTCCTTCTATATTCCATTAATTACTGCGAAGCACCTGAAGGGTTAATAAACTTCTTGAATGTGGTTTTGATCAGCTTGAGGGGTGCAGTTTTTAGAATGGTGTCACTTTTGGGGTATTTTCTGTCATATAGATATAGACCCCTCAAAGTGACATCAAATGTGAGATGGTCCCTAAAAAAAATGGTTTTGTAAATTTTGTAAAAATGTGAAATTGCATGTCAACTTTTAACCCTTATAACTTCCTAACAAAAAAAAAATGATGTTTAAAAAATTGTGCTGATGTAAAGTAGACATGTTGGAAATGTTATTAACTATTTTGTGTGGCAGATCTCTGTGATTTAAGGGCATAAAAATTAAACGTTTGAAATTTGCAAAATTTTCTAAATTTTCGTCAAATTTCCAATTTTTTCATAAATAAACGTAATTCATATTAAATAAATGTTACCACTATTATGAAGTAGAATATCTCACAAAAAACATTCTCAGAATCATTGAAGCGTTTCAGAGTTATGACTTCATAAAGTGAAAGTGGTCAGAATTAAAAAAAATTGGCCCTGTCAGGAAGGTGAAAACAGGATTCCGAGTGAAGGGGTTGTTTCGCCTAAATAAAAACCTTACCGGAGACGAAGATGGAGTCAAATAAAGACTGCACCATACCCATTGGCTGTCATCTCTTTAGACCCAGCATTGGCTGCTCCAATCAGTCCTGTAAGTGATGATGTTGTCAGGTGGAAAAGCACAGTACACCATCAGAGAAACATCCAATGGATGGATGCAGCTGACCGCTGTGGTCAATCATAGAATAAAGCAGAAGAATGCCCATGGCATCATCACTTCTGATGCTGGTGTTCTTTTCACAAATTGATGCACCCCCTGTAAAGTTTTTTGTTTTTTTTTTATCCTGGACCCCATTAACCCTTCTTTTCCTTGAGCTGGAAGAGTTTGTGCAGTAAAGAAATGGTCCATAGTAGATAAATTGTGTATAAACATTGTCGTAAAAAAACATCTGCAACAACTCTAAAACAACATAAAACAATCTAAAAAAAAAAACAGGAAGGAACAACAAAAGAATAAAAATAGCCTTTTCTGATCCATCCCAGTGACATAATCCCTGTGTCTTATCACGGCAGCGTGAAGACAGGGGGTTTATCTCTGTAAATCTGTTCACTTCGAGCAGCAGATCTCTCCATATTCGTGTGGGACTCCTTTCACCTGTGAGTCTACCTCACCCCCATCATCGTTGCCAGTGCCAGACCACAGGGGCCACAAGGCCGCCATGCGATCACTGCTTTCTCAGCGAGGTGCTTCTTTCTGCTCGTATCTCTCGTATGATGTTTATCTCTCGGAAGGATTGAGACTATAGATAGGATCAGAGGAGCGGCATCGGTCTGGCGGCAGATGTGAACCGCTACAGCATCGCCTTAATTGCCCTGCTGTGTCTCTCCTACATGATGACAGATCTATACACAGAATATTTTTTTTTTCAATTTTAATCACAATTAGTTTGAAAGCAACAGAAATAATAAAAAAAATACAATATAAACACCTTCTCTCTGCCCTGAGCTCCTCTGTATTAGACCTGCTTGGTCAAAGTAATGACCATGGTGCATCTGACTACTGCAGTCAAACTCTTCACTCAGTAGCTCGTCCCTTCTAAATCAGCAAAGCAGTTAAACCCAGTGATTGTCTGCAGCTGTCATGCCTGTCATAATTACGGTGCACGTGACCACTGCAGCCAATCACCAGACTTGGTAGCTCATCCCTTCTACATCGGCAAAGTCGCTGAGCTTAGAGGTTGTCTGCAGCAGTCATGATTGTCATGAATACGGTGCACGTGACCACTGCAGCCAATCACCAGACTTGGTAGCTCATCCCTTCTACATCGGCAAAGTCGCTGAGCTTAGAGGTTGTCTGCAGCAGTCATGATTGTCATGAATACGGTGCACGTGACCACTGCAGCCAATCATCAGACTTGGTAGCTCATCCCTTCTACATCGGCAAAGTCGCTGAGCTTAGAGGTTGTCTGCAGCAGTCATGATTGTCATGCATACAGTGCATGTGACCATTGCAGCCAATCTTGGCTCAGTTGCTCATCCTTTCTACATCAACAAAACCGCTGAGCTTAGTGATTGTCTGCAGCCGCTATGCATGTCATGATTACAGTGCATGTGACCATTGCAGTCAATCACCAGACTTGGTAGCTCGTCCCTTCTACACCAACAAAGCCACTGAGCTTAGAGATTGTCTGCAGCAGTCATGCTTGTCCTGAATACAATATACGTGACCACTGCAGCCAATAAACTGGCTCAATAGCTCATCCTTTCTACATTAGCAAAGCCACTGAGCCCAGTGATTGCCTGCACCAGTCATGCTTGTCCTGATTACAGTGCACGTGACCACTGCAGCCAATAACTTGGCTCAAAAGCTCATCCCTTTTATATCAGCAAAGTCACTGAGCCCAGTGATTGTCTGCTGCATTCACGTTTGCTGTCGCTGTGACGCTGGAGCAGGGGAAGTTAACTCTAATTTTATTTTTTTTTTTCCCTAGTGTTGAGCCTATTAGAAAAGATACAATTTAAAGGGGTTGTCCACTATTCGATATCCCCTAATTAATCAATTTAGAGGTCCACTGAAAATAAAAACAATGTATACTCACCTCCCCCAACAAGCGATGGTAGAGCTGCTGTTCCCATTGGGTGCCATGAAAATGTTATGTCATGTGACCGCTGCAGCCAATCAGCTGTAGTTTATCAACATTCCATCATACGTAGAAAAGACTGCAGCCGGTCAGTGGCTGATGCAGGAGGTGAGTACAAATTATTTTTATTGCCTATAGAGCGCAGAATTGATTAAGAAGGGGGTGCAGTGGTAAACTGCTCCTTTTACCTGGAAAATCAAAGAGCAGAGGGATTGCAGAAAATGTGTAAGGGGATTGAAAAATGTTACTGCTTTACCTTTCCGCCTTAGGTGGTCCCGGTATCGTATGTTTTAGTGTAATATAAGTTAATATGTATCTGTTCATATATTGTAGTACTACTACATAATAATATGTATTACCACTTATCAGTAATGGCACTGCCACACTATTACGTGTATTTACTGTAAACTGTACATGTCATTGTATACTGTATTCTTGTTAATGAGAAATATGAAAAATATGCCTAGGTTCGTGACACTTCCTGAAAATACTTATCGAAAAACAAAGAGAAAGGAAGCTAAATGCCATAAAATCATCCACATTTTATTAATATTATTAATTAAAAAGTTATTTAAAAGATAATAAAAAGGACAACAAAATGCAAAAAATTGCCACATAGAGGAACAGAAGTATATTACCAAGTATTATCACATAGTGAATTATGGTGAGTCAAACAACTTTATGGCCAAACAGAAAAATAAGTAAAACAATGCTTATTAGAAGTCCACAATGACTTTCTAATAGCAGAAAAAATCATCCGTATAGGCCTGAAAAATTTTATCATATATAGACCAAATATATGCACCCTATTAATAAAGAATGTAAGTATGCCAATGCTCAACGTTATAAAGAGCCAGTGCTTCAAAGTATAAAATCTGATCAAGACAAGTGTGCTTATGTCAGAAAGCATGTGGAAATATCCCTGTAAAGGAGTCAATCTAAATTGATGAACAGTGAGCGCAAGAAAAAAGGATGCAGATAATAATGGTAAGCTGTGACCGTACCTTTAAGTGGCGGCACCCCGACACGTGTTTCGCGTGTAGCTTTTTCTTGAGGGGACGTGCATGTAAGGCTGCCCTAGGAAGATGTTTTTATAGTGTGCCTGCTCTATTGGTGTCAGCGGTTTGATGGCGCTTCAGGCGGCGAGCCCGTGTGACATCACTACAGTAAGCATCACGTGATGCCCGGCCTCTTGCCCGCTCGATGCGTCAGAGCAGGGGGTGGTATGAGCAGCAGTCAAGATGCATCACCATAGCAACGGCGAAGCAGGAAACCGGTGGAAGCGCACGCCGCAGAGGCATAAGATAAATATACCGAATATATTGTAAAAGAGGGTAGAAGACCAATATAAGCAAAGGCAAGAGCTGAGAAGATGTTTATGATAGAAAAAATAGGACCATAGGAAGTGAAGTGGAGTATATGTTGTATGTACTGTATTGACCTTTTCAATTATGTTATCTGGCACGAATATATATAAGTGAGAGTTATATATGGAAAAAATAAGCGTGTGTGATATAAATATTAAATTAACTCTTTCTTGACCCATATTGGATAATGTGAAAATAGCAAAAAAAAATGCTAAGATGTTTGTGCATGATGAGAAAATAATTGATAAATTACTATATAATTATGAAACAGAAACAAATATTTAAATAAAAATTCACTATGTGATGTAATATTAGTGTATTATTATTATTATTATTATTATTTATTGTTATAGCGCCATTTATTCCATGGCGCTTTACATGTAGGGAGGGGTATACATAAAAACAAGTACAATAATGTTGAACAATACAAGTCATAACTGGTACAGGAGGAGAGAGGACCCTGCCCGCGAAGGCTCACAATCTACAAGGGATGGGTGAAAATACAGTAGGCGAGGGTAGAGCTGGTCATGCAGCGGTTTGGTCGATCGGTGGTTACTGCAGGTTATAGGCTTGTCGGAAGAGGTGGGTCTTCAGGCTCTTTTTGAAGGTTTCGATGGTAGGTGAGAGTCTGATGTGTTGTGGTAGAGAGTTCCAGAGTAGGGGTGATGCGCGAGAGAAATCTTGTATGCGATTGTGGGAAGAGGAGATAAGAGGGGAGTAGAGAAGGAGATCTTGTGAGGATCGGAGGTTGCATGCAGGAAAGTACCGGGAGACAAGGTCACAGATGTATGGAGGAGACAGGTTGTGGATGGCTTTGTATGTCATGGTTAGGGTTTTGTACTGGAGTCTCTGGGCAATGGGGAGCCAGTGAAGGGATTGACAGAGAGGAGAAGCTGGGGAATAGCTGAGGGACAGGTGTATTAGTCGGGCAGCGGAGTTTAGAATAGATTGGAGGGGTGCGAGAGTGTTCGAGGGGAGGCCACTGAGCAGGAGGTTGCAGTAGTCAAGGCGAGAGATAATGAGGGCATGGACTAGGGTTTTTGCAGATTCTTGGTTGAGGAATGAACGGATTCGTGAAATATTTTTGAGTTGAAGTCGGCAGGAAGTGGAAAGGGCTTGGATATGTGGTTTGAAGGAGAGATCAGCATCAAGGATTACCCCGAGGCAGCGAGCTTGTGGGACTGGGGAGAGTGGGCAGCCATTTACTGTAATGGATAGGTTCGTTGGGGGGGTCACGTGAGATGGGGGAAAGATGATGATAGTGTATATAAAATATTGCATAATATAATAGGAAGGTTATATATATATATATATACACTCAATTAATAATGTAATTATACAAAAAAAAATTAATAATGCCTAAAGTGCCTGTGCAAAGGAGAGGAAAAAAAATAAAATAAAAGAGAAACAGGGGATGGTGAAAACAAATATAAAAATATAAAAAAATTGCCAAGTAGGAGGGAATAACAGGAAAGTTGTCCACAATACACACATATACAAGAATGGTTATATTGCATAAATACATCATTTTCCCAAAGAATAATAAATAAAAAGATAAATGAATGAAATTAAAAGAAGAAAAGAAACTTCATCACATTAGTCTTCTGTGTGGCTCTAAAAGAATAAAGTCCCTCATAGTTCTTATTTCTTCTATTTCCCATGTAGAAAGTCCGTGGATAAAACAGGTGGAACCCAAAAGGAGCAAGGCAACCAAGGACCACCACAGCCCAAATCACGGTAAGTATATAGCCATTACATACTAGAAAAAATAAATAATTTTTTTTTTTAAATCAGATAAAAGAGCAGCATTACAAAATTACAGAAATGGGGCAAAATTTAATATTTCATTAAGTCATGAAGGTTGGAACGACCCAATTTTGGAGATCCAACAGGATTCTAACTGCGAAAGGTTTTTTCTCCAGTTCCCTCCTCGTATATCAATATAGACCTTGTCAATGCCTGTGACTCTTAGAAGGCTGGCATCACAGTCATGAAAGGTTCTAAAGTGCCTAGGTATTGGTTTCAATTTTGCCAAATCCTCCGTGTCAAGTGCATTGAGAATGTAGCGGAAATGTTCCCTTACTCTTACTTTCAATGGCCTAGATGTTAGCCTGACATTTTAGAACAAGGGCAAACCGCATTATAAATTACCCCTATGGTATCACAATTGATATGTTTAGTGATTGTGAAGGTTTGCATACCGTTATATGATTGGAACGTAGTAGCAGAGAAAATATTAGGGCAGGCAATGCAGTTTCCACATGGGTAAAAACCCCATTTGGGTCCTTTTGATCCAAAGGCCTTGCAAGGTTGTGGACCAGGATAGTAACTGTGGTGGACAAGCTTTTCCTTTATATTTGGAGGACGCCTGTAAGTGATTGATGGTTTATCAGAAATGTATTTAGCCAAGATTTTATCCATTTTGAGTAGTGGCCAGTATTTGTTCAAAGCATCCTTCATTTCAAACCACTTGTGGCTATAAGTAGAGATGAATCTTACATTGGATTAATCAGTATATTTATCACGTGGTTGTAGCAGTTCTTGTCTTTTGGCTTTTTTGGCTGCTTGGAAACCTCTCTTTATGCTATTTTTGGAGTAGCCACATTCTTGAAACCTGTCAGATAGGATATTGTCTTGTTCAAGAAAAATTTGTTCATTTGAGCAAATTCTTTTGGTCCTCAAGAACTATCCCATTGGTGTACCGTTAATAAGGGATTGTGGATGTGACGATTTAGCATGTAGGAGAGAATTTACCGCTGTTTCTTTGAAAAAATATTGGTTTCCAACAGGCCGTTTACGCCCCTGGAAATTAAAATATCCAGAAAATCGATGTTGTTTTGGCTAAATTTGCAAGTTAATCTTATATTTAAGGTGTTATCTTTCAAAATTTTGATAAAGTCAATGAGGTCCTGCTCAGAGCCTTGCCAGATGAACAAGATGTCAAGATGTCATCTATGTAGCGGACCCAGAACAGGACTCCCTCAATAAAAGCCACAGGTTTGGTGAAAAACAAAGACTGCTCCCACATGCCTAAAAATAGGTTCGCATAAGATGGTGCGAAGGCCGCCCCCTTTGCGGTACCTTGTCTTTGCAGGTAAATGCTTTCTTTGAATGTGAAGACGTTATGCTCCAGAGCGAATTGGAGTAATTTTAACAGAAGCTCAATGAACTCCAAATTGAGATCCGAAAGATGTAAGAAAGTTTCAACTGCTCGTATACCATGATGATGTTGGATTGAGGTGTATAAGGATTTAACATCCAAGGTGACTAACCACATATCATCATCTAATGGTTTTCCCTCAATTTTCCTCAATATGACACCAGTGTCCTTGACATATGAGGGAAGATTATGGACAAGTGGTTTTAGATAAAAATCCAAATATTTATTTATCGTCTCACAAAGATCACCATTGCCCAAGACGAGGTATGCTGGGGTCTTTATGTATTTTAGGAATAAAATAAGTACATGCCATTTTGGGGTATAGGGGTACTAGGTCTTTGAGATCTTTTGTTATAATACCCTTATCAAAGGCCTCATCTAAGATGTCTTGTAATTCTTCTTGAAATTTGGTTAAGGGATTGAATGTCAATTTTTTGTAGCAAGTGACATCCCTTAATTGCCTGAAGGCTTCTTTCTCGTACATTTTAGTGGGCCAAATTACCACATTACCTCCTTTATCTGCCTGTTTTATGATAATATAGAATCATAGAATCATAGAATCGTAGAGTTGGAAGGGACCTCCTGGGCCATCTGGTCCAACCCCCTGCTCAAAGCAGGATTCGCTAAATCATCCCAGTCAGATGTCTGTCCAGCCTCTGTTTGAAGACTTCCATTGAAGGAGAACTCACCACTTCTCGTGGCAGCCTGTTCCACTCACTGATCACTCTAACTGTCAAAAAGTTTTTTCTAATATCTAATCTGTGTCTCCTCCCATTCAGTTTCATCCCATTGCTTCTAGTCTTTCCTTGTGCAAATGAGAATAAAGTTGATCCTTCTACAATGTGACAGCCCTTTAGATATTTGTAGACAGCTATTAAGTCTCCTCTCAGTCTTCTCTTTTGCAAACTAAACATTCCCAAATCCTGCAACCTTTCCTCATAAGACAGGGTTTGCAGACCAGTCACCATTCTGGTCGCTCTTTTCTGAACTTGCTCCAGCTTGTTGATGTCTTTTTCAAAATGTGGTGCCCAAAACTGGACCCAATATTCCAGATGAGGTCTGACCAAAGTGGAGTAGAGGGCAATAATGACTTCACGTGATATAGACTGTATGCTTCTGTTAATACATCCTAGAATTGCATTTGCCTTTTTTGCTGCTGCATCACACTGTTGACTCATATTCAGTCTGTGATCTATTAGTATACCCAAGTCTTTTTCACATGTGCTGTCACTTAGCCCTATTCCTCCCATTCTGTATATGCTTTTTTCATTTTTATTGCCCAGATGTAGTACTTTGCATTTCTCCCTGTTAAAAACCATTCTGTTAGTTGCTGCCCACTGCTCCAGTTTATTTATATCTTTTTGAATCCTCTCTCTCTCTTCTCTAGTATTAGCTATCCCTCCTAGCTTTGTGTCATCAGCAAATTTAATCAGTTTACCCTCAATTCCTTCATCTAAATCGTTGATAAAGATGTTGAACAATACAGGGCCCAGGACAGAGCCCTGTGGTACCCCACTTGAGACATTCTTCCAACTGGATGTGCAGCCATTTACGACCACTCTTTGGGTCCGATCACTAAGCCAGTTATGAATCCACCTAACAGTTGCCTTGTCCATTCCATACTTAGTCATTTTTTCAATAAGGATTGTATGAGAGACTTTGTCAAATGCTTTGCTGAAGTCAAGATATACTATATCTACAGCATTTCCTTGATCCTCCCAATCAGTGATTCCATCATAGAAGGAAATTAAGTTAGTCTGACATGACTTATTAGTTACAAACCCATGCTGACTCTGTTTAATCACTTCATTCTTATCCAGGTACTGACATACATGTTGTTTAATAATTTGTTCAAAGATCTTTCCTGGTATAGAAGTCAGACTCACCAGCCTATAGTTGCCTGGGTCCACCTTCTTCCCCTTTTTGAAAATAGGAACAACATTTTCTCTTCTCCAGTCTTCTGGCACTTCTCCTGTTCTCCAAGAATTTTCAAAGATTATGGAGAGGGGTTCAAAAATTTCTTCTGCTATATCCTTCAGTACTCTGGGGTGTAATTCATCTGGACCTGGAGACTTGAATTCATTTAGGTTAGCTAAGTGTTTCCTCACCATCCTTCTGTTTATAGATATCCTGGATTCTTCTATTCCCTTAATAGGACAGTGAAGAACAGTTGATGTTACATTTCCTTTCTGAGAGAAAACAGATGCAAAATAGGAATTTAAAAGTTCAGCCTTCTCAGCATCCTGTCTTACCATTTCATCATTTTCATCCTGTAAAAGTCCTATAGCATCTTTGACTTTCCTTTTACCTTTGACATATCCCCAAAATCCTTTATTATTGCTTTTGACATCTCTTGCAAGCCTCGATTCATTTTCAGCTTTAGATAATCTGATTTGTGCCCTGCAGGTTCTGCAGACAGCATTATATTCTTCTTTAGATATGCCTCCCTCTTTCCATTTTATAAACATTTTTTTCTTCCTTTTTAGCATGTACTTTAGTTCTGTGTTGATCCATCCTGGTTTCCTTAAATGCTTCCTATTCTTCCCTCTTTTCGGAATTGTTTACAACTGTGCTTTGAAAATTTCATTTTTCAAGATTTCCCATCCTTCCTGGACATTTTTGTCTTTAAGGATATCCAGCCATTGGATCCCTCCAATTCTCTTTCTGAATCCCTTAAAATCTGCCTTTCTGAAATCTAACCTTGACGTCTGAATCTTCACAGGTCTTCCGCCTCTAGTTATCCAAAATTCTAAAATAGCATAGTCGCTACCTCCTAGGGTCCCAGCCACTTTTACCTCCTCAACCATTTCCTCCCTGTTTATAAGGATTAGATCCAAGGTAGCAGTTCCCCTTGTTTTCTCCCCTACCTTTTGGAAGATAAAGTTGTCAGCAAGAGAGGATAAGAATTTCCTTGACCTGTTAGTTTTGCCTGAGAGAGATTCCCAACAAATGTCTTGATAGTTGAAATCTCCCATGACAACTATGTCATATTTTTTGGAGAACTTGGCCATTTGATGCATAAAGAATTCATCCATATCTTCAGCTTGCACAGGTGGCCTGTAGTAAATGCCTACAATGGTGTTCTTTCCATTGTTCTGTCCTTGTATTCTTACCCAAACAGTTTCCACAGAACTCCCAGTCTCTGAAGCTTCAATCTCTGTGCAGATTTACGCGTTTCTAACATACAATGCGACACCTCCTCCTCGTTTATCAAGTCTGTTTCTTGCAAATAAGTTGTATCCTTCTAGTCTTGTATTCCAATCATGTGTAGCGTCCCACCAAGTTTCAGTGATTCCAATGACATCATATTTCTTTTCCTGTGTTAGTAGTTCCAATTCTCCTTGTTTGTTGCCCATGCTTTGTGCATTAGTATAGAAACATTTTAGTTTGTGATAGGTTTCTCTTTCTCCAATATTTTTATTAATTAGATTCTTTTGTCTTTTTTCTTCCTTTCCACTTCTAATAGCAGAGTTCTCAATAGCATTTGTCAGGTGTATGGCTTTTTCTGGTCTTTTGCTTCCCTTCCCATGTTGTTCTAGTTTAAAGCTCTCCTTACAAGTGTAGCAAGGTGACTTCCAAATACATGCTTTCCAGTATTCGTAAGGTGCACCCCATCTCTAGCAAGTAGTCCATCGTATAAGTAATTCACTCCGTGATCCAGAAATCCAAATCTTTGCTGACGGCACCATCAACGTAGCCAGTTGTTCACCTGCAGAATCTTATTCCACCTCCTTGTTCCATGGCCATCCACTGGGAGGATGGAAGAGAAGACCACCTGCGCTCCCAGTTCTTTCACTTTCTTGCCTAAGTCTTCAAAGTCTCTGCAGATGGTTTCCAGGTCATTTGTTGCGGTGTCATTTGTCCCCACATGTATTAGCAGGAATGGGTAATCATCTGTAGGTCTGAAGAGTCCTGATATCCTGTCAGACACATCTTTAATTCTTGCGCCTGGAAGACAGCACATTTATCTTGAAGTTATATCCGGTCTGCAGATAGCGGCCTCTGTTCCTCTCAACAGGGAATCCCCCATGACCACCACTCTCCGTTTCTTCTTCACAACATTTTTCTTTCTCCATCCAGGAGGACTCTGAAGGCGTACAAGGTTGCTGTTTGTTGGCAAAGTCTTATCCTGATGTATTTCTTCATCGTTTTCCTGCGTGAGAGCCTGGTACTGGTTCCTGAGAAGTATGGGTGCTGACTGCCTCCTGATCCTCCTGCTTCTCTGGGTCACATGTCTCCATTCCTCTGTTTCTTCAGGTGCACTTTGAATTTCTTCTCTTTCTGTAACATGAAGAGATAATTCTGCTCTGTCCAAGAACTCTTCACCTTCCTTAATGATCTTCAAAGTAGCTAACGTTTAGTGATTGTGAAGGTTTGCTTACCGTTACTTGATTGGAACGTACACTACCGTTCAAAAGTTTAGGGTCACTTAGAAATTTCCTTATTTTTGATAGAAAAGCACAGTTTTTTCCAATGAAGCTAACATTAAATGATTCAGAAATACACTCTATACATTGTTAATGTGGTAAATAACTATTCTAGCTGGAAACATCTGGTTTGTAATGCAATATGTTCATAGGTGTATAGAGGCCCATTTCCAACAACCATCACTCCAGTGTTCTTATGGTACTCTGTGTTTGCTAACTGTGTAAGAAGGCTAATGGATGGTTAGAATACCCTTGAAAACCATTGTGCAAGTATGTTAGCACGGCTGAAAACAGTTTGGCTGCATAGAGAAGCTATAAACCTGACCTTCCTTTGAGCTAGTTGAGAATCTTGAGCATTACATTTGTTGGCTCCAATTTAACTCTCAAAATGGCCAGAAAAAAAGAACTTTCATGTGAAACTCGACAGTCTATTCTTGTTCTTAGAAATTAAGGCTATTCTATGTGAGAAATTGCCAAGAAACTGAAGATTTCCTACAACGGTGTGTACTACTCCCTTCAGAGGAGAGCACAAACAGACTCTAACCAGAGTAGAAAGAGAAGTGGGAGGCCCCGCTGTACAACTGAGCAACGAGACAAGTACATTAGAGTCTGTAGTTTGAGAAATCAACACCTCACATGTCCTCAACTGGTAGCTTCATTAAACAGTACATGCAAAACGCCAGTGTCAACATCTACAGTGAAGAGGCAACTCCGGGATGCTGGCCTTCAGGGCAGAGTGGAAAAAGCCATTTCTGAGACAGGATAATAAAAGGAAAAGATTAATATGGGCAAAAGACATTGGACAGAGGAAGATTGGACAGATGTTATGGACAGACGAATCCAAGTTTGAGGTGTTTGGATGACACAGAAGAACATTTGTGAGATGCAGAACAACTGAAAAGATGCTGGAAGAGTGCCTGACGCCATCTGTCAAGTATGGTGGAGGTAGTGTGATGGTCTGGGGTTGCTTTGGTGCTGGTAAAGTGGGATATTTGTACAAGGTAAAAAGGATTTTTAATAAGGAAGGCTATTTCTCCATTTTGCAATGCCATGCCATACCCTGTGGACAGCGCTTGATTGGAGCCAATTTCATCCTACAACAGGACAATAACCCAAATTATGCAAGAACTATTTAGGGAACAAGCTGGCAGCAGGTAGTCTATCTGTAATGGAGTAGCCAGCTCAGTCACCAGATAGATCTCAACCCCATTGAGATGCTGCGGGAGCAACTTGAGATGTTTCGGGAGCAACTTGACCGTATGGTACGCAAAAGGTGCCTATCAAGCCAAATCAACTTGTGGGAGGGAGCATGGGGTGAAATTTCTTCAGATTACCTCAGCAAATTAATTGCTAGAATGCCAAAGGTCTGCAATGCTTGAATTGCTGCAAAGGGAGCATTCCTTGACTAAAGCAAAGTTCGAAGGAGAAAATTATTATTTCAAATAAAAATCTTTTTTTCGAACCTTGTCAATGTCTGGACAAGTTTTTAAATTCATTTGGCCCCTCATTTGTTTAATAAAAGTAGGAGTTTTCATGGAAAACACAAAATTTTCTGGGTGACCCCAAACTTTCGAATGGTAGTGTACTAGCAGAGAACATATTAGGGCAGACAATGCAGTTTCCACATGGGTAAAAATCCCACTTGGGTCCTTTTGATCCAAAGGCCTTGCAAGGTTGTGGACCGGGATAGTAACTGTGGACAAGCTTGTCCTTTAGATTTGGAGGACGCCTGTAAGTGATTGAAGGTAGTCTTGATCAAGACCAAGACTTTATGTCGAAACGCGTCCATCTATCTAGGATTTAAGCCAGTGTGTACTATGTGCTGGTTATAATACATATGGATTTTAAAGAATTTTGAATTACAAGTTAATTTTTATCTACACGGCCTGCTGGACGTTATTCATACTTATCTAATTCTCGGAGGGTTCAAGTGATTGGACCGCCACCGATTATACTTTCATTACCAAAGATAGTTTAGCAAAAAGATTTGTGCAACCCTAAATCAGTGACCACGTCAGTAGTCCATGGCCGCTAGAGCAGAGTCCTGCAAACCTTTTCTTCCCCTACCTGCTGGCATCCCTTATTAATGCCGCAGTGATGACATCATGCTACATCTACTAATCAAAAGAGGTGTTGGCAAGTAGAAGGCTCACTGAGCTCTGGTCAAGCGGCAATGGACTACCAACATTTTTGGTCGCACAAATCTTTTTGCTCAACTAGGTGATATATGTAGATTCAGTGGAGGTCTAACTAGTAGGATCCCAAAGTTTTGTGTGAATGATTGCCACCTTATACGTTACTATATGTCTATAGGAGCTATAGTGCACATATGTGTAACCATAGTGAATAGATGAGTGATCGTGCATTTACACTATTGCTCCATCCTCACAGTGAACACATAGCACCTCCACCAATCACACATTTATCCTCTACTATAGTGCAGCAAAAGATTTGTAGGACCCTGGTTCAGTTGCCACGTCAGTAGTCCCTTCTCATTAGTGTGTCATCAAGCTGTACCTACTAATCAAAAGAGGTCAATAGGTAAGAGAAGTGTTGTGAGTTCATTTTCCCCTTCACCATTGAGGTCTGATGAACTCCCTCTTCTGGTGAAGGAAGGTAGTGAGGCTGATTACAAAGCACCTGAGCAGAATGATGATGACTGGGTGACTGGGATTGCTGACTGGATATAAGGCAGCTGACGCCCTTCTGCCTTGCGGGTGATTACTCTGAGGGATTCTTGGAGACCAGTCTGATTCCTGCTCCTCAAAAGCTAAGTTTTCTGCTCTACTTTTTGCATTTGTGTTTAGGTTTTGTTTTGCCTTGTTTTTCTGGGTTTCTGCCTTTCCCTGCTGGGTGAGCTGAATTCCTTTTTGCTCTGTCTTCAGATAATACCTGAGTACTGATATAGTCTTTTTGAAGCCTAGCGTCTTCAGGGCTTTTTTCCCTATCAGTCTGTTGGCTCTTGTTTTTGAGAGGTTTTTGGCGGATTGCAGACAGCAGCTTTTCTATTCTGTCCTATTTAGTTTGCTTGGGCTCCATCATTTGCTCAGCCTATCTTTCTATCTGTGTGAGTGTTTTTTCATCTTGCTTCACCGTCATTATATGTTGGGGGCTGCCTATTGCTTTGGAATCTGCTCTGGGGCAGTTTAGATTTCCCTTTCTGTCTTTAGGCTATGTAGTTCTCCGGCTGTGATCGAGGGGTCTAGGGCACCGAAGGAACCCCCCACGGCTACTGCTAGTTGTTGTTGGGTTCAGGGGTCTGCAATCCGATAGCTGCCAACTTCTCTGGTTTTCTGGACTTAGCTAGTATTTCTGGTTTTGCCTCCTACGGTGACTCATTCATAACAGAGAAGGTTCGGAGAGCTCTGGTGACCATGGGCCACTGATATGTCACTTGGTCACGATCCTACAAATATTTTTGCTCAACTGTATCACCTATCCATTGGTTTATAGGTTAACCCTTGTAGCAGAGCCTGGTAGGTCTTAGTTAAGTCCTAGCTCAACATTATTTCATTAGATGCATCTGCCTAACTTTTTACCAGAACCAGGGCCTCTGTTCACTGGAGGAGTTAGTCTGCTGGATGGAGCAGAGGCGAGAGTGCTGCTGGTGAGTGACCAGCCAAGATGTGAGCTGTAAAAGAAAGAGACATGCCAGGGTCTCTCTCTGAATGGAGACTACATAGAAGCATAGAACTGTGTGGAAGCTGCAGCCTGTTAAGTGTCAACTGTACCCAGAGTTGAACACTTCTGTTTGGTGCTGGAAGTGGCTGGAGCTCAAGATGAAGGTGATCCTGAGACTGGAGGGATCGTGGCTCTTCTGTGTATGAAGTCTTCTCTGGCAGAAAGGACTGTAATCTGTTCGATGAGCCGGCACTTAAATATATGTGCCTGCTGAATGGACTGATTATTTGCTGTGATCCTTTGTGCCCAGAAGAGGCTGTTTCGGGTTTTGAATCCCTTGGAATTTTATGGAAGCAGTAAAACTTCACCTATTTGGACCAAACCACATTGCCTGTTTGATCGCCACCTAATGCCTGCCTGAGAGTGTAGATTCCTACACCCCAAAGCGTATATGGACGCTGTAGTGTAATGATGCTCTGTGCGAAGACCCCCTCTATGATCTTGATTCATGATCTGGCCAACCCTTGCATCAATTCATTTAGTTCATTAATGAAGGTGAAGTCATCAGTAAAAAATATCATAATTATCATTTTAACCCTATATGTCCCCATTTCATGTATCATCTCTGTCTATTTGTTTATTTGTACTATCCTTTTGTATTGATTTGTTTTTACGATGTATTTTTCTATAAGAATAAGGTTAAACAATTAAAAAAGTTTCAAAAGTTTCAATAATTGAAACTTCAGCCTTTTTTTTTCTTCCCTTCTCCTTCTCCCTTGTCTATGACGTTCCTGAAATAGTTCTCTCAGTTCCCTGGAGGGTGCAAGAAAAAAAAATGCTAAAAAGGGGTTCTACTTCCTGTCATTAAAAAAACGACGACTTTTCATTTTATTTTATTTTTCTCCTCATCTAATACAATTCCAGTTTTAGACATTCAACTCGCTTGTCATCCATCGGGAAGTGATGACATCATTAATTATGTATGGATATGAAAACCTCAAGAAGTATATCGCCAGATTGGATTGGCTTTTTAACTCTTTTGATTAATAAAACATAGAGTCTCGGGATATTTGAATTGCCTGGGCGATAACCTGCGAGGAGGAGATCACGGTACGGGAAGAGAGATCTTACTCCTGATAAGTTATTTTACTTAGCGCACTGGACAAACACAATAACAAATGAAACTGCACAATATTCTCATTTTTTTTCCTCAAAACCTTATTAGAAATTGATGATTATTTGACATCGAGATAAAAAAACACATTGTTTCCCATCAGCCTTTTTTTTTCTTTGTCTCGCCGTGAACAATTTAAAAAAAAAATAAATGTACTGTATATATTCCATTTTTTTTTTTGTGCTTTCTCTTACAGCCTGCCCCAGTTCTCATTTATCTGTGAGCTGATTGAGTGGTAAAAAACGGAAAAAAGAATGAAAATTACATTGTCAACGGGAATAATCTCAAGTATTCAGTGACTTTTTATTAGCAACTATATATGGTCTATTTTTTATTTTAGTTTTTTTACAATTTCTCTTTTTTTGTTTTAATATACTGTATATATATATATACACATTATAAATTAAAGAAAAAAAATAAAAATTGTAAAAAACAATGATATTATATATATATATATATATATATATGTGTGTGTGTATTATATTTAGGGTATCAGTTACAAAAAAAGTTTTCTCTCTTAGTTTTCTTATTTAGTAATTTTCTACATGAAGGTGATAAATTGCATCTCAATTGATTTTGTAGACTTTGCTAAGTGGACTTATTTAAAAGAAAAATATTAATAAAATAAAATTCTAATTTTTCTTAAAATGCCTAAAAATAATTCTGAATATCGACACAGAATCAGTGATAACTAAAGGGTCTAACATTAGTCTAATATTAGGATATCCTAATGTGTAGAAATTGAGTGCTCATGTGAACTTAGGGTTAATGAGGCGGTAGTGCGCATGCATTATCATTATCACCTATCCATTGACTATCTATGGAAGCTGTGATTGAGCATGCACACTACCGCTCCCATAGAAGTGAATGGATCAGTTGCCTGTGCATTGCAGCTTCATTCATATGGGACCCCCGTTCTCAGAATCTGTTGGGATACCAGTGGTCGGACAACCACCAATGATATATTTATTACCTATCCTATGGATTGGTGATAAATGTTGTTAAAAGGAAAACCCCGTTTAAACTAATGAACTTTTTGAAGTTGGGGTCTTCTCTGCAAAATCCCCTCTATGTGAAAGCAACTGACACATTGACAGACCCCCGCATCAATGAACCAGCAGCCATTTATGATGTTACATTCCCACTGATGGGAAAAAGATATGAGTTGACAACATCAACTGATCAATGTAATAGAGTCCTAGTTTCTTAAAAGGGATGTACATAATTAGAAAGCACCAGAGCTATCAGTAGGTTGCGACTAGTATTGCAGCTTTGCTCCATTGAAGTGCATAAAGTTGCAATACCACTCACAGCCTGTGAAGAGGAGTGGCGTTGTTTTGGGGAAAATGTATTTTTTAATTTTAAATCTCATATAGAAATGCCATTCTGTAATAACCAGAATACTAGATTTTTTTCTGTAATAATAGTCATCGGAGGACACAGACAATAGAAGAAGATAGAAAAAAAATTGAAAAAAATCCTTAAAATTTCATCCAAGTATAATGTTGGAAAAACTCCACTTGGGACCCTTATCTATACACTATTGACAAACTATGTGCCCCCTCCAACTTCCACAGACAGAAGTTTTTCTGACCTTCCATTTTAATTCCAAACACATTAATATGGAGTCACCCCTCTGCAGATATAATGGCTCCCGCTCTTCTTAGAAGGAATTCTACAAGATTTTGGAGGCGTCTGTGGGAATATTTGCCTCTTCATCCAGATGAGCATTTGTGGGGTCAGAGCCTGATGTTGGACAGATGCCGGGCTCATAATCTCCATTATAGTTGTTGTATAGGGCTGAGGTCTGGGCACACACTCTTCAGTGTTGGATGGGGCTGAGTTACGGGTTCACAATCTCCATTATAGATGTTGGATGGGGCTGAGGTCCGGGCGCACACTCTTCGGTGTTGGATAGGGCTGAGTTCCGGGTTCACTATCTCCATTATAGGTGTTGGATGGGGCTGAGGTCCGGGCGCACACTCTCCGTTGTTGGATGAGGATGAGATCCAGGTGCACACTCTCTGTTGTTGGATGGGGCTGATGTCCAGGCGCACACTCTTCGGTGTTGGATGGGGATGAGATCCGGGTGCACACTCTCCAGTGTTGGATGGGGCTGAGGTCTGGGCGCACACTCTCCGGCGTTGGATGGGGCTGAAGTCCAGGCGCACACTCTCCGTTGTTGGATGGGGATGAGATCCAGGTGCAAACTCTCCGGTGCTGGATGGGGCGGATGTCTGGGCGCACACTCTTCGGTGTTGGATGGGGATGAGGTCCGAGTGCACACTCTCCAGTGTTGGATGGGGTTGAGGTCCGGGAGCACACTCTCCGGTGTTGGATGGGGCTGAGTTCCAGGTTCGTGTTGGATGGGACTGAGGTCCGGATTCACAGTCTCCAGTGTTGGATGGGGCTGAGGTCCAGGCACACACTTTCCGGTGTTGGATGGGGCTGAGGTCCGGGCTCTGTGCGGCCGCTTATGCACTCAGCAAATGAGAAGCTATGTGAAACAAATGTCCCGCTCATAGAAAAGGAGGCTACACCCTTACCTGCACTAAATACAGAAACCTGAAACTGAACAAAAAAAAAAATCAAATGAACTATAATTTGGTATGCATCCCCTTACCTATTTGCTGGGTATCCATATTCAGGATCTGGTCCTGCTTGACATTTATTCACGCGGAGATCACTTTTACACATGGTATGGTTTTTAACACTAGAGGTTAGGACTGTCCCGGGTAGACCTTGTTGCGGTGCGATGGCTTTTACCCTTTTTGTTTTAATAAAAAATGATGTTTACTAAGTCCCAATGTTACTTATATGCATTATTTATTTTACTTACTTTCTTCCAGCGGGGCATGTGGTCATTTTGTTTCTGTCTTAGGTTTTGTCTGTTTAATGGCCAGTGTGAACAGGCTCTTATTTTGCTTGCAAGTCAACGTATACTCCAGTTATATTTTTCTATTAAGTTATGGGGTCAGCAGAGCGTTGGTGACTTTTCTGCCCTCTGCTCCTCAGGTATCGCCCCTCTGTAACATTACGGAGTCTACACTTCGTAGCTGAGTTGCTGCGGTTCCTTCCACTTCTCAATAATATCACTCACAGGTGATGGAGGAAGATTTAGGATTTAGGAGGAAGAAATATCATGAACGGACTTGTTACCCCAGTGGCTCCTATTACCGGACCGCGCTGGTGTTAATGAGCAAGCACCACCAGCCGTTCTGTTGCATGCTAGTAAAGGCAGATGGCATGATGGGGCCAAAGGAAAAACCTGGATGGAGTGATGATGACTTCTCCCAACAGTTTTGTCCACAAAATGCATGTCAATATTTATTATTTGACGTGTTTTCCCTGTAAGACGAATGACTCACTATTCATACCAAACATGTCGCATATTGAACACCACCTATTGCAAAATAGTGGGATCCGTAAGTGGCTCGCTTCTGCCTCTTCATCTGTCTTCAGCATTCAGCATAGCACTACCCAAAAATGAAAATCTCCCCGTGTTAGTGCTGCAAAATTAAACAGCGCTGACCTTTCATTGTTTGTTGATGTTCTTATTTTGAGCAATGGCTGAGGCTGGCATTACAGCGCACGGCCAAGTACCCCATATCTGATGAGTCTGCAAGTTTCATGCGATTTGTCAAATGAAACTGTAAGTGCCTTTCAGCCATATTCATCTTTAACTAGCAATTCACATGACTGTGAATTCTGAAGCCCAGGATCAGCATGAAAAAAGAAGGCAGCAGAGGGAAAAAAAAAGATTATTTCACTTAGTGCTACAAAGAAGAACTTTTTGAAATGGAGTTACATTTTTGCTTTTTTCCAGCATCTCACACTAGAAGTTTACAACCTGAGAATAAATATGTGATTCATGTGAAGGAGCTGTGAAATTATTCAGAATGTGCAATTGGAAAAATTGCCAATTTAGGATCAGGTATAAAGGGGTTCTCCATTGGTGCAGTTGGGATATGCATGTTCCTATACTGGAAGTGTGGGTCATCCCCTATAAATACTTAAAGAAGCACTCCTCCTCCTATGAAAGATGTTATCCTCTTTATATATTGCAGTCATCATATTATATAGCACTGTGTACTTACAATTGCTCATTTTGCATTTCTACCCAGCTAATTATTCTCTTTCATTAGGTCTTTGACATCTGTGGGGTATCGCCTACTGTGTGTGTTGGGGAACACTCGCTTGGCAGCGGATTAACGTAGTCAGGCATGGTTTTCCACACAAAACAGTCCATAGGGTTTATTTAAACATCATAAACCACAACGTAAGCCAGGTTGTACATCATCAGCTTACACACAGTCCATTACTTCATTACGTGTGGCCTTACAAAGCATTCACTAGTCATGCCGTACTCTCTCCAGTCATCGGGTGACCACACAGTTCAGTAGTAACTGACCTTTGTCAGTGCACATAGTTCTTTCCCCATACCCGGGCTTACCTCTCAGGAGCTCTTGCTCCACAGGCTGACTCCTGTCAGTCCAATGTCCTCAACAGGACAGTGTCTTTCTCAGTGTGGGGCCGTCCCAGGCTCTGCCCACCATGTGGTCTGTCCGAGTGCAATTCCGGACGTTTGTCCAACACCCAGGCCACCAGGTCCAAGGTCTCACCGCGTGCTCCAGGAATCTGATCCTACTCTCAGGATCTTCCAACACAGACCTTCCAGGACCTTGCACCCTGAACCATTCAGGTACACACACTCTGTCCATGTGACCAGACCTCAGTCACATTTTATGGTTGTAACCAACCCCATGGATGGGCGGTACATATGTGGTTAGTCAACTCCCGCCCAGCTCTTTGATTAACCCTATAAGCCCCCCTTATAAGTAATACACAACAAACACCTGTGGAACTATAAGTCCCAGCATAACCATATCATTTTGGGCTTACAGCACAGAGAACCTCTGCGACACATACCATCCATTTACAATAATGTCAGACCCTAATTCACCATCATAATTATGCCTCCAAGCGTATCCTGAAGCGCACACACAGAGCCCCCTAGCTGTAAAGGTGCTGTCACACTTAGCGATGCACCAGCGATCCAGACCAGCGATACGACGCGGTCAGGATCGCTGGTGCATCGCTAACTGGTCGCTAGTGAGCTGCCACACAGGCAGATCTCACCAGCGACATAGCTGGGGACGGCGATCGCTACTTACCTGTCAGACGAGGCGATCCTGCGTCCTCCCGCCCGCGTCCACGCGTCGCTCGTCGGCGCCACAGGAAGCTGACAACGAGAATCAGCCCAGGACGTTCTCGCGCGATCAGTGATAACCAGCGGGGGAGCGGGTCGTAGGTAAGTATCAGACACAGCGATATCGCTAGCAATATCGCTGCTACGTCACAAAATCAGTGACGTTACAGCGATATTGCTAGCGATATCGCTTAGTGTGACAGGCCCTTAATAGAAGTTACTGCATCACATATCACATGATTAATAACTGCCAAGCAGAATCCTTCTAAGCTCTATGTAGACAGGAGCTCAATTTCTCTTTTATGTCGCCAATCAGTGCAAAATTAAATGGCAGGGGCGTACATAGAAATCATGGAGCCCCATAGCAGAAGTTCTAATTGCCAGCTCCCCAAAATAAAACCCAAAGATTTAATATTTCTTGGGGTGACACAAGAGCATATCTCACAACTTTGCAGCCCTTACAAAGTAGTTTTCCTCCTATTGAAGCCCCTAGATTGCCTTTTCATTGCCCCTATATAGTATGACGATGCGAACTGCAGTGTCCCCCAGAAACAGTATGATAACACATAGTGAATTTCTTAACAGTACCCTCCACATGCACAGTATGATAACCCTACTGTAACATTCCACTCTCCCAATCAACCCTCCCCCAGCAAGGTATAGTTACTGCAACACAGAAAGATGCATCAACAATGATCACCGCACACCCTTCCACGCAGTATGATGGCCCCAACACAGCCATCCACACTGTATAATGGCCCCCACTAGCCCTCCAAACAGCATACTGGCCCCCACACAGCCCTCTATACTATGATGGACCACACAAAAACCTTCACATTGTATAATTGCTTGCATACAGTATAATGCCCCCACATAGATCTGCAAACAGTATAGTGCCCCCATATAAACCTGTAAACAATATAATGTCTCCCCCACAAAGACCTGCAAAGACTTTAATGCCCCCCCATATAGACTTGCAAATATAATGGCCCCCTCATATAGACTTGCAAACAGTATAATGTCCTCCCACACATGCCTATAAACAGTATAATGCCCCATATAGACCTGCAAACAATATATTGTCACCTCCCCAAAGACCTGCAAACAGTTTAACGACCTCCTCATATAGACCTGCAAGCAATATAATGCTCCCTCATATAGACCTGCAAACAGTATAATGTCCCCCCACATAGACCTGCAAACAGTATAATGTCCCCCCACATAGATCTGCAAACAGTATAATGTCCCCCCACATAGATCTGCAAACAGTATAATGCCCCCCACATAGATCTGCAAACAGTATAATGTCCCCCCACATAGATCTGCAAACAGTATAATGTCCCCCCACATAGATCTGCAAACAGTATAATGTCCCCCCACATAGATCTGCAAACAGTATAATGTCACCCCACATAGATCTGCAAACAGTATAATGTCCCCCCACATAGACCTGCAAACAGTATAATGTCCCCCCACATAGATCTGCAAACAGTATAATGTCCCCCCACATAGATCTGCAAACAGTATAATGCCCCCCCACATAGATCTGCAAACAGTATAATGTCCCCCCACATAGATCTGCAAACAGTATAATGTCCCCCCACATAGATCTGCAAACAGTATAATGTCCCCCCACATAGATCTGCAAACAGTATAATGTCCCCCCACATAGATCTGCAAACAGTATAATGTCCCCCCACATAGATCTGCAAACAGTATAATGTCCCCCCACATAGATCTGCAAACAGTATAATGTCCCCCCACATAGATCTGCAAACAGTATAATGTCCCCCCACATAGACCTGCAAACAGTATAATGTCCCCCACATAGATCTGCAAACAGTATAATGTCCCCCACATAGATCTGCAAACAGTATAATGTCCCCCCACATAGATCTGCAAACAGTATAATGTCCCCCCACATAGATCTGCAAACAGTATAATGTCCCCCCATATAGATCTGCAAACAGTATAATGTCCCCCCATATAGACCTGCAAACAGTATAATGTCCCACCACATAGATCTGCAAACAGTACCATGTCCCCCCACATAGATCTGCAAACAGTATAATGTCCCCCCACATAGATCTGCAAACAGTATAATGTCCCCCCACATAGATCTGCAAACAGTATAATGTCCCCCCACATAGATCTGCAAACAGTATAATGTCCCCCCACATAGATCTGCAAACAGTATAATGTCCCCCCACATAGATCTGCAAACAGTATAATGCCCCCTACATAGTGCTGCGAAAAGCATGAAGCCCCCCCCCTACATAGAGATGTAAACAGTATAACGTCCCCCACATAGTCCTGCAAACAGTTGGGCAAATGACAACCCATTATAAAGAAGCACTACAAACTAAACTAATACCCTGTTTTATGCCCAGGGACTAGAGAGGTGGTTTATGACTCCACCTGATTTTATTTTGTTATGCAAAAAGAAAAAAACAACTAACTGGGTTCCTGAGAAGCAGATAGACTTTTCCAAAGTGGTTGAGTGAGATCTTCACCGCTCCTCAAGAGATGTTTAGGGAATATGTTGCATCCTCGGCACCTTATCAATTCCCTATCTGCAAAGGATTGCACAGAATGGGAAGTAAATGGCGCCACACCTCGTCCATAGGCTGTTTTTGGCATTGCCGCTCCATAAAAGAGAATGTGACCAACCTGCAGAAGCACACCTAACCTGTGCACAGGTGAGGTCATATTTTTTGGAAGAATGCAACTACAATTTTGCCACCTTTCATGATGCGTGCACTGTTGATGGATTCTTCCTTGACGACATTATTCCAAGAGCAGCTTGTGCCAAGCAGCGGCCGTTCAGAACGCCCTGGCTCTGCAATCAGTCTTCCGTGCACCCATTCCTAAATCATTATGATTAAAGTGCCTTTTGAACCCGTGCGGGTGATGAAACTGTTCCATATATGCATGTTCTGCCACTCAAACCAGAAGCGGAGTCATTGAAATGATTGTTATAATGAAAAGAAGTGAAATGATTGGGCTTGATGGCGGCCGTTGTGCGGAGGGCTCACATTTCATTCCCAAGTACACTTTTTATGGCCATATAAGACTGCAGAATGGGAAGGCTGACTCTGAGAGCGTCATTTTATTCACCCTATCCCCTAGGATCATAACACGGTGCGGCGAGTCTCCGAGATAATTCATTAAGAGGAGAATCCCATTACATCAAGTTCACCCAGCCCTCGCCGTTCATCGTGCTCGCTAAAACTTTTAACCCTTGGAGGAACAGATTACCCAAAAAGTATTCGCCCAACTATATCTGCAAGAAGCGGTAGAGATAATACAGATTTTTTCATCAGTTATGAGACACTGGATCTTTTCCCTATAGTATCTCACATTACAAATCATCAGTCTTTTATATTTACAACAGGAAATACCTGAAGTGCTGCTTTCTTTTTGGGAACTCAAAATTTGGGGAAATGCCAAGTAATTGTGTACAAGCCTGGATCTCTTCTGATATCTTTCTTCTATGTACTCTATATAGTAAAGAGTATTGGGCTGCACCTCTTATTCATTGAATTCAGATTTGTCATTGTCCCCAGTGAATGCCTTCGGCCCCCCGGTGTATAACATTCGGGCCCTCATTCTCCCAGTGTATGATTTCCAGCTCCTCATCCCTAAGTGTATAACATCCAGCCCCTTGCCCCCAGTGGGTAACATCCGGCCCCTCACCCCCAGTGTGTAACATCAGACCCCTTTCTCCCGGTGTATAACATCCAGCCCTTTGCCCCCAGTATATAACATCTGACCCCTCGCCCCCAGTGTGTAACTTCAGACCCCTCTCCCCCCAGTGTATAGCATCCAGCCCTTCGCCCCCAGTGTATAGTATCCGGCCCCTCACCCCTAGTGTCTAACATCAGTCCCCTCGCTCCCAGTGTATAACATCAGACCCCTCTCCCCCATGGTGTATAACAACCAGCTCTTCGCCCCCAGTGTATAGCATCCGGCCCCTCATCCCGACTGTATAGCATTCAGCCCCTCTCCCCACCAGTGTATAATATCAGGCCCCTCTCCCCCTGTATATAACATCCAGCCCTTCGCCCCCAGTGTATAACATCTGGCCCCTCACCCCCAGTGTATAACATCCAGCCCCTTGCCCCCAGTATGTAACATCTGGCCCCTCGCCCCCAGTGTGTAACACCAGACCCCTTTCTCCCCAGTGTATAACATCCAGCCCTTTGCCCTCAGTGTATAACATCCGGCCCCTCTCTCCCAGTGTGTAACATCAGACCCCTCTCCCCCAGTGTATAACATCTAGCCCTTCGCCACCAGTGTATAGCATCCGGCCCCTCACCTCCAGTGCCTAACATCAGTCCCCTCGCCCCCAGTGTATAACACCCAGCCCTTCGCCCCCAGTGTATAGCATCCAGCCCCTCACCCCCACTGTGTAACATCCGGCCCCTCTCCCCCCAGTGTATAACATCAGGCCCCTCTCCCCCGGTATATAACATCCGGCCCTTCGCACCCAGTGTATAACATCCGGCCACTTGCCCCCAGTGTATAACATCTGGCTCCTCGTACCCAGTGTATAACATCAGGCCCCTCTTCCCCCGTGTATAACATCTGGCCCTTCGTCCCCACTGTATAACATCCAGCCCCTCGTCCCCAGTGAATAACATACAGCCCCTCCCCCAAGTGTATAACATCTGGCTCCTCCCCCAGTGAATAACATATGCCCCCAGTGTGTAACTTCCGGCCCTTCGCACCCAGAGTATAACATCAGGCCCTTCACCCCCAGTGTATAACATTCGGCCCCTCGCCCCCAGTGTATATCATCCGGCCCCTCGCCCCCAATGTATATCATCTGGCCCCTTGCCCCAGTGTATAACATCCGGCCCCTCATTCCCTTGATGTATAATATCCAGCCCTATTGCCACCCCCCAGTATATAACATCCAGCCCCTCCTCCCGGTGTATAATCTCTGCCCCCCGCCATGCCGTCTACCTTTACTAATGTGACAGAGTGTCTGGTGGTGCAGAGCTCACTAATACCAGCAAGGTCCTGTAACAGGAGCCACCGGGGTAACAAGTCCGTTCATGATATTTCTTCCTTCCTCCTAAATCTTCCCCATCAACGGTGAGTGATATTATTGAGAAGTGGAAGGAACTTCAGCAACTTGGCCATGAAGTGGAGATCCCGTAACATTACAGAGAAGGGGGCTGAGTGCTGAGGAGCAGAGGGCAGAAAAGTCACCAACACTCTGCTTACCCCATAGCTGCTGAGTCCAGAAGTCCTCTGATATTAACATCAGCACAAACACTGTGCCCCTGCTGGAGGTCCATGGCCGAGCGTTTGCACACAGCCTTACATCACCATGCACAATACCAAGCATAGTGTAAACTGCCACTACAGGACTCTGGAGGAGACGTGTCGAACTTCTCTGATGGAGGAGTCTGGGTTTGGTGATTCCAGGACGACGTGACCCCCTGACTACAATGTTCCACTGTACAGATGGTGGAGGAGGATAATGTTATGGGCTGTTATCAGGGGCGGCCCCGGACCCTCAGCTCCAGTGAAGGGAAAACTTATTCTTCAGTCCAATGCATTGTGGACAATTGTAGCTTCAGCTTTGTGGGATCAGTTTGGGGTTCACCCTTTTCTGTTCCCCATGACTGTGCCTAGTGCACAAGGTCTATAAAGACATGGAGAGGGAGAACACGAGTGGCCACACAGGGCACAGACCTCTCATCTATGTATCTACATCTATTTATCCATCTTTCACATATGTTGTACACAATTGTTACATTGTCTCAGTGACAAACATCAATAAAGAAGGTCTGAGTCATCATCTTAACATTCTGATACCTAAGAGTGTGATAATAATAAGTTAGATAAGTAGAAACCTGTTTTTTCTTATGCATGATATCAATCACAATATAAATAACAGAAAACTGACGGCACATCAAGAACTAGTCTGAATAGGTGCATACCAAAAAACAGCTTACATATCAAAATGAGGAAATGGTTGCGCTCGATTGCAGTAAGGCATATCAATGTGAAATACATGAAGTGTGAATAGCGTAATAGCTTTTGAAATTTATGAAAAACACATGAGATGCTTAGCACAAAATTTGGCCAAAAAACTGTGAGCCCATTCACCAACGTCGAGGTGATCTCATCAAATGGGTCCCTGACCTAACTGCCTAGTGTGAACACTTACCTCTGGCTAATAACTTGGTAAAGCCTATATTTATAGGAAGGTCAGAACCAAATGTGATTGGATGGAATTAAAATCACTGCATGGTGAAGGGCGGAGTGCTCAGTCAGAATGCTAGCATACAAAAAAAAACTGCTTACATATCAAAATGAGGAAATGGTTGCACTTGATTGCATTAAGGCATGTCAATGTGAAATACATGAAGTGTGAATAGCGTAATGGCTTTTGAAATTTAGGAAAAACACATGAGATGCTTAGCACAAAATTTGGCCCAAAAATGTGAGCCCATTCACCAACGTTTGGTATGCACTTGTTCAAAGGAGTTGAAAAGTATTGAGTGAGGAAAAGAAGGGTTCAATTCTGGCTTTACTAGTAGAGAGATACAGTGAGCGTCATGTTGCCTCCATCCTTAAAATTTATAAGATGGCAGTCTATTACAACAAGGTTGAGCAGAAGACATTGGGGACAACAAAGCTACAGACCAACAGAGGGCGACAACGATTCTCCACTGACCGGAATGACCATCATCTTATTCGAATGTCACTCAGCAACTGTAGGATGACATCAAGTGACCTACAAAAGGAATGGCAAATGGCAGCTGGGGTGAAGTGCACAGCAAGAACAGTTTGTAATAAGCTCCTAGAGGCAGGGCTCAAGTCATGTAAAGCTAGAAAAAAGCCTTACATCAATGAGAAGCAAAGGAGAGCCAGGCCAAAGACCATAAGGATTGGACCATAGAGGACTGGAGTAAGGTTATCTTCTCTGATCAGTCTAATTTTCAGCTTTGCCCAACACCTGGTTGTTAGAGTTGAGCGAAACGGGTCGAAAAATTTCAAAAGTCGCCAACTTTTGGTATCGTCGGGTTTCATGAAAGGAAACCCGACCCTAGAGTGAGGGCGGCCACGAGCTCGGCGACTTTAGCGCAAAGTCGCGTTTCAAAAGTTTGTTTTCCGCCCTTTTTCAGCCAATCAGGATCCACGGACACTGTGGGCAACGTGATGACATAGGCAGGGGTCACCACCATCTTTGAGAAGGGCATGCAAGTGATTGGCTTGCTTTGGGGGGCGTCACAGGGGGTATAAAAGGGCATGCACGCCGACCGCCATGTTACTCATGCTGATCTCAGAATAGGGAGAGCTGCTGCTGCTGCTGATTCTGTAGGGAGAGCGTTAGGCAGAGAAGAAGACACCAAAAACTGCTTCTGCTGCTAGCGATTTTGCCTGTACAACACACCAGTCACTGTGTGTGCAGTGCAAGTGGAGGCTATATTTTGCTGGATCAGCTGTGTTAGTTGCTAGGCTGCCTTATAAGGCTTCCTGATAGCTGCATTGCTGTTTTCCCACTGCTCTGCAAACTGCTTTTTAAAAGCAATCCAAATTTTTTTTCTTGTCCTAGTGAGGTACTGAGCGTGCATTTTTTTCACACCATACAGCGGTGTACGCTCCTCACACAGTACCGTGTAACGGCTGTTATCACGGCCACAGTGAAGCTATCTGTGTGTGACTCTGTAAGAATAAGTCGAGGACATGTTCCGTTCTTACAGACCTCCACCTTCTAGTTTTGTCTGTTTTTCAAACAGTTAAGTATATTTGCTGTTAGATCACATTCAAAACTATAGAGAGACAGCGTGTGTCAGTCCGTATACTTAAAAAACACGGAGCTTGACAATTTTACGGACACCGGACAGCGGTGTATGTGCTTGCTCCTCTCTCAGTACCGTGTAACGGCTGTTATCACGGACACATTGAAGCTATCTGTGTGTGACTCTGTAAGAATAAGTCGAGGACATGTTCCGTTCTTACAGACCTACACTCTAGGGAGATTACTATTCTGCCCAATTCAATATACACCTTGTAGTTTGTCATACACTAGCCAATTTCTGCCTGTAACATAGCGGTGTGATATTCACTGGGCCTCACACAATCCAACAGTGTCCACAAGTGTGTTCAGAAATTCTACATCTCCCCTGACCTATAGTGACATTTTTCACACCAGCGACATTGAGCCTGTGACATAGCGGTGAGATATTCACTGGGCCTCACACAATCCAACAGTGTCCACAAGTGTGTTCAGAAATTCTACATCTCCCCTGTCTTATAGTGACATTTTTCACACCTGCGACATTGAGCCTGTGACATAGCGGTGTGATATTCACTGGGCCTCACACAATCCAACAGTGTCCACAAGTGTGTTCAGAAATTCTACATCTCCCCTGTCCTATAGTGACACTTTTCACACCTGTGACATTGAGCCTGTGACATAGCGGTGTGATATTCACTGGGCCTCACACAATCCAACAGCGTCCACAAGTGTGTTCAGAAATTCTACATCTCCCCTGTCCTATAGTGACATTTTTCACACCTGCGACATTGAGACTGTGACATAGCGGTGTGATATTCACTGGACCTCACACAATCCAACAGCGTCCACAAGTGTGTTCAGAAATTCTACATCTCCCCTGTCCTATAGTGACATTTTTCACACCTGCGACATTGAGACTGTGACATAGCGGTTTGATATTCACTGGGCCTCACACAATCCAACAGTGTCCACAAGTGTGTTCAGAAATTCTACATCTCCCCTGTTCTATAGTGACATTTTTCACACCTGCGACATTGAGCCTGTGACATAGCGGTGTGATATTCACTGGGCCTCACACAATCCAACAGTGTCCACAAGTGTGTTCAGAAATTCTACATCTCTCGTCCTATAGTGACATTTTTCATACCTGCGACATTGAGCCTGTGACATAGCTGTGTGATATTCACTGGGCCTCACACATTCCAACAGTGTCCACACGTGTGTTCAGAAATTCTACTTCTCCCCAGTCCTATAGTGACATTTTTCACACCTGCGACATTGAGCCTGTGACATAGCGGTGTGATATTCACTTGGCCTCACACAATCCAAGAGTGTCCACAAGTGTGTTCAGAAATTCTACATCTCCCCTGTCCTATAGTGACATTTTTCACACCTGCGACATTGAGCCTGTGACATAGCGGTGAGATATTCACTGGGCCTCACACAATCAAACAGTGTCCACAAGTGTGTTCAGAAATTCTACATCTCCCCTGTCTTATAGTGACATTTTTCACACCTGCGACATTGAGCCTGTTTCATAGCGGTGTGATATTCACTGGGCCTCACACAATCCAACAGTGTCCACAAGTGTGTTCAGAATTTCTACATCTCCCCTGTCCTATAGTGACATTTTTCACACCTGCGACATTGAGCCTGTGACATAGCGGTGTGATATTCACTGGGCCTCACACAATCCAACAGTGTTCACAAGAGTGTTCAGAAATTCTACATCTCCCCAGTCCTATATTGACATTTTTCACAACTGCGACATTGAGCCTGTGACATAGCGGTGTGATATTCACTGGGCCTCACACAATCCAACAGTGTCCACAAGTGTGTTCAGAAATTCTACATCTCCCCTGTCCTATAGTGACATTTTTCACACCTGTGACATTGAGCCTGTGACATAGCGGTGTGATATTCACTGGGCCTCACACAATTCAACAGCGTCCACAAGTGTGTTCAGAAATTCTACATCTCCCCTGTCCTATAGTGACATTTTTCACACCTGCGACATTGAGCCTGTGACATAGCGGTGTGATATTCACTGGGCCTCACACAATCCAACAGTGTCCACAAGAGTGTTCAGAAATTCTACATCTCCCCTGTCCTATAGTGACATTTTTCACACCTGCGACATTGAGCCTGTGACATAGCGGTGTGATATTCACTGGGCCTCACACAATCCAACAGTGTCCACAAGAGTGTTCAAAAATTCTACATCTCCCCTGTCCTATAGTGACATTTTTCACACCTGCGACATTGAGCCTGTGACATAGCGGTGAGATATTCACTGGGCCTCACACAATCCAACAGTGTCCACAAGTGTGTTCAGAAATTCTACATCTCCCCTGTCTTATAGTGACATTTTTCACACCTGCGACATTGAGCCTGTTTCATAGCGGTGTGATATTCACTGGGCCTCACACAATCCAACAGTGTCCACAAGTGTGTTCAGAATTTCTACATCTCCCCTGTCCTATAGTGACATTTTTCACACCTGCGACATTGAGCCTGTGACATAGCGGTGTGATATTCACTGGGCCTCACACAATCCAACAGTGTCCACAAGAGTGTTCAGAAATTCTACATCTCCCCAGTCCTATATTGACATTTTTCACAACTGCGACATTGAGCCTGTGACATAGCGGTGTGATATTCACTGGGCCTCACACAATCCAACAGTGTCCACAAGTGTGTTCAGAAATTCTACATCTCCCCTGTCCTATAGTGACATTTTTCACACCTGTGACATTGAGCCTGTGACATAGCGGTGTGATATTCACTGGGCCTCACACAATTCAACAGCGTCCACAAGTGTGTTCAGAATTTCTACATCTCCCCTGTCCTATAGTGACATTTTTCACACCTGCGACATTGAGCCTGTGACATAGCGGTGTGATATTCACTGGGCCTCACACAATCCAACAGTGTCCACAAGAGTGTTCAGAAATTCTACATCTCCCCAGTCCTATATTGACATTTTTCACAACTGCGACATTGAGCCTGTGACATAGCGGTGTGATATTCACTGGGCCTCACACAATCCAACAGTGTCCACAAGTGTGTTCAGAAATTCTACATCTCCCCTGTCCTATAGTGACATTTTTCACACCTGTGACATTGAGCCTGTGACATAGCGGTGTGATATTCACTGGGCCTCACACAATTCAACAGCGTCCACAAGTGTGTTCAGAAATTCTACATCTCCCCTGTCCTATAGTGACATTTTTCACACCTGCGACATTGAGCCTGTGACATAGCGGTGTGATATTCACTGGGCCTCACACAATCCAACAGTGTCCACAAGAATGTTCAGAAATTCTACATCTCCCCTGTCCTATAGTGACATTTTTCACACCTGCGACATTGAGCCTGTGACATAGCGGTGTGATATTCACTGGGCCTCACACAATCCAACAGTGTCCACAAGAGTGTTCAAAAATTCTACATCTCCCCTGTCCTATAGTGACATTTTTCACACCTGCGACATTGAGCCTGTGACATAGCGGTGAGATATTCACTGGGCCTCACACAATCCAACAGTGTCCACAAGTGTGTTCAGAAATTCTACATCTCCCCTGTCTTATAGTGACATTTTTCACACCTGCGACATTGAGCCTGTTTCATAGCGGTGTGATATTCACTGGGCCTCACACAATCCAACAGTGTCCACAAGTGTGTTCAGAATTTCTACATCTCCCCTGTCCTATAGTGACATTTTTCACACCTGCGACATTGAGCCTGTGACATAGCGGTGTGATATTCACTGGGCCTCACACAATCCAACAGTGTCCACAAGAGTGTTCAGAAATTCTACATCTCCCCAGTCCTATATTGACATTTTTCACAACTGCGACATTGAGCCTGTGACATAGCGGTGTGATATTCACTGGGCCTCACACAATCCAACAGTGTCCACAAGTGTGTTCAGAAATTCTACATCTCCCCTGTCCTATAGTGACATTTTTCACACCTGTGACATTGAGCCTGTGACATAGCGGTGTGATATTCACTGGGCCTCACACAATTCAACAGCGTCCACAAGTGTGTTCAGAAATTCTACATCTCCCCTGTCCTATAGTGACATTTTTCACACCTGCGACATTGAGACTGTGACATAGCGGTTTGATATTCACTGGGCCTCACACAATCCAACAGTGTCCACAAGTGTGTTCAGAAATTCTACATCTCCCCTGTTCTATAGTGACATTTTTCACACCTGCGACATTGAGCCTGTGACATAGCGTTGTGATATTCACTGGGCCTCACACAATCCAACAGTGTCCACAAGAGTGTTCAGAAATTCTACATCTCCCCAGTCCTATAGTGACATTTTTCACACCTGCGACATTGAGCCTGTGACATAGCAGTGTGATATTCACTGGACCTCACACAATCAAACAGTGTCCACAAGTGTGTTCAGAAATTCTACATCTCCCCTTTCCTATAGTGACACTTTTCACACCTGTGACATTGAGCCTGTGACATAGTGGTGTGATATTCACTGGGCCTCACACAATCCAACAGCATCCACAAGTGTGTTCAGAAATTCTACATCTCCCCTGTCCTATAGTGACATTTTTCACACCTGCGACATTGAGACTGTGACATAGCGGTTTGATATTCACTGGGCCTCACACAATCCAACAGTGTCCACAAGTGTGTTCAGAAATTCTACATCTCCCCTGTTCTATAGTGACATTTTTCACACCTGCGACATTGAGCCTGTGACATAGCGGTGTGATATTCACTGGGCCTCACACAATCCAACAGTGTCTACAAGTGTGTTCAGAAATTATACATCTCTCCTGTCCTATAGTGACATTTTTCACGCCTGCGACATTGATCCTGTGACATAGCTGTGTGATATTCACTGGGCCTCACACAATCCAACAGTGTCCACAAGTGTGTTCAGAAATTCTACATCTCCCCAGTCCTATAGTGACATTTTTCACACCTGCGACATTGAGCCTGTGACATAGCGGTGTGATATTCACTGGGCCTCACACAATCCAACAGTGTCCACAAGAGTGTTCAAAAATTCTACATCTCCCCAGTCCTATAGTGACATTTTTCACACCTGCGACATTGAGCCTGTGACATAGCGGTGTGATATTCACTGGGCCTCACACAATCCAACAGTGTCCACAAGTGTGTTCAGAAATTCTACATCTCCCCTGTCCTATAGTGACACTTTTCACACCTGTGACATTGAGCCTGTGACATAGCGGTGTGATATTCACTGGGCCTCACACAATCCAACAGCGTCCACAAGTGTGTTCAGAAATTCTACATCTCCCCTGTCCTATAGTGACATTTTTCACACCTGCGACATTGAGACTGTGACATAGCGGTGTGATATTCACTGGACCTCACACAATCCAACAGCGTCCACAAGTGTGTTCAGAAATTCTACATCTCCCCTGTCCTATAGTGACATTTTTCACACCTGCGACATTGAGACTGTGACATAGCGGTTTGATATTCACTGGGCCTCACACAATCCAACAGTGTCCACAAGTGTGTTCAGAAATTCTACATCTCCCCTGTTCTATAGTGACATTTTTCACACCTGCGACATTGAGCCTGTGACATAGCGGTGTGATATTCACTGGGCCTCACACAATCCAACAGTGTCCACAAGTGTGTTCAGAAATTCTACATCTCTCGTCCTATAGTGACATTTTTCATACCTGCGACATTGAGCCTGTGACATAGCTGTGTGATATTCACTGGGCCTCACACATTCCAACAGTGTCCACACGTGTGTTCAGAAATTCTACTTCTCCCCAGTCCTATAGTGACATTTTTCACACCTGCGACATTGAGCCTGTGACATAGCGGTGTGATATTCACTTGGCCTCACACAATCCAAGAGTGTCCACAAGTGTGTTCAGAAATTCTACATCTCCCCTGTCCTATAGTGACATTTTTCACACCTGCGACATTGAGCCTGTGACATAGCGGTGAGATATTCACTGGGCCTCACACAATCCAACAGTGTCCACAAGTGTGTTCAGAAATTCTACATCTCCCCTGTCTTATAGTGACATTTTTCACACCTGCGACATTGAGCCTGTTTCATAGCGGTGTGATATTCACTGGGCCTCACACAATCCAACAGTGTCCACAAGTGTGTTCAGAATTTCTACATCTCCCCTGTCCTATAGTGACATTTTTCACAACTGCGACATTGAGCCTGTGACATAGCGGTGTGATATTCACTGGGCCTCACACAATCCAACAGTGTCCACAAGTGTGTTCAGAAATTCTACATCTCCCCTGTCCTATAGTGACATTTTTCACACCTGTGACATTGAGCCTGTGACATAGCGGTGTGATATTCACTGGGCCTCACACAATTCAACAGCGTCCACAAGTGTGTTCAGAAATTCTACATCTCCCCTGTCCTATAGTGACATTTTTCACACCTGCGACATTGAGCCTGTGACATAGCGGTGTGATATTCACTGGGCCTCACACAATCCAACAGTGTCCACAAGAGTGTTCAGAAATTCTACATCTCCCCTGTCCTATAGTGACATTTTTCACACCTGCGACATTGAGCCTGTGACATAGCGGTGTGATATTCACTGGGCCTCACACAATCCAACAGTGTCCACAAGAGTGTTCAAAAATTCTACATCTCCCCTGTCCTATAGTGACATTTTTCACACCTGCGACATTGAGACTGTGACATAGCGGTGAGATATTCACTGGGCCTCACACAATCCAACAGTGTCCACAAGTGTGTTCAGAAATTCTACATCTCCCCTGTCTTATAGTGACATTTTTCACACCTGCGACATTGAGCCTGTTTCATAGCGGTGTGATATTCACTGGGCCTCACACAATCCAACAGTGTCCACAAGTGTGTTCAGAATTTCTACATCTCCCCTGTCCTATAGTGACATTTTTCACACCTGCGACATTGAGCCTGTGACATAGCGGTGTGATATTCACTGGGCCTCACATAATCCAACAGTGTCCACAAGAGTGTTCAGAAATTCTACATCTCCCCAGTCCTATATTGACATTTTTCACAACTGCGACATTGAGCCTGTGACATAGCGGTGTGATATTCACTGGGCCTCACACAATCCAACAGTGTCCACAAGTGTGTTCAGAAATTCTACATCTCCCCTGTCCTATAGTGACATTTTTCACACCTGTGACATTGAGCCTGTGACATAGCGGTGTGATATTCACTGGGCCTCACACAATTCAACAGCGTCCACAAGTGTGTTCAGAAATTCTACATCTCCCCTGTCCTATAGTGACATTTTTCACACCTGCGACATTGAGACTGTGACATAGCGGTTTGATATTCACTGGGCCTCACACAATTCAACAGCGTCCACAAGTGTGTTCAGAAATTCTACATCTCCCCTGTCCTATAGTGACATTTTTCACACCTGCGACATTGAGACTGTAACATAGCGGTTTGATATTCACTGGGCCTCACACATTCCAACAGTGTCCACACGTGTGTTCAGAAATTCTCCTTCTCCCCAGTCCTATAGTGACATTTTTCACACCTGCGACATTGAGCCTGTGACATAGCGGTGTGATATTCACTTGGCCTCACACAATCCAAGAGTGTCCACAAGTGTGTTCAGAAATTCTACATCTCCCCTGTCCTATAGTGACATTTTTCACACCTGCGACATTGAGCCTGTGACATAGCGGTGAGATATTCACTGGGCCTCACACAATCCAACAGTGTCCACAAGTGTGTTCAGAAATTCTACATCTCCCCTGTCTTATAGTGACATTTTTCACACCTGCGACATTGAGCCTGTTTCATAGCGGTGTGATATTCACTGGGCCTCACACAATCCAACAGTGTCCACAAGTGTGTTCAGAATTTCTACATCTCCCCTGTCCTATAGTGACATTTTTCACAACTGCGACATTGAGCCTGTGACATAGCGGTGTGATATTCACTGGGCCTCACACAATCCAACAGTGTCCACAAGTGTGTTCAGAAATTCTACATCTCCCCTGTCCTATAGTGACATTTTTCACACCTGTGACATTGAGCCTGTGACATAGCGGTGTGATATTCACTGGGCCTCACACAATTCAACAGCGTCCACAAGTGTGTTCAGAAATTCTACATCTCCCCTGTCCTATAGTGACATTTTTCACACCTGCGACATTGAGCCTGTGACATAGCGGTGTGATATTCACTGGGCCTCACACAATCCAACAGTATCCACAAGAGTGTTCAGAAATTTTACATCTCCCCTGTCCTATAGTGACATTTTTCACACCTGCGACATTGAGCCTGTGACATAGCGGTGTGATATTCACTGGGCCTCACACAATCCAACAGTGTCCACAAGAGTGTTCAAAAATTCTACATCTCCCCTGTCCTATAGTGACATTTTTCACACCTGCGACATTGAGCCTGTGACATAGCGGTGAGATATTCACTGGGCCTCACACAATCCAACAGTGTCCACAAGTGTGTTCAGAAATTCTACATCTCCCCTGTCTTATAGTGACATTTTTCACACCTGCGACATTGAGCCTGTTTCATAGCGGTGTGATATTCACTGGGCCTCACACAATCCAACAGTGTCCACAAGTGTGTTCAGAATTTCTACATCTCCCCTGTCCTATAGTGACATTTTTCACACCTGCGACATTGAGCCTGTGACATAGCGGTGTGATATTCACTGGGCCTCACATAATCCAACAGTGTCCACAAGAGTGTTCAGAAATTCTACATCTCCCCAGTCCTATATTGACATTTTTCACAACTGCGACATTGAGCCTGTGACCTAGCGGTGTGATATTCACTGGGCCTCACACAATCCAACAGTGTCCACAAGTGTGTTCAGAAATTCTACATCTCCCCTGTCCTATAGTGACATTTTTCACACCTGTGACATTGAGCCTGTGACATAGCGGTGTGATATTCACTGGGCCTCACACAATTCAACAGCGTCCACAAGTGTGTTCAGAAATTCTACATCTCCCCTGTCCTATAGTGACATTTTTCACACCTGCGACATTGAGACTGTGACATAGCGGTTTGATATTCACTGGGCCTCACACAATCCAACAGTGTCCACAAGTGTGTTCAGAAATTCTACATCTCCCCTGTTCTATAGTGACATTTTTCACACCTGCGACATTGAGCCTGTGACATAGCGGTGTGATATTCACTGGGCCTCACACAATCCAACAGTGTCCACAAGAGTGTTCAGAAATTCTACATCTCCCCAGTCCTATAGTGACATTTTTCACACCTGCGACATTGAGCCTGTGACATAGCAGTGTGATATTCACTGGGCCTCACACAATCAAACAGTGTCCACAAGTGTGTTCAGAAATTCTACATCTCCCCTTTCCTATAGTGACACTTTTCACACCTGTGACATTGAGCCTGTGACATAGTGGTGTGATATTCACTGGGCCTCACACAATCCAACAGCATCCACAAGTGTGTTCAGAAATTCTACATCTCCCCTGTCCTATAGTGACATTTTTCACACCTGCGACATTGAGACTGTGACATAGCGGTTTGATATTCACTGGGCCTCACACAATCCAACAGTGTCCACAAGTGTGTTCAGAAATTCTACATCTCCCCTGTTCTATAGTGACATTTTTCACACCTGCGACATTGAGCCTGTGACATAGCGGTGTGATATTCACTGGGCCTCACACAATCCAACAGTGTCTACAAGTGTGTTCAGAAATTCTACATCTCTCCTGTCCTATAGTGACATTTTTCACGCCTGCGACATTGAGCCTGTGACATAGCTGTGTGATATTCACTGGGCCTCACACAATCCAACAGTGTCCACAAGTGTGTTCAGAAATTCTACACCTCCCCAGTCCTATAGTGACATTTTTCACCCCTGCGACATTGAGCCTGTGACATAGCGGTGTGATATTCACTTGGCCTCACACAATCCAACAGTGTCCACAAGTGTGTTCAGAAATTCTACATCTCCCCTGTCCTATAGTGACATTTTTCACACCTGCGACATTGAGCCTGTGACATAGCGGTGAGATATTCACTGGGCCTCACACAATCCAACAGTGTCCACAAGTGTGTTCAGAAATTCTACATCTCCCCTGTCTTATAGTGACATTTTTCACACCTGCGACATTGAGCCTGTTTCATAGCGGAGTGATATTCACTGGGCCTCACACAATCCAACAGTGTCCACAAGTGTGTTCAGAATTTCTACTTCTCCCCTGTCCTATAGTGACATTTTTCACACCTGCGACATTGAGCCTGTGACATAGCGGTGAGATATTCACTGGGCCTCACACAATCCAACAGTGTCCACAAGAGTGTTCAGAAATTCTACATCTCCCCAGTCCTATAGTGACATTTTTCACACCTGCGATATTGAGCCTGTGACATAGCGGTGTGATATTCACTGGGCCTCACACAATCCAACAGTGTCCACAAGTGTGTTCAGAAATTCTACATCTCTCCTGTCCTATAGTGACATTTTTCACACCTGCGACATTGAGCCTGTGACATAGCTGTGTGATATTCACTGGGCCTCACACAATCCAACAGTGTCCACAAGTGTGTTCAGAAATTCTACATCTCCCCTGTCCTATAGTGACATTTTTCACACCTGTGACATTGAGCCTGTGACATAGCGGTATGATATTCACTGGGCCTCACACAATCCAACAGTGTCCACAAGTGTGTTCAGAAATTCTACATCTCCCCAGTCCTATAGTGACATTTTTCACACCTGCGACATTGAGCCTGTGACATAGCGGTGTGATATTCACTTGGCCTCACACAATCCAACAGTGTCCACAAGTGTGTTCAGAAATTCTACATCTCCCCTGTCCTATAGTGACATTTTTCACACCTGCGACATTGAGCCTGTGACATAGCGGTGAGATATTCACTGGGCCTCACACAATCCAACAGTGTCCACAAGTGTGTTCAGAAATTCTACATCTCCCCTGTCTTATAATGACATTTTTCACACCTGCGACATTGAGCCTGTTTCATAGCGGTGTGATATTCACTGGGCGTCACACAATCCAACAGTGTCCACAAGTGTGTTCAGAATTTCTACATCTCCCCTGTCCTATAGTGACATTTTTCACACCTGCGACATTGAGCCTGTGACATAGCGGTGTGATATTCACTGGGCCTCACACAATCCAACAGTGTCCACAAGTGTGTTCAGAAATTCTACATCTTCCCTGTCTTATAATGACATTTTTCACACCTGCGACATTGAGCCTGTTTCATAGCGGTGTGATATTCACTGGGCGTCACACAATCCAACAGTGTCCACAAGTGTGTTCAGAATTTCTACATCTCCCCTGTCCTATAGTGACATTTTTCACACCTGCAACATTAAGCCTGTGACATAGCGGTGTGATATTCACTGGGCCTCACACAATCCAACAGTGTCCACAAGAGTGTTCAGAAATTCTACATCTCCCCTGTCCTATAGTGACATTTTTCACACCTGTGACATTGAGCCTGTGACATAGCAGTGTGATATTCACTGGGCCTCACACAATCCAACAGCGTCCACAAGTGTGTTCAGAAATTCTACATCTCCCCTGTCCTATAGTGACATTTTTCACACCTGCGACATTGAGACTGTGACATAGCGGATTGATATTCACTGGGCCTCACACAATCCAACAGTGTCCACAAGTGTGTTCAGAAATTCTACATCTCCCCTGTTCTATAGTGACATTTTTCACACCCGAGACATTGAGCCTGTGACATTGCAGCGTGATATTCACTGGGCCTCACACAATCCAACAGTGTCCACATGTGTGTTCAGAAATTCTACATCTCTTCTGTCCTATAGTGACATTTTTCACACCTGCGACATTGAGCCTGTGACGTAGCGGTGTGATATTCACTGGGCCTCACACAATCCAACAGTGTCCACAAGTGTGTTCAGAAATTCGACATCTCCCCTGTCCTATATACATCTTGTACCTTGTTTTACATTACTATATAGTTTGTGGGATTTTGTGTACATTTTTACCAAAAATGAGGAAGGCTGGTGGAAGAGGCCGTGGAATTGGGCGGGGGTTGCCAGCTGGTAATGATGGTGTTGGTGGTGGATCTGATGGTAGTGGCAAAAGCAAAATAGGACCGAATGCAGGAGGTGTTGAGCCTGTGTCATCGTCTAGCTACACAAGGCCTCGAAGGCTTAGTTTTCTAGGAGTTCGCAAACCGCTTTTAAAGCCAGAGCTTCAGGAAAAAGTTTTGGCTTACATTGCTGACTCATCCTCCAGCTCTATTGCCTCCTCTTCTGAAGTTGAAAAAAATAAAAGCACTGAGTTGTCATTGGAGGCTCATGTTCATGAACCACACCTTTCCTTGTGTCCTTCACCCCAACCAAGATTGAAGGATGATGCAGGCCATACAACTGATTACTCCATGGAGCTGTTTTCACATACCATGCCTGGGTTATCAAGTGAAATGGTGAATTACCCAGGCCAAGATGAATCTGACATGGAGTGCACTGATGCACAGCCATCATAAAGTGAGACTAGGGACTTTTTTTTTTTTTAAGTGGCGGAGGAATACAGTGCGGAAGGATACCTACCTTCCGTCATTGGATTCCTGCAGCCCGTAGAGAACGGCAGCAACAGCTGATGCTGCAGTTCTCTACCCAAGATCGTCGTGGGACACACTCGTGGACTGCTTCGGATCGTGGGTGAGTATTTTTGTGGTTTGTTATGTTAATATTTATTCCGTAAAAGACAATGGCTTCGGGGAACAATGTGACAAGTATTGGTAAGCATGCTACTCTATGTTATATGTACTGTATGTCTATGTATGTATTGTATGAATGTATTGTATGTAGTATGTATGTAGTATATATGTGGTATGTATGTAGCATGTAGTATGTATTTAGTATGTATGTAGCATGCATGTAGCATGCAGTATGTATGTAGCATGCATGTAGTATATATGTAGTATGTATGTAGCATGTAGTATGTATGTAGCATGCATGTAGTATATATGTAGTATGTATGTAGCATGTAGTATGTATGTAGCATGCATGTAGTATATATGTAGTATGTATGTAGCATGTAGTATGTATGTAGCATGCATGTAGTATGTATGTAGTATGTATGTAGTATATATGTAGTATGTATGTAGCATGTAGTATGTATGTAGCATGCATGTAGTATATATGTAGTATGTATGTAGCATGTAGTATGTATGTAGCATGCATGTAGTATGTATGTAGTATGTATGTAGTATATATGTAGTATGTATGTAGCATGTAGTATGTATGTAGCATGCATGTAGTATATATGTAGTATGTATGTAGCATGTAGTATGTATGTAGCATGCATGTGGTATGTATGTAGTATGTATGTAGTATATATGTAGTATGTATGTAGCATGTAGTATGTATGTAGCATGCATGTAGTATATATGTAGTATGTATGTAGCATGTAGTATGTATGTAGCATGCATGTAGTATGTATGTAGTATGTATGTAGTATATATGTAGTATGTAGCATGTAGTATGTATGTAGCATGCATGTAGTATATATGTAGTATGTATGTAGCATGTAGTATGTATGTAGCATGCATGTAGTATGTATGTAGTATGTATGTAGCATGTAGTATGTATGTAGCATGCATGTAGTATATATGTAGTATGTATGTAGTATGTATGTAGTATGTATGTAGTATATATGTGGTATGTATGTAGTATGTATGTAGTATGTATGTAGTATGTATGTAGCATGTAGTATGTATGTAGCATGCATGTAGTATGTATGTAGTATTTTTTTTTTTTTTTTTTTAACATTTAACACATTAGCCGGATGATGGGACTACTACTGTCCCATCATTGGCTAATGTGTCAATCACTGTCATGGTAGCAGGCATCGCCAGATGGGACTTGTAGTCCCATCGGACGATGCTTGCACAGACCCCCGGACATCAGCACAGCCCCCCGGCAGGCCGGCACAGCCCCCCGGCAGGCCGGTACAGACCCCCACAGGGTGCACAGACCACCGGCAGGCCGGCACAGCCCCCCGGCAGGCCGGTACAGACCCCCACAGGGTGCACAGACCACCGGCAGGCCGGCACAGCCCCCCGGCAGGCCGGTACAGACCCCGGGCAGTCCACACAGCCCCCCGGCAGGCCGGCACAGCCCCCCGGCAGGCCGGCAGAGACCCCCGGAAGGCCCGAAATGACGGCGCATCATGATGCGCACACACCGCGCATCATGATGACGTCAGGCTGTCAATCAACTTTGAACTTCCGATTCCGATGCCGACTTCCGATATTGAAAAAATATCGGAAGTCAGTATCGGAATTCCGATACAGCAAGTATCGGCCGATACCCGATACTTGCGGTATCGGATTGCTCAACACTAGTTGTGGTATGTGTTAAAGGGGCGCTCTTTGGCCCTGGGCCCATGAAAACCTGGAGCCAGCCCTACCCCCCCACAACTGTAGCCAAATAACCCCCATTTTTCAGTACGTAACTAGTATTATGAAGTAAATTAAGGTTGACAAGCTTAAGTAATAAGAATTGATGCTTTTGGCATTCAAATGGGCACTGTAGGTGTGTTTCCTGTCCTCCTCTCACTGCCGACTTTAATTCCCCATTGACTTACATTGGGTTTCGTGTTTCGGTCGGACCCCCGACTTTTCCCTATAGTCGGCCGATTTTGCTCGACCCGACTTTTGGAAAAGTCGGGTTTCATGAAACGAAGCTCGACCCTAAAAAACCAAAAGTCGCTCAACTCTACTGGTTGTTTAATGGTTAGTCGGAGACCTGGAGAGGCATACAAGCCACATTGTCTTGCACCCACTGTGAAATTTCTTGGAGGAACGGTGATGATCTGGGGATGCTTCAGCAAGGCTGGAATTGGGCAGGTTAATCTTTGTGAAGGACGTATGAATCCAGCCGCATACAAGGTTATCCTGGAAAAACAATTAATTCCTTCTGCTCAGGCAATGTTCCCCAACTCTGAGGACTGTGTTTTCCAGCAGGACAATGCGCCATGCCACACAGCTAGGTCAATCAATGTGTGGATAAAGGACCACCACATCAAATCCCTGTCATGGCCAGCCCAATCTCCAGACCTGAACCCCATTGAAAACCTCTGGAATGTAATCAAGAGGAAGATGGATAGTCACAAGCCATCAAACAAAGAAGAACTGCTTAGTTTTTGTACCAGGAGTGGCATAAGGTCAGGCAAAAGCAGTGTGAAAAACTGGTGGAAAGCATGCCAAGACACATGAAAGCTGTGATTAAAAATCATGGTTATTCCACAAAATATTGATTTCTGAACTCTTCCTGAGTTAAAACATTAGTATTTTTTTGTTATTTTTACCATTTCTTATTTTCTGAAAATAAATACAAAATTTAGTGCTTGGAAATTCGGAGACATGTTGTCAGTAGTTTAAAGAATAAAAGAGCAATTTAGACTTTACCCAAAAATATACCAATAAAGCAAAAAATCAGACAGACTGAAAATTTTGCAATGGTCTTTAAATTTTTGCCAGAGCTGTATGTATATATATATATATATATATATATATATATATATATTTCCTGTTCTATGTATGTTTTCATGTTCGTAAAATTTAAATATAATCTTCTGTTTTGTTTCTCTCCTTCTTTACACGATAGCGTGATAGGTTATAGTCATGCGCTTCGCTCCTCTAGATGTGCGATTTGTTTTAATGGCACTTTGCTTTGCAAGTTAAGCATATGGCAGCGGTAACCTGGAGGCCTAGCCAGGAACCATATTTAATAAAAGCAGATGTTGCTAATCTTCCAAATATCACATTGAATGATGTCATTAATGATTGACAATTTATGAGGGCATCCGCTTCATCTCCATTGCCATCACCACAGAGGTTTCCAGGAGCAGCAGAATGTGGAGTGTAGAATATGAATGGCGGCTATGAAAACAGATACCGGTAGATAGAGAGAGGATAGATAGATAGATAGATAGATAGATAGATAGATAGATAGATAGATAGATAGATAGATGGATAAAAGGAAATATCAGCATCTGAAAAAAATTAAATTTGAGTGCAAAGCTTCATAAAGAACCTCATCCACAACTACCACAAAAGGCTTCAAGCTGTCATTGATGTTAGAGGGGGCAATAAACGGTATTAAAAAATGGGGAATGTGGGTTATTGACAATAAATGGCTTCACCCAACCACTAGCCATGAGAGGGCAAAAAGATTTTGTGTTAACTTATTATTCAAGAAAGGCCAAGAAAGCAAAAATTCTGCTGGGATATGTAAACTTTTGAGCACAACTGTAGATAGATAGACAGAGAGACAGACAGACAGACAGACAGAACAACAGACAGACAGATAGATAGCTAGATAGATAGATAGATAGATAGATAGATAGATAGATAGATAGATAGATAGATAAATAGATAGAGTGAGTGTCATGTCAAAGTTTGGGCACCCCTGGTCAAAATTATTGTTATTGTAAACAGTTAAGCAAGTTGAAGATGAAATGATCTCTAAAAAAACTAAAGTTAAAGATGACACGGTTCCTTTATATTTTAGGATATATATTGTCATTTTTTACATTTTAAAAATTACAAAATGGGCTGCTGCAAAAGTTTTGGCATCCTTTGAGATTTGTGTGCTCAGATAACTTTGACCAAGGTTTCAGACCTTAATTATCCTGTTAGGGTTATGGCTTGTTCACCATCATCATTAGGAAAGGCCAAGTGATGCAAATTTCCCAGCTTTATAAAAACCCAATCTCCTCTAACCTTGTGTCCAAAACAGAAGCCATGGGTTCTTCTAAGCACTCTGAAAATGAAAATGGTGGAGGCCCACAAAGCAGGAGAAGGCTATAAGAAGATAGCAAAGCATTTTCAAGCTGCCCTTTCCTCAGTTTGAAATGTAAATAAGAAATGGCAGTTACCAGGAACAGTGGAGGTCAAGATAAGGTCTGGAAGTCGAAGCAAAATTTCAGTGAGAGCTGCTCTTAGGATTGCTAGAGAGGAAAATCAGAACCCCCGCTTGACTGCAAAAGACCTTCAGAAAGATTTAGCTGACTCTGGAGTTGTGGTACATTGCTCTACTGGTCAGAGACAACTGAACAAACATGGCCTTCATGGAAGAGTCATCAGACGAAAACCTCTCCTGCATCCTCACCATAAAATTAAGTGTCAGACGTATGCAAAAGAACATCTAAACAAGCCTGATGCATTTTGGAAACAAGTCCTGTGGACTGATGAGGTTAAAATAGAACTCTTTGGCCACAATGATCAAAGGTATGTGTGGAGAAAAAAGGGCACAGAATTTCAGGAAAAGAGCATCTCACCAACCATGAAGCATGGGGTTGGATCAATCATGCTTTTGGGTTGTGTTGCAGCCAATGGCATATTTCAGGCATAGACGGAAGTGAATTCAATGAAATTTCAACAAATGAAGCAACCATAACACCATCTGTAAAAAGAAGCTGAAGTTGAAAAGAGGATGGCTACTACAAATGGATAATGATGGATGATCCTAAACACACGTCAAAATCGACGATAGACAACCTCAAAAGGCGCAAGATGAAGGTTTTACAATGGCCCTCACAGTCCCCTGATCTGGTAATCATTGAAAATCTGTGGCTAGACCTCAAAGTAGTAGCGCATGCCAGATGGCCCAAGAATCTCACAGAACTGGAAGAATTTTCCAAGGAAGAATGGATGAAAATCCCTCAAATAAGAATTGAAAGACTCTTACCTGGCTACAAAAAGCGTTTACAAGCTGTGATACTTGCAAAAAGGGGGTGCTACTAGGTGATAACCATGCTGGATGCACAAACTATTGCATCAGACCATTTTCCTGTTTGTCATTTTTAAAATGTAAAAGAAGAAAATATATTTTTGGCCTAAAATACAAAGGAAATGAGTAATAACTTTAGACCTTTTTGAGATAATTTCATCTTCAACTTGCTTAGCTGTTCACAGTAACAGTAATTTTGACAAGTGTGCTAAAACTTTTACATGCCGCTGTAGATAGTGTTCTGTCCCCTTCTCATATCTATACATCTGGTCCATCATGTCAAACGTACTGTAGCTTTGCCACTTCTTTGAAGGGCTTCAATAGACGACACGAGTCCCCCGTCAGTATCGGATTGCAAAGTAACTCACACTTCAGTTTGGTTTCTGGAAGATACTGTCCATCGCCGCTTTACTTTGCCTGTACAATTGCTCCAACATATGCAGTGTCGAATTCCAGTGACTTTTAATGTCACAATTCAAGTCGGAGCTCTAGCAGATCCTTTTGTTTTTGCACAGCCAGGAGGGCAAGCTTTTCCACATAAGAATGGTTGAAATTACACATAGTCACCATCTTCCTCATGTGGGTAGATTTCTCAAAGAAATGGTGTACAACTAAATTCAAGATGTTGCTCATGTAGGGAGCGCGAGCCACTCTGCCTGACCATAAGGCAACCAGAATGTTTCATGCATTGACACTCAAGATAATTCCCAGCTACAGTCAATGGGGATCCATCCAGCATTATTATTATTATTATTATTTATTGTTATAGCGCCATTTATTCCATGGCGCTTTATATGTAAGGAGGGGTATACATAAAAACAAGTACAATAATGTTAAACAATACAAGTCATAACTGGTACAGGAGAAGAGAGGACCCTGCCCGCGAAGGCTCACAATCTACAAGGGATGGGTGAAAATACAGTAGGCGAGGGTAGAGCTGGTCATGCAGCGGTTTGGTCGATCGGTGGTTACTGCAAGTTATAGGCTTGTCGGAAGAGGTGGGTCTTCAGGCTCTTTTTGAAGGTTTCGATGGTAGGTGAGAGTCTGATATGTTGTGGTAGAGAGTTCCAGAGTAGGGGTGATGCGCGAGAGAAATCTTCTATGCGATTGTGGGAAGAGGAGATAAGAGGGGAGTAGAGAAGGAGATCTTGTGAGGATCGGAGGTTGCGTGCAGGAAAGTACCGGAAGACGAGGTCACAGATGTATGGAGGAGCCAGGTTGTGGATGGCTTTATATGCCATGGTTAGGGTTTTGTACTGGAGTCTCTGGGCAATGGGGAGCCAGTGAAGGGATTGACAGAGGGGAGAAGCTGGGGAATAGCGGGGGGACAGGTGGATTAGTCAGGCAGCACAGTTTAGAATAGATTGGAGGGGTGCGAGAGTGTTCGAGGGGAGGCCACAGAGCAGGAGGTTGCAGTAGTCAAGGCGAGAGATTATGAGGGCATGGACTAGGGTTTTTGCAGATTTTTGGTTGAAGAATGAACGGATTCGTGAAATATTTTTGAGTTGAAGTCGGCAGGAAGTGGAAAGGGCTTGGATATGTGGTTTGAAGGAGAGATCAGCGTGTCGGGATCCCTCAGATTACTCTTTCATCTGAAGGACCGATGTTCTTAGGTGTGAAGCACCATATGTCTCTAATCAATTGCTCCGTCGAGAAGGATAACACAGACACGGCTGTATAATACCACTCGGGATGCCTCTCAAGACGCCTCTGGCTTATCAGTTAGGCTTCCGTCTTTTATAGTAAAGAATTTAAACATTTTACAGACATGCGCAGTACAAATGATTTTACAACTTGTTTTCGACAAAGAAAGTCATTTAGGCGAAAAAGCAGAGGTATTTGACCTTGGTTCACAAGGGAGATGTCTGAGACATCTCCTCGAAGAACAGATAAGGTTTTAAACAAGAGAATGCAACATAGACAGAACTCAATTTAACTCCTTCAGTTCCTATCATTCCCCCCTTTGACATCTTCATTTTCCACAATCTGGAACACTGGATCCTGCAACAACAGCGGATAGTGGCTCGTTCACCAGGTACTATCCCAGGCCGACGGGTTGCCTGAGGGAGACAGGTCTTCTACCTTCTCCATCCCCCAGATACTGAAGCCACGTCCATCATTGCAAGAGTACGCTCCTTCATGCCAGAAATGAGATGTCAATCTAGGACTCAAAGGAATAATAGTTAAATTCTTGTTGTTTACAGTCAAACTTCCTTATCTATTTCTACATCTTTTCTTGCATACAGAGATACACCAAAAAACAAGTTTCAATAGCACATATATTACGAAGATACAAACAACAATACGTAATAGACTTAGTATAATCCCAGTTATCCAGCCTCCAATACCCTTAAACCAATTAGCTGGATTAAGAAAGGAGAATGTATCTGACCACCAACTATCCTTAGTACGATCATTGTCTTTATTGTACTGATCTCTAAGTTTTTGAACATCCTCTATTTTTGATCTTAACTTTAAACTACTGTTGGGATCTATATAATGACAGCAAGCGGGTCCGATGACTTGACACATACCTCCTTGCGCTGCAGTTAAATAATCTAATACTATGGTATGCTGATTAGTGACTATAATAAGCTGATTTTGGACAGCAACGGTGGTGTTCAATATATCCAATATATCCCATATTTGGTCATCTAAGTAATCTGTAGCCCTGACTAATTTATCCCACATTTGAGTGATCATAGGATAAATAAAAATAGAGCTGACAATTTTATTGGTCACACTCATCTGCACTATATGTGGTCTCCCAGAGAGGCGAGGTGTATTGTCAGCAGCTCTTTTGTACAACGTGTGTTTAGGTATGCTCTGAGTATTCAACTGGTCATTCGGAATAACAAAGGTAGCTGGAGTCAAACGACCCAGAGTACAAGCACCTTTTACCCCTACTGGCAACCATTTATATGCATTGTCTCCACATATCCAGTACATGTCACTAGGTAGGTCCCATAGGGCTGAATGTTGTAATACCAGTCTATGAACTAAATCTATGAACGCAGATACATTCTGAAGCATACACCAATTTGGAAGTTGTCCTAAAGGGCTACACTACCCTACATCGGGATTTCCACAGGTGGGAGTTCCTTTCTCATATCCAGATGACTCGTTGCAAGGTATATTACCTGAAATATTAAAACAAGTTTCATTATTGCCCTGGGGAAATAAATTGGAATACTCCCAGGACGTATTATGCAACCTTCTTTCTAGCAGTATTGGTTTGAAGGCATCAGTAGAGTGGGAAGTTACATTAAAACTAACTTGTAGGCCATACATTGGAATTTGCCCCAGGTAGGTTAATCGAGTTCTATTCCTGGGTACCCAAGCCCCCCTTTATATGCCAGATATTGAAGGTATGTGTTACTTCCTGAAAGATTACCCTGCCACCAAGGGTATCCTACCCATCCCACAATAGGTATTCCAACAGTTGTGTTCCATAACTTCACATTATTTGTGGCATTATTAGCAAGTGTATCAGAACAACTGGTCCAGGCAAATAATTCCTCGGGTGGCACAGGAATAACAAGGAACGGAATACTAGTGGCTGATACTGCTGAATGTGTGCAGATCCAGCAAATGATTTGACCAATCATTTAGTATTTTTTCATGATGTTGTATAAACTTATTATTCAAGGACATTGGAGAATTTAGATTGTCCCACGCAGCTACCATTATTACAGATAATGCAACAAAACCAAACCAAAACATTATGCACTCTTATGCTTTGTTAATTCCTGTGGCTAGTTTGCAATGTGATGCGTGGATCCAGGTTGGTCGTCCTTCCAACTTAACAGAAGTAGGCGTTGTTAGGAGTACTTGGTAAGGTCCTTGATATCGGGGTTCAAGGGTCTTTCTGGAGTGTTTCTTGACATATACGTAATCACCAGGTTGTAGACAGTGATTCCTTCCACACTATCTGGATCTGGAGTGGAAGAGAAAACTAGAGAATGCATTTGAGTTAAATGCTTTTGCAACTGGATTACATAACTTGTCAAATTATCCACATTGAGTGTTAAGACCTGTGGGTAGTACAACCCTGTGTTCGGTGGTCTTCCAAACAGTATCTCGAAGGGTGACAGTTTAGTTTTCCCCGTGGGTGTGTACCTTACTGAGAATAATGCTAATGGGAGACACTCTGGCCATGGTTTATGGGTTTGTTCCATGGTTTTCTGTATTTTCAATTTTAGTGTCCCGTTCATTCTCTCTACCTTCCCTGAACTCTGTGGGTGGTAGGGTGTATGAAATGCTTGTTCTACACCTATCATTTGCATTACATTTTGCATTACCTCAGCAGTAAAGTGTGTACCTCTGTCTGATTCAATTGTTTCAGGGACACCGAATCGTGGTACTAGTTCCATCACCAGTTTCTTTGCAGTGGCTCGAGCTGTAGCCGTTTTCACCGGGTAGGCCTCTGGCCATCCAGAGAAGAGATCTACACATACTAGGATATTTGCATACACTCCTACCTTGGTAGCTGTATGTCGTCAATCTGCCGTCTCTGAAACGGGTAGAGAGGCCTAGGTGTCGCTTTCTTAGGGACTTTTACTGTTTTACCTGGGTTGTGCTGTGCACAGATGAGGCATGATTGTACAAGTTTCGCGGCTGCGCAACTGAAGCCAGGAGCGATCCAGAAGGCATCTACCATGGCACACATGTGACTTTTTGAGGTGTGATTGGGGCCATGTGCTGCTTGCGCCATGATTGGGAACAGGGACTTTGGTGGGCACATTTTATCCTTATTCTCCCATACTCCATTTGAGTTCAGCTCAACTCCCAGTCTCCCCCGGTGTACCTTCTCTGTTTGGGCAGCCTTTTGCTGGAGGGATTTCAGGACATCTAGACCCAATGTGGCTGGAATACGCTGACTCCCCGCCACCGTCCACTGCTCTCTCTAGGCCGCCTTGTGCTATTTTAGCAGCCTCGTTCGCCCTTCTATTGCCCTCTACCTCCACGGAGTCACCTTTGTGTGTGCTTTTACCTTGACAATGCCAACCTGGACTGGTAACATCAATGCCTCCATCAATTGTTTCACCAGCTCTGCATTTTTAATGGGCTTCGAATCTGTGAAAATATTAGCGACTTTACCTGCAGCGGCTCTACACGCCTCAGTGAGTGCCTTCAACTCTGCCTCCTGCGCCGACATGTGAGGAGAGAGTGGTTCCGCTCGGATTACCTCATGTGAGGATACTACTGCATATCCAGTGTAGAATCGTCCATCCTGGTGGTATCTGGGGCCATCTACAAAAAAGAAACTCAAAGTCTGCATTAGGAACAGGTTTTTCATGAATGTGTGCAAACCCAACTGTCTCCTGACTCATCAGTTCTATGCAGACATGTTCATGCGTCATGTCAAAGTATCCTTCCTCACTTGCCAATACGGTCACCAATTCCCCCTTTTCTGAATCCATAGGCAGGAGGGTGGCTGGATTCAGAACGTTACATCTTTTGAGGAGTGACATACTCAGGAATTAGTAGAGCACACTCAAGTGGGAGCTGTCTGGCCATAGACAGATGTTTTGGTTGAACTTGTAGGAGTATAGCATGGATCGTCAGTGTCATCTCACATGCCTTTCCTATTACGTCTCCACTTTTTTCCTTGTGCTCCAGCATACATGACAGGTCATTTTATTGTCCTTGTTTGCTCAATTTCTTTAGCTACCTTAAGGAGGTCTTTCGGATCTACATGTCTCCATTCAGGTCTGGCTGTCTGTACTGCGTCTCGTAAGTCTTTGTTCATACCGTCAATGAATGCATTCACCAGTATTCTAACATCAAGTGGGTTTATGCAAATGTACCCCATGTCTGCCCATTTCAGCTGTAACCGTCCAAGGTATATCTCTACTCTCTCTCCTCTTTGCTGTGTCACATTAGTCAGGAGTACAGACTGCTCTGATTGTTCCACTGCAGCCCATTGTCTTAGTGACTCACAGTACGTCTCCCCAGATCGTGCAGATTTATCATCCATGCCCCAAGCCTGATTCTTTGTCACATCTGTGTGTGTCTTAATTATATGATCTAGTGCGTCACCTGCCTTTAAACTCATCAACCTCTCTAGGTCTGCCCAGGTACACTTATATGTTTGCTGTACTTCCTTTATGTGTCTGTAAAACGGGAATGGTTGGTCTTCAGGGGCAGGCAGCTGCTTCAGCAAAGCTAGCTGGTCAGAGGGGCTCCAGGGATAATACACCTGTATCTTTCTTATTCTAGTCACACTTCTAGGTCCTGCTGGGGTTGGCCGTCTGATGTCTACTGTCAGCTTACTCCTCAAGGGCCAATGTCCCCACTACCCACTATCCACACTATTATGTCAGCTTCTTATGATCTTGTCTGGATAGGATTTAGTGCAATTCTCTTAGGTCAGTAGCACAGGTCACACAAGTAGCTATTCAGTCTGGGTTTGTCTGAGTCTGACCACAGTGTTTACAAGTCCATCTATTTTGTCTGGGTCTCTGGTTACACTTTGTCAATCAAACATTCATAATACACCTTCCATACTGCTGCACATTCTCAAGCATCATTTATTCACTTGCTATTTTCTTCCCTTGTCTGTGCCTTTTTGTACATCCAAACATTCACACTCTGGTATTTTTGCCTTTTTCAATGTTTGTCCCACTTGTTTTACTGCTTCCTTCCTTCTCTGTCTCTTGTAATTTGACACAATTTGCTATACAAATCAATCACACAACTAGAAGCAGGTTCAAACACATTAATGACCAAGCAATCACTTACAATTCCCTTCTAAATTAGGCACCATATCTTACTTTTAACTTCCAATCTTCAATTAAGTACTGTTGCTTTAAAATGCACAAATCTTTCAGCGTGTACCTTACGGATAGAATTACAGAGAATTTTGAGCACAGCTCACACTCAGCAGAGATAAGAGCGAAGGGAGAAGAAAAACTACGCAGCTCCATCCTTCACCCCTCCCGTCAGAATGCAGCGTCGTCCTTCACAGAATTCTGTAGTTCTTTAGACTTATCAAAATCAATTTCTACAAAGAAACTCAAAATCACGGGATTTCACAGTAAGAGCAGATAACTGTATAATGAGATTAACCATGCCTTGCCCTTTTTCTGGCCAAATGCATTCAGGAAACTTTACAATGTAATGCCACATATAACACGAACTATATCATTACTCAATTCATTCAGTCTCAGATGTAGATTTGAAATATCTATAACGCATCTGTCCGGGATTCCACCACAACTAGAAAGGTCACAAATCTCTTGACACAAAAATGATGTGTGATGATTCATTCATACGTGCTCATTCACTGATTTTTTTTTTTTTTTTACTCAATTACTCATCTCTCATCTTATTCAGAGGTTCTCATAGACATATATACAAGGATTCACACAGCCTGCCTATCTTGCACTTTGGATTTGATTAATACTTTTTCCAGGTTCTTTGCTGCACTACTTCCATATCTATCCTCAATTATATCACATAACCGATTTCCTTCTTCAGGTGTCTTTCCCTGACTGTTCCCCATCTTATCTTTTATTCTTATCCTGTCTCTCTTGTTGTCTTCCTGTTAGTCCCCTGCCTTAGGTGGTGTATTGGGTAAGCTCAAGACTAGGCTCTACTATACCTCGTTACCTTCTTCCTAAGGTGCTAACAGGCTAAATGGAGTGTCTGTTCCTCGGTGTACTACGTGTTTCGTGTACTTATATGCTATGTAGCATCCGAACAGAAATACTCCCACAACACACAGGATTGTAAATAAAGTGTCCATCTACTGGGGTTCTTCAGTCATATCCTGTCACAGGCTCATTTCACGGTCCTGTGCTCATTCGGTCACACTCTTATCTGTCACAAGGTTTATTCGTAAAGGGTGTTGATTTAAGCTTAGGCGGTGACCTCCCCGAAAGGACGCTGTCACATGGCCCAGTTAGGCAATATCACCACTCTTTGAACGAATACCTACTGTGCAGCTTATTTTTCTACTTTCCACAACCTTTCAAATCAAAGTAGCCATTCAACAACCTCCTCTATTTCTAGTGCGGAATCGTCTATTGTGAAAAACTTGTCCGTCCGGGCTGCGCAGTATGAACTGTTCACCCAGCCTTATATTCCATAATGTCAGACCTCTCCCATTTTGATTTGCATCAGCTCTTTTTCTAAAAATAGCTGTGCACACACAGAACCTACAGTAACCTCTCATTCGAGCAGAAATTACATATGCGTGTCACACCCGATTTCCTCAGAGTTCTTATATGGACCTGATTTTACGGCCCCCTCCTCTACTAGATTCCCCTTTATACGGACCTTAGTTATAATGATAGATTATGAAGAGCAGAGAAGAGAAAAATTGATCCCTTACCTGGCCAGGTGTTTAGGTCTGCTGTTCACAATTTCATCAGTAACTGGAGTGGTCTGTAGATCGGGTAGTCTTGGAGAGGTGCCTATATCAGGTCCCTGTTTCGGGCGCCAGGAAACTGTCGGGATCCCTCAGATTACTCTTTCATCTGAAGGACCGATGTTCTTAGGTGTGAAGCACCATATGTCTCTAATCAATTGCTCCGTCGAGAAGGATAACACAGACACGGCTGTATAATACCACTCGGGATGCCTCTCAAGACGCCTCTGGCTTATCAGTTAGGCTTCCGTCTTTTATAGTAAAGAATTTAAACATTTTACAGACATGCGCAGTACAAATGATTTTACAACTTGTTTTCGACAAAGAAAGTCATTTAGGCGAAAAAGCAGAGGTATTTGACCTTGGTTCACAAGGGAGATGTCTGAGACATCTCCTCGAAGAACAGATAAGGTTTTAAACAAGAGAATGCAACATAGACAGAACTCAATTTAACTCCTTCAGTTCCTATCAAGCGTCAAGGATTACCCCGAGGCAGCGAGCTTGTGGGACTGGGGAGAGTGGGCAGCCATTTACTGTAATGGATAGGTTTGTTGGGGGGGTCACGTGAGATGGTGGAAAGATGATGTATTCTGTTTTGTCCATGTTAAGTTTCAGAAATCTAGCAGAGAAGAAGGATGAAATAGTGAACAGACATTGAGGGATTCTGGTTAGTAGGGAGGTGATATCTGGTCCAGAGATGTAGATCTGTGTGTCATCAGCATAGAGATGATACTGAAATTCATGAGATTCTATGAGCTGTCCCAGGCCAAAGGTGTAAATGGAGAAGAGCAGGGGTCCTAGGACTGAACCTTGTGGGACTCCGACAGATAGGGGGCGAGGTGAGGAGGTGGTGTGTGAGTGGGAGACGCTGAATGTCCGGTCTGTTAGGTATGATGAGATCCAGGATAGGGCCAAGTCTGTGAGGCCAAGGGATGAGAGGGTCTGTAATAATAGGGAATGGTCCACTGTGTCAAAGGCAGCCGACAGGTCCAGGAGGAGGAGGACAGAGTAGTGTCGCTTGCTCTTGGCGGTTAAGAGGTTATTGGTGACCTTAGTAAGGGCAGTTTCAGTGGAGTGGTGTGACCGGAAGCCAGATTGTAAGTGGTTGAAGAGGGAGCAAGAAGAGAGATGGGAGGACAGTTCAAGGTAGACGTGTTGTTCCAGTAGCTTGGAGGCATAGGGGAGAAGTGATATAGGGCGTTAGCTAGACACAGAGGATGGGTCAAGAGAGGGCTTTTTGAGGATAGGTGTGATGGAGGCATGTTTAAAGCTTGAGGGGAAAACACCAGTTGTTAGTGATAGGTTGAAGAGATGAGCATGAGATTTACTACACTTTTCAAGCACTGTCAAGCCTCTTTGACCAACAGCATGTGCGCCATTTTTCTTTTGTCTTAAAAAAAGTATATATGTATATATCTACACACAAACACATATATGGCTTTCCTGTCTCACAAAGTAGAAAGCACACATTCTGTCACACACAAGTCTTAGTTTCAGAGTTTTACTTCAGTGGATAATTAGGACAAAGGAGCATTAATCTTCCCTCCTTGTTTACAGTGGGTAGAGAATAAAGAAAATGCTGTTATTATGTTGCTGTTTCTCGAGAATATCTCTGATCATTCAATTCACAGTCAAACCGACTTTGCAGGTCCAGCACATCCATATATCACTTGTATCTTTGAATTAGTATTCACAGACTAAGATTACCTCTCCAATTTTTGATCTGCAGTAGTACACCACAATCAGATTTTGGTTTTATTCTTTTATCCCTCGGTATAATGAGCTGTGCGCTCCGACCTCCTATCCCTACTCTGTATAGTCCTATAATGGCCGCTGCTTGCCTTGCCCTTATCTTTTATAGTGGCTGTGATATCGTCCCTTATTGGCTGCACTAGACCATGTGATGTGATAGCTGCAACACATTATGGAGAAACTCTTGAGGCAGGTTTGCAATGGTTTAAGGCAAATTAACATTTTTGGTGACCTGTGAATTTCAAGAACATGAACTTAAAGTTGATTTGCAGCAAAATGATTTGCTTATCTGTACTCCTAACAAAGGGAAGTGAGCGTGAACAGGTGCAATCTCCTATAAATGCATTATACACATACCAAAGAATACAGCAGTCACTGTATGCATTAAGATATATGAAAACATGGAATATATGAAATGTGGCCAGTTTGTGTGTGCCCATCAGCCACAAAAGTTTTTGTTTCTTTGTATTTTAGCATTGAATCTTACCTGCCCTTTAAATTTGTTGGCTTTTTGACAAAAAAAAAATAACGTATGCCTAGTCATGGCTGGTGGGCTCACGCAAATTGGACAATTTGTACCTTCATTTTATAAGAACATTCTATATAGCAGTAATACATTCCAAACTTCATATATCCAATGTTTGCATATACTGTATTGTAGTGTATACAAAGGCTGCTGTATTCTTTGGTTTGTTTATTATGCAGTCATAGCAGCTTGCACCTGTTCATACTTGCCTCATTCTGTTAGGCGGTGCTGGAAAGTTTATTTTTTTTGTAGTATAGCCTAAAGCTAGTTTTAATTATATTTGGACCCTACCTGTTCTTTCCTGGGAATATTTCACAATGGTTCTGAGAGCAGCATTAAGTAGGGGATCAGACCCTGATTTCAGTGATGTGTCACTTAGGCCTGTTTCACACATCAGTTTTGGTCCATCAGTCAAGATCCGCCGTTTTGCAAAAAAAACGGATCCGCTATTTTGCTTGGCGGATCCGTTTTTTTCCCATTGAGTTGCATTACCAGCGGATCTTGACGGATGGCCATCCGTTGGACCCGTTTTTTTCGGATCCGCCAAAATTTTGATGTCCGCCGACATGCCCGAATGGAGCATGTACCATTTTTTCGGGCGGTAGGATCCGCACTTCTCACTGCGCATGGCTGAAAGACTTCACTCAGCATGAAATTTAACCCTAAATTCTGTTCTGGCGGCTGAAAAATAAATTCTCTCTCTCTCTCTCTCTCCTCTCTCTCTCTCTCTCTCTCTCCTTCCCCAGGCAGCGGTTCCTTTAAAATTCTTCCTTTCACGGATCCGTTAACCCCTTCACTACCAAGGGTGGTTTGCACGTTAACTCCCGGGCCAATTTTTACAATTCTGACCACTGTCCCTTTATGAGGTCATAACTCTGAAACGCTTCCATGGATCCCGGTGATTCTGACATTGTTTTCTCGTGACATATTGTACTTCATGTTAGTGGTAAAATTTCATTCAAATAACTTGCGTTTATTTGTGAAAAAAACGGAAATTTGGTGAAAATTTAGAAAATTTCGCAATTTTCCAACTTTTAATTTTTATGCCCTTAAATCACAGCGATACGGCACACAAAAAACTTAATAAATAATATTTCCCACATGTTGACTTTACATCAGCACAATTTTGGAACCAAAATTTTTTTTTTTAGGAAGTTATAAGGGTTAAAAATTGACCAGCGATTTCTCATTTTTGCAACACCATTTTATTTTTAGGGACCACATCACATTTGAAGCCACTTTGAGGGGTCTATATGATAGAAAATACCCAAAAGAGACACCATTCTAAAAACTGCACCCCTTAAGGTGCTTAAAACCACATTCAAGAAGTTTATTAACCCTTTAGGTGTGTCACAGGAATTTTTTGAATATTTAAAAAAAAATGAACATTTAACTTTTTTTCACAAAAAAAATACTTCAGGTTCAATTTTCTTTATTTTACCAAGTGTAACAGGAGAAATTGGACTGCAAAAGTTATTGTGCAATTTGTCCTGAGTACGCTGATACCTGATATGTGGGGGGGAACCACTGTTTCGGCGCATGGCAGACCTCAGTAGGGAAGGAGCACCGTTTGACTTTTTCAATGCAAAATTGGCTGGAATTCAGATCGGACGCCATGTCGCGTTTGGAGAGCCCCTGATGTACCTAAACAGTGGAAACCCCCCAAAGTGACCCCATTTTGGAAACTAGACCCCCCAAGAAACTTATCTAGATATGTGGTAAGAACTTTGAACCCACAAGGGCTTCACAGAAGTTTATAACGTACAGCGGTACAATTAAAAAATCATATTTTTTCCACAAAAATGATCTTTTCACCCCCAATTTTTATTTTTCCAAGGGTAACAGGACCCTAAAAGTTATTATGCAATTTGTCCTGAGTATGCTAATACCCCATATGTGGGTGTAAATGACTATTTGGGCGCATAGCAGAGCTCGGAAGGGAAGCAGCGCCATTTGACGTTTTTGGCTAGAATTGAGATCGGACACCATGTCGCGATTGGAAAACCCCTGATGTACCAAAACAGTGGAAACCCCCCACAAATGACACCATTTTGGAATCTAGACCCCCCAAGGAACTTATCTAGATGTGTGGTGAAAACTTTGAACCCCCAAGGGCTTACAGACGTTTATAACATACAGCCGTACAATTAAAAAATCATATTTTTTACACAAAAATGAACTTTTCACCCTCAATTCTTATTTTTCCAAGAGTAACAGGAACCTAAAAGATATTGTGCAATTTATCCTGAGTGCGCTGATACCCCACATGTGGGGGTAAACCACTATTTGGGCGCATGGCAGAGCTCGGAAGGGAAGCAGCACCATTTGACGTTTTTGGCTGGAATTGAGATCGGACACCATGTCGCGTTTGGAAAGCCCCTGATGTACCAAAACAGTAGAAACCCCCCACAAATGACACCATTTTGGAAACTAGACCCCCCAAGGAACTTATCTAGATGTGTGGTGAGCACTTTGAACCCCCCAGTGCTTCACAGAAGTTTATAACGCCCGGGGGTGAAAATAAAAAAATCGTATTTTTTCCACAAACATCATCTTTCAGTCCCCATTTTTTTTATTTTCCCAAGGGTAACAGGAGAAATTGGACCCCAAAAGTTGTTGTCCAATTTGTCCTGAGTATGCTGATACCCCATATGTGGGAGAAAACTACTGTATGGGGACACGTCGGGGCTCGGAAGGGAAGTAGTGATGTTTTGGAATGCAGACTTTGATGGAATGGTTTGCGGGTGTCATGTTGCCTTTGGAGAGCCCCTAATGTACCTAAACAGTGGAAACCCCCCACAAATGACCCCATTTTGGAAACTAGACCCCTTGAGGAACTTATCTAGATGTGTGGTGAGCACTTTGAACCCCCCAAGGGCTTCACAGAAGTTCATAATGCCCAGGCATGAAAATAAAAAAATCATATTTTTTCCACAAACATGATCAATTAGTCTCCAATTTTTTCATTTTCCCAAGGGTAACAGGAGAAATTGGACCCCAAAAGTTGTTGTCCAATTTGTCCTGAGTACGCTGATACCTCATATGTGGGAGAAAACTACTGTATGGGCACACGTCAGGGCTCGGAAGGGAAGTAGTGACGTTTTGGAATGCAGACTTTGATGGATTGGTCTGCGGGTGTCATGTGTGTTTGGAGAGCCCCTGATGTACCTAAACTATTGAAACTCCCCACAAGTGACCCCATTTTGGAAACTAGACCCCCCACGGAACTTATCTAGATGTGTGGTGAGCACTTTGAACCCCCAAGTGTTTCACAGAAGTTTATAACGCCTGGGCGTGAAAATAAAAAAATCATTTTTTTTCTGCAAAAATTATATTTTTGCCCCCAATTTTTTATTTTCCTAAGGGTAACAGGAGAAATTGGACCCAAAAAGTTGCTTTGTAATTTGTCCTGAGTAGGCTGATACCCCATATGTGGGGGTAAAACACTGTTTGGGCGCATGGCAGAGCTCAGAAGGGAAGGAGCACCATTTGACTTTTTCAAGCAGAATTGGCTGGAATTGAGATCAGACGCCATGTTGCCTTTGGAGGGCACCTGATGTGCCCAAACAGTGGAAACCCCCCAATTCTAACTCCAACCCCAACCCCAACACACCCCTAACCCTAATCTCAGCCCTAACCCTAGCCCTAACCCTAGCCCTAACCCTAACCCTAACCCTAGCCCTAACCCTAGCCCTAATGGGAAAATGGAAATAAATACATTTTCTTGTAGTTTTATTATTTTTCCCTAACTAAGGGGGTGATAACGGGGGGGTTTGATTTACTATTTATGGCGGGTTTTTATGTTTGGCGGCTGTCAGATGCTAAAAGACGCTTTTTATTGTAAAAATAGTTTTTGCATCACCACATATTGTGAGCTATAATTGTTCCGTATTTTGACCCACCGAGTCATGTGAGGTCTTATTTTTTGCGGGACGAGTTGACGTTTTCATTGGTACCATTTTCCGGCACATGACATTTTTTGATCGCTTTTTATTCCGATTTTTGGGACGCAGAATGAACAAAAACCAGCGTTTCATGAATTTCTTTTGGGGGGTGCGTTTACACCATTCCGCGTGCGGTAAAATTGATAAAGCGGTTTTATTCTTTGGGTCAGTACGGTTACAGCGATACCTCATTTAGGTCTTTTTTTATGTTTTGTCGGTTTTTTGCAATGAAAACAATTTTATATAAAAAATAATTATTTTTGTATCGCTTTATTCTGCGAGCTATAACTTTTTTATTTTTTGCGGATGACGCTTTATGGCAGCTTGTTTTTTGCGGGACAAGATGACGTTTTCAGCGGTACCATGGATATTTATATTCGTCTTTTTGATCGCGCATTATTGCACTTTTTGTTCGGTGGTATGATAATAAATCATTATTTTTTGCTTCATTTTTTATTTTTATTTTTTAAGGGGTTCGCTAAAGGGGTTAACTAATGGGACAGTTTTATAGGGCGGGTCGCTACGGACGCGGCGATACCAAATATGTGTACTTTTATTGTTGTTTTTTTTATTTTGAAAAAATGGATTTATTGGGGAATATTTTTTTTTTTTTACTAATTTATTTAGCGATTTTTTTAAAATTATTTTTAACACTTTTTTTTTTTTTTTTTACTTTATTACCTTGTCCCAGGTGGGACATCACTGTCCTGTGACAGATCGCTGATCTGTCACATCACAGATCACTGTGACAGATCAGCAATCTGTCACAGGCAGTTCTGCAGACTTCCTCATGCCTGCGCTTTGCAGGCAGTGAGGAAGTCAGCCCCCTACAGGCCCCCGAAGGCCCCCGTCGCCATCTTGGATCCAGGGGCCTGTAGGGAAAGAGACCCCCGCAGCAGCGCTGCACATTGCGCTGCCGTGGGGGGCTCAGGGAAGCACGGAGGGAGCCCTCTCCATGCCAAAGCTTCCCTTTAACCCCCGATACACCGCGATCGCGTTTGATCGCAGTGTACAAGGGGTTAACGTGTTGGGGCAGTCCGTGTCCGCCCCTGACACATTGTGCCGGGTGTCAGCTGTGATAATCAGCTGACACCCGGCCGCGATCAGCGGCGCTCACCACGTGGGCGCCGCTGATCGCTGGGACGTAATATTCCGTCCATGGTAATTAGGTCCAGGGTCACATGGACGGAATATTACGTCCCTTGTAGGTAAGGGGTTAAAATAACGGTCCGGTGACAAACGTTGTGGTCAGTTCAGAAACGGATCCGCTGTCCGCCATTTTAGCGGATTTTGACAGAACTCAAAAACTGATGTGTGAAACAGGCCTTACTGGTCAGCTTGCTGTCATTTGAATAACAATCCCTGTTTTCTCTGCTGCAGAACTAGCAGAGTTCAGAATACTGTGATCTGTATAACCCTGCCCACACTACTGATTGGCCGAAAGCTGATAGTGGTGGAGGCGGGGTTAAACAGAGTAGTTGACTAGGAGGCACAAAACACCTAGTCCTGTAGACATTATCTTCTGCTGATAAAACACTGCCTAGTAAGTGACACATCACTGGAATCAAAGTCTGAGCCCCTACACCATGTTGGTCTCAGATTACATAGCAAAAACCTGGTGACAGAGTCTTTTTAAATTTTAAGGAATTTACCCTTGGAGAGGCATGACAGATAGATAATAGATAACTGATAGATAATTGATAGATAATAAATAATAGATAGATAGATGATAGATAGATAGATACATAGATAGATAGATACATAGATAGGAGATAGATAATAGATAAATAGATATTAGATAGATAGATGATAGATAGATAGATAGATAGATAGATAGATAGATAGATAGATAGATAATAGATAGATAGATAGACCTTTACTACTTGCACCAGCAGTGTCATGTCCCAGTTAGTGACTAGATGGACATGATGATGTGTTTTTACCCTTTGTAGGGATGTAGCAGAGCTGAGTTTGTCATTTATTCTTAAGCATGTACAATTCTGTAGAAACGTCTATTTTCTTTCCTGAGTGATTTGAGCAAATGACATAATTCCAAAAGGGTAATAAATAAGCAAAGCATGCTCCCCCATAGTCATGTACGGAAGAAAAAAGGTGTCAGCAATAGCATAAAATGTCAGCCTTTCCCGGGGAGCGCTGCCTGGGTCCTGAGAGTCGTGTGCCTAATGGAGCTGCAATTGCACATTTTGTGCTGTCATCTGAGAGGCTCGGATTGGCAGCAGTCTCAGATTCCTAGCCTTAAGCTATAGCGGCCGAGTGTATGAAGGAGGTCACACGACCAAGTCCTTTATTCCCCTGTGAGCGGATCCTGAATCCGGCGATGGAAAGAGCAGCCTTTGGTGGCTCTAGAGACGAGGACTGGCCACTGACAGCGAAACTGGGAAACAGCTGTTCTGTGGCAGCGGACGGATACTAAGTGAAATTCTGTTGATTAAAGAGCACGCTAATTCCACCGCTGCCCCGCGCACTAGGATAACCGCCATTTAACCCTTCAGGACATAACTTAGGGGTCTGTTCACATTGCGTCCAAGCCTTCGCTGCTTATTTCTCCAGAAAAAAAGCCAAACATAGTGATGGAACAGCTTCAATTTTTTTTTCCACTGAGCAAAAAAAATGGAATTGGCAATAGTGAAATCAGTATAAAAAAGTACAGATGTAGCAGAGGGTTAGAATGTGCAGTGGCTTTATCTGCAATCTTGTAAATCTATAGATTGCGGCATAAACGGACACACCATTGTGCACTTTGGGCAGCTGCACAGGGGCCAAAGAGCTGCGGGGGCGACTACCATCTCCGAAGCAGGTGGATTTGTGCATTCTGATGAGCTATTGGACTGGAAAAGGCACATATATTGTTCTTGTACAGGGGCCTCTCCTGTCTATGTTCAGTCTCAGTTTGCCCAAAATGACAAAGCTGGTGGTATCTGGCAAATCCAGCTATGCACGTGACAAACAGCTCTGCTGCATGTAACTAACTAAGCTCTACTTCACCTGGCAAACCCAGATATGCTGCCTATAACAAACTTAGCCATGCTTCATTAAGAAAACCCAGATCTGCTGCGTCTCAAAAACTCAGCTCTGCTGCGTCTCGAAAACTCAGCTCTGCTGCGTCTCGAAAACTCAGCTCTGCTGTGTCTCGAAAACTCAACTCTGCTGAGTCTTGCAATCTTAGCACTGTGGGATCTGACATATTTCTGCAACATCTGAAAACTCAGTTCTGCAGCATCAGAATGGAACTTGAGACACTCAGCTTTGCAAGATCTGAGTGCAACATGTGTACAATGTCTTCTGTTAGGAGTCATCACTGCAAAAACAAGCAAAAACCATAGTAAGTTTATCCATTAAAGGGGTTTTCTCAAATTCTTGGATGGTAAAAATTGCAAAACACCTGTAAAAATGAACAAATTTGCAACTTAGTGCTTATTAAAAGCCCCTCTGCATTATCAAAAACAGAGGGAATTTTAATTCTATAATCTACTGGTCATTGCCGAGGTTACTCCATGCGAGTGGCTGATTTCCTAGGCAAGTAATGAGTGCTTGGGAGTCGTTTGCTGTGCAGCTTGTAAGTGCCGCTCTGGACCTGGTCAGCTTCTCCTCTGATGATGCAGCGGCAAAGTTAGCACTTCTCGCAGCAGTGTGGGACCGGGGTGCCAAGGGCCCACCAGTAACATTGACTTTGGGGGGGGCCCACTTTTCACCTGCATACAAAAATTACACAACCCTCATTCACAAATTTACCTATGTCTCTATATAATAATAAACTGGGTAGTTTGGTTACTGAATGATGAGATGCTGCTTTTTTCTGTACAGAGTGAATCAAGTGAATTATGCCAAGTACTGCCCATACAGTGGGGTTGGGGGCCCAGATCTGCACAGGGGCCCACTGGGGGATTCCCCTGTTCCCCTATGGGCCAGTCCGAACCTTGCTCGCAGCACTGGAGAGGCACATCCCTGCTGTAGGAAGAACTGTCTATCTTCAGGAGGGTACCGCCCCGTGGCAAGCAAGATTTCAGAGGCCTGAGGAGCAGCGCTCTTGAAAAGGGAGGATTAGACGACAAAAATAATTATACCGCTCGCCATTGCAGCTTTATTTTACAGTTAGAGTAACTCTTCTTGGCAAAGCTGTCTCAATTCCTTGCAAAAATAATAATACCCCCAACCATTCATTGCAAAATTGATAATACCCCTAATCATTACCTGCAAAATTACAGCACCCCCAGCTATTGCAAAAATGATAGCACTCGCAAGCCAGCCATTCATTGCAAAAAAAATAGCACCCTCAACAATATATGGCTAAAATGATAGTGCTCCTTCAAGTCATTAATTACAAAAATTATAATACCCCTAATCATTAATTACAAAATGACAGTACCCCATTTATTTAAAAAATGATGGCACTCCCAACCATTAATTGCAAAAATTATAGCACACCCAACATTTTACTGCAAAAATGTCAGTGCTCCTAAACCATTAATTGCAAAAATGACAGCCCCGTCTACAATTTATGGCAAAAATGATAATACACCTAATCATTAACTGCAAAATGACAGCACCCCTAACTATTAAATTATAGCCACCTATTGGCTAAGATATTGCAAAAATAACAGTATTCCAAATAATTCATTGCAAAAATGACAGTACCCTTTATCATTAATTGCTAAAATTATAGCACCCAAGCAATTTATTGAAAAAAATAGTACCCCAAGCATTTGTTGCAGAAATGATAGTACCCCAACCATTTATTGGAAAAATTGTTGCAACCTTATTGTAAAAAAAAAGAAAAAAAACACACATTATCCCCATTTATCCATTGCACACATGACAGTCCCCTAGCCTCTACATGGTGCTCTGGTTCATTTTCCCAGTTCTCCCAGAATTGTTTTTTTCCCTCTGTGACCAGCTGATAATTATTCTAGCGCTCCAGCACCTCTGCTCTCCAGACATTAATATTTAAATACGTTGTCTGCTTGGACCGGGGGAAAAAAAATGTCCACTTGACTTTAATGGAGATGTCACTGGATGCATCAGCGCCTCCATATGAGCGCGAAGCTCGGTCACATCTCAGTGACTGGGAAGGGAAAGGTCGGCCATATTGTATGTCATTAAAGGAAAGCGAGAGGATTCACACTCGGATGAAGGACATTGCAAACAAACAGGACACATTGCAGCTTATTAAAGCAATTATCTTCCCTGTAACGTATATACTGCCTAATGATGATGATTAGCGGGGAACGTATGCTGCGCTTGTTAGGTAACCATCAAACAACAGCGGCGCAGCGAACCCTCCCACGGATTTCCAATCCTAGACGATACTAATTTGTGGGGTATATTTTTTGCAGATATGACAAACACGCATATTCTCAGTTGTCAAAATGAACATTCCAGTTTATTTGCATACATATTAAGCAGAGCCTCCGGATACGTTTTAATGTATGCCGCTCCTCGCCGGCGCGTATTCTCACACGAAGGAGTGTGAACAAAATGTCGCACTGAAATTGGTACATGTAACGCGTTCATGCAAATCAGCATCTCATAATTGAGATTCTGCTCTTTAAAAAGGCACAGGTAGGTGGGTTATAGGACACTGAGTAGGGGGTTTTCTACAGATGAAAGGGTTAGTGGTGGTTTAAGGGTCTTGTGACTTCTGTCAAATCTAAATCTCCGTCTTATTCAAGTAAACTGTGGTACCAGGCATGGCCACACTTCTTTGGGTGGTGCTATTCCGCCATGTGTTGATCCCAAAATCAAAAAATTGACATCAAATACTAAATTCCAGAAAAATATTCAGGATTGAGAGTCCTCAGTAGTTGATACCTTTTAATGGCTAACTGAAAAGATGGCAACACATTGCAAGCTTTCCAGACTACTCAGGTCTCTTCATCAGGCTAGACTAATACAAAATCTGAAGTCACATATTTATGCACAATACAGCCTAGAAAAAATGCAATAGATAAGACAAGTGACGTGAAGCGGAACTATCAATATGGGAGAGGGAGAAACATAAATATAAACATTGGACCAGTTCATAGATAAGGAGTCCGGATGTTTTATGGTCCTCTGATTGGGGTCTAGTTCTGTGTTGTGATGCTCCCACAAGGTTTTAAAAGGAAATTCCTTAATTGATGTAAAAAGACATAAATCCATGTGACACATTCATTCCAGCACTGAGAGTGTCAAAGGTCGTCATAAATTTGTACTCCCAAACTCGTCTCTCTCTCTGAGAATTGAAGTTACCTTTCAATACCAAAATATTCAGGATTGTGAGTCCTCAGTAGTTGATACCTTTTAATTGCTAACTGAAAATATGGTAACACATTGCAAGCTTTCGAGACTACTCAGGTCTCTTCATCAGGCTAGACTAATACTGGCTAACACGGTACAAAGATATACATCTTTCCTTTCAATAGCAGTAGTTTCATATTTAAATTCCAGAAAACCACTTTAAATAAGATTTTTTGCCATTCTTGGTATACGTGGGTCCAGCAGTTGTTACTGATGATGATCACAAATATCACAACTATGTATTCCATGTAGTAGCTGGTAATTCGCAACACCAGACAGGAAGAGTAGTCAGGAGAGGCGGGTGGGCAAGACAATGCACTTCTGGAATATACACATATGGCATATTCTAGTGATACATGACAGTATTATAACGGGAACACCCCTTAAAAAACAGCTTTCGATCAGGATATACTCTATTAAATGATAAAAGTATTTAAAGGGAATCTGTTAACAGGATTTTATCCCCCATACTATTTCTATGCCCATGTAGCTCTTTCAAAGACAAGTCCATCAATCCCTTCACATGAATGATCTGTTACTCCATGACTAAAAAATCAGTGTTTGAATTGATGTGCAAATGAGGTTGAAGAGCTATGTGTAGATCGGAAGCCTCCATCACTCCAGCTCTAGTCATCACCCGATGCCGCCTCCTCCTTCTTGGCTTTTTGTAAAACCACTGGTAATAGAGTAATAAAAATACCTTCTGTTTGAAGCCTAGCTGTAATTTCCAAAAACCTTTTACATGTTATGAAGACATATCAGGAGTATTGTTTGATGGAGGTCAGGATGCTGAGACATGAACAGATCAGTAAAACAAAGGACCAGAGGGAAACTGCTCTCCTTTGACAATGAATACAGGGTACATAGACTTTCCATCCATCCAATCTGCAGAAACGGGAGAGGAGCAATGCTCCAATGAGCATCACCAATGAGCTTCACTTTAGCAATTGGTGGAGGTTTTAGCTGGCACACACCTTCCCCGATCCATTACATTTTCTTGTGCTCCATGTTGAGCTTTGCAAGCAGCCCAGCATGCTCCTATGTGTTGTATTTCCTGGCCTCCCAAGGTTCACACCTATGTCTTGGTATTGCTAGCAACTCTTTTAGTTTTATGTGCACAGTTCCAGTCCACAGTCATCAGTAAGTATCCTGGCAGATTTCCTGTCCTTAATTTACTTGTCCATGATTTCCAGTAGCCCTGCTACCTGCCAGTGGTCTTCAAGACTTTACATGCCTGTCTGCGGTTTTCAATAGCACTGCTACCTGCAAGTAGTCTTCAAGACTTTATGTGCTTGCTTATGTTATTATCTGTGGTTTCCATTAGTCCTTCTACCCGACAATCGTCTTCAGGACTTCACCTGCTTGTCTACAGTTTCAAGTAGCCCTGATACTGGTTTTCAAGACTTCACCTGTTTGTCTACGGTTTTCAGTAGCCCTACTACCTGCAAGTCATCTTCAAGACTTTATATGCATGCTTATGTGCTTGTCTACAGTTTCCAGTAGTCCTGCTACCTGACAGTGGTCTTCAGGACTTCACTCGCTTGTCTGCAGCTTCAAGTAGCCCTGCCACCTGCCAGTGGTCATCAGGGCTACACATGCTTGTCTGGGGTTTCCAGTAACTTTGCTGTCAGGGGAGGACTTCACCTGCTTTTTTGAGTCTTCCAAGACCCCTTTAAGACTTTCAGTTTGTTTCTCTGTGTCCACCTGTGTCTTCCAGGACATCTGTCCACTTATTCCTTCCAGGACCCCTTTAAGGGTAAGTTCACACAGGACTTTTTTGCTGCTTTATTTTTCTGCAGCAAAACCTGATCTTCTTGGCAGAAAAGAAGCTGCGGCAAAAACGCAGGTTTAGGTGCGTTTTTTGATGCGTTTTTGGTGTGGGGTTTATTCCGGTGCTTTTTTTTGTCTCTTTGTCCATGCTAATGTCCATGACTTTTCTGCAGCAAAAATGTTGCAAATAATGACATCAGCATTTTTGGTGCATTTTTGCAGGGTTTTTTCAACATCCATTCAAGTCAATGGGTGAAAAACGCAGAAAAAAACGCAGCAAAAACGCTGAAAGAAGTGACATGCTCTATGCCCAAAAAACGCAGCAAAGCACAAAATCCTGATAACACAAAAAAACCAATGTGTGTGCATGAGATTTCTGAAATCTCATAGACTTTGCTGGTAATGGAAAAAGCAGCTGAAAATTAGCATTAAAAAACTATGAAATAAATGCAGCAAGAAAGTCCTGTGTGAACTTACCCTAAGACTTTCAGTTTTCCTTTAAGTGTCTGTAAGTATCTCTTCTGTTTCCTGCGTGCTTCTCCCGCCTACTGCACTGATACTCATGGTCTGTGTGCCCACCTGGACCTTGGACTTAGTGGACCCACCTCACCCGGAGAGCCTGCTTTGTGTAAAATCAGCACCTAGACCCCCAACTCAAAAATCAACGCAGTCCTCCCTTCCTCTCTTCTCTCTTCTTCAATCCTCCCTTGTTCAGTTCTCCTATGCTGACGAGGACTCACATGTTCTGTGTGTATCACCCCATGCCATCAAGTGGAGAAGACCAAAGAAGAGAAGCCTGAATGATAGATTGAAGAGTAGATTAAAGAGTAGACAGAAGAGAAGATTAATCCAAAATGAGTGTAGTACCGGTCGGGGAGCTACAGTGACAGGACAGCTGAGGAGTGAGCCTATGATTGGTGAGTATAACTGTTTACTATTTCTCAACTCCTTCCTGGCCTTCTAAAGAATTTGTGTGAATTAAACCCCCCAAAAAATTGGATTATGACAAATTCCAATTTTGGTGGAAATTCGTAACAAATTGAATTGGTTATAAAATGTGAAACATTGGATTCTGGCAAATGCATTACGAATTTCCCCCCAAAAATTAAATTTGCTCTTCTCAATTTAGTAACTCTTACATAGATGGAGGTGGGACTCCTGCTCTATGGTGCCCATATTTTCAAGTACAGGAGACAACTTATAGCTTTTTGACATTTTTCAACTTTTTATTAATTTTCCGAGATATGTGGCCAAATCCATTTCTTCACAATCGAACTAAAGTCTGTACACAACATATCTTCTGCCTGTTCTCATTATAACTTGATATTATACATTCCTTTCCATCTCATAATCTAAACTAGGTGTCTGAAAGATCCCACCTCGAAGCCCATCCACCATTACACGTTAGACATTCCACCACTATCTAACATTGCTGTATCTGAATTTTTGATGTCCCCCATAAGGCTTTACCTTCCTTAGTAATGTCAGAACTGTTTGTTTTCCTATAACATTATTCAAGCACTTCAAAGAAAGCAAGTTTCGGGAAGAAATCCGCTCTTTATAAGCAATGGAAAATGAATTTTATGTAGAACCTTAATGTGCGTGAACTGCCGCTGTTACATAGTATTGACACACCGCCTGAAACCACTTACATCTTGTACTTACTGGTTGTTCTTCAGTAATTATTTTTCTTATATTCTCTTTTTTTCCCCCTTCTTTTGATAGAAACAGTGGAAAGAAAGCTTGAGCTCTCGCCAACCGACTGATTCTTTTTCTAAGGTGCCATCAATTTATTAAAGAATCAAACATGTGCTTCAGATCTTACCTGCATGATCAAAGATGATGGTGTGACACGTATCTTTCTCCCCTAATACCATTATATATTCATGACCCCTAAAAAGTGTCACCGCAGACAGTCCCCACCAACCCATGCTGATCAAAGCTGCTCATTTGACACCATCCCTTGCTGATTAATCATGGAACACACTGACGGCCCCTAAAATGTCAGAAAAGCCGTCAGCCTGAACTGATTAAGAACTGATCATGGTGCAGATATCTCCAACTATGAGAGCAGGACATTTTTCTGCAACCATATCAGAGTCTTTCTGCGGAGCTGGTCATGAAAAAGTTAATTTTTCTGTAATTTAATGATTAAGTATATATAAATTATATATAAATAATTATTTTTAAGGATAAAACATAGGGAAAATAATGGAGTTTTATACAATTTTTAAATATTTGATAATAATCAAGAATATATTAAAATATATATAATTCTTTACATTATCATCAAATATTAAAAAAAATCCATAATTAATTATTTTTGAGTTTTTATCTTTCTATAATAATCAATAAAATCTTTAAAATAAATATATATTTGACTTTTAATGTTTACATCGCTTAACATATTTTTAAAATGGTGCAATTAATTTGAATTTTTTTTTATTTAAATTATTACTATTTTTGTTTTCAATCATTTGAGTTTTATTTTATTATTATTATATTATTATTGAGTTTTATTTTAGTTTTAAATAATAATAATAATAATAATAATAATAATAATAATAATATAAATTATAGATTTTTTTTAAATATGATGTTAACCCTAATAATACTGATAAGAAATTGCAATTATATTACATCTGATGCTAAAAATAGTAGTAGTAATAATAATAATAATTTACAATCACAAATGTTTTTATTTTAATAGTTAAATATTTAGAAAAAAACATTTAATTTCAAAATATTTTTATAATTATTATAAAGAAAAAGACTTTACATTTTATTTTATTTATTTTTGCCATTTTTACTGTATTGGAATTATCACATCTAAAAAATTATTTTCTGAACTATCACTGTCTCCTCCAAATACTGGATGACAATTGTTAATTAGGGAAGAGCAAACCTGGAAGGTAAATTTAGTGGTCTGGTGTCCGATACCGAAATTCAAACACAGACTTTTTAATGTACATCCTGTTTCCTGTTCGGGTTTGCCAGTCTAATAAAGATTATTCAAAGACTGCAGAGCAGCCAATCAAGAGGCTTTTAAACTGTGGGCATTTCCAGAGCCATCACAGGCAAGCCAAGTATTGGCATTGCTGTGAATGTCTGGCGTGTAAAGCGGGTACATGGATGCAGTAACACAGAAGCGCAGAGCAAGGGTTAACAAGGGTGTGGTTTAATTAACACAATAAGGGTTCTCCTCGCAGGGAGCCAACATCCAATACCTGGATGCCTGCACTGCAATGCTTCACTTGTGTGCCTGACTCTCGGTACGCCGGCTGGTATCTGGTTAACCACACCACGTCGCTTCCCTCGGCGCCTGTCTCTCTGCACACTCAATGGTACCTGGAAGTCCCCCCTGCGCCTGTCCCTGAGTCTCTGCTCTGCAGTCTGTCTCTCTCTCTGCGGAGCGCAGCAGGTCCCTGCTCTCTCTTCTCTGCGGTGGGAATACTCTGCCTTTTCCCACGCTCAACTCTCCCTTTTCCCCTGGCTTACCATGCCCCCTCTCTGCAGGTCATGGGTCCTCTCCGTCCTCAATTTCCTTCCCCTCTGCAACAAGAGGTGCGGCCCCAGCAGTTCTGGACCCGGTGGTCTGTCGGCACTCACAGCCAGGTCTTCCTCCTTACAGGTTCACCACTTGAAGCGACCAATGTTAAGGTTGGATTACGACTGCCACCTCCATTCTGCTCTTAATAATTTAGGGATAGGACTCATCGGGAATGAAAGACAGATTTAGACTGCGAACTCTGCAGAAAAGCCACTGTGTGTATTCTGCAACCCATATCTCTGGGAGTACTGTGCCAAAAAGCCGCTGTGTGTACTCTGCAACCCATATCTGTGGGAGTACTGTACCAAAAAGCCACTGTGTGTACTCTGCATCCCGTCTGTAGGAGTACTGTAGCTTTAATCTTCTGTGTGTACTCTACACCCACTGCCATTGGGAGTACCGTGCCTTTAAGTCACTGCATGTACTCTGCACCCTCTGCCTGTGTGAGCACTATGCCCTTAAGCTGCTGTGTATACTCTGCTCCCTGCCTGTGGGAGTTCTATGCCTTTAAGCTACTATGCGTTTTCTAGTGGTCTGGTAAATAAATAATTGGCATCAGCCATCTTATTGCCATTTGTGGGCCAAAGAAATACATTTTCTTGACTGGAGTGTTTTTATTAGTAGTCTAGGAAATAAATATTTGGCATTAACCGTATCATTGCCATTTCAAAGCTAAATAAATAATTTTTCTGAACAAGTGCGTATTTTCTAGTAGTCTGAGAAATAAATAATTGGCAACAGCTGTATCATTGCCAAAGAAAACCATATTCTGGCCCAGTGTGTGTTTTCTAGTAGTCGGGTAAGTAAATAATTGACATCAGCATTCTCAAAGACATTTGTAGGCCCAAGAAATAAATGTTATGGACCTGTGTGTTTTCTAACACTTTTGAAAATAAATAATTGGCATCAGATGTCTTGTTGCCAATTTTATGCCAAAAAAATAATTTTTCTGGATTGATTTGTGTTTTCTAGTGTTGCAAATATTTAATTGGCATCAGCAATCTTGTTGCCAATAGTAGGTCAAACAAATAATTTCTCTGGATCGATGTGTGTTTTATAGTAGTATTGCAAATAAATAATTGGCATCAGCCATCTCATTGACATTTGTAGGCCAAAGAAATATTTTTGTGGACCGGTGTGTGTTTTCTAGTAGTCTAGTAAATAAATAATTTGCAGCAGTCATCTCGTTGCCATTTCTGGGTCAATGAAATAATTTTTCTGGACAGGTGCATTTTCTAGTAGTATGGGAAATAATTTGTATCAGCCATCTGGTTGTAATTAGTAGGTCAAAGAAAAAAATTTTCTGGACCGATGTTTGTTTTCCATTACTTTGAAATTAAATAAAGTTACTCTTCTGTCTTCTCTCTGCAAATAGTGTTCAGAAACAACACTTCCAAAAATGAGGATAGTATAAAATAGGGCACGTTGACAAGGCTGTGAAGTTGCTGGTGTAGGTGCTGCTGATGGTGGTGGTGTCGCTGATGCAGTGAGAGGACGTGGTCATTCTGAACCTGCTACGTGCCCAGATACAAAATCTTCTTCTGGTACACACAAGAGATAAGACGTTATGCGTCCTTTCATAGACCCCAGGGTCAGACTGGCCCACCAGAGAACTGGAGGAGTCTCCGGTGGGCCCAGGCACTGACACCTGCTGGCATACAGGGCCAGTAGCTGCATAGGGCCCCTGCTGCTCCAGGGGCCCCCAGCCAGTGGTGTGTCGCAAATAGCGGCTCACCACGCAGCTGCTATGGGGGCCCCCAGTGCCAGCAGAGCAGCAGCAGGTGACAGGAGGCAGGAGTCGGCTATTGCAGCTGAAGCCTGTCCCTGCTGCCAAAGAGAAATGAACATTCACCCTTCCCCACGCCCCCATGTGCGTGGAGAGGAGTGAATATTCATTTCATTTTAATAGCGAGCAGTGTTAGCTGCAGTAGCCCGCTAAAACTGCCTGCTATCAGGGATGGAGACCAGGGCCCCTGCTCCCCTAAGGGCCCCCAGCCCATGCAGTTGCTATGGAGCTGTAAGTCAGGGGGGCCTGGTGCCAGCGCCGCCCCCCAGGGCGAACTGCATTCAACTATATAGGAATGGTAGATGACAATACAGTTGAAAGCAATAATGGAGGAGAAAGCGACCTTTCCCATCCTTCCCCTCTGCTGCGGACACAGCGAGTGGTGCACGATAATGTTACTTCATCGCGCACCATGCTATGTGCTGGGCAGATGGCAGTGAGTGCAGCTGCTAATACCAGAGTACAGCCGGAATAAGCGTGGGAACAGAGGAGAGGTGAGTATTGTGGTTTGTTTTTTATATATATAAATATCAGTGAGTCCTGGTTCCATTATACCCTATGAGGGGACAGAATTACGCCCTATGAGGGGGCAGCCTTATGACCTATGAGGTTGGCAGTATTATACCCTATTTATACCCTATGAGGGGGCAGCATTATGCCAAATGAGGGGGGAAGCATTTTAACCTATGAGAGGGGCAGCATTATACCCTATGACGGGAGCTGCAAGATACCCTATGAAGGGGCTGAATGGTACCCTATGGGAGGAGCTACATTATACCCTATGAGGGGGAAAGCATTATACTCTATATATATATATAAATGTCAGTGAGTCCTGGTTCCATTATACCCTATGATGGGACAGCATTACGCCCTATGAGGGGGCAGCATTATACCCTGTGAGGAGGCAGAATAATGCCCAATGAGCGGGGCAGCCTTATGCCCTATGAGGCGGGCACCATTATACCCTATGAGGGGGGCAGCATTATACCCTATAAGGGGTCAGCATTGTGCCCTATGAGTGGGGCAGCATTATACCCCATGAGGGGAGCTGCATTATGCCCTCTGAGTGGGCAACATTATGTCTTATGAGGAGGGCAGCATTATACCCTATGAGTGGGAAAGCATTATACCCTATGAGGGGAGCTGTATTATACTCTTTAAGGGGGGCAGCATTATACCCTATGAGGGGTCAGCATTATGACCTATGTGGGGGGCCGTATTATGCCCAATGAAGGTGCAGCATTATACCCTATGAAGAGGGTGCATTATACCTCATTAGGGGGGGAGCATTATACCCTATGAGGGGGGCAGCATTATACTCTATGAGGGGGCAACATTATGTGCTATTAAGAGGGCAGCATTATACCCTGTGAGGGGGACAGCATTATACCCTATGAAGGGGACAGCATCTACTGTCTTGCACCAAGTGCCCATACTAGAAAGCGCCTGTCTTAATCCTGCTCATTTAGACACTGTTCATATGTTCAGGTTTTAAATACATTAGATAGGGACTGCTTCGATACGGGATACCTTGACGAGGTGGAGCAGCTTGGCATACTTTTTTTGCAAAAAAACGTATCGACTAAATACCCTGTATTTGTTATTACCTTTTATCAGCACTTGCTGACTACTGTCATACAGTATGTCTTACTGCAAGGTATTTTTGCACATTTGTCATTCTGTGCTCTTTGTTTGTGACCCTATGAGGGGAGCAGCATTACACTATGAGGGGGCAACATTATGTCCTATTAAGAGGGCAGCATTATACCCTATGAGGGGGGGCAGCATTAAACCTTATGAGGGGGCAGCATTATACCCTATGAGGGGAGCTGCATTATACTCTAGGAGGGGGGCAGCATTATACCCTAGGATTGGGCGACATTATGTTCTATGAGGAGGGCAGCATTATACCCTATGAGGGGGACAGCAGTATACCCTATGAGGGGAGCTGCACTATACCCTATGAGGGGGGCAGCATTATACCCTATGAGGGTGAGGGAAGCATTATACCCTATGAGAGGAGCAGCATTATACCCTATGAGGGAAGCAGCATTATACTCAATGAGGGGGGCAACATTATGCCCTATAAGGGGGGCTGCATTATGCCCTATGAAGGATGCAGCATTACACAATATGGAAAGAAGCATTATACCCTATGAGGGGGCAGAATTAAGCCCTGTGAGGGAGGCAGCATTATGCCCAATGAGGGAGGCAGCATTATGCCCTATGAGGGGTGAAGCATTACACCCTATGAGGGGGGCAGCATTATTCCCTATGAGGGGGCAGCATTATACCAAAAGAAAGGGTCAGCATTATACCCTATGAGGGGGGCAACATTATGTCCTATGAGGGGGCAGAATTATACCCTAGGATGGGACGACATAATGTTCTATGAGGAGGGCAGCATTATACCCTATGAGGGGGACAGCATTATACCCTATGAAGGGAAGCTGCATTATACCCTATGAGGGGGAAGCATTATACCCTATGAGGGGGCAGCATTAAACCTTATGAGGGGGCAGCATTATACACTATGAGGTGAGCTGCATTATACCCTATGAGGGGGGCACCATTATACCCTATGAGGGGGCAGCATTATACCCTATGAGGGGGCAGCATTATACCCTAGGAGGGGACGACATTATGTTCTATGAGGAGGGCAGCATTATACCCCACTAGGGGGACAGCATTATACCCTATGAGGGGAGCTGCATTGTACACTATGAGGGGGAAGCATTATACCCTATGAGCTGCATGATACCCTGTGAAGTGGCTGCATGTTACCCTATGAGGGGAGCTGCACTATACCCTATGAGGGGGGCAGCATTATACCCTATGAGGGGGAGGGAAGCATTAAACCCTATGAGAGGAGCAGCATTATACCCTATGAGGGAGGAAGCATTATACTCTATGAGGAGGGCAACATTATGCCCTATAAGGGGGGCTGCATTATGCCCTATGATGAATGCAGCATTATACAATATGGAAGGAAGCATTATACCCTATGAGGGGGCAGAATTATACCCTGTGAGGGGGGGCAGCATTATGCCCAATGAGGGAGGCAGCATTATGCCCTATGAGGGGTGAAGCATTATACCCTATGAGGGGGGTAGCATTATTCCCTATGAGGGGGGCAACATTATTTCTTATGAGGGGGCAGCATTATGCACTATGAAGGGGGCAGCATTATGCACTATGAAGGGGCCAGCATTATACCCTATGAGGGGGTCAGCATTATACCCTATGAGGGGGTCAGCATTATACCCTATGAGGGGAGTAGCATTATTCCCTATGAGGGGGGCAACATTATGTCTTATGAGGGGGCAGCATTATGCACTATGAAGGGGGCAGCATTATACCCTATGAGGGGGTCAGCATTATACCCTATGAGGGGGTCAGCATTATACCCTATGAGGGAGGACAGCATTATGCCCTATGAGGGGGCAGCATTATATCCTATGAGGGGGCAGCGTTATACACTATGAGGGGAGCTGCATTATACCCTATGAGGGAGGCAGCATTATACCAGCATTGTGCCCTGTGAGGGGGCAGTATTATACTCTATGAGGGGGGCTGCATGATACCCTATGGGGGGGCTGCATTATACACTATGAAATGAGTGCACTATACCCTATGAGGGGGGAAGCATTATGCCCTATGAGAGGGGCAGAATTTTACCATATGAGGGGGACAGCATTATACCCTATGAGGAGAGCATCATTAAGCCCTATGAGGGGGGCAGCATTATGCCCTGTGAGAGTGGAAGCATTATACCTTATGATGGGAGCTGCAAGATACCCTATGAAGGGGCTGCATGGTACCCTATGGGGGGAGCTACATTATACCCTATGAGGGGGGAAAGCATTATACTCTATATATAAATATCAGTGAGTCCTGGTTCTATTATACCCTATGAGGGGACAGCATTACCCCCTAGGAGGGGGGCAGCATTATGCCCTGTGAGGTGGCAGCATTATGCCCTATGAGCCGGGCAGCCTTATGCCCTATGAGGGGGACAGCATTACACCCTATGAGGGAGGCACCATTATGATCTATGAGGGGGGCAGCATTACAGCATTATACCCTATAAGGGGGCAGCATTATGCCCTATGAGTGGGGCAGCATTATACCCTATGAGGGGAGCTGCATTATACCCTATGAGGGGGGCAACATTATGCCCTCTGAGGGGGCAACATTATACCCTATGAGTGGAAAAGCATTATACCCTTTGAGAGGAGCTGCATTATACTCTATAAGGGGGCAGCATTATGACCTATGTGCGGGGCCATATTATGCCCTATGAAGGTGCAGCATTATACCCTATGAAGAGGGTGCATTATACCTTATTAGGGGGGCAGCATTATACCCTATGAGGGGGGCAGCATTATACCCTATGAGGGGAGCATCATTATGCCTTATGAGGAGGGCAGCATTATACCCTAAGGGGGGGTAGCATTATACCTTATTAGGGGGGCAGCATTATGCTCTATGAGGGGGCAGCATTATGCCCTGAGGAGGGCAGCATTATGCCCCATGAGGAGGCAGCATTGTGCCCTATGAAGGGGCAGTATTATACCCTATGAGGGGAGCTGCATAACACCCTGTGAAGAGGCTGCATGATATCCTATGAGAGGGGCAGCATTATACCCTATGAGGGGAGCTGCATAACACCCTGTGAAGAGGCTGCATGATATCCTATGAGAGGGGCAGCATTATTCCCTATGAGGGGGGCAGCATTAAACCCTATGAGGGGGCAAACATTATACCCTATGCCAGGTCTGCATTATACACTATGAGGGGAGTGCATTATACCCTATGAGGGGGCAACTTTATGCCCTATAAGCGGGCAGAATTATACCATTTGAGAGGGGCAGCATTATACCCTTTGAGGAGGGCAGCATTATGCCCTATGAGGGGGCAGCATTGTGCCCTATGAAGAGGGCAGCATTATGCCCTATTCGGGGGGCTGCATTATGCCCTATGAAGGGAGCAGTATTATGCCCTATGAGAGTGGGCAGCATTATGCCTTTTGAGGGGGGCAGCATTACGCCCTATGAGGGGGCAGCATTATACCCTTAAGGGGGGCAGCATTATAACCTATGAGTGAGGCAGCTTTATACCCTATGAGGGGGGCAGCATTATGCTCTTTAAGCGGGGGCAGCATTATACCCTATGATGGGGCAGCTTTATACTCTATGAGCGGGGCAGCATTATACCCTTTGGGGGAGCTGCATTATAGCCTATGAGGGGGGGTAGCATTATACCCTTTGAGGGGCAGCATTATACCCTATGTGGTGGGAAAGCATTCTAACCTATGGGGGGCAGCATTATACCCTATGAGGGGAGCTACATTTTAACCTATGAGGGGGCTGCATTATATTCCGTGGGAGCTACATTATATTCTGTGAGGCTGGCTACATTATACAATATGAGGGGGGCTGCATTATACCCTATGAGTGGGGCAGCATCATGCCCTATGAAGGGGGCAGCATTATGCCCTATGAGGGGGGCAGCATTATACTCTATAAGGGGAAAGCATTATACCCTATGGGGGGTAGCATTATACCCTATGAGGGTGGCTGCATTATACCCTATGAGGGGGCTGCATTATATTCTGTGGGGGCTACATTATATTCTGTGAGGCTGGCTACATTATACTATATGAGGGAGCTGCATTATACTCTATGTGAGGGCTGTATTATTCTATATGAAGGGGGCTGCTTTTTACCCTATGAGGGTGCTAGATTATATTCTATGGGGGACTGCATTATACCCTATGAGGGGGCTGCATTATATTCTATAAGGTGGCTGCATTATACCCTATGAGGGGGCAGCATTATATTCTATAAGGTGGCTGCATTATACCTTATGAGGTGGTTGCACTATACTCTAAGGCAGTGGTTTCCAACCTTCTGAATTAGAGAGCCACATTCCGCTCTGATTGAGCATCGCTAGTCACATCCAGCTCCTTCCCCCTCACAATAGTGGCAACCAGAGCCCCCATTACGGGTAATATGATAACCAAAGCTTTTCCACAGAAATCACCTCGAAGCAGTATGGCTAGATCCAGAGGTCTCCCAATACCCCCATTCAGTATTCTCCCATCCAACACTCCCAACACATTGTCACATTCAGCTTCAGGCATCTTTTCCAACTGGTAGTATTATCCTATCTCCAGCGTACCATACTTAAATTATCTCTTAACCTCTAAGGCCAGTATATTTGTATCCATATCTGCTCTTCTGTGCAGGGCTTCTCAAAAATTCACTTTTTTAAGATGTGCTCTTCATACCTGTTTCCTAGATCTAGAGCTAATTCACCTAGCTGGCAGACAGCTGCGAGCCACAATTCATAGGACCGTGAGCCACATGTGGCTCCCGAGCTATAGGTTGGAGACCCCTGCTCTAAGGGGTACATTATATTCTGTGGGGGGGGCTGCATTAAACTATATCTGGATGGCTGCATTATACCCTATGATGGGGCTACATTATATTCTATGGGGGGCTGCACTATATTCTAAAATTGGGGCTACATTATATCCTATGAGAGGGGCTACATTATATTCTATATCAGGATGGCTGCCTTATACCCTATGAGGGGGCTACATTATATTCTATGGGGGGCTGCATTATATTCTAAAATTGGGGCTACATTATACCCTATGTGAGGGGCTACATTATATTCTATGAGGTCCTGCATGATACTATATGAGGGCTGCCTTATATTCTATGAGGGGGCTGCATTATACCATATGAGGGGGATACATTATTTTCTATGAGGGGGCTACATTATATTCTATGAGGGGGCTGCATTATATTCTATGAGGGCTGCATTATACTCCATGAGGGAGCTACATTTTATTCTGAGGGGGCTACATTTTATTCTATGAGGGGGCTGCATTATATTCCATGAGGGAGCTACATTATATTCTATGAGGGGCCACCTTATATTGTATGATGGGGGTTACCCCAACTCCTGCTACATCATTTAAAGTTGTATTACCTTATATTATACCCTAATTTTAGCACGTTTTACTGCACAATTGGTGGTCTTGTATTTATTGCTATGTAGCTACATAGCGGGCCCCAAGAATGAATTTCTCTGGTGGGCCCAAGGTGCTCCAGTCCGATGCTGGTAGACCCGAATACCGCATTTCTTCATGGAATGTGCTGAAAACAAGCAAAGGATAGTTTGCATCCCCAAACTCTCGAGAGAAAGAGGAAATACCCACCTAGTCACCCATGAGCCATGGTCCTGGTTGACAGCATTTCCAAATTACTGGCCTTTGAAATAGTGACATTCCAGCTAGTGGAGACAGAAAGTTTAAAAAAGAACTAATGGAGGTGGCTGCCCCGCAGTAAATTGTTCCCAGCCACCACTTCTTTTCTAGGCTGGCTATCTCTGCCCTGCACACACATGTTGCGAACAAAATAAGGTGATGACTGCGCAACGCCATCAGTGGCAAGGTCATCATAACCATCAATACGTGGACCAGGACCAGAAATGCTCCCTCGACAAATATAGTGGCAGGTGGGACAGAGGCGGAAGACGTTCTAGCTCATGTCCAACCACCAACTAGGATTGCTGGACTTTTATCTGTCCAGATTGCTTCCTTGTCTTACTGCGCTTCCTCATTCATCACAGTAAGACCTATACTATGTACTAACTGATGGGTCTACTCCATTTAACTTCTGAGTCTCCAAATTGAACACATGGCCTGAGCTTGCTTTATATGCATTGGATCTTCCGGCCTAGCCTGCAGCAAGCGTACAGTCGGAACGTGTGTTCAGCATGGCAGGGGATTTGGGTGCCTCCTCCACAAATAAAAAAATGCAAAAAGTGTGTTGGCTACCTCATCCCCCACCTCTTCCTAGTACACAGCCTCCTTATCCTCCAGTTGGACCTCTGCCGCCTGGTTGTAGCTTGTTAGTTTATTTTGGGTTCATTCTATCTTCTTTTAAGTCAACTCCCATAAATAAAAAAGAAAAAAACACACACACAAGGTGTTGGTTGCTCCTCCCTTGCCTCTTCCAACTACATTGCCGCGTCCACCTCTTCCTCCACTTGGACCTACGCCTCATGGTTCTAAATAGCTAGTTTTAGTTTGGTTAAATCTAGATTGTTTTAAGTCAGTTCCATAAAAAAACACAGAAAAAAAAATAAAAGAAATGAAAAAGGAAAACAAAAAAGCATAAATAACAAAAACAAAAGAAAATAGTGTTGTATTAATCTTCCCTTGCCTCTTCCACACATACCGCCACGTCCACCTCTACCTCATGGTCATGGATAGCTAATTTTCTTTTTTAAATCTAGGTTGTTTTAAGTCAGTTCCATAAAAAAACACAAAAAAATACAAAAATACAAAAATAATAAAAAAACAAACATACTGAGTGTTGAATTACTCCTTCCTTGCCTCTTCCACCAATACTGACATGTCCACCTCTTCCTCCACTTGGTCCTATGCCTCCTAGTTCTATATTGCTAGTTTCAGTTTTGTAAATTCTAGGTTGTTTTAAGTCAGTTTAAAATAACAGAAAATAATTAAATTATGTTGGATTACTCCTGCCTTGACTCTTTAGTTTTTTTACTCATTTACATTGCGCCATTAATTACCCAGTACTTTACAGACATTATCATCGCTGTCCCCAATGCGACTCACAATGTAAATTCCCTATCAGTGTGTCTTTGGAGTGTGAGAGGAAACCCACGCAAACATGGGGAGAACATACAAACTTGTTGCAGATTTTGTCCTTGGTTGGATTCTGTGGGGGAAATGTGGAATCATGCTCTGTGGGTGAAATTTGTTACCAGCTTCTGTGGAAGAAATGAAGAAACATGCTCTGTGGGTGAAATTTGTGGGAAAATGTGAAAACATGCACCGTGGGTGAAACTGTTATCAGCTTCTGTTGGGGAAATGTGAAATCATGCTCTGGGGGTGAAATTTGGTATCAGCTTTTGTGATGGAAATGTGGAAACATGCTCTGCGGGTGAAATTTTTTATTGGAATGGTGGTAGTCCGCCTCAGTCTCTGTGAGGACTTTGTTAAAATTTTTATATTATTCATTTACTTCCTATTTTACCATAATTGCTATGGTGTTGGAACCCTTTAAAAAATCATTTTCCTATCCATATTTGTTTGTAGGACAACTGCCCTGCTCTTACCCCCATTTTCTTCCTTTTGCAGCCCCCTAGGCTTTACGCTGACCATTTTACAGCCATTTTACAGTATTGAAGTTTGGGTCCCTATTGACTTATATAGGGTTCAGGGTCAAGTTTGGGTACACAGCCTGACATTTTAAAAAGTCCAGTCGAACCCGGTAAACCCAAACATCCATAGCTTTGCTCATCACTATAAATAGTGGCACCACTTATGGTACTCATAAAAGATGATGTTTTCCAATGTAATATAATTCTGCATTAATACCGTAGATTTACACATGTGGAGTAATTTTACGCCATGGAAATGGACTCCAAATTCACATTTAAGGCTTTGTTGAGCATTTTGCATTACAAATTGTTAAATTTAAATGTGAAAGTCAGAAATGATTGGAAAACTCCTCGTTCTCTTTGTCCTTATTCTGTCCTCTTACTGCCCAGCGTTGGCATCCTTTATTATTCTGTCCATTTCTTCATGAACCTGGATGCTCAGGACAGAACTACTGCAGTTCCTACATCAGGCTGTATTTATTAAAACCGTTAAACAGTTTAGACCTTTTTGATAAATCTGACCCAATATTTTGTTTTCTTTCGTATTCTCTTTTTTTTAATGCAGAAGAGCATTTTAGGCAACGACTGTTTCCTTTAACAGATGCTCTAAGTACAGACACCAGATAAAACATATATCTCTATGTAAAATGGTTTATTCAAATAATGTTTTACATTTTCTATCCATAGGTTATGTGTCTAGTAGGAGACTTCGTCATATAACCTTTGACCACCTGTGCCCTTCACTGTTCCCGGGGGTGGACATTCAGTGGGAACATTGGGAAGACCAGCTGCTCTTTTGAACAAGAGACAGAAAAGCTTATTAGGAATAATTACCTGTGGTCCCCAATAGTCTCACCTTTGTTACTACCCTCTCCAGGGCTGGACTAATGAGCCACTCATATAGCGAGTCCCATCATGACAACAAAACAGTGACATGAAAACAGAGGCATACAGCTCAGCCTTGAACGTTGGAACGGGAATCTACTCTTCCATGTAGCAGACAATAAGGGGCCATTGTGCAAGAATAGTATGTGGACCCCAGCTAATTTATTTGGATACTATCACAGCATAATGTAGTTAATCCATACTCTGATCAGAACAAGTGAGTAGTTTTGAGCTAAGAGATACTTTGAGACCTCTTTTAAGGGCTTTAGAGCTCCAGGGCATCTACCGGGCCAGGACCTTTGATGTGGCTTCCCCATTTTAACTGGTTTAGAGACTTGTCGTTGTCAGTGCCCAACCAGTGAAGGATCATCTTCTACCTAGATTAGACAAAAAATCCTTTATTTGAGAATGTGGAGTTATTTAAAGCTGGTTGACCCTAATCTGGGGTATAAAAGGGGCGTCAAACCCCTCGGGTAGATTTTGGTCTACCGTCTGGCTCTCCAACAGAAATTCACAAGAAGATTTTGCAAACAATATGAATCTTTATTGAAGGCTCCTCCAATCTAGAGGCTTATACTTAAAAGTTGAGAACGTGAACGATTTAAAGTGAAGGCACTGGACACCTCATGATGTGTCTGCGCTCATGACACCTGCATTATACATCAACACGATTCTCTCAGTCTATCACTCTAAGGCTAAGCAACCCACCGCTTACTTTCTGGGGAGCTGAAGAGATGATGTTGTAAGGGGAGGACAAGACTGTAGTCGTGACTCGAGATACTGAACCACTTGTGTCCAGTCCTTCCCCTACAGAAAACTGTATTCTTCTCTTTAGCAGACCTGCATCTCTAAATCCAGATCCCCCCCGGGCACTTCCCAGGTGACGACGGTCCCTCTTTTAATGGAGATACAGTCCAGAACAACTTGAACTTTCTCTTTACTCAATACTTCACACGTTACATCCACAGTTGGCACATCATGAAATTCACTTGTTTCCTTATCTTTCCCTGCTTTGCTGTCGCTTCTGTGCAATGCATGCCCAGACCGGACCGGCCTAGACTGCTACCCAGTTCCTTCCTGGCCTAATCTTGCCATGATGACAACTCCTTCTGCCTGTTTCATCCCAGACTCGAAATCATCAGTCACCAGGTTTGGTTGGCTCTGGTAAAGCATCCGGCCCATCTGTACCGATCCCATTGAAGCTTCAACTTCCTTTATCTCCTCAATCCAACCGACTCCTGCCCTAAAGTCATCTGCCCAGGCGATGAGACGTCACATCTTTCCTTCCCTGTTGTGGTCCACTGCTATGATGCACAGTGGCCGTGGGTAACGTGGGATGCAGCGATTTAACGTTATGTGGCTGCCAAGCTGTCCGTGCCTATAGCCCATGTGGACACTTCGGGCACCCTGGCCCTGTTTGACCTAACTTCCTAGAAACTCCTGTCTTACTACCCTCTATAAACATCCTATAAACTATTCCTACAGTGCACACTAGTATGTCCGTGTTGTAAACTCATTTTCTGGTTTACCTCTGGCTTCTGGTGAGGGTGGTGGAGCTGGCTGTGTTGACAGAGGACTCGTGAGTTCTCCATCCAGGCTCCCTATGTTGGTGACAGCAGGTAATGAAGCTGATCTAAATGGCAGAGACCTGCCACCTGAGGAGGAGGACTGTGAGTGGACATCAGGAGTCTCTGACTGGATTTAAGACAGCCGACTCCCTAATTTTGTGCTGGTGATTTTTTCTCCTGCCCTGAGGTTCTGGTTTCCAGTTCTGTTCCTGCCTTCTCAAGCTAAGTGTGCTCTGCTATTTTTCACATGAGATTTGGTCTGGTTTACTCAGTTTTTTGGTCAGCCAGCCCCTGCTGGGGCTGTGCTGAATTTCCATTCTTATGTCTCTGTTTATGCCAGTTTGCTTTTTGTCCCTGATCAGATTGGTCTCTTTTTGCTCTGTCTTCAGAATATACCAGAGTGCTGATATAGGGAATTTAAGTCTAGCGACTTCAGGGTTTTTGTTATCAGAAAGTGTTGGACATTTTTTGGCAGGGTTTTGTGTGTGATTGCAGACAGCATCTTTCCTTTCCTGTCCTTTCTAGTTAGTGTGGGCCCCATCGTTTGCTCAGCCTGTTTTTCTATCTGTGTTTGTGTTTTCATCTTGTCTCACTGTCAATACATGTTTGGAGGCTGTCTATTGCTTTGGGGTCAGCTCAGGGGCAGTTTAGATTTCCCCTTTTCTTGCTTTAGGCTTATTTAGTTCTCCGGCTGTGACGAGGCGTCTAGGATCTTCGTAGGTACGCTCCACGGCTACTGCTAGTTTTGTGGATAGGATCAGGGGTCTGCAATCCGCTTAGTTACCAACCTCTCTGGCTTTCTGGGGCTTAGCTTGTTTTTGTTTTTCCTCCTCGGTGACTCATTCATAACATGTCCCCATCTAGTAACCCATAAAGGAACTACACCTACTCTTATCTATAAGAACTATAGTACTAAACTGCCCTCTTCTAATGTCCCAAAAAGATGCACTTTACTTTCCCTAAACTATTCGTGAACATTAGTACACATCATCACATTACATTATATACAATATGACACTAAAGGAAAACAGCACAATATAATACAGTTCTCTAAAGAATGGTAACACATGTATAAATAATTAATGGAAGGGAAGCAAGGAGGTCATTCTATCTCTCCCCCTTACAATGATCCCACAGAGAGTGGCCACTCTTTTGGTTTGCTCTTGGGTAAGCAATGTGGGGTGGGACTGCCCCTGACTTTATAGCATTGCGATGATAATGTGTGCAAACTATAAAGCGCTGTGGAATATGTTAGCTATAAAAAAATAAAGATTATTATTATTATTCATCACAGACATAGCACTCCTCAACCTAAGGGTACCGTCACATTTAGCAATGCACCAGCGATCCCGACCACGATACGACCCGGTCAGGATCGCTGGTGCATCGCTAAATGGTCGCTAGTGAGCTGCCAAACAGGCAGATCTCACCAGCGATACAGCAGCGGTCGGCGGTCATTACTTACCTGTCAGACGCGGCGATGAAGACGTCCTCCCACCCGCGTCCATGTGTCGCTAGTCGGCGCCAGCAGGAAGCCCAGCAGGAAGTGGCCGATGAGAAAAGTTCTTGCGCGATCAGCGATAACCAGTGCGGGAGCCGGTCAGAGGTAAGTATCACACTTAGCGATATCGCTAGCAATATCGCTGCTGTGTCACAAAATCGGTGACGCTTAAGTGATATCGCTAGCGATCTCGCTTAGTATGATGGGGCCTTAAGAGTTGTGCAGGCAAGAGGGATCTTCTCAAACACTTTCCCTTTCTGGACTACTCACAACTAATGGTATGAAGGAAAACTCTCTGTCACAGCTCACCGGGTCACGTGGATCCTCTAAGCCCCAGGTCCGGGTGGGCACTCAGACCCCGGGTTGTGATGCAGCAATCTCGAAGGCACGTGGACAGCGAGGAACTGGCACACTCTGGAATCTCAAGAGCCACAGGGCAGATGAAGTGTAAATCAACAGGGATGGAAGCAAGTAAATACACTATAAACAGAAGGTGGAGCACACCAAACATAAAGTAGAGGTCTAAGAACTTAATCAAAAGACACAGGTGTGTATGTCAATAGGCCTTAAATTACTGTAGGGAGATGAAGACATATGCAATGGTGAAAATAAATATTTGATACACTGCCAATTTTGTAAGTTTTCTTACCGACAAAGAATGCAGAGGTCTGTAATTTTTATCATAGATATACTTCTACTGTGAGAGACAGAATTTAAAAATAAAAACAAGAAAATTACATTGCATGATTTTTACAAAATTAAGGCTAGTTTCACACTAGCGTTCTTGGGTGCAGCGCAGTGCCGCTGCTAAGCCCCGCTCCTGGCCGCGCTCCCTCTGGTCAGTTCCTCCTCTGATCGCATAAGGCTGCATGCGATCAGCGTATCCTCTGCGCTCAGAGGAGGAACTGACCGGAGGGGGTGCGACTGGGGGCGGGACTTAGCGGCGGCCCTGCACTGCGCCCAAGATCACTAGTGTGAAACTAGCCTTACTTGTATTTTATTCTATGAAATAAGTATTTGTTACAATAGAAATACAGAACTTAATATCTGATACAGAAACCTTTGTTTGCAATTACAGAGGTCAAACGTTTCCTGTAGTTCTTGACCAAGTTTGCACACACTGCAGCAGGGATTTTGACCCACTCCTCTATACCGATCTTCTCCAGTTCTTTCAGGTGTCGGGGCTGCCACTGGGCAACACTGAGTTTTAGCTCCTTCAAAAGATTTTCTTTTGGGTTTTGGTCTCCACCTCCTCTGTTGAGCTACTCAGCTGCGTACCTCTGGGTTCAATCCAAGTGGGATCTACAACCTCATCATCATCCTCTCTGTTCTCATACTCCTCACCCTGAGAGTCATCCTCCTCCTCTTCCTGCCCTGATGCCACAGTACAGTCCGCATTTGTCTCTAGTATCTGAGTCTCATCTGGATCACCTCCACCCTTGGTGGTTAACATCTGGTGATGATGGTCTAGATTCTGCTTGGACCCTACTTTGTCCACCTCCAGATCCAACATGAAAAAAATTGGGGCATCGGTGCAGATGTTTTCCTCCTCTGGATTCTGTGATTCTTCGGAGCAGAAATGTGTGAACAGCTCTTCAGAATGGCCCATTTTAGGTTCCCCACAGTCAGTTGGGCATTTGGAACTATTTGACATGGGGGAAACAAGGGTGATTGGGGTGCCACCTTTGAGGATTGTGCTGTGTGTGATGTTAAGGCGGAGGAAGAGGAGAAGAGGCCACTTAATGCAGTGCTTGCCATACTCTGGAGCACATGCTCTTTCTAACAGGTGTACCACTGTGCAGCTACCAAAGAAAGGGAGTTGAGTAGGCCTTGCAGTAACAGATGTTATCAGTGGTCTTTGGATAGGGCGAGATGGTGTTTGATCAGTTGAGCTTTCATTCACATTAACTCCTAACCCATGTACATGTCGAACACCCAGCCTATTCCTCCTTCCACCATGACCTCGCTTTTTTCCCTCATGTTGTAAGTAGCCTTCCCCTCTTGTACCTTGCTGTTTCACAACCCTAGCCCCAGGCCTGTCAGTCACCTGTCACTAAATGAACAATCACTATTTATTTTCTTAGTGTGCCTAAACAAGAGGCCTAACAATTTTTAAGTGGAAATCTGGCCTTCTGATTTGCCAGTGAAACACAGTTTTAGCACAAATGATTTGGAGTAGCTAGTTGCACCTAGCGGCTGCACCAGTATATTAGGCCTAACAATTTTTAATTGGAAATCTGGCTTTCTGATTTGTCACTGAAACACAGTTTTAGTACAAACAATTTGGAGTAGCAAATCGGGCTTCAGGAGACTGCCACACAGTTTTTGAACAATCTACTTTAATGCTGTAAAATTGATTTAACACAGGACAGGATCCTATCTATTTTACGGACAAGTTCTCTTTCAGCACTAGCGCAGGAGTGACCTCTCTGCACTGCTTTTTATATGGTCAGTGTTCTGTCCTCACTGAATGAGACAGACGTCATTGCAGCTTATACAGGCAGCTAAACCGCTATACCGGGGTCCAATAAGGAGACTGTAGGTTGAATATGTGCTTTACTTAACGTGATGGTATATTGGCACGGTGAAACTACAAACAAACACATATATGCATACAATCAATACTGGGTTCATCAGGGATTCATATATACATAATACGTTATCTGTACTAATAGCTAACCAGGAGTGAACTAACTAAGCAGGCTAATATGAGACAGGAATTGGATACAGGAAACATAAATACATACCAGCAATGCTATCACAAGGGGAGAAGAGAAATGAGATGCTTCCTGAATGCAGGCAGAAGGAAAATGGTGGAATGGAGGAAATACCATAATCCTTTGCAAAAGGCTACCAGGATGCATTGCAACATTACCAGAATGCACTGCAAAAGCTTACCAGAATGCACTGCAATGGAGGGAAAATAGAAGCAAAGTGAAAGTAAAATAACACTGCGGTTATAACTCTGGTCACTAGATGGAGCCTAAAAACGCTGTAAACATTAACAAGCAGATAATCAAAGATTATGAATTAAATGTTGGAGACAGAACAGTCAGGGACATGTGATTTCGGCAACCAATCACAGAAGACCTTGTGTCATGACGTTGTGGATGGTTTATGTGCCCTGATTGTTTGCTGGAATCAACACACATAAAGTTAAGGGAAGAAAAAAAAAGTGCGCCGTTCCTGTAACCTTTCCGCAGCAGCTCTGACCTAGACACAACCCCCTCCCCTCAACAAACTCGCCACCTCGCTCATCATGCAGCACCACTATCTTAGCAACAGTAGTAACAAAAGCATTATTGGAAATGCTAATATTTATCGAACTGTGACCGACTTTTGCCAACTTTGAGTAAAAATGCTCATGAGAGCGAATACGAATCTGAATGTGCTACGTTCGTGCCAAATTTGAGATTTACAAACATTTTCCTGAACACGTTCACCACCACAGTACATTAAGAGTCCAGTACTTTTCACTTGCAACCAAGGTATGTGGCAAAGCAGCCTCCTTACATGCATATCCTTCACTCTGTGTTTGCACCCTCAGGAACTAACAGGAACACTGAATATTACAATAAAAGAATACTTTTAATATGCAAAGTGCAATAACACACAGTAAAGTGAACAGCACCAACATGGGGAACAGTGGTGTAGAGAGGGGTGGTCCTGCCCAAGTCACTGCACTGACAATAAGATAGACTTGTAATATGTTTCCAACCCCTTTATAATGGTCCTCCTCCTTTACACAGAACGGAGAGCACTTCCAGATAGGGTCTCTTGCTGTGGAAGACCCTTCCAGTCCTGAGTCCCATGGACAAACTGGGCAAATTGCCTCTTCAGAGAGAAAGAGGACTTGAACTCTATAGCGCCACCTGTTGGAAACAGCGATCCTACAAGTCACTATCGACCCTTTAACTCAGGGGTGGGGAATGTCCGGCCCGCCATATCCTTTGATCCGGCCCGCAGCCGCTCCAGAGCCGCGATCGGGTACCTTGATGCCAGAGGAGCAGAGGAGGACTCTTGCTCTGCTTCCTAGCCCCGCCCGCTGGATACCGCACACTGATACGTGCAGTCGCAGGCATTGACGGGGACTGAGCACACCCTGCCGGACCCCAGCGGCCCCCGCACACTGATACTAACCAGGACGAGTAACCGCGCGCCGCTACCCAGTGTGAGCTGCGCGGTCTGTGGCCTGCCTTCCTAGTCACCCTGTCCTGCCATCTTCATCATCGTGGTCAACGGTGCTGCTGTGTCAGGTCAGTATGTGCTGCCTAATTGGGATGTGTGCTGCATATTGGGGACCTGTGCTGCCTATTGGCGATGTGTGCTGCCTAATGGGGACATGTGCTGCATATTGGGGACGTGTGCTGCCTATTGGGGACGTGTGCTGCCTAATGGGGACGTGTGCTGCCTTTTGGGGACGTGTGCTGCCTAATAGGGGCATGTGCTGCATATTGGGGACCTGTGCTGCCTAATGGGGATGTGTGCTGCCTAATGGGGACATGTGCTGCATATTGGGAACCTGTGCTGCCTAATGGGGACATGTTCTGCATATTGGGGACGTGTGCTGCCTATTGGTGATGTGTGCTGCCTAATGGTGACATGTGCTGCCTATTGGGGACATGTGTTGCCTATTGGGGACGTGTGCTGCCTAATAGGGACATGTGCTGCATATTGGGGACCTGTGCTGCCTAATGGGGACGTGTGCTGCCTAATGGGGACATGTGCTGCATATTGGGGACCTGTGCTGCCTAATGGGGACATGTGCTGCATATTGGCGACCTGTGCTGCCTAATGGGGACGTGTGCTGCCTAATGGGGACATGTGCTGCCTAATGGGGACATGTGCTGCATATTGGGGACCTGTACTGCCTAATGGGGACGTGTGCTGCCTAATGGGGACATGTGCTGCCTAATGGGGACATGTGCTGCATATTGGTGACCTGTGCTGCCTAATGGGGACATGTGCTGCCTAATGGGGACATGTGCTGCATATTAGGGACCTGTGCTGCCTAATGGGGACATGTGCTGCATATTAGGGACCTGTGCTGCCTAATGGGGACATGTGCTGCATATTGGGGACGTGTGCTGCCTATTGGGGACGTGTGCTGCCTAATGGGGACGTGTGCTGCCTTTTGGGGACGTGTGCTGCCTAATAGGGGCATGTGCTGCATATTGGGGACCTGTGCTGCCTAATGGGGATGTGTGCTGCCTAATGGGGACATGTGCTGCATATTGGGAACCTGTGCTGCCTAATGGGGACATGTTCTGCATATTGGGGACGTGTGCTGCCTATTGGTGATGTGTGCTGCCTAATGGTGACATGTGCTGCCTATTGGGGACATGTGTTGCCTATTGGGGACGTGTGCTGCCTAATAGGGACATGTGCTGCATATTGGGGACCTGTGCTGCCTAATGGGGACGTGTGCTGCCTAATGGGGACATGTGCTGCATATTGGGGACCTGTGCTGCCTAATGGGGACATGTGCTGCATATTGGCGACCTGTGCTGCCTAATGGGGACGTGTGCTGCCTAATGGGGACATGTGCTGCCTAATGGGGACATGTGCTGCATATTGGGGACCTGTACTGCCTAATGGGGACGTGTGCTGCCTAATGGGGACATGTGCTGCCTAATGGGGACATGTGCTGCATATTGGTGACCTGTGCTGCCTAATGGGGACATGTGCTGCCTAATGGGGACATGTGCTGCATATTGGGGACCTGTGCTGCCTAATGGGGACATGTGCTGCATATTGGGGACCTGTGCTGCCTAATGGGGACGTGTGCTGCCTAATGGGGACATGTGCTGCCTAATGGGGACATGTGCTGCATATTGGGGACCTGTGCTGCCAAATGGGGACGTGTGCTGCCTAATAGGGACATGTGCTGCGGCTGCTGCCTAATGGGGACATGTGCTGCATATTGGGGACCTGTGCTGCCTAATAGGGACGTGTGCTGCCTAATGGGGACATGTGCTGCATATTGAGGACCTGTGCTGCCTAATGGGGACATGTGCTGCCTAATGGGGACATGTGCTGCATATTGAGGACCTGTGCTGCCTAATGGGGACATGTGCTGCATATTGGGGACCTGTGCTGCCTAATGGGGACGTGTGCTGCCTAATGGGGACATGTGCTGCCTAATGGGGACCTGTGCTGCATATTGGGGACCTGTGCTGCCAAATGGGGACGTGTGCTGCCTAATAGGGACATGTGCTGCCTAATGGGGACATGTGCTGCATATTGGGGACCTGTGCTGCCTAATGGGGACGTGTGTTGCCTAATGGGGACATGTGCTGCCTAAAGGGGACATGTGCTGCCTAATGGGGACATGTGCTGCCTAATGGGGACATGTGCTGCATATTGGGGACCTGTGCTGCCTAATGGGGACATGTGCTGCATATTGGGGACCTGTGCTGCCTAATGGGGACATGTGCTGCATATTGGGGACCTGTGCTGCCTAATGGGGACATGTGCTGCATATTGGGGACCTGTGCTGCCTAATAGGGATGTGTGCTGCCTAATGGGGACATGTGCTGCATATTAGGGACCTGTGCTGCCTAATGGGGACATGTGCTGCATATTGGGGACCTGTGCTGCCTATTGGGGACGTGTGCTGAATACATGTGAGGAATGCCTGTTTGTTAAGGAATCCCCACATGTATTCAGCCTGTCCAGCAGCCGCAAATCATGCAAATGCGTCGGCAGAAACTAAATCTCCGAGCACGCCAAAATACTCAGAGGACACCTGAGCATGCTTGAGAAAACCTGAGCAACGAGTATACTCGCTCATCATTATTAATAATTTTATGTGGCCCCCCAAATGCTATTATGAAATTCCAAATGGCCCTCGGCAGAAAAAAGGTTCCCCACCCCTGCTTTAACTTGTCTTGCAATATGACTTAGGATAAAAGCCAAATCAGAATCTCAGTTTACAGACACGGTGTTTTGAGGCGTTGCCCCTCCTTAGTGCAAAGTATGAGAACTGATTTGGCTAGGTGAGAGGCTCTGGACTGAGGTCTAAGGGGTAAGGTTTCTCCTTCTGGATAATGACTTGTAGGATCGCTGCTTACAACAGGTGGCATTTTAGAGTTGTAGTCCTCTTCCTCTCTGAACAGGCAATTTGCATATTTAATTTCCCAGAGGAGCATTGCACAGCAAATAAGCCTCCTTATATTGGCATTCCAGAGTCGATATGTCACTCTCCACAAGGAGAAACATTGCTCTTTAGACTGACAAACTATTGATTTGAATGGGTGCTGTGTAATGCCCAATCTCCCCTGTGGAGGCAGTACAGACAAATTGAACTTACATTTTTCAGCTGATTGCTGGAGGACAGTTTCTGATCAGCTAATTGTTAACAAACCCTTTTAAAAAGTGCAAAGCAGAGAACCCCTTTAACTCAATGGCACAGGATTCTTCAGTAGGTATTCTAGAAATAAGGTATCTACTTATAGAGAACAGAATTCTCCAGTCCTACCTCCAATGTTTTTGGTATCAGATCTTTTTCTGTCCATCAGAGATACTCTATACTTAGCACACTATAAGCATAGAGACCTCACTTAGCGGCAGTGGATGGTGCCACCAGTCATGATTATATTAGTTTACCATCTTATGACATAAATGAATACACATATCATCTTATGTTATTGAGATCCTCAGCAGTTCAAAGGCATGGGACACACAGCTCTCAGACATTTATGGCGCAGCTATTGTCTAAGTTTGTAATACCACTTTAAAAAGAGTAACTAAACTTTTAATTAATAATCCTCCAGGGATTGCAAAGTTATGCTTTTTTGTATTATGTTTCACTACTGAATTTTGTTTCCTTCTATCCCAAAAACTATGCCATAATGCCTAGTTCATGCTACTTTAGAAGCTGCTTTCAACTGCTGCTTGATAATCTCTGTTTGCTATATTAAAAGTTTATATACTGGAATTCACTGTTTGAGTATGGGAGTAGAAAGCCATTTCATTACCTTAGTTTGTACAGTCATATGCTAAAGTTTGGGCACCCCTATTAATGTTAACTTTTTTCTTTATAACAATTTTGGTTTTTGCAACAGCTATTTCAGTTTCATATATCTAATAACTGATGGACTCAGTTATATTTCTGGATTCAAATGAGGTTTATTGTACTAACAGAAAATGTGCAATCTGCATTTAAACAAAATTTGACCGCTGCAAAAGTATGGGCACCCTTATCATTTTCTTGATTTGAACACTCCTAACTACTTTTTACTGACTTCCTGAAGCACTAAATTGGTTATGTAACCTCATTGAGCTTTGAACTTCAAAGCCAGGTGTATCAAATCATGACAAAAGGTATTTAAGGTGGCCACTTGCAAGTAGTTCTCCTATTTGATTCTCCTATGAAGAGTGGCATCATGGGCTCCTCAAAACAACTCTCAAATGATCTGAAAACAAAGATTATTCAACATAGCTTTTCAGGGGAAGGATACAAAAAGCTGTCTCAGAGATTTAACCTGTCAGTTTCCACTGTGAGGAACATAGTAAGGAAATGGAAGAACACAGGTACAGTTCTTGTTAAGCCCAGAAGTGGCAGGCCAAGAAAAATATCAGAAAGGCAGAGAAGAAGAATGGTGAGAACAGTCAAGGACAATCCACAGACCACCTCCAAAGACCTGCAGCATCATCTTGCTGCAGATGGTGTCACTGTGCATCGGTCAACAATACAGCGCACTTTGCACAAGGAGAAGCTGTATGGGAGAGTGATGCGAAAGAAGCCGTTTCTGCAAGCACGGCACAAACAGAGTCACCTGAGGTATGCAAAAGCACATTTGGACAAGCCAGTTACATTTTGGAAGAAGGTCCTGTGGACTGATGAAGCAAAGATTGAGTTGTTTGGTCATACAAAAAGGCGTTATGCATGGAGGCTAAAAAACACAGCATTCCAAGAAAAACACTTGCTACCCACAGTAAAATTTGGTGGAGGTACCATCATGATTTGGGGCTGTGTGGCCAATGCTGGCACCGGGAATCTTGTTAAAGTTGAGGGTCGCATGAATTCAACTCAGTATCAGCAGATTCTTGACAATAATGTGCAAGAATCAGTGACGAAGTTGAAGTTACGCAGGGGATGGATATTTCAGCAAGACAATGATCCAAAACACTGCTCCAAATCTACTCAGGCATTCATGCAGAGGAACAATTGCAATGTTCTGGAATGGCCATCCCAGTCCCCAGACCTGAATATCATTGAACATCTGTGGGATGATTTGAAGCGGGCTGTCCATGCTCAGCGACCATCAAACTTAACTGAACTGGAATTGTTTTGTAAACAGGAATGGTCACAAATACCTTCATCCAGGATCCAGGAACTCATTACTAGCTACAGGAAGCGACTAGAGGCTGTTATTTTTGCTAAAGGAGGATCTACGAAATATTAATGTCACTTTTATGTTGAGGTGCCCATACTTTTGCACCGGTCAAATTTTGTTTAAATGCAGATTGCACATTTTCTATTAGTACAATTAACCTCATTTGAATCCAGAAATATAACAGTCCATCAGTTATTAGATATATGAAACTGAAATAGCTGTTGCAAAAACCAAAATTGTTATAAAGAAAAAAGGTTAACATTAATAGGGGTGCCCAAACTTTAACATATGACTGTACTTTTCTCTTCCACACACTATGTTATATTGTCCAGTTCATGCTCTTTTAGAAGCTGCTTTTAACTGCTGCTCGACAATCTACATTCACTATACTGAAACAGTGTATATAGTGAAATTCCCTGTTTGAGTATGGAGGTGGAGAGCCACTTCATTACCTTACTTTGCTCTTTCCTCTATCATACACTATGTTTCAATGCTGTTTCAGTGCCTGCTTCATGCTCCTTTAGAAGCTGCTTTCGTCTGCTGCTCGACAGTACACTATGTTGAAACACTGTATGTACTGAAATAACCCCATGTTCAGTATGGTGATGGAGAGAAGAGAACAAGGAAAGTACCATACACAGACTGTTCAAATATAGTGTAAGGATATCAATGAGCAGCCGTTAAATGGAGCTTATAAAAGGAGCATGATCTGGGAATTCAAACAGCACTGCAAGAAAACAAAATAATAAAAAAATAATAACTTTGCAATGTCTGAGGATAATAAAATAAAAACGTTTAATTACTTTATCTCTGACATTAAATTATCTACCTGTAAACACAAGGATCAGGAGTTTGAATGTCATCTGCCAAACCTTTACCTCCCCCAACAATACTGACTTAAACTTAAAGAATAAGGGGGAGTTAATAGGTGCAAGGGCAGTCATATTTGTCGTTATTACCAGTTGCTACCTCCTATAAAAAGTATTATAAAACATTTTTGATTTTTTTTTCCAAATCTGAACTCTCTTCTTATGTATACTGCTTTTTCTAAGATAAACAGTGTCGCTAGACCTCTACTTGATATGGCCTTTGTAGTCCATGTGATCCAGGCTGCCAATTCAAACAGAGTACCCTAATAAATACAAATGTTCTCCTAGAGACCTATTTAAGGAATGAATGAATTTCACAGCAGTTCTCCCTTTGTGATGATATTTCCCGTGAATTAGCTGAAGATCATAAGTGACAACAATTTAAATGACGGATTCCTCCCGTACTGCAGTGTTTGGTCAAGATTTTATTGCACAGAACTAGCGGAAAATTACCTTTTGTAATGTGCGTGATCCCACAATGGCTAATTGTGTGGACGATACGACCTACAGAAGAGCAATTAAATTGTAAAATACATAAAGGGAGACAAATCAGAATTGTCTCTGGTTCACTTCTCTTTCCTTGCTTGCCGTCTCTGCCAATTGCTATTATGTAACTGTCTACGACAAGGTCAGGATTTATGTTTCTCCGTGTCTGGGCTGCCCACAGTCTATTAAAGGGGTACTGCTTTCTAATGTTTTATTTGCTTAAAACACTTTTTTTTATGAACCTATTAGTAAATTATGTCTTCTTCATTCATCATGATAATCGACTGCAAAGCATTTGGGACGACCCAACAAGCTATTGATTTCAACTGAACCTGTGCAATACTTAATCTCCCCAGAGGTGGCACTGCAGAGAAATGACAGTCATAAAAAATGATTACATAACTGCTTGTGTCAGATCCCATCAGCCAGAAAACTCTGTTCATTGAATCATTAGGAGCCCCTTTTAGATTTAAAGGGATTTCATAATAGACAAATCCTTATGATATATTTAATGCAATGATAGCTACTGCATGGAATATTACAGACTTATTATCAATAAAACATTTGGAGAGTAAAAAAAATATACATCATAGTTTTTATATATTAAAAGGCACTAGGAGCTAAGAACCAAATTATCTTAAAGGAAATCTGTCAGTAAGATCAAACTTATTAAAAAAAATCATCTTTGGGTACGCAGGTCTTTAAAAGCTAAATTCATTGACACCTTTATATCTTCTATCTGTTGCTGCACTTCCAATAGATATAGCATTTAAGTTCCTATGCAAATGAGGAGTTAAGTGCTCTGGGTGTGTAAGGAGGTGGTGGGGTCCCTCGGTTTGCTCCCTCTCCCCTTCCCTGATGTGGTCCCCCATGCGGTGCTCTGACTGTGAGTCATGCCTTAATGTATGTGCTGTGTTTGTATTGTCCATTAATGTGTACTATATGTATTACTGTACTCGATGATGTCTGTAGTATAGGGTTAGCACAGGGTTAAGTTAGTGGGCTGGGTCAGCAGCCTCCAAGCAGACAGGAAGTCCCTGCCTGCAGGCAGAGCCTGGGCAGGATTGCCAGTGACAAGACGTGCTCCCCTGTTGGGAGCATACCGTACCCCCTGGAAGGAACAGAGCTGCCAGTAGACTGTCGGGCAGCAGGTACAATGACTGTGTGTGTGCCCCACAAAGACTTTTTGACCCTGAAAGTTGACTGGGAGTCATTGCCTCTATTGATGCAGCCGTTGCTGTGAATAGAAACAGTTCAGGAATTGTTACCTTTTCTTCTCTACCTCACCTTCATTAAAAAAGTTGACACTGTTGGGGCCCTAAAGAGTGTGATGCGTGGCGCATTCGTTCCAGCATGGAGAGCAGCCATATATCTGAGGTAACCCACTGTGACTCGGGACTGGGACCAGAACTGTCTATTCATGTGCAAGGGGCCGGGTTGCTTACTGACTGTGCCTTGGTAGACTCGCCCACGACTACCACCCCGTGCCACCTTGTTACAGGTGTAACAGAGCACTTATCCAGCCTGTCCCTCTTTGATTAATAGATCACCATCTGATTTCCTTGCCTGGCGCCTGAGGTCACACATTGAGCTCTTAATCAAGCTAAAAAGGATGGTACTAGGCAAGAAAACAACCTTGGGTGGCACAGGGATGGGTAGTGCTCTGTCACACCCAAAGCACTTACAGTAATGCCTAATTTGCATATGAAAATATCAATTTCCTTGGAATGCAGCAACAGAAGGAAGATAGAAAAATGGCAATGAGTTTACATAAACATGCAATCCTAAATATGCATTTTTTTGCAGGGGTGGAGAATTGTCAGAGTCCTTTTAATTGTAAATTTATTTTGACACAATACTGAAAATCTTGGTCACATGACTGATGTAAAAGGCACCTAACTGTTAAAGCATCCATCTTAATTTAAAAGGGATTGTCCGGCACCAAGCAAAATTTAAGGGCCTTTTACACATAGCGATATCGCTAGCGATATCTCTAAAGCGTCACCGATTTTGTGACGCAACAGCGATACCACTAGCGATCTCGCTACATGTGACACTTTCCTCCGACCGGCCCCCCCGCTAGATATCGCTGATCGCGCGAGATCGTCCTGGTCCATTTCTCATCATCAGCTTCCTGCTGGCGCCGACGAGCGACGCATGGACGCTGGCGGAAGTCGCCATCATCGCTGCGTGTGACAGGTAAGTAATGACCGCCGAGCATTGCTGCGTCGCTGGTGAGATCTGCCTGTGTGGCAGCTCACTAGCGACCATTTAGCGATGCACGAGCGATCCTGACCGCGTCATATCGTCGGGATCGCTGGTGCATCGCTAAATGTAACAGGACCATTATGGCTGTGCCTCACCTGACAGGCCCAGCCAATCAAAAGCATTAAGCCCCCCACATATACATACTGTACATAGAGAACCTGCTGATACCAAGGGTTTGGTCAACAGTCTAATATATAGGGGAGACCCTGACAGATTTTTTTTGTGGGAGTTAAGGATCTGTCATGTCTGATTGCTGACTGCTGATACGTTTGTTTGTTAAGGAATAAGCCACCGCCAGAGCTGTCTCTCATAGAGAACACAGGAGAGTTCACATAGGAAGAGTTTGTGTGTAATGTGTGTATAGTGGGACTTTAATGGTCAAATTACAGAAAAACGATTAAATTGGGTATGCCCGATTTTGCTTTTTTTTGCTTGTTTTAAGCCATCTAAACCACTTGGAATGTTTTCGATGAGGCTGGATACCCCTTAAAGTCAGCAAAGTCATTTTAAGGGTAACCGTCTTTTTAGATTTTATTTAATAAATAAATAGTACACATGAAAATAAGCAAATTTCTAATATATGTTATCAGAGAAATCTGCTTCTTTCTCCTGCTGAAAAAAACAGAAAGCAAAAAACACAAATATCCTGAAGTAAAAATTAAAAAATAAACTGCAAATAATGCATAAAGGTAATAATAATAAGGGTATTTAGTAAACATAATTTTGATCCAAATAATGTACAAGCCATCCCGCCACGTCACGGCAACCCTTGTGGGACAGTCCCTACTCTAGTATTTAAAACCTTTTCACTTGCCAAGTGACGTGAATGTGAACAAGGATCGAGTGGCTGAACCACTAGTAAAAGCTTAGGCCAGACAGGATGGTTTTCCCAGCTCAGAAAGAGGGCGGTCACACTCATATATGCACTGGATGCACAATGAAATGAATAAAAAACGAATCTGAACTGAGAAAAGTAAGTTAATGTGTTAATGCACAATGTAAGTGCATATTAACACATGACCATTAACTAGAGAAAACATAATTTACAAGGATCGAGCGGCTGCATTTCATTGTGCATTCAGTGCATATATGGGTGTGACCGCCCTCTTTCTGAGCTGGGAAAACCATCCTGTCTGGCCTAAGATTTTACCAGTGGTTCAGCCGCTCGATCCATGTTCACATTCACGTCACTAGGCACGTGAAAAAGTTTTAAATACTAGAGTAGGGACTGTCCCACAAGGGTTGCCGTGACGTGGTGGGATGGCTTGTACATTATTTTGATCAAAATTATGTTTACTAAATACCCTTATTATTGTTATTACCTTTATGCATTATTTGCAGTTTATTTTTTACTTTTTAGTTCAGGATATTTGTGTTTTTTGCTTTCTGTTTTCTCTGGTTAATGGTCTTGTGTTAATATGCACTTACATTGTGCATACACATTAACTTACTTTTCTCAGTTCAGATTCGTTTTTTATTCTTTCTCCTGCTGGTCTGATGTTTCAGGCTCAAAATTCTCAATCTGTGTTCAGTGAAGACAGATGTTTATGTGGCGCCCCTGAGGCTCAGTCGCCACAGAGGTACTGCACCTTCTCCTAAGGTGTAGTGCCCCACCAACTAGGTAGGTTGGGAACTCCTTTCCACACTCCAACACCTGCACCCACACACAGGATAGTTCAGCAATGGACCAGATTGCAGCTCCATGCTTAGAAGATAGCAGAGCACCTTTTGTGGGTCCTTGCTTCGTAACACGAGATGTGCTGGGAGGTGGGTGGAGTTGAGATTCATTTAAAAGGTTGGGAAGGTTTAGAATTAGAGATGAGTCTGAAAGACAGTCAGCCAGGAAAGGCTGAGGACTGGTCTTAGTGGAACCAGCTCCCTAGGAGAGGAAGGAGTGCTGCAGCTGCCTCAGTGATCTGAGCCAGCTGGCACTGGAAAGGAACAGAATGAGAAAGACGTAGAACTGCAACCTAAGCTTCCATAAGAGAGAGAAGGAACAGCGTGGAATGAAGGAGTAGGAGAACAGAGAGGAGTTGTGGGTTGGAAGAGGAACCCTGCCTATAGGTTCTCAGCGCAAGGCCGGGTTCCCGGTCCCCGAGGTTGTATGGACACTTATGGTTCTGCAGCAGACACCGGTGGAGTAGTTGGCTGTAAATGCACTACTCCCATCTAAGACTTGGGACACAACAGCAACCGAATAGAGAGCCAGGACCCAGCGAGGAGTCCCCGATAGAGGCTACAGCTGTCTGTCATACAAGTAGAGTTGTTAGGAACATCTGACAGGAGGAACTTCAGAGTACCACGGTACTGGAGCTCTTCACACTAAAGGCGCAATAGAGGAGTCGTTCAGAAAAGGTACATGTTGGCGGAGTGTTGGAGAGGAGAAGCCTAACTTGCCCGGGAGGTTGATTGAGTCTCTGCCGGCATGGAAGCGGGCACCAGTGGTTACCAAGAACTGTGAGTAAAGCGTTGAAACTGCAAGCCCTGGTGTCCTCCATTCCTTCATGCGTCCGCCAGCACTGCTACATCCCCTGCGTCGGACACTACACCATCAAAGTGTCCCCACATCTACACTGCCCTGGGACAACAGCCCTGCCTGTGGAGGGCTATACCACCATTGCTGCATCCCACCATCTGTCCCAGAGGATCTGTCTGCAGCGTCGGCTTAACATCTCCCTTGCCGAACACCACAGGTGGCGTCACGAATAGTGTTGAGCGATACCGTCCGATACTTAAAAGTATCGGATCGGAATGGATCTGCCGATCTAAAAAAAATATCGGGTATCGCCGATTCCGATACCGGAAGTCCCATTCAAGTCTATGGGACTTCCGGTATCGGAATAAGAAAAACCCTATTTTTGCCTTGTACAGCCTCTCTGGGGTCTGTACGGGCCTTTCGGGGGGCTGTGCCGGCCTGCCGGGGGGTCTGTGCAGGCTCCGGTGGTCTGTGCCGGCCTGCCGGGGGGCTGTGCCGGCCTGCCGGGGGGTCTGTGCAGGCTCCGGTGGTCTGTGCCGGCCTGCGGGGGGGCTGTGCCGGCCTGCCGGTGGTCTGTGCAGGCTCCGGGGGTCTGTGCCGGCCTGCCGGGGGGCTGTCCGGCCTGCCGGTGGTCAGTGCAGGCTCCGGGGGTCTGTGCCGGCCTGCCGGGGAGCTGTGCCGGCCTGCCGGTGGTCTGTGCAGGCTCCGCTGGTCTGTGCCGGCCTGCCGGGAAGCTGTGCCGGCCTGCCGGTGGTCTGTGCAGGCTCCGGGGGTCTGTGCAGGCATCGTCCGATGGGACTACAAGTCCCATCGGGCGATGCCTGCTACCATGACAGTGATTGACACATTAGCCAATGATGGGACAGTAGTAGTCCCATCATCCGGCTAATGTGTTGAATGTAAAAAAAAAAAAAAAAATGTACATGCTACATACATGCTACATACATACAACATGCATACTACATATATACTACATGTAACATACATACTACATATATACTGCATGCAACATACATGCTACATACATGCTACATACTACATGCATGCTACATACATGCTACATACTACATACATGCTACATACTACATACATGCTACATACTACATACATAATACATATATACTACATGCATGCAACATACATACAACATATACTACATGCATGCAACATGCATACTACATATATACTATATATACTACATGTAACATACATACTACATATATACTACATGCTACATACATGCTACATACTACATACATAATACATATATACCACATGCATGCAACATGCATACTACATATATACTACATGCTACATACATGCTACATACTACATACATGCTACATACTACATACATAATATGTATACCACATGCATGCAACATGCATGCTACATATATACTGCATATATACTACATGCATGCAACATACTTATATACTACATACAATACATACATATAGACATACAGAACATATAACATAGAGTACATACTCACCGTCACTTGTCACTTTGATCCCCGAAGCCATTGTCGCCTGAGGAATAAATATCAAAATAAAAAAACACCAATATACTTACCCCGATCCGCAGAAGTCCACGAGGGTCCCACGTCCATCTTGCGTGGAGAACTGCAGCATCAGCTGATGCTACCGTTCTCTACCAGCTCCAGGTATACAATGACGGAAGCTCAACACTAGTCACGAACTATTCAATTCCATTAACCTCACACCACCATTGACATTGGGCGCCCAGGGCCATGGACCGGGTCACAGCTGCCGCGACACATCCCACTGACACTGGCCCGGTACCGAGTACCCCACAGCCCTGGGACGGGGGCGACCCATTTACATCATTGAGATAGAATCTTATGAAGTCGGCAAGTGGTGGAGTGAGAGACAGCACTCCTCATTCCTCCCACCTCTGATCCTCATAAAATCTTATGTAGTCGGGAAGCGGTGGAGTGAGAGAGCTCCTCATTCCTCCCACCTCTGATCCTCATAGAATCCTATGTAGCTGGGGAGAGGTGGAGTGAGAAACAGAGCTCCTCATTCCTCCCACCTCTGATCCTCATAGAATCTTATGTAGATGGGGAGAGGTGGAATGAGAGACAGAGCTCCACATTTCTCCCAACTCCGATCCTCATAGAATCTTATGCAGATGGGGAGAGGTGGAGTGAGAGACAGAGCTCCTCATTCCTCCCACCTCTGTTCCTCATAGAATGCTATGTAGATGGGGAGAGGTGGAGTGAGAGACAGAGCTCCTCATTCCTCCCACCTCTGTTCCTCATAGAATGCTATGTAGATGGGGAGAGGTGGAGTGAGAGACAGAGCTCTTCATTCCTCCCACCTCTGATCCTCATAGAATCTTATGTAGATGGGGAGAGGTGGCGTGAGAGACAGAGCTCCTCATTCCTCCCACCTCTGTTCCTCATAGAGTCTTATGTAGATGGGGAGAGGTGGAGTGAGAGACAGAGCTCCTCATTTCTCCCAACTCCGATCCTCATAGAATCTTATGTAGATGGGGAGAGGTGGAGTGAGAGACAGAGCTCCTCATTCCTCCCACCTCTGATCCTCATAGAATCTTATGTAGATGGGGAGAGGTGGATTTGAGAGACAGAGCTCCTCATTCCTGCCACCTCTGTTCCTCATAGAATCCTATGTAGATGGGGAGAGGTGGAGTGAGAGACAGAGCTCCTCATTCCTCCCACCTCTGATCCTCATAGAGTCTAATGTAGATGGGGAGAGGTGGAGTGAGAGACAGAGCTCCTCATTCCTCCCACCTCTGATCCTCATAGAATCTTATGTAGATGGGGAGAGGTGGATTTGAGAGACAGAGCTCCTCATTCCTGCCACCTCAGTTCCTCATAGAATCCTATGTAGATGGGGAGAGGTGGCGTGAGAGACAGAGCTCCTCATTCCTCCCACCTCTGATCCTCATAGAGTCTAATGTAGATGGGGAGAGGTGGAGTGAGAGACAGAGCTCCTCATTCCTCCCACCTCTGTTCCTCATAGAGTCTTATGTAGATGGGAAGAGGTGGAGTGAGAGGCAGAGCTCCTCATTCCTCCCACATTCGATCCTCATAGTATCTTAGGTAGATGGGGAGAGGTGGAGTGAGAGACAGAGATCTTCATTCCTCCCACCTCCGATCCTCATAGAGTCTTATGTAGATGGGGAGAGGTGGAGTGAGAGACAGAGCTCCTCATTCCTCCCACATTCGATCCTCATAGTATCTTAGGTAGATGGGGAGAGGTGGAGTGAGAGATAGAGCTCCTCATTCCTCCCACCTCCGATCCTCATAGAATCTTAGGTAGACGGGGAGAGGTGGAGTGAGAGACAGAGCTCCTCATTCCTCCCACCTCCGATCCTCATACAGTATAAGCTTATCAATAGTAACTATCATCTTCTATCTCAGTAATGTAACAATCTGTCTTCACTGAATACAGATTTTACACAGGAATTGAGAATTTTGAGAATGAATTATCAGTCCAAGAAGAGAAAGAAGCAGATGTCTCTGATAAGATATATTACAAAATTCCTTATTTTCTTGTGTACTGTTCATTTATGAAATAAAAATTAAAATGATGGTTACGCTTTAAATTAGTAAACAAAAGTTTGAGTTGGAGAACCTTAGGTGACTTAATTTTAAGGGATCAGGGATAGGGTATGTTCAGAAGGATCCCCATATTGCAAACCATGATATATCCTATGTTCCTTCTGAATTTCATGCAAGATTGACAACAGGGTTCTATGTACAGAATGGTAGATATAGCACATCGACGAGTAACGCTTCTGTGCTGAAACACGTGTGAAAACACATAAACCAAATGTAATTATGTTCTTAATCCTGTTTTTAATTAAAAAGACGTGTCATCTGCCGCTACGGTGACTTTCAATGAAAAAGGTGAAGGTACATGCCTGGATGTCACGCATTTCAGAGAACCTGAGTAGTGCAGTGCGGCCCGGCATCGGGAAAATATGATGCACGTTTTGACCCTTTGCAATATCCATGAGGCGTCGGTGTGTAAACCTCCTGTAATTGATTCTTTATGTGGGAAAATAGATCTTAGCAGAATGGCATTTCAGTATTTAATAAATAAGCAATAATAAGCCGCACCGCCAGGTTAGGTGGGATTAACGCACTGCAGGAGGGCATTTTGCACCTTGGGGTGTGTTAATCCTCACAGGGCCCCCTTCTGACTTATGGTGAGGATAGTCAAAAGGTGGCTACTTCACTTCCTTTTAATTATCTATCAGCCTGGTGATCAGGAGCAGTAATATTTGGAATTACGTTTTATTATTCAGAAAACTGTGGTTTGTTCTTCTTGTAGAAATATCTTTATATTTCAATAGTGTGCAGGCTAAAAAAGATTCAAGCTTAGATAAACATGGCTCCTTTCTCCTAAAAACAGCACCACACCTGGCCAATAGAATGAAGCTGCAATACCAAACACAACCTAGAACCACCAACAATCACAAGAGTGGATGGAACCCTGTTGCTTTTTGCACACACCATGATACGTTTGTCCATGTGCTAGGTGTGAAATTGGAGCTCAGTCCTTTCCAGCATATACCATATACAATGCACGTTATTTCCACCGTGGAACATGACCTTTCCTCTGTTTCAGTCAGGTAGGACTGTGTGTTCTCTTTGCAAAACCATAATTTGGCTCAGTGACCACAGGAAAAAAGTTTTGCAATATCTTATTAAACTTAGCAAGTTCTGACCAGCATCTAGACTAATTAGTCAATCTCAGGATGGCATAATGATTCTGTGCACTCCCTAAAACCTCATTTCAGAAGGCTAAAGAATTTGGTCTAGTCGTGAGCTGTCCTTAACTGCTTAAGTGCTGGAAAATTATGGTTTGCAAAATGCAAACATCTAACAAGGTAAGAACTAGATATTAGAAATGAGAAATTCATTTTACGCTGCCCCAGTCCAATCCTTCACTCTTCACCTTTGCCTCTGGAAACATTTGGTGCTTCCAAGTAGAGATGAGCGAATTTGTTCGGATTTTGTCCCGAATCTGATTTTAACATATTCGAACAATATTTGTGCCGAATGTACCGCATTTTTTGGATTATAAAATGCACTATTTTCCCCCCAAATTTGTTGGGAAAATGGGGGTGTGTCATAATGTGGATATACCTTACCGGCTGTGGTGGAGCAGGGTCGCTGCTGGAGAAGGAAAGAGTGGCACGTTGCTGTAGGCCGCAAGCTGGGATGATGGGGTGTTCCGATGTGCGCCATTGCAGGTCAAAATGGATGCAGTGCTCTGTGGTGTGGGGGGGCTCCGCCGGCATTTTGTGAAAGCCCGAAGGCCCCCCTCGCATATCCATTACTGCGATGCAGTGGCCTCCAGGAAAATGGCCACCGGGGGTGGCATATGCTCAGATTGAGATCTCGGGAGACGTTGCCGAGATCTGTCTGAGCATGCACCAATCCAGCGGCCATTTTCCCAGAGGCCACCGCATCGCAGTAATGAATATGCGGGGTGGCTCCAGGATTTCACAAAATGCCAGCGAAGGCACCACAGAGCACCGCAGCCATTTTCAGCCACAGCGGCGCACATCGGAACACCCCCTCATCCCAGCCTGCGGCCTGCAGAAACTCGCCGCTCTTGCGTCCTCCAGCAGCCACCCTGGGACCTCACTTCATCACTGCCACCACCCCTGGTAAGCAATAAGGCGTATATTCAAAAAAGTTTTTTTCATATTTTTCTCCTCAAAATTTGGGGTGTGTCTTATAATCCGGTGCGTCTTATAATCCGCAAAATATGGTATGTCGTATGATCGGTTCCGAACACAATCGATAATTTCTACTCCCATTGACTCTAATGACTTCGGCTGTGTTCGACGAATATTGCAAAAACAATTTTCGATTCAGATCGTATTCTGAACTGAATCCAAACAAATGCACTCATCTCTACTTACAAGTCCCTTTGCAACATCTTGACATGTGTGGCGCTGCAATATGATGATGTTGGAGGGGTCAGTGAGCACAAGAGGCGAACAGGTTGTCAAGCTGAGACTGCTAGGTGTAGAAACAAATAGCTGCCATCCTGAAGACCTGACTGGACCCTAGACTAGGGCAGCACAGATTGAACCGCTCATTCTGTAGATCAGAAGATGCACCCTTAATTCACAAACAGCACAACCCTCCCAAAACATGGCTCGTCCAATTGAACTGCACTTTTAATCCATTGTAGACCAAAAATATAAAATGAAAGGTCTCGTGATGAATAGGATTGACTGGTATATGGAAAACAAGCAAAATGTTAAAAACATTGCTAGACAACCTTTATTTTAAAGAATAATTTGGGGTACTAATGTACACTATGACCCCATAAACTATTACGAATTATGTGTTATGTCTCCAAACATCTCAAAGGTTCTACTGATCTAGGAGACCAAGGCCCATGTAAAGCCATAGACTTAACTGCACCTCAAAGGGCATGTGATTTCATTTGAAGTTCTATAAAATGGACTTTTTCTGCTCATATTGATTGCTAACTAGTGTTGGGAGACTTATAGGCCAGGTAATTCTCACTGGGAAAAAGGTACGCAAATTATATATCTTCCAGAAGAAAGAAAGCTAGCCCTTTAGTACCACTTATTGTGGCCTTGCTACAGTATTTTTATCCATACCAGAGTCTCCTCCAGAAGGAAAAATGTGCTTGGATTAGAATTCAGCTGTTTTTTTTTTTATTATTTCTAGCCCTTGTCTGTTCAGTGAAGGGTCCTGGCTGGTTAATTGAGAAAGAGGTCCTTGATGGTGGTTTAGAGGGTACATTTTCCTTATTTTACCAAACTGGCGTGGGAGGACTTATAGGCATCCTGGGAATAAGTATCCAAATTAAAGTTTAAACCTTTAACCCAGTCAACCAGTACCATACTCTTCCCTGACGAACTACAAACATTAAAATTTGAGCAAATTGATTTGTAATAATGGAAATCATTACAAATTTGTTGGGATTTGATTTGATTTGCACAAATCCAGCAAAATGGCGTCAAACTGGTTCCTATACTCTTCAGGGGATACAAATCCAAATGATTATACTGACCTGTCAAAGGTCTGCCCCTCATCCCTGATGTCACACATCGTGACCATGTGAGGTCTAGTCAACACAGAAAGATCTGATTACCGATCTGAAGACAGGTGGGAGCAAGTGCATGAGCGGGCGGGAAGCTGCAGCCATAGGACAGGAAATTGGTGGGTCTGGGACTGTATAAGATATATTTTTTTAACCTCTTACTTGACTTTAATTTATTATGCTCTGGGATTTTGAGAGACCTCAGCGCATAATCTTTTAATATGATCATTTTTTTTCTTTGGAGAGAATTGAATGCAACCTGTAACTAATTTTGTAAAATTTGCTCATCTCTATTAAGGGCCTCATAACAACTGTGTGCACAGAAGACTCTAGTTTGGGTCCATATACTAAGTCATATGTCAATGTTCTTGGTTCCTTTAAGGGTTAATAGTGACTTAAATGGTCTTGTACACACGGAGAAGTGCTATCCGTGGTTTTGACAGATAGCACTCGTACCCATGTATTTCTATGGGGCTGTACACATGTTCAATCTGCCTTTGAGAATTGGATGGCACTCACCTATTCATGTCTTTAGTTCCTAAAAAAAGAATTGGACCACACTTGGATGACATCCGAGTGCAGTCCAGTTTTCACAAACTGACATAATGGAGAAGTTGGAGAAACTTTTTTTTTCTCTCCATCTCTGAGAAAATCCGAGATCCCACTGCGGTCAAACTCTGATCAGAGTCCGATTAGCTTAATCATACAGTTTTTCTCAGATAGAGGGAAAAACGGTAGTGTTCACCTACCCTAAAGTCGTTTTCTTCTTGGAAAGGAGCTTATTTGCATCATTGCATTGGTGTGCTCATGGCATGTTCCATTGCATGTCACAATATGGAGGACATAGTCTTCCCTACGGAGAAGACATTGCGCTATGGAGGCACTGGACATTAGCACATTTGCTGAACTTTACAATTGATGGATGACAGCTTGAAATCAACGCCGTCCAGTTCACCTGTATTTTGCAAGGCATTATACAAACAGAGCAAAGCCCGTCTATAGGTCATGAGCAATTTTCTGAAGTGATCCAAAGAAACTTAAGTGACTTTTGTTGGCTGAGGGCTGAGATGAATCAGATCCGGTGTACATGTCTCACTGAAGTCATTGCCCAGTCATAATAGCCTTTCCCATTCCAGGAATGGTGATTACAACTTGTGGTAACAGGCGAGCCACAGAGGTATTACCTTTGTGAAGGTCACTTTTGTTTTGTGTTTTAACTCTAAGCTGCCAAGCCCATATCTCGTGAGAGCAAGAAATGATCTTCCTCCGTATAATGGACAGTCAAAGAGAATAGGTTACACCGGACTTAAGGAAACAGGTGTGTATAAATATTCAAGTCCTGAATCATCCACCCTGTTCTCAACACCTGCCAGTGAGTGAGGAGTGAATATATTGCAGGGCGGAGGGGGAAGTCACATTGAAAAGATGGAATACAAGTGATTAAACTTAATATCTTAATGGCTGTTGATGGCTTCAAGGTTTTAATAACCTAGTCGAAAGTATGGCTGTCTGGTCAAAATCAAGGCTCCAATAAAACTCCCCATGCAACAATACTGAACTTGATTTGCTTGTCTAACTTGATTTGCTTGTCTTCCATTTTGCTATACTATTTTTTGGAGACACTATTTTCTTTTCCCATCTCTTGCAAAAAAAATGCAGAAAATAACACAGAAGAAGGAAATGTAAACATATAAAGTGTAGGCACAGAATGGACGCTTGGGTCAACAAGCCACCAGAATCTTGGTACCTTTTACCAGACCATAGAAGTCTATGAGTTTGGCTGGTGGAGGGAGGCACAAGTGACACAAGTGGCAAGGAGAGGGAGCGGATTTTTATAGAATCAGCGATTTCACCTAATTTTCGTAAAATAATTGATTTGCCCCAAAAATAAAATTTGTGTGAAGTCAATATTAGAAAGCTTGGAATTGGTCAAAAAATACATGTGTTGAGAGGAGGATAGAGAGAAACAGAGAAAGACAGAGATCCCTGCTGATCATAAGAGCTTACACTCTACAGGAGAGAGAGCGTGAGAGAGTGAGTGAGCGAAAAAGGGAAAGAGAGATACTGAGATCCCTGCTGATTAGAGTTGAGCGACTTTTGGTTTTTTAGGGTCGCGTTTCGTTTCGTGAAACCCGACTTTTCCAAAAGTCGGGTCGAGCAAGATCGTCCGATTATAGGGAAAAGTCGGGGTCGTCCCGAAACACGAAACCCAATGTAAGTCAATGGGGAATAAAAGTCGGCAGTGAGAGGAGGACAGGAAACACACCTACAGTGCCCATTTGAATGCCAAAAGCATCAATTCTTCTTACTTAAGCTTGTCAACCTTAATTAACTTCATAATACAAGTTACGCACTGAAAAATGGGGGTTATTTGGCTAAATTTGTGGGGGGGACGGCTGGCTGCAGGTTTTCATGTGCCCTGGGCGAAAGAGCGCCCCTTTAACACATACCACAACTCATCATGCTCCGATACGGCAGAGAAATAGCGGTATAGTACAATGAAAAATACATCACTTTTTACATCTCATGACGAGGCCCATCTATTTCTCCATACAAAATCATTGGTCCCATATAATGTTTGAAACAGTATATGATGAGCTCCACATAATGCTACAGTATATGTTGTCCCCATGGATGAAGCTCCACTGTCTTATGGGCCCAAATAATGCTCCAAACATAATGGGCCCCATTTCTAATGCTCTAGTGTATAATGGGCCCTGTAAATGCTGCTCCAGTGTCTGATGTCCACCTTTGGAATGTTCCAGTGTATGGTGGGCCCCATCTATCATTCTCCAGAGTATAGTGCTCCCCAAAAATTGCTGTCCCAACATAGAAAACAATCAAATAAGTCTCCTCGCTAGGGAATCCCTGTACTTCTCTGGACAGGTGCTGTAGCTTGCTTAACAGCTCGCCAGCCGTTCTCACGCCCAGTATGGATTGCACGTGATTGCACAAAGGTTAGAAGGGGTACCGTATCCCTGGATAACATGTATGGATAGCGTACACATTCAAAATATATGTCTATACAGCATGAGGCAGGCTCAGACGGTGTTAGGCCCAGTATGGATTGCACGTCATTGCACAAAGGTTAGAAGGGGTACCGTATCCCCGGATAACATGTATGGATAGCGTACACATTCAAAATATATGTCTATACAGCATGAGGCAGGCTCAGACGGTGTTAGGCCCAGTATGGATTGCACGTCATTGCACAAAGGTTAGAAGGGGTACCGTATCCCCGGATAACATGTATGGATAGCGTACACATTCAAAATATATATCTATACAGCATGAGGCAGGCTCAGACGGTGTTAGGCACAGTATGGATTGCACGTCATTGCACAAAGGTTAGAAGGGGTACCGTATCCCCGGATAACATGTATGGATAGCGTACACATTCAAAATATATGTCTATACAGCATGAGGCAGGCTCAGACGGTGTTAGGCACAGTATGGATTGCACGTCATTGCACAAAGGTTAGAAGGGGTACCGTATCCCCGGATAACATGTATGGATAGCGTACACATTCAAAATATATGTCTATACAGCATGAGGCAGGCTCAGACGGTGTTAGGCCCAGTATGGTTTGCACGTCATTGCACAAAGGTTAGAAGGGGTACCGTATCCCCGGATAACATGTATGGATAGCGTACACATTCAAAATATATGTCTATACAGCATGAGGCAGGCTCAGACGGTGTTAGGCCCAGTATGGATTGCACGTCATTGCACAAAGGTTAGAAGGGGTACCGTATCCCCGGATAACATGTATGGATAGCGTACACATTCAAAATATATATCTATACAGCATGAGGCAGGCTCAGACGGTGTTAGGCCCAGTATGGATTGCACGTCATTGCACAAAGGTTAGAAAGGGTACCGTATCCCCGGATAACATGTATGGATAGCGTACACATTCAAAATATATGTCTATACAGCATGAGGCAGGCTCAGACGGTGTTAGGCCCAGTATGGATTGCACGTCATTGCACAAAGGTTAGAAGGTGTACCGTATCCCCGGATAACATGTATGGATAGCGTACACATTCAAAATATATGTCTATACAGCATGAGGCAGGCTCAGACGGTGTTAGGCCCAGTATGGATTGCACGTCATTGCACAAAGGTTAGAAGGGGTACCGTATCCCCGGATAACATGTATGGATAGCGTACACATTCAAAATATATGTCTATACAGCATGAGGCAGGCTCAGACGGTGTTAGGCCCAGTATGGATTGCACGTCATTGCACAAAGGTTAGAAGGGGTACCGTATCCCCGGATAACATGTATGGATAGCGTACACATTCAAAATATATGTCTATACAGCATGAGGCAGGCTCAGACGGTGTTAGGCCCAGTATGGATTGCACGTCATTGCACAAAGGTTAGAAAGGGTACCGTATCCCCGGATAACATGTATGGATAGCGTACACATTCAAAATATATGTCTATACAGCATGAGGCAGGCTCAGACGGTGTTAGGCCCAGTATGGATTGCACGTCATTGCACAAAGGTTAGAAAGGGTACCGTATCCCCGGATAACATGTATGGATAGCGTACACATTCAAAATATATGTCTATACAGCATGAGGCAGGCTGAGACGGTGTTAGGCCCAGTATGGATTGCACGTCATTGCACAAAGGTTAGAAGGGGTACCGTATCCCCGGATAACATGTATGGATAGCGTACACATTCAAAATATATGTCTATACAGCATGAGGCAGGCTCAGACGGTGTTAGGCCCAGTATGGATTGCACGTCATTGCACAAAGGTTAGAAGGGGTACCGTATCCCCGGATAACATGTATGGATAGCGTACACATTCAAAATATATGTCTATACAGCATGAGGCAGGCTCAGACGGTGTTAGGCCCAGTATGGATTGCACGTCATTGCACAAAGGTTAGAAGGGGTACCGTATCCCCGGATAACATGTATGGATAGCGTACACATTCAAAATATATGTCTATACAGCATGAGGCAGGCTCAGACGGTGTTAGGCCCAGTATGGATTGCACGTCATTGCACAAAGGTTAGAAGGGGTACCGTATCCCCGGATAACATGTATGGATAGCGTACACATTCAAAATATATGTCTATACAGCATGAGGCAGGCTCAGACGGTGTTAGGCCCAGTATGGATTGCACGTCATTGCACAAAGGTTAGAAGGGGTACCGTATCCCCGGATAACATGTATGGATAGCGTACACATTCAAAATATATGTCTATACAGCATGAGGCAGGCTCAGACGGTGTTAGGCCCAGTATGGATTGCACGTCATTGCACAAAGGTTAGAAGGGGTACCGTATCCCCGGATAACATGTATGGATAGCGTACACATTCAAAATATATGTCTATACAGCATGAGGCAGGCTCAGACGGTGTTAGGCCCAGTATGGATTGCACGTCATTGCACAAAGGTTAGAAAGGGTACCGTATCCCCGGATAACATGTATGGATAGCGTACACATTCAAAATATATGTCTATACAGCATGAGGCAGGCTCAGACGGTGTTAGGCCCAGTATGGATTGCACGTCATTGCACAAAGGTTAGAAAGGGTACCGTATCCCCGGATAACATGTATGGATAGCGTACACATTCAAAATATATGTCTATACAGCATGAGGCAGGCTCAGACGGTGTTAGGCCCAGTATGGATTGCACGTCATTGCACAAAGGTTAGAAAGGGTACCGTATCCCTGGATAACATGTATGGATAGCGTACACATTCAAAATATATGTCTCAGGAGGCAGGCTCAGACGGTGTCAGGCACAGTATGGATTTGACGGCCCAGATTACACAGCGGAGGAGCAGGGAGAGGTAAAGATTGCAAATGCTGGGGCCCTGGCCAAGCAAGGGGGGCCCACTCGTGGGCGTTGGTACTGGCACTGGGCCCCTCATAGTACAGCGATGTGTCTGACGGCGGGTGTGCACCACCACCATCAGAGACACTTGATTGCACTATGAGGGACCCTGTGCCAGTGCCCGTGCCCAAGAGTCGGCCTACCCACCTGTCCAGGGCAACGGCACTCGCACGGTGTCGTGCGCTAGGTGGTGACCCCGGCCATGGGGGGGAGGCAGCACAGTTAGGGAGTTTTAGAAAGTGGCATATGTTGATGTTGGACATTCAGCTGATGCAAAAGGCGAAATAGGTGAAGTACCAGGAAGAGGTGGACCACAGCAAGCCATTTTTCTGTCACCCTATGTGTCATCAGGGGAAGGTGGGACAAAATCCTTGGAAACCCATGCGTGGTTCATTTTAATGAAGGTTAGATCATCCACATTTTGGGTTGACAGACGGGTCCTTTTTTCTGTCAGGATTGATCCAGCTGCACTGAAGACTCTTTCCGATAGCACACTTGCAGCTGGGCAAGCGAGCTCCTGTAAGGCATATTGGGCCAATTCAGGCCAGGTGTCCAGTTTAGCGGCCCAATAGTCAAAGGGGAATGACCTGTGTGGGAGAACATCGATATGGGAGGAAAAGTAGTTTGTAACCATAGTTGACAACTGCTGTCTCCTGTCCCTTTCCATCGATGCAGTATTACCAGTTGTGTGAGCGGTATTTGAAAAATCAGTCCACAACATTGTCATGAAACCCCTGTCTCCAACGCCACTTCTGCTGTGTGCACCACGAACACCTCTGCCAAGCTGCCCCCGGCCCGTACGGCTCGTGTGAGAACCATCACCGCTGCTGTGTGCTGGGAATGCCTCAAGCAACCGATTTACCAGAGTTGCTTGTTTATTAGCCAATATTAGGTCAAGGTTCTCCTGTGGCATGATGTTTTGTAATTTGCCTTTATAGCGTGGATCCAGGATGCTGGCCAACCAGTAGTCGTCATCGTTCATCATTTTGGCAATGCGGGGGTCCCTTTTTAGGATCCGCAAGGCATAATCTGACATGTGGGCCAATGTTCCCGGTGTCAATGATGCACTGCGAGTGCTGGGTGGAGGAGCACTTTCTGGCAAATCCACATCCCTCCAGTCACGCACAAACCCTGTACCAGACCTTGCCACGCCAACATTTTCACTTGCCCCACGAGATGCATCCTCCTCCCCTAAGTAATCATCCCCATCATCCTCCTCCTCTTCTTCCTCCACCTCGTCCAGGAGAGGTCCCTGAGCAGACAATGGCTGAATGTCATCAAGGATTCCCTCCTCCTCTTCCTCCTCATCAACATTGGCTGCAGACGCCTGCTCCTTAAGGTGCGTCAAAGTTTGCATGAGCAGACGCATAAGTGGGATGCTCATGCTTAGGATGGCGTCGTCTGCGCTTACCAGCCGTGTGCATTCCTCAAAACACTGAAGGACTTTACAAAGGTCTTTCAGCTTCGACCACTGCACGCCTGTCAACTCCATGTCTGCTCTCAAAGTGCCTGGCCGTGTATCCTCCCACAAATGCATTATGGCCTGCCTCTGCTCGCACAGCCGCTCCACCATGTGCAGGGTGGAGTTCCACCTTGTTGCAATGTCGATAATGAGGCGGTGGTTGGGAAGGTGGAGCAATCGCTGCAGCTTCTGCATACGAACGGAGTGTACAGGCGACCGGCGGATGTGCGCGCACAGTCTTCGCACCTTCTGGAGCAGGGCTGTTAACTCCGGATAATTTTTGAGGAAGCACTGCACCACCAGGTTCAAGGTGTGAGCCAAGCAAGGTATGTGGCTGAGTTTTGAAAGGGCTATGGCTGCCACAAAATTACGGCCGTTATCACTAACTACCTTGCCTGCCTCAAGATGTACACTGCCCAGCCATGACTCAGTTTGTCGCTTCAAGTACTCGGCCAGCACCTCGGCGGTGTGTCTGTCGCCCAAACACATCATCTGCAACACAGCCTGCTGACGCTTTCCACTAGCTGCTCGATAGGGGGACACATCGTGTGCAACAGTGGCAGCTGCAGATGGAGTGCTCGTACGACTGCGCTCTGTGGACGAGCTGTCGCTTCTGGAGGAGGAGGAGGAGGAGGGTCGAAAGCCTACAGCCAACTGTTTCCTATACCGTGGGCTAGGCAGCACTGTCCCACCACCGCTGTCCCCTGTGGACCCTGCATCCACCACATTAACCCAGTGCGCAGTGATGGACACGTAACGGCCCTGGCCATGCCGACTGGACCATGCATCAGTTGTGAGGTGCACCTTTCCGCTCACTGACTGCTTGAGTGCATGGACAATGCGGTCTTTCACATGATGGTGGAGGGCTGGGATGGCTTTGCGAGAGAAGAAGTGGCGACTGGGTAGGTCATAGCGTGGTACTGCATAGGCCATGAGTTCGCGGAAAGCTGTGCTTTCCACCAACCGAAAGGGCATCATCTCAAACGAGATTAGTTTGGCAATGTGGGCGTTCAAACCCAGTGTACGCGGATGAGAGACTGAGTACTTTCTTGACCTACTCATAGTGTCTGGGAGGGTGAGCTGGACTTGAGAGCTGCATATGGTGGAAGTAGCGGTGGACAGGGCGGACTGAGAGAGGGTTGATGATGGTGATGGAGTTGGTGTTCTTTCTGATGTCCTAGAATCAGTCTTTCGTTGATATAACAGTGGTATTCCCTGACTGCTGTGGCCTTGCAACGACACCTCAACATTTGCTGCTGTGCTAACCGGTGGGCTTACAGTGGGGGAAACAATGTAGCGTTGCTGACTACCTTCGTTGTGATCAGTTGCACATGTGGCACTTGAGGTTTGGTGTTGTGTCCACGCTTGCAAGTGCATGCTGGTTAAATGTCTAAGCATGCAACTGGTATTCAAATTTTTCAGATTTTTCCCTCGGCTAAAGGTCTTTGCGCACTTCTTACAGATAACCTTGGCCTGATCATGAGGATTTTGTTCAAAAAACTGCCACACTGCACTCTTCCTACTTTGGCAGACATTTTGCGGCCTAGCACGCTGTGATCTTTTGACCCTCTGGACAAGCTGTCCAGCAACTCTTTTGATGTTTGGAACCTGTCTTTGGAGTGCTCCGGGCCTGCCAGATAACAGCTGTTGCGATGTCGATGTCTGCTGTGGATGCTCCTCATCTGAGCTATTGGAAGCAGCACCCTCTTCCCCCAATGGAGGCCAATCTGGGTCAACAACTGGGTCATCCATCACCTCCTCTTCTATGTCATGTGCACCTTTCTCTGTGTCACCGTGTATGGTGGTATAGTGTGCGGGAAGGGGCACCTGAGTCTCATCAGGGTCAAAATCTGGCTCTGTACACTGCGAGGACAATGTAGTGCTCTGAGTGAATGTACCAGCAGAATCATCCATCAGCGGCTGTGCATCAGTGCACTCCATGTCAGATTCATCTTGGCCTGGGTAATTCACCATTTCACTTGATAATCCAGGCATGGTATGTGAAAACAGCTCCATGGAGTAATCAGTAGTATGGCCTGCGTCATCCTTCAATCTTGGTTGGGGTGAAGGACACAAGGAAAGGTGTGGTTCATGAACATGAGCCTCCAATGACGACTCAGTGCTTTTACTTTTTACAACTGAAGAAGAGGAGGCGATAGAGCTGGAGGCTGAGTCAGCAATGTAAGACAAAACTTTTTCCTGATGCTCTGCCTTTAAAAGCGGTTTGCCAACTCCTAGAAAACTAAGCGTTCGAGGCCTTATGTAGCCAGACGATGACGCAGGGTCAGCACCTCCTGCATTCGGTCCTATTTTGCTCTTGCCACTACCATCAGATCCACCACCAACACCATCATTACCAGCTGCCAACCCCCGCCCAATTCCACGGCCTCTTACACCAGCCTTCCTCATTTTTGGTAGAAATGTAGACAAAATCCAACAAACTATATAGTAATGTAAAACAAGGTACAAGGTGTCTATAGGACAGGGGAGTTTTAGAATTTCTGCACACACTTGTGGACAGTGGACACTTGTGGATTGTGTGCGGCCCACTGATATCTGAGCGCTATGTGACACGCTCGATGGCACAGCTGCCTGTGACCAAAGTGACGAGAGGATAATGGAGATTTTGAATCTCTGCGTACACTTGTGGACAGTGGACACTTGTGGATTGTGTGCGGCCCACTGATATCTGAGCGCTATGTGACACGCTCGATGGCACAGCTGCCTGTGACCAAAGTGACGAGAGGATAATGGAGATTTTGAATCTCTGCGTACACTTTTGGACAGTGGACACTTGTGGATTGTGTGCGGCCCACTGGTATCTGAGCGCTATGGACACGCTCGATGGCACAGCTGCCTGTGACCAAAGTGACGAGAGGATAATGGAGATTTTGAATCTCTGCGTACACTTTTGGACACTGGACACTTGTGGATTGTGTGCGGCCCACTGATATCTGAGCGCTATGTGACACGCTCGATGGCACAGCTGCCTGTGACCAAAGTGACGAGAGGATAATGGAGATTTGGAATCTCTGCGTACACTTTTGGACAGTGGACACTTGTGGATTGTGTGCAGCCCACTGATATCTGAGCGCTATGTGACACGCTCGATGGCACAGCTGCCTGTGACCAAAGTGACGAGAGGATAATGGAGATTTTGAATCTCTGCGTACACTTTTGGACAGTGGACACTTGTGGATTGTGTGCGGCCCACTGATATCTGAGCGCTATGTGACACGCTCGATGGCACAGCTGCCTGTGACCAAAGTGACGAGAGGATAATGGAGATTTTGAATCTCTGCGTACACTTTTGGACACTGGACACTTGTGGATTGTGTGCGGCCCACTGATATCTGAGCGCTATGTGACACGCTCGATGGCACAGCTGCCTGTGACCAAAGTGACGAGAGGATAATGGAGATTTTGAATCTCTGCGTACACTTTTGGACAGTGGACACTTGTGGATTGTGTGCGGCCCACTGATATCTGAGCGCTATGTGACACGCTCGATGGCACAGCTGCCTGTGACCAAAGTGACGAGAGGATAATGGAGATTTTGAATCTCTGCGTACACTTTTGGACACTGGACACTTGTGGATTGTGTGCGGCCCACTGATATCTGAGCGCTATGTGACACGCTCGATGGCACAGCTGCCTGTGACCAAAGTGACAAGAGGATAATGGAGATTTTGAATCTCTGCGTACACTTTTGGACACTGGACACTTGTGGATTGTGTGCGGCCCACTGATATCTGAGCGCTATGTGACACGCTCGATGGCACAGCTGCCTGTGACCAAAGTGACGAGAGGATAATGGAGATTTTGAATCTCTGCGTACACTTTTGGACAGTGGACACTTGTGGATTGTGTGCGGCCCACTGATATCTGAGCGCTATGTGACACGCTCGATGGCACAGCTGCCTGTGACCAAAGTGACGAGAGGATAATGGAGATTTTGAATCTCTGCGTACACTTTTGGACACTGGACACTTGTGGATTGTGTGCGGCCCACTGATATCTGAGCGCTATGTGACACGCTCGATGGCACAGCTGCCTGTGACCAAAGTGACGAGAGGATAATGGAGATTTTGAATCTCTGCGTACACTTTTGGACAGTGGACACTTGTGGATTGTGTGCGGCCCACTGATATCTGAGCGCTATGTGACACGCTCGATGGCACAGCTGCCTGTGACCAAAGTGACGAGAGGATAATGGAGATTTTGAATCTCTGCGTACACTTTTGGACAGTGGACACTTGTGGATTGTGTGCGGCCCACTGATATCTGAGCGCTATGTGACACGCTCGATGGCACAGCTGCCTGTGACCAAAGTGACGAGAGGATAATGGAGATTTTGAATCTCTGCGTACACTTTTGGACAGTGGACACTTGTGGATTGTGTGCGGCCCACTGATATCTGAGCGCTATGTGACACGCTCGATGGCACAGCTGCCTGTGACCAAAGTGACGAGAGGATAATGGAGATTTTGAATCTCTGCGTACACTTTTGGACAGTGGACACTTGTGGATTGTGTGCGGCCCACTGATATCTGAGCGCTATGTGACACGCTCGATGGCACAGCTGCCTGTGACCAAAGTGACGAGAGGATAATGGAGATTTTGAATCTCTGCGTACACTTTTGGACAGTGGACACTTGTGGATTGTGTGCGGCCCACTGATATCTGAGCGCTATGTAACATGCTCGATGGCACAGCTGCCTGTGACCAAAGTGACGAGAGGATAATGGAGATTTTGAATCTCTGCGTACACTTTTGGACACTGGACACTTGTGGATTGTGTGCGGCCCACTGTTATCTGAGCGCTATGTGACACGCTCGATGGCACAGCTGCCTGTGACCAAAGTGACGAGAGGATAATGGAGATTTTGAATCTCTGCGTACACTTTTGGACACTGGACACTTGTGGATTGTGTGCGGCCCACTGATATCTGAGCGCTACGTGACACGCTCGATGGCACAGCTGCCTGTGACCAAAGTGACGAGAGGATAATGGAGATTTTGAATCTCTGCGTACACTTTTGGACACTGGACACTTGTGGATTGTGTGCGGCCCACTGATATCTGAGCGCTATGTGACACGCTCGATGGCACAGCTGCCTGTGACCAAAGTGACGAGAGGATAATGGAGATTTTGAATCTCTGTGTACACTTTTGGACAGTGGACACTTGTGGATTGTGTGCGGCCCACTGATATCTGAGCGCTATGTGACACGCTCGATGGCACAGCTGCCTGTGACCAAAGTGACGAGAGGATAAGGGAGATTGGATTGCTTTTAAAAAAGCAGTTTGCGGTGCAGTGGGTAAACAGCAATGCCAGCGTGTCAGGAAGCCTTAAAAGGCAGCCCAACAACCAACACCACTGATACACCACAATATAGCCTCCCCTTGCACTGCACACACAGTGACTTGTGTGTTGTGCAGGCCAAATCGCTAGCAGCAGAAGCAGTTTTTTTGTCTTCTTCCCTGCCTAACGCTCTCCCTACAGAATCAGCAGCAACCTCTCCCTATACTAAGATCGGCAGAAGTAAGATGGCGGTCGGCGTGCACGCCCTTTTATACCCCCTGTGACGCCCACCAAAGCAAGCCAATCACTTGCATGCCCTTCTGAAAGATGGTGGTGACCCGTGCCTATGTCATCACGTTGCCCACAGTCTCCGTGGATCCTGATTGGCTGAAAAAGAGCGCAAAACAAACTTTTGAAACGCGACTTTGGCGCGTAAGTCGCCGACCTCGTGGCCGACCTCATCCTAGGGTCGGGTTTCGTTTCATGAAACCCGACTTTGCCAAAAGTCGGCGACTTTTGAATTTTTTCGACCCGTTTCGCTCAACTCTACTGCTGATCACAAGAGCTTACACTCTACAGGAAAGAGAGCGAGGACCTTGCTCACCATAAGAGCTTACACTCTACTGGAGTGAGCACATGAGAGAGTGAGGGAGAGAGGTAAAGAGAGAGACAGAGATCCCTGATGACCATAAGAGCTTACACCCTACAGTAGAGCGAGAGAGAGAGAATAGAGAGAAAAAGAGAGGGAGAGAGATTCCCACTGACTATCAGGGCTCACATTCTACAGGAGAGAGAGGGAGAGAGGTACACTATTTTTTGGAGACCTCATTCTCTGTTCTGATCTCAAACAGCAAAAGCAAAAATAATTGAAAAAGAGGAAAGCTAAACCAATAAATTGTTGACATAGTATGGACACCAAGGTCAACAGAGGCATTCCATCTTTGACTAGGCCATTAAAAACTGAGTCTGGCTGGGGAAGATACAAGACACTAAAACAGGGGACACTCGAACAGCAGGGGCAAAACAGTACATCTTTAGACTACAGTGACTTGGATAAGTTCCTTTTCCACTAGGGTACCAGGGAAAATGCTGTAGGCGGAAAGGAACCGCCATGCAAAGATCAAACTGGGGTCCTTTATAATGCCTTCCACCTGTTCTGATTGACCTTTGGGTCAATTGCCAATCCTCTGTTTACTTAGAATGTTGTTACAGGAGTCCTTCGTAGGTCATCACTACTTAATAACAAACAGTATGTGCTTAACCAGAGCTGGATCCCATCTAGACTAGGTTCACATTAGCGTTTGAGTCCGCAGCGTATCATCCGCATGTGCAAACGCATGCAAAAACGCATGCAAAACACATGTTTACGCAACATTTTTTATTCACATCATCTTACGCACGACGGAAAAAAACGCTGCATGTGCATGCGTTTGTATGCGTTTTTGCATGCATTTGCGTTGTTTATGCGCATGCGTTTAAAATGATACCAGACACCCAATGGGCGTGTCTCATGGGATTTATATATGTAGACACACTGCACAGATGAAATCCTCGTCTTTTGCTGCTGTATCAAGCTTCAAGATGGATCTTAGTGTGGAGAGCTTCCTTCTTCATCTTGATTTGTCATTGAAATTGTCTCTTGCCTTTACTTTTGCTTGTGAAGAAGAAAGAAGAAAAGAAAGTCGTCGTCGCTATTGGCAACATCCCATTGTTGAAGTCCAAGAGGTCCATGGAGCCTACCACTTCTTGTACACTGAACTGCGTGAAAACCCAGAGAAGTTTTTCAAGTACACGAGAATGTCGGAACAGAGCTTCAATGACTTGCTGCCACGTGTCCAAGGATCCATCACTAGGCAGGACACACAGCTACGTCGAGCAATTCCTGCTGAGGAACGTCTGTTGGTGACACTGAGGTACGTCATTTTGAAAAGCAAACACATGTCATTATTATTGCTATAAAAGCCATGTACTTAATTTTTTTTCCATTTTCTGTTCGTCAGAATCCTGGCTACCGGAGAGACCTTATCATCTCTACATTTTCAATTCTGGATTGGAGTGTCCATGCTTTCTGGGATTGTTGGAGACACCTGCCATGCTTATGTGACGTTCTGCATGAAGAATTCCTCCCCCAACCCACAACTGAACTCTGGCTGGAAAATGCTGCAAATTTCCAGGACATTAGTAATTTTCCTAACTGCTTGAACGCATGCATACGCATGTCCTTGCGTTCCACTGCGTTCCCATAGACAGTAATGCGTTGTTTTGACACACTCATCCGCATGCACATGCATGCACATATTTGACAGATTTTTGACACCTCAAAAAATGCAACATGTTGCGTTCGCCATGCACCGCCACACCCCACGAAACGACGCATGTGTACACATCCGCAAGTGAACGCATGCCAGCGCATGTCCCTGCGTACACCATGTTAAAGATATGTACGCATGACGCATGTGGATCTTTGAGGATCCAACGCGGCGCACAGATACGCAAATGTGAAACCAGCCTAAGGTCCCAATATCATCCTCATGATCTGTCTCTACGGTGTGTATATTCCACAATAACCACTAGGACATCAGGAACAAGACATTGTACTATCTGTTTAAGACATGAGGCTAGGTAAAATCTTCCCTACTGCATCTCTTATGTGCACCATGGAATGGCTACCAAACAGAGTCATAATGAAGTAAAAAATCCTTTGCCTACACTACAGCACTATGGCCAGGTCCAGTTTTCTACTAACCATGTGAAACTGAAGCATTTTGTAAATTTAAGGAGGTATTAATATTTTTTCATATACAGTTGTGGCCAAAAGTATTGACACCCCTGCAATTCTGTCAGATAATACTCAGTTTCTTCCTGAAAATGATTGCAAACACAAATTCTTTGGTATTATCTTCATTTAATTTGTCTTAAATGAAAAAACACAAAAGAGAATGAAGCAAAAAGCAAAACATTGATCATTTCACACAAAACTCCAAAAATGGGCCAGACAAAACTATTGGCACCCTCAGCCTAATACTTGGTTGCACAACCTTTAGCCAAAATAACTGCGACCAACTGCTTCCGGTAACCATCAATGAGTTTCTTACAATGCTCTGCTGGAATTTTAGACCATTCTTCTTTGGCAAACTGCTCCAGGTCCCTGATATTTGAAGGGTGCCTTCTCCAAATTGCCATTTTTAGATCTCTCCACAGGTGTTCTACGGCAGGGTTCCCCAACTCCAGTCCTCAAGGCCCACCAACAGGTCATGTTTTCAGGATTTCCTTTGTATTGCACAGGTGATGCAATTATCACCTGAGCAATTCTCAGGAAATCCTGAAAACATGATCTGTTGGTGGGCCTTGAGGACTGGAGTTGGGGAACCCTGTTCTACGGGATTCAGGTCTGGACTCATTGCTGGTCACCTTAGGAGTCTCCAGTGCTTTCTCTCAAACCATTTTCTAGTGCTTTTTGAAGTGTGTTTTGGGTCATTGTCCTTCTGGAAGACCCATGACCTCTGGTTACCGGAAGCGGTTGGTCGCAGTTATTTTGGCTAAAGGTTGTGCAACCAAGTATTAGGCTGAGGGTGCCAATACTTTTGTCTGGCCCATTTTTGGAGTTTTGTGTGAAATGATCAATGTTTTGCTTTTTGCTTCATTCTCTTTTGTGTTTTTTCATTTAAGACAAATTAAATGAAGATAATACCAAAGAATTTGTGTTTGCAATCATTTTCAGGAAGAAACTGAGTATTATCTGACAAAATTGCAGGGGTGTCAGTACTTTTGGCCACAACTGTAGACACATTTTTGTAAATATTTATATCTTTTGGGTTGCAATGGCCTCTGAAATATATATCCAGTGAGTAACGACTGAGTCGATCAACAGTCCCACTAGTAACATCACAGAGCCCATGGAGTTTTTTTTCTCCCTCAGCCTTTCCTTTCAACTTTCCACACTTTTCTCCCAAGGTCATAATCTTACGCTCATAATATGCAGATTTCTCTTAAAACCCGATCAAGAAACAGGCTGCGATAATCCCAGCTTCTGTAGTGTGACCTCATTAACTTGCACACAATACAAATTAGACCTTACACAGGGACCATCTGCATCTTATGAAAAAGTGAGTAATTTTGGGTTGCGTTTGCTGTGGGACACTGAAGGCTCTCATGTACAGGAAGGAACTTTTCCACCACGCTGGGGACAGTCATCGGAACACCACAAAGAAATTAGGCGCTTTTCCAGATCTGCCTAACAATGCAGGAAATTGGCTGCAGTCTATGAGTTGTCACTCCCCTGGTGATTATAATTCTGCAGTACAAGAAGGGACAAAGTTACAGATTGCTTCTTGTATTGCCATCGTGCAGCGTTTCTCAGGAACACCGCATTTTCATTTCAATTAGTGGCACTAGAAAGCTAAGTTATTGCATGGCACATCGGTGCTGTTCTGCCCCGTCACATCTCATGAAAGCAAGGACAGGCAGGGTACTGGGATGGAAGGCATTCAAGGGACTGGTACTGAAGGCCCCTGAGGCCATGCAACCACACCTGCATGTCTCATACGTTCACAGGATCTGACTACGTTCCGGAAATTAGGAAGATGTCTGCAAAGAGGAGTAATCTTGTTATTGGCTTTTTAACCCTTACCTAACAGAGCTTGGATACTTAAGAATTTCTATGATAAAACATTATTCTGTATATTACAATTTATAGATGCAATACAAATGCATTTATCTGAAAAGTTTAATTATTTTTCCATAGAGGTGTCAAGTAGAGATGATCAAGCCTTTTAGGCTATGTGCACACGTGCGGAATTGCCGCACATTTTATGTGTTTTTGCCGCTTTTTTTCGCTGCGAAAACGCTGCTAAAACGCATAAAATAAGCAACTCATTGTATTCAATGACATTCCGCACATGCTGTGCTAATGCTGTGTATTTTTCTGCGGCGGAATCGCATTGTGCAAAAATACGCAGCATGCTTATTTTTTGTGCGGAATTGCGGGGATTCCGCACCCATAGGAATGCATTGTTCCGCTTACTTTCTGCTTGTGGCTGTGCACACCATGCGCAAAGTAAGCAGAAAATGTGCGGATGGTACCCAGGGTCTGGAGGAGAGGAGACTCTCCTCCAGGCCCTGGGTACCATATCCCTGTTAAAAAAAGAATTAAAATAAAAAATCGTGATATTCTCACATTCCAGCGTCCCCCGCAGCTTTTCCGATCCTCGCAATGCTTCCGGCAAGTCCCGTTCCCAGCGATGCCTTGCGACAATGACCTGTGATGACGTAGTGGTCTCGCGTGATGCCACGTCATCTGGGGTCATTGTCGCAAGGCATCGCTGGGAACGGGACTTGCCAGGAGCATCGCGAGGATCGGGAACTCTGTGGGGGACACCGGAAGGTGAGAATATCACGATTTTTTTTTTATTATTATTTTTAACATATCTTTTTACTACTGATGCTGCATAGGCGGCCTCAATAGTAAAAAGTTGGTCACACTATTCAAACACTATGTTTGACAAGTGTGACCAACCTGTAAATCAGTTTTCCAAGCGATGCTACAGATCACTTGGAAAACGCTAGCATTCTGCAAGCTAATTACGCACGAAAAACGCTAGATTTTGCGGGAATTCCACATGCTGGTTTCCCGTGAATTTCCCATGGCAGGGAGTTGCGGAATTGCCACGGAATTTTCCGCGGCAATTCCGCAAGTGTGCACATAACTTTAAAGTTCGGTTTGGCTATGTTTGCCAAACTTCCCGATGTTCGCCGAACACCATTGAGTTCAATGGGACACAAAACCAAACACATTTACAAGACTTCAGGGGGGCCCAAAATCTGCCAAAAAAGCTCAAGTTAGGGGCAGACACCAGGAAAAGTGTCATAAATTAACCCATCATTTGCGCTATAAATAAATATTTTAAAAAAAAATTGACTTGGGGTTCTTCTGTATTTTTGATAACCAGCCAGGCAAAATTGCGGGCTGCAACCCTCAGCTGTCAGCTTCAGCAAGGCTAGTTATCAAGGATAGAGGGGTCCCCACTCTGTTTTTTAAATTATTTAAATAAATAATTGAAAAAAATGGCGTGGGGTCCCCCCCATTTTTGAAACCAGCCTTGCTAAAGCTGACAGCTGGGGGCTGCTATTCTCAGGCTGGTAAGGGGCCATGGATATTGGGTCCCCCCAGCCTAAAAATAGCAGCCCGCAGCCACACAGAAAAGGCACATCAATTAGATGCACCAATTCTGGTGCTTTTCCCAGCTCTTCCCACTTGTCCTGTGGCGGTGGTAATTGGGGTTCATATTTGTAAGGTTGATGTCACCTTTGCATTGTGAGGTGACATCAAGTCCATGAGTTAGAAATGGAGAGGCGTTTATAAGACGCCCCCATTACTAATCCTATAGTTTTATTGCAAATAAACACACAGCCAGAATAAAGTCCTTTAATTGAAAGAATTACACAGATGACTCTAAATGAAACCTTACTGACGCACATACTATTTTTGACAACAACCAGCCTTGCTGAAGCTGACAGCTGAGGGTTGCAGCCCGCATCTGTCAGTTTTGCCTGGCTGGTTATCAAAAATACAGGGGAACCCACGTAATTTTACTTAATATTTATTTATAGCGCATGCGGCAGCTGATGAATACTCCCATCAGCCGCTGCTTGCTCTCGCTGTTAACAGTTGAATACAACTCTCAATATTGTCCCCAGCTAGTGCTGATCGCAGCACGAACAGGGGACAGTGATGTGAGCTGTCTTCAGCACCCGGCGTGGGGAGCAACGCGAACAGTGCCACTGATTTCCAGACGCAGGCATGTGTCACACTGATGACACACAGATGTTATCTGTGTCTCATCAGTGTGCACGTGTGCAGGACATTTTGAAGGACTTCCTGCTACTGGAAACACTGGTGTCTGAAAGAGCCCTTAGCGGAAACTAGATGATTTCCTGAAATTTGGCCAAATGTTGCTGATTTATAGGAAAAAAGCTTGGGAATCCGAGCACGAATCCGAATGTGCTACGATTGTGTCGAATTTCAGATTGGTGAACATTTTACAAAAAAGTTCACACATGTCAGGCATTTGCCTCCAAAGGAAATTTCCAGAGGCTTCTGATAAATTTGGCATGGCCTGGGATATTTGCTGACTCTTCTGAGCCATTAGGAGGTCTACCCAATTATTGGCAGTCTTCCAGGTGAGAAAGTTGGCAATTTGTGTCTTGGTATGACCCAATCTACCAATCAACATTTACATTTCTGGTATTTTCCTATGTGGTATTTAGAGCCTTTACGCACCAAGGCACAGGAGAAGCTACTAATTCCCACTCACTATATCTACAAACCAATGGCAGTACCCATTTACACTCTTACTGTTTGCCTTCATCGCCGAACCTGATTGTCAGATGGAAGATCGCTATTACTCTCTGACCAGTTCTAACTTTTGTTTTGGAGAGCCAAGCACAAAATCATACAGACCATACAATGGAGCAGTGTTTCTCAACTCCAGTCCTCAAGACCCACCAACAGGTCATGTTTTCAGGATTTCCATAGTATTGTACAGGTGATGGAATTATTGAGCAGGTGTTGAAATCACCTGTGCAATGCTAAGGATATCCTGAAAACTTGACCTGTTGGTGGGTCTTGAGGACTGGAGTTGAGAAACACTACGATAGAGGGATTTTTCAAGCCTACCCCCCCCACACACACTATTATCATAGACTTCATAGTAGGGTAGCCTTGAAATTGATTCCAAGCAAATTGAATTTGGAACAAAAGTTACAAAAATTAAGATTCACCAGGATCAAATTCTTTGTATTTTGATTCCATGAAATCCTGCAAAATTGCAGTCTGTCTAGCCAAAAAGTGAAGACTGAAGAAAAGAAGTTAAAGCCAGTGGCAGGGAGCTAATAGATGACCTAGCTGAGAGCTGTGATGGTGGAACAGGTGATGGTCAAAGTGAGTATAGTATTTTTTTAAAATTTTAATCCCTTCTTGAAATCTTACTGGCGTTTAGGGTATGTGGGCAAGGTGAGTATAGTATTTTTTTTAAATTTTAACCCCTTCTTGAAATCTTACTGGCATTTAGAGTATGTTCGATTCAATTT